>NC_053455.1:38536490-39170865 GCF_015227805.2 Hirundo rustica | reverse complement strand
GACCCCAGCCTAAGCCTAATATTTGTTGTTACTGGTGGGAATGCATCTATAAGTGGTACAGGAGCACCAAGGCTCTGCTTCATGTGAGCTTTGTTCTAGGCCACGTTCATACAGCATCTATGTATTTTTAATGTCCAATTTCTTAAAGTGTGTGTTTTCTGATTCCTCCCTTCTACCTGACAGTACTGCGCTTATAGGACAAAAGAAAAGTTCACTTGGTACAGAAGTTGTGTCACCTGCCTCTGAAGTGAGGGACTGTACCTTTGCATGTGTAATTAAAAGTATGCTTTGCAAATGTAGCCAGTATATTTCTTGAACTGCAGTATGGATGTGTGAGTAGTTAAAACAAATGAGGGCATATTTGAGCCTGTGACTCTAAGATGGCCTGTGAGACAATTCTAGCAGAGCAGCCAAGCTTACGGGTGGTTCAGCTTCCTTGTTTCTGTGTATGAAATACAAGCTGTCAGTACGAAAGGGAGAAGGAGCATTGATTCCTTCCCCTCTTCCACTTCAACCCTGCAGATCCAAGTTAACTGTATGGATCCCAAAGGCAGCATAGTTGCAAACAGTTAATTGAAGAGATCAAGTGGTATCCTATTGAAGCTTCAAATTGTTTTAACAAAACTTCTGAGTAATCGCAATAATTATTTTCTGATAAGCTGGCTGATAGTCACTATGGCAACAGCTGTCTGGCCTATGGACAGCTCTGCTGTATTGACAAAACCTTTAGATGCTCCTGAGGCCTCTTGCCTCTAAAGGGAAGTGCATCAGGATGATTTTCAGGTGACTCAAGCATCACCATTTCTTTCTCTTACAATGGGATGCTGTCTTTCTCTTGGCCCAGCCTTTTCCTTCTGCATGGTCCTTTTTCTTTTGCATGTTTCTGCAGGTGCTGCCTGCTAGTCTGGAAATGCTGCAAAGACTGTTTTGTACTACAAGGACTAGGAAGCATATAAGTGCTTAGATGGAATTTTATATGCGTATTACTGTTTTTTAATTGTTTTAATAATAATAATCCAGAGTTCAGGGAAGCAGGAGAGAGGGGGAAAAAGGAGGAGTTATTAATTTTGTTCCCCAGTTGTTTCCTTCCTCGATTAAAACGTTCTTAGAACAGACTGGTAGGGGGAGCTGCCATTCCCTTTACTGAAGTACAGCGTATTCCTCTCTGAGGCCTATGCTGAGACAGAGCTATTTAATTTTCAGCTCAGAGCCACTTTTCAGAAGAGAGGCAAGCCTCTGCTTCAGCACATTGTAGAAATGGAGGAGGAGAGCAATTTGTTTCCCCATAACTGAATTCTGGACAGGGAGAATATGCTCCTCACCAAACGTACTTTTCCTATTGCTATTCAAGAGAATACTCTTTAATGTTATTAAATGTAGCAGTCTTGGGAGAAAAACCCCATGAACTCTTGTTGCACTTCCGTAAAAGATGTTAAAAAGCTACAGCAAACTGTGCAAGTTTGAAAGTAGCCAAACTGCTGTTCTATGAGGACTCTTGGTTAGCTGATGTTTATTTCTGCATAAATCTTTGGCTTCTTAACTTCAACACATGAGAACTGAGTATCAATCCCGCTTACCTGATAGTTACCAGCAGCAGTCTCCCTGTTTGGGGTGTGTGTGTTGTTTGCAGGCCTGTGGAAGTGTGCAATATGGCCTACATCTGGTCTCATCTTGAGTAAGAATGTGCTTGTGGAAACTGCAGGCCCCAGTGTGCAGTGCTGTGTTTTTATTGCAATGGCCTGCCAGGTTTGTGCTATCCTAAGGCATCCTGGGACCTGTAGTTTTCTTGAGCAGAAGCTGGGGATTTGGAGTGAAGAGTAAACGATCCTATCATGTTCTAGAAACATGGTCCTCAATACCTTATCCAGTTCTTGTTGGTCAGCTTAAGCTTATGCAGTAGTCAGGTATTTTTGCTTACAATTCAAAAATGATTTATAGTTCAGAAATATGTTTAGAGAAAAGTAGTCCATGAAGGAAGTCTTCCAAATGCTTATATGTTTTTGTACAAGGAATATAGTAATTGTACTAACACCTTGCTCCATCTGTGATTGCAGGTATTTTATTTGGTATTCTGAGGATTTTTAATCTTTCAAAGCAATGTTATGGATGGAAACATTTGGCAGAAGGGGATTTCTGTTACTGGCAGTATGGCAGCCATGTTGTCCTTTCCAGTTGTTAAGAGGACAGTGGGTCACAGTGGATTTCTTTTCACACAGCGAAAGGGAGTATTAACAGCATTTTTAACTGATGAGAGCTCGTTTCTCTGCTGTGTTTCTTGAGAGTGAGTGATGATGTAGCTGCCTTATGCATCAGAGCAGAGGACCCAATTTGTGTTCCTGCTGTGGGGGTGAGTGACTCCATTGCTGCTTCCCAAGGGGACACAGAGCCACAAACGCAGGTACTGGCAGGTGCCACCAGAAGCAGAACACATCTGGCAGTTTTTGTCAGGCATGTTTACTCCTGACCGCTGCATTTGAGCTCACGTCAGACTCGCATCAAAGAATGTGAAATGTTTCTGAAGTAGGTGTAGAGGAATAGTAACTTTTCAGAATACTGTATTTACATCCACAGGAATAATGTATTTTCACACAACACTCTCAGGCAGATTTGCCGAAGTTAACGTGGACATTGATTTGATTTTGGTTGTTCATCCAGCAACAAGTTTAGTATTTGCTGTAATCTCGTGTGCCATGATTTGGATAATGCGGTTCATTTTCAAGTGAGCAAACACTTAACTTTAACTGATCCCTGTCAATTGCTTTGTTCTTCACTTTGTATGAGATATTAATATAAAAAGGCTTGTATTTAAGTGTCAGACAATATGCAATTCACTTTGTTTTTGGAGAAATTAATTAGAGTGCCAATCTTGCAAGAAGTTATGTTATTTAACACTAAGTCCTGCAGAAGTTAGAGAGAATAGCTGAATGCCTGAAATCAGAATCTGTATAAGTAGCAGCAGGATTAAGACCTCCAGGCTTACAATGTTGGAAAGTAGCTTCTTTGTAATCACCATAATTAGCTAATATCTAGGTCTGTGTGACAAAATTCTTCGTCTTTTAGTAAGTGTCCAGAAGTTCTGCTCATTATAAATTCAGAATTTACATGTGCTTCATAATTGTGCAAAAACCACCCCAAGCCTAAAAAAAGTTTCTCATTCCTTCACCTGTGCAGATTATATATACGACAGATATTTAGGTGGTAATGGGTTCCTTTCGGCAGGATTGTATTTTGTCAGCACCGATACATTGTATACACTGTGTTGCTGGCACCGTTTAAAACTGATACAAAAAGATGAAGAGCTTAGTCTAAAACCTTGCAGATGCTGTAATTGTAAAGGACTCGCTAAACAGTAATATAGTTTCCTTTAAGTGTTCCCAGCCCCTTCACAGCCCATGTGGAGCAAATTGCTGACAGGACACACACTTAGCTAAAATAGTTACTATTAGTATCTTGACATGATTAGAAAGGCTGACATTGTTGCTGTGCAAGGATGAAATTCCCTTTCATTGGCTGATTGGGCCTAGGCAACTGGCAAGAGAAGAAACCAAGAGCTATATGTAGTGGAAAGATGATGTATCTTGTCTTTCAAGGAGGTTTTACCCTCTGAAAAGAGGCTGCAACAGTGCCCTTTGCAACACTGCTGTATCAGGGTATCCTAGATAAGGAAAGTGAGAAGTAGGGATGTATGAAAGGGTTTGATGCATAGTTGTAAAGAAAAACTTCTGTAACTACTTCTTATCTCGTAAGAGCAACTCTGTCCTGATCTGTGAAGAAATCGTGGCCCTGCTCAAGTCAATGGGAAACTTCACAATTGAATTGAGAGTACCAGGATTTTCTTCTTTTCCCCCAAAATATAGTGGATTTTGCAGGCCTGAACCGCTGGACAAAATTTGAAGAATCTGGCACCTGTTTAAGATGCTGCTGGTGATCCCTGGGGGATCTCACACTGGGTACTTTGTCTCCTAGTGTCTTTGCCATGCCTTTAAAAAGTGGCTAATATTGAGCTCTTGTAATACTTTGTAAGAACTTGGAATCTATTTATTCAGGGCTTTTACTTAATTTGTTAGCACGACAAAATTTTGCACGAAAGCCAGAAATTAGTCCTTCATGTGTCCAAGGAATACTTTCTGTCTCGGTCCCTCTTGCCAGCATGACAAAACTGTTGCCATTGAGATATTTGGTCTGAAATTTGAATAACCTGACTTGTGATGGACTTAAAAAAAAATCCCCCAAGCAATTAAAAGCACAATAAAAATCCAACCCCCCCACCTCACTAAGAAACTTTTTTCATAACTCTAGAAAAGGACTACAAGGGCCTGTATTGCTAATAATGAAGCTCTTTGGTAATTTGCATCTAGCTGGAGCTCCAGATAGCATTTCACTGCTGCTTAGTTTGCAGTAATTGTCTCTGATAAGCATCTTCATCATGTAAATCTATTGTGTGTAGCATGACTTTGCTGTATTAAGGATGCTTTTGTCAATGACCCCAAATGGAAAGGATGTGGCTACCTGAACTTCCCTTTTTACACTTTCAGAGAGTACATTCTGGTCAGAAATAAATTGGGAGGCACTAGCAAGGTTTGTGTTGTTTCTGAATGCCAGGTACCTGCCCTTGAATCTACTGCAGTTCTTTTCTGGAGGAGGAATCCTACCAGACCATTCCTCTTATTTTGCGGTCTTAGAGAATCGTGCTGAAGTCAGGAGATTTGTCACTATGGAACTTGTTTCAGAATCAGACTTAGTTTCCACTTTCTGCCTGCAATTTGGTGTATTTCACCTGCTCTACTTTCTTTTGAATGTCAACCTCTAAAATAAACATGGAAATAGCCTCCCTTCCCATAATTCTCATCCATGTGAGGCAGTTTTTTCTTGTCATGAGACTTACAATGTCTTCTTCCACCTTCTTGCAGGAGTTATTTTTGGGTGCCTCGCTGTTGATGAGGAATTTGTGTAGTGTTTAGTGTAATTAAATGTTTTTTCCTGTGGTGATGAGCTGCTGTCTTTGCAGTCAAAGCCTGGTGGTGTTGGCCTGTTAGACGCAGGTGCCAGGTTAGTGCCCTACTGTGGTAAGTCTCTTCTCAGCTGAAGAGTTGATTAGCAGGGCCTAGGTCAGTGACACTGCCAATGCCTACCTCAGATTGTATTGCACTGACATTGTAATTGCTACAAAATTGCATGAGCAAAAATACTGATCTTAGGTTTGCTCCTTCCTGAAGTAAGATAAAATTGCATGATTCCTCACCATTTCACAGAATCACAGAGTGACTAGGTTGGGAAAGACCTCCAAGGTCATCAAGTCCCATCCCTACTCTTTTTGTTTAAAGAGTAAATTTGCAAAGCAGTCTCCATAATGATGGGCAGTACACTGATATCACAGTAGTGTGAGTGTTGGTCTTGATACAACTGCATATCAGCATATACAAATACCTACAGATGTATGCAGTGCTAGTTTAGTGCTCCACATTGTTTTGTCTCATCTTAGTCTCTGCTGTTGTGGTAAGTCTTCCCGCCACATGGTGGTTTGCTCCAGTGGATCCTGGGAGAGCAGGAGAAGATTGTGATGATGTTGGTGTGAGGGGATGTAAAGGAGTGTCCCTCAGCAGCGTTACAGCCTTTTCCTCTGGGTGAAGCACCCTGGCCCCTTGGGAATAAAAATAATTGGCTGCTACCAGAGCCTTCTTAAAACTGCCAATCTTTTTGTTCAGGAAATGCAATAGTGCCATGCTCTGTGATACTCTCCCTCTCTGTAAGTATTGTGAAGGTTGAAAATGATATGCCTTTCAATTGTTTATAGTAGCCACTAAAATTAGATAAAGCTACAATTTATTCTTCCAACTTTTAGTAAACAATCAGTTAAAAATCTGTGGCAATCAGTGTGAGTATAACTGTTTTGGACACTTAGCTTTCTTGTAGCTGAAGTCTACTTCCATTGTACAGCAGTCTTGTACTTTATTTCCATTAAATGCTAATTGTATGCTTATGTGATTCCATGTTAGGTTGGCCCAATGATTCAGTGTTATGTTTGTAACCTAGTGTGTAAATCTTTTTACTTGTATTGAATAATCATGGTTTTGTGAAGCAAGGAACTATGAAGCGGATGGTTACTTGAATTCTTCCTTTCAGATTAGTGACTACCATCAGTACTCCCACACTAAGTGTGACTACCCCAGCTACAAATACCATTCTCCAGATGCTACAGTTCCCATTTGTGTACTTTTGAGGAGAAGAAAGAAGGAAAAAAACAAAACAAAAACACAACAAAAAACACCACGAAATAAAAAAAAAAAAAAAAAAAAAAAAAGGTGTTTTAGGGAGTAAGGAGGGAGAATAGAATAACAGGGGAAGGAAAGACAGTATTTGAGATTGATACATGTGTACTGGGAGCAGTGAGAATGCCAGCTGACTGGTATGTAGGGGAAGGAATATCAGAGCACATCAGTGTAATAATTTTGGAGTGCTTCCTGTTCACTTGTTAATACAACGTGGAATTTGGCCCAGGCAATTTGCTGTTGTGAATCAGCATAGTTTATTCACTGGAGTATAGGTTTGCTTGTTATCATTCAAGAATCTGCTCTACATAAAAGATAACAGGTCAGTCTGGTAAGCAGCATTATTCCCATGTTTGGATTAGAAACTGAGGTAGGGAGAGAAACTGATTTATTCTGCAATGCAGTCATTTTATTGAAGACCTTAAACTAGGAATGGAGGCCTTCCCTTGTGTGTTTAATCTAGAAAACTGTCTGCTTCATTCATATCCTTAATGTTGTTATATTGTAAACAAAAGTGAGCCAAAAACTGATACACTGATTTAGTATGGGTGGTGTACACAGAGGTAGTGTTGTCCCAATGGAACAGAGATTCTTGTAAAACTGGTTGTACAATATAAATAGGGTGCATTATTTTCTTTTTTAAATGTTGGATGTATTTTTTTAGGTTTCTTGTGTTGAAGGTAAAACAAAGGCTTGAATGGGGATGGGGGACCTTCTGATACGTGGGAACATAATGATAAATGTGACTTTGAAATCCAGTAAAATCTGAGTTGCGTGGGTAAGCATTGGTGCAAAGAAATAGCCCTAAATTCTGCAGAACATGAAAAAAAGAGAAGAAAGATGGTGGTGGTTGTTGATTTTTTTTTTTTTTTTTTTTTTTTTTTTGGTCTACCTTTCTAGCTTGGTTGCAATATACTACAATTAATATTAGAAATTACATATTATCATGTAGGTGTATGATTGTTTCTAAAACACCTCCTGAATGTACTTATCTATGTCCTGCATGTGAATGAAGTCCAGTAACTTTACTGCATGCCATCACTAATTCTGTGCCACACTTTGAGGCTGGTACAAAGGATTTTACAGATCTAGTTGGGTGGAATGGTTCAGTGTGCAGCAAAAGTAACACTGAGTAACAAGTGTCCTCAGTGCTGAAGTCTTAACTGCTTGTTAAAACTGTTTTGTGAGCAGAATTCTTCAATCCTCCCAAGTGAGTACTGTTCCGGGACAGATATCTTGTTCTGTTAAGTTGGAGAAATGCCTTTTCCAAGTGAAAAATCATCAGAGTTAGTAATACTCAAGTTTCTGCATCTGTCACAGCTGGCTGGATCCAGTGTTGCTTCCACTAACTCTTAGTGCTGAATAATAAGGGCACTATATTCCAATGCAAACATGAAAAGTGTGTCTTCTTTTTTGTTATATGCCTCACTGTTTACTGTAAATGGCTCACTTAAAACTGTGAGTCTCATGCTTAGAACTCCATGTCTGTGACTACTCATGTTAAGCTCTTGGGCTCTGGTGCGGTGTTGAATCATGATCTTTTAAACGCATATCTCCAGCTACAGCCCTTAGTGTCTCTGCTGGTGTCTTAGAGTATTCGTGGAACACAGAAACTTTGGCATATGCCCCTCTAATGTTTCGTTAAGAGTTGTTCATGTTTTGAGACTGCTTCTTCATAAGCCTGGAATTGTCTTTCATCAGTTAGCTGGGTTAATGCAGTGTCTTTACTGAACTATTTGTATGTTGTGACATTCTCTACTCTGTAACTGTGGAGACAGCTTCAAGGCCAAACACAAGGCAGCTTAAGTAATCATTATGGCTCATACTCCACAGTGTGACTCCTGTGAAGTAGAATTTTTGTTTTGGTCGTGTCTTAATTTATAGATGGGTGTAATGAAATTTCAGAGAGTATCTTCTTGTGTTAACAATTCAGTGATTGGCATGCTTCTCCTGTTCATGTGCAATTAGTCCAGCATACATCACCACTGCTTAATGAAATGTTTGTAAAATAAATCTCAGGGCAGGGTATATTGCCTTGGCATTAAAGGCTTGAGATCCAGAAAGATCTTTGTTGGCTGGCACCGCATTCTTCAGAGAGAAGACTTTCAATTCATGTTCCTTGTATTGCAAAAGAAAGCAGTTTTGCTTTGTGTGGAAGTGTCATGGAAATGGGGTGTATGCAACTTCATGAGAACTGCATTGCACTGGAAAAGATCAGCCTTCATCATCACTAGGACCAAGGGCTTAGAATTGCAGGCAAATGTGCATAAATCTGGAGATATCTGTACAGTTTTCCAGTTGTTCTTCCATCTTTGTGCAACCTGATGTGTGAGAAGGGCGGAAGAGTAGTCAAAATGCCTGTATTTTGGAATACATGGGAATTAACAGCATTTTCCTGTGTAGTAGTCGAAGAAGTATCAGTGGATATGAGGGAAGAGAAGAAACCTTTAATGTGAGAGGAGAGCAAGAGGATAAGCATTTGTTTTTTATTGGAAGCAAAAACTGTGAATGGGATTTGAGAGGAACTGTTTGGAGCTCTTCTATATCTACACTAGAAGCAATCTCAATGAGACATGGAGCACTTGAGAAGAAAACTTTCCAAGTTATGTATCAGGAAGACAACTTATGCATATCTGATGGATGTAAATAGGATGGAGAAGAGAGAAATGTTGCCTCATGGATGATCAACAGAAGTACAGAAGCATGTATAAACTCACTACACACACAATTATATCTTCTTGTGTTTCTCACAGGGATAGCAACAAATTCAACCTGAAACACTGAGCCTGTGTCAGCATGGAGTGGGAAAACATCTGGTAAATCAAAAGTTCCCAACTGCAAACGATTTCTTTGAATTGTTAGTTAGTGGTGGTATTTGTTGCTGGTGTAGTTTGCACAAATGATCTCTAGGATGATAAGGGCATAGTGTTGCTGTTTAGCAAGACCAATTTCAATGCTATGATACTTCCCTGTGCAAAACAAAATGAAAGAACTTCAAACCAACCTATATGAATCTGTAAGGAGAAGGTTATTTAATAACAAAATTATAACAGCTCCTATGTGAATTGAAGGGGAAAAAATAACATAGCCTGATTTTCTTTTTTTTTTTTTTTTAATTTTTTTTTTGTGACTTAAGATATTTCTCATGTAAACTGGATCTTTCTCATATAAACTGGATTGTGGTCAGCTTTCTCAACAGTGTAGATGAGCAATAATCTCGTTGAGGCAGTGTCTGTGAGTTCATGAAACTGCTTATAAAGCTGCTTCTAGGGGGTTTTTTTGCATGTTTTTATCTTAGGTACTTGCTTGTTCCTGGTAAAGATGATAAGCTTATTGGGTATGTTCATCTTCATCTTACTGCCTACAGCAATACTGGAAGGTTTTATATACTGGACACTTGCTTTGTTTTCCAGACCTGTTGTAATTCTGGGCTTTAGAAAATGAAACTTCTCTGTTTCCCACAGATTGAGACCTGCTTGTTTATCCTACATGACTTTCAGTTTGGCTATCTTCAAAAGCTCATCTGCCAGAAGAGAAGGAAGTTGACAGTGATGAGAAGACAGACATTCACCAAATTTTTTAGGCAATGCTTTCTAGCAGGATTAGCAATACTTCTAGGAGAATTCTGTTTGATGTTTGTCCTGCACCCCAGCTTGAGCTTATGCATTTTCTGTGATAGTAGTACTTTTTCACCTAGACTTCCATATTAAAATGAAGACCATCCTGCACTCTTCCAGGGTCAGACAGGACCTGAAACAAGTTCAGTTTTCTTGGAGAGTAGTCGGACATTTGTCTACATGTTCCCTTGGAATCCATTGGTTCAGGAGATCTTCCCTCTGGTCAGCTGGGAGGATGCCAAATCGTTGCCAGTCTTAAATGGGTCTGGCAGTTTTTGCAGCAAATATCCATGGCTTATGTTTAGTGCTGCTTTCCAACTTTCTGAGTCTTTCTCAGTTAGGAGAGACTGCTTGAGTCTCCTTATGTTGGCACCCTGATTGGTGAGGGGCTTTTTTGTCACTCTGGTGGGTTATATAAAAACAAAAAAACTCTATAGCCTTCAATAGCTTCTCATAGTTTTCTTTCAGTCTTGCATTATATCACACAAACCAGTTTGATTTCTGCTTCAGAAGCTGCAATCTCTGCTTTTAACATTATGTGCTTGTATTATAGCCTGGTTTATTTACCAGAAAACCAGTCTCCAAAACAAACCAAGACATTTACCACCATGGCTACTCAATGAGATTGAACCTAGGAACTAACATATTCTGCTGGACCAAATATCCATCTAATCCAGCATCTTGCCTTTATCAGTGTGCAGCAGCAGCAGCTGACTGAACAGTGTCGGAAATGGGTGCATTATATCAGCTGCTGAAATATTAACAGTAGATTTCTAACAGTTGTTTAGTTGCTGTCTGAGGTGGAAGCTGCATTTGGGCTATTGCACTGTGTGTAGCAACATCAAACTATTTATAGGTGAATTTGCTGCCTTTTTGAACTAATTCATAAATATCTGTGGCTTACATAGTGTTTCACAGCAGCAAGTTCCATGCAGTTTACCTGCATTTTCTGTGTATGTGATAGGTTGGTGCCAGAAAAAAATAGTTTCATTTGTTTTAAACATACTCTCTTGATGTCATTCCTCTCTTCACCATCTTTATTTCTCCCTTTTTTGAGGTGGAGCAGCCAGAATTATGTGCATCACAGCAGAATGTTCCCTGTTTTTTTCTCTGTTCTGTTTCTAATGCCTTCTGAGACTTTTCTTGCACTTCTCGCTGCTGAGAGTTGAACTGTTTGCTTGCAGTAATCTTGAGATATTTTTTGTAAGTAGTCATGCCTAGTTTCAATTCATTGTTTTGTATTTATAGGTAGATTATTTTTTCTTCTGACTGTATTATTTTGCACTTCTCAACCTGGACAACAAAATGACAAATGGAAACCAGTCATTTGGTATTATCAGATCCCCTGTAACTCTCTGAAGCTTACTTTAATCACAACTATCTGAAAAGATGGAAAGCATCACAATGTGTGCAACCTTCCTTTTGGCCAGATAAGTTAAAAGTATGTTCACAGACTTAACCCCGATCCTTGTTGTGGTAACTTCCCTGCTCTTTGACTGTTCAATGTTTTCTTTCTTTTTATTTTATTTTCTTTATTATTTATGTGTAGTTCCTGTCATGGCTTTTACTATAAGCTGGTGTGAGGGTTTTCTTCTTTTTCTTTTTACAATATGGTGTATGAACCTTTTGGTATTTGAGATGTAGGTCTTCCAGCATCTCTTTTAATTTGCTTTGAAGTTGGATGTCCAAAAGATTAATTTCATTAAGATTGCAATCTTTTATATAAATACTTGGCAGAGAGCATTCCTGAGAAATGTGGGGTTTTGTTGTTGGGGCTTTTTTTTTCTTTGTGTGTGTGTGGTTTTGTTTTCTATGTTTTGGGGTTTTTTTTTGTTTAAATGGCCAGTGCTTTGTAATCTTAGTATCATGAATTATATCACCTTCAAAGGGTGATAGAATTCATTCCTGCCTCTATAATTTGTTCCTACATCCTCCCTCATCCCAGCCTCTTTAATTCAGTTCTTTTCCAGTTCATGGAAGTCCGTGTCTTGCCTTTTTAACCAAGTCTGTGATGTTTTTACTATGACCAGCTGTGAGTTTGGGTTTTTTTAATAGATACTAAGGATCCACTGTTCATCTCATTTTGGAATCATGGTAGAATTTTAATTTTTTTATTTGATATTTTAGTTTGGAACTCAAAAATTCTCACTCACCTAACATTGATGTCAATGAATTTTAAGGCAGTTTGACAGTCAGGCAAATGGTAGCTGTTAACTTTCATAAGTTTACTCATTGTCTAACTAGAATATCTAAATTTGATTATGGGGGAAGTTTGTTTTAACTAGTTGAACTGTTAGGACAATGGGAACAGACACTTCTCAGAGAATAAATACTGCTTGAAAGTAATGTTTCTTTTGAATATTATGCTTCTATATGTATGAATATGAATCTACCTGTCCTTTGCTGCTCTAAGTGTTGATTGGGTGTTAAATAATTAAACTCACATAGTGTGAGTGTTCATTCCTATATCTGGGGGGGTAGGAAGGAGGTCTACAACAGACACTTCCGTCCAGAAGGCTCCTAGCCTGGAGGACAAGAAGACTGATGTGTCATGTAGGAACATGCAGATGTGACATCCAGACTGCAACCCGACAGAGGATATTCAAATGAACTAGTTCAGAACTTGCCAGCACATTGTAGTGCTGATTTACCCACTGTAGGAATTGCATCCTTTACCTCAGCTTTGCTCAGTGTGCATGGATTATACAAATTTTCAGATATCTAGGTGGTTTAGGTTATTGTTGGGGGAAGCAATCCTCCTTCAACTTCTTGCTATTTGCAATTGACTTTAGTAATTTGAATTACAATTTTAAATTATTGTATTCAGAAGCTCTTAGCACTTTGTACTCTTGTGTGGGTGCTTGCCTGTGATGCTTTGCAAGTTGGGGAAAAATTTTTTTTTAGTAAGTTAGTATTAAGCTGTTGTGGAATTTGAACAGTCTCCAGTGTATTGCGTGACTGCAGCAGGAGTCCACAAAAAGTTTAATTCATAAAAATTGCTGTTATCTTAAATGCTTGAGTAAGAACTTTAATGCAGATTTTTGAAAAATAAGACTGACAGTTTTGATGTTCATGAATGAGAAGACTGAATAATGTGTTTTGGTTTTGGAGCTCATAAAGTTAAGCAGCTGAAGCTTGCTTTGGTTGTTGGCCTCTAATTGGACAAAGCATTGTTTTGTATGTTAGTGAACACACACATCTAAAAACATACAAAACCAAGAAATGAATACTTGCATTGTTATAAATCAGGTATCATTATTTTGTATTAGGAAGATGAAACTCTTAAAGTGACTTGACAGAGGCAAGTCAAATGAACCAGTTCAGAAATTGGCAACACATGCTACTGGTGATCCCATGATCCTTTGGTCTGACCAGTAAACAACCATTCCTGTCCTCTTCAGAAAAAAAGTAATTCTTACCATTCTGCCCTCTTCCAGGATTGGAGCCTGTAGTGTGTATGAAAGGATGATGTACAAGCCTCTTCCTCCACAGAACTCCTGCCAGATGTTATGTGCTTGGTAATGCAACTTGAGAAAATAGAAAGGGGTGAAATAATTGAAATTCTTACTGTTTCTCCAATAGATGATTTGAAAACATGCCAATTAACACAGGTTAAAATGAAAGAAGGACTATTACTCACTAGGAGTGACTTCTGACACATTAAATACCTCTGATTTTAGAATTCTTTAAAATGCTCATGTTTGGTTTGAGGAACTTAAATACCTTCTGTCTGGAACAAGCATGGTTTTTTGCAGCAGAGGGAACTGAAAAGCATGTGGAGAGTGGTATCATCCTTCTTTTCCTTCCTTCTAGGGCAGGTGTTTTTTGAAAGACAAGAGATTGAAACAAAACTTGCAATTTAGTTGAGGTGTATATTGTTCAGAATAGAGAGAAGGAAACAGCTGCTAAGATCAGAAAACAAATCTGTAATGGAGAGTAGAAAACAGGTCTTTCCAAGGTGTGTACATTAACTTGTTCTCACTTGTCCATCTTTTTTGGTAGGTTGTTATCTAATGGTTCATTAGGACTCTGTCATAGATGTTTTATGAAGTGTTGTCAGGGTTTCCATTGCAGTGAACTAGTTAAATCACTGTTTAAATAATTATACATATATTTTTAAAAAGTTGTATATACTCTGAAAAACTCTGAAAACTCTACTTTTGCCTAGAAAAGTATTTTCTTTTTAAATTGCATTAAATTTGAAAATTCTTTTTAAACAGTTGAACTGTTCCTGGAAGAAACAAACTGGTGATTTTTTGGGTTTTGTCTCAATATTTTTTTGAGTGTGGAATTACATTTCTTTAAGAAAAAAATAGTAAAACAATTTTTGCCTCCAGTGTTCAGGTAAAGTTTGCATCTCTAGAATTACCTTTAATTTTTAGTGATTTTTAAAGGGGTTTTTTTTGTGTGTGTGTCTGTATTTGTTTATTTATTTATTTAATGCAGTATTCTGATACATGCTTGACCTCCAGAAGGTTGCACAGTTTTGTTTGGCTTGGTGAGGATGAGTTTTGGGAGTTCATCTATACCTTAGATGATGCTGTTGTGTTTCCCTGGTAGTTTTGTGTCAGTCCCATGAGGCTATGTTTCATCAAGTAGTTCACTTGAGTGTCATCCAGGCTAAAGCTATGGGAAAATGTGGGTTTATCTCACCATTATTCCATCTTGCCTGAATGAGTAAATTAATGACTTATAGAGACAAAATTCTTTGTCCTGAACATGAGTGTTGCAAAGCTTAAGGTAGATTAGAAATCCTAAAAGCAGGAAAATGCTGCATTAGATGAAGTAAATGGTTCAAAACAGTTGTCAGAATAGAATACCCTGGCAGAAGAATCAAGTTCTCTATAAAAGAACTTCTGAGGTGCTTGGGCCACAGTTTGGTTACACCTTGATTTAATGGTTTTGTATGAAAATAAACAGGGAAAGAAGGATTTGGTGTTGAAAGGGAGGAATGTGTAAATATTCAACAGTGTTGGATTTGTGCATGTGTTGGGTGTTGGGAGAAAGGAAAAATCCAAATACTCACAGTGCTCAGCAGGAAGTAGGGAAGAGGAGATTTTCTTCCTCTTAGAGGTGTGCTGTGAAAACAGTGATGCAGCCTGGCAGGCCAAGTCCTGTTGCATTCAAGGAACAAAACCAACACTGACAAATGGCTCAGAAGCTGCAGGGGAGCTGGTTGTAGTAAAGAAGGGAAAAAATTAGGGCTGAATCTTGAACAGTAAATTGTGATGCTGTCGTCTTTTTAAATACAGTCATTATAGCTGAAGGAAGCAGAGAGAAGAAGCTGATGCTGGAACAATCCGGTAGTTAAATCTAAGGGAAACGGGGAGAAGGGGTGGACTCCTGCTCATCTGCAGCAGCACTGCACACAGAGCTACCTGATTTAGGCCTAGCGACAGTGCGTTGGAGGCCTTGGGAAGGCAGATAGCTCCGCCAGCATGTTTTGTCAGTGTGACGTACTTGGGAGCGTGTACAGCCTGCATGCTAAGTGCCAGTGCCTGCCTTTGACTTCGCTTCTCACAGTTCTAAGAATGTAATGAAACCCCTTCTCACTCACGCTTTTATTTTGGGATGGAGGGGGAGAGAAAGGAGCTTTCGATATTCTGGTATGTTCAGAGTTTGAAACAAGCATGTTTTGCCTGATTCTGTTTACTGCCCTTTTATTTAGGCTGTGTGAAACACATTGATACCTTTACGTGCTCTGTCATCATTTATCAGTACACAAAACTAGAAACTCATGGAAACCTTATTGAACCTTACCTAATTAATCTGTACATGGGGAATACAGTACTTGTTGGAGGGTCATAAGCTTTTGTTGTTGTTGTTGTTTTTGGTTTTTTGTGTTTTTTTTTTTTTTTTCCCTTTCTTTCTTTCTTTCTTTCTTTGCTGGTCTCTGTGCTCAGGAGACCATCAGGAATGCCAAAATGGCAACGTGGTTTAATGAAATTAAATAATAGCTGGTGAAATTAAAATAAGTTTGGCTAAAAAGCGAATCAAGTGCAAATATAGAATGAGAATGGTTTTTACTAAATGCAAGCAGGCTGTCCTTTGAACAGATGTAGTCAAAAGGAGAGGAAAATGTGATACCTGTCTGGTAGCAGCAGAGGGTCCCAGCCACCTTTACAGAGTTCAGAGCACCCGACAGAATCAACAGCAGTCTGAGACTGTTTTACATAGAACTTTGTGAAATTAAATTGCCAGTATTTGTTCTAGAAAAAAAATCACTTTTAGCACGTGAGCAGCATTACCTTTTTTGTCTTGTTTGTAAAATCTGAAGACGGATTAAGAAACAAACTATTGTTCTTCTGTTACTTTTTTTGTGTGAACATCTGTTCACCAACAAATCATTTTCGTATTGTCTTTTGGCAATAATTTAGAGCCCTAACATATTAGAGCTGGTGATCTGTAGTGTTGTAAAGGCAAGAATTTATGTGTAGTTTCTCATTTTGAGCCATGTTGCTTCCTGCTAAAATGGAAGCTCTAAATAAGATGAAACAAACTCCTATATTCTTATAAATATTCTTGTAAATATTACTCAGTATCATAAAGAATACAAGAATGTATATGATCAGCTAATTTTCAGTTTATGCTACTGTACCTTATATACATAAAATGTATAAATGGTTTCTTTTGAATGCATGTGATGAAGTGTGGGCCAGTACCTGTTGCAGTATACTGACATGAGAGTTGACCATAGCAAAGCCAGCGCAGGTTGGTTTAATCTTAGTATTTAAAGAATGCCTGTGCCACAATGAGGTTGTACAGAAAATAAGTGATTTTTATTGTTACTGTCTGAGTAAAAAAAAAACCAGAACAAAAAGAATTCAGGACTGCCAAACTCAGATGCATCTTTATCCCTTGTTGTTCTGTAGGTCTTCCAGCTTCAAAATGAAGAGGATGCTCAAATGTGACTCTGTCACTGAAAGCGTAACTCACAAGCCCAATTTCTGACCACAGGGGGAAAGTGAAAGGTCACTTCTAGACGATTGTTTTAATTAAAAAGAATCAGCAAAGTGCTCAGTCCTGTACCCAGTATAGCACACTGGAACTTGGTAACTGCTGAAGGAAGGAAGGTCTCCCTTCTGCTGCCAGCACAGTGCTTCTACTGCTTAAGCTTGTGAATGATGTTCCCTTAACCAGTCTGTGAATCACTTCAACTTTTTGTGGAGTGTGACACCCCCTCGCACACCATTCCCCCCAGAAAAAGTGGGGACTGCTGGAGGTAGGACCTCACAGCTGGAAGAGGACATGAAGGAGAGTGTCTTGGTCAGCTAGATTAGCTGACTGTGGGAGTGTTATTTAGCCTTCAGGCTAAATAATAAGAACGAAACTGAAGGTAGAACTATAAACTTTGAGCCGAACTAGGCTTCACTTAGATCTCTTGATATACTGGTAGTCTAAACTTTCCTTGTACATGCTTGGCAAGCTGTCATTTAGGTTTCATGGACACATTGAGACAAGAGTTTTACTGAAAGTACAGCATCTGATTTTGAAAGAACTTTATAAATACAGAACTATAAAAGATTACCTGTTATTTTAAGGTAGCCTGCCATATAATCACTAATCACAATACACTGCATTTTTAAATGTTTGCATGTTATTACATGTGTACCTGGCTTGTGCCTGATATTTGTGGAACAGTAACATCAGACAGCTAATCTCCCTGAATCTGTCACTGAAAATCTCACTGCTGCTCCTTGTGATTCTCAGCCAGTGGTATTTTAAACAGAAAGCCCTTGTGATTGCAGGGCTTGTCTTTATTTTCTTCATTGCAAAGGCCCACTAAATTTCTTTGTTCAACAAATTATCACATTTTTCTTTTTTATTTCTTAATTTTAAAACACATAATAGAATTGTGTCTGTTTCCTGTCTGTTACGTGCAAGTTGCCCTTCATCAAAATGCATTTAACACAATTTATTCACTTAAAAAGCACTCCCTTTAAGTAGTTTTCACTGTACTTCATAAGCATGGAAATGCTGTATAGGTAATATTTATAAGGCAGAAGGAAATTCAAGGTCTCTAATTGGAGCCGTGCTGTTCTGAAATCTCTTTGGGGGGAAAAAAAAAAGTCTAGACTCTTGGGATTCTGTATAAATGTAATATGAAGTCTTCTGTAATCCAGAATGATCTTGTAGAATATGTGTGCTTATTTAAAATAAATTAGTTCATACATTCATGTTGGATAGGCCTTTTAAAAATATATACTCTTTCAGCTTAGTTTTCTCAGTTGTTTAGTCACAATATTTTGCTCTTCATTAAAACGCTCGATTTAACAAGACTAATTAATTTGCAGTCACTCTGTGCTAACATGAAACTGAAAGCTTGCCTTTACTTGCTTGTGTTTTGGACTTGCACTTCCACTGTTTCCTCTCTCAATTCTGGAAGAATACGTTGATTCATATACACTTCATTTATCCTGCTTTCCCTCTCCGAGAGCAGAATCTCTTCCTTCCATCTCCACTGAGGAGTTGTGTGTGGTTTGTCGAATTTTATTCTTCATGTTTAATGTTTTCTCTTTTAACATTTTTTTCCCTTCACTTGTTTGGCATTTCCCCCTGCTGGCCGACTGCAGTGACGGCACCTCTCTCCCCGTGGAAATGGAAGGCCGAGGCTGTCCTTGACTATCACGGCTCTGTCGTGGAGGCGTTGGCTGCTCTTCTGACATTTTTTTGGTGTCCTCTGAACGCCTCTGGCAGATAGATAAAATCCAAAGAATAGTCTATACAAGCAGGACGTGCACATACCTGAGTTTCTCCCCTTCAGAAGTGCAATTGCACTTTCAGTGATAGTCAGAGGTACCTCTAGTTTTGCATTTCATTGCCTGCAGTCTTGCGACACTACCCAGATCATCGTGTTTTGTACTCTGGACCTCTTCCCAAAACTGTTAAGGCACTTTTGCCTCACTAATGTATCATTCCCACAAGCTAGTTCTTTCCAAGATAAAATGGGTTGCTAGGAGGGGAAAAAGGGTTTGGCACTCAATAAGAAATTTCTCCTCAAGTTTAAAAGGATAAAATCAGACATCCCTCCCTTCTTAATGGAATTTCAGGGGGAGAATTAGTTTAATAGGTATTGTGGTAGAGTTTTCTTAATATTTTCTTGTTCCTTGCATCTTTGGTTGTTAAATCAATTATTAGGATTTATCATGTGTGTTCTTTCTAGAAAAAGTCTTCTCTCCTCCTCTCAACTCCCTCTCCCCCCCTTTTCACCAAATAGTCCTCTGTCTCTGAAGTACAAAAGGAAGGCAGGAACTTCTCAGCAACTGGAATGAGAAATTTGCAACACAGGTGAAGAACAATATAGGTTAATAAACTGATTTTGCTAGACATTCTATTAAAAACAAAACAAAACCATAACTCACAAACATTCAAATAACTTCCCTTTGCATTTCTTATACATTTTGAGACCAAAGAGTAGGCTATTACAGCTAGGAGGGGATAGCTCCTTCTGTTTTCTGTTGACCTTCCATCTTATTTTCCTTCCCAGTGGTATATATACTTTGTAAATACTTGAAAACAATTCAAAAAAAGAAATTATAGTTTTAAGACTTAACAGATTAACTGACATCTTTTTGAAGTTAAATTGTTAAACAATGTTAAAAAAAAAATCCCCCATGTTTCCGGCAACTTTATGGAATGTTGAATAATGCAGCAAAAAATTTTTAGAAACAAGTGCCAAACTTGCCTTCTGCTGATTTATACCTTCACATCATGTAAATATTTCAATTTTGCAAAAAATTCCTCAGCTCCCTACTTCAAATATGAAAATTTGCTGTTGCACTGTTAGTAAAACATAAACTTATAGACGTTATTGATATTGGGGGTTCTCTTGGTGTGTGTTTAGCTAAACAGTCCTTCTAAAAAGTAATTCACTGAAATAAAAATCCAGGTCGTACAACATAAAACATTTTTTTACATGAGCAAGAATTTAGTCACACTGCATATAAGATGATTTTGTGTGTACCTAGAAGCTGGTGAGTAGTAACTCACTGAGCAAAGTGAGACTTGGTGGTTCTGCAATACTAGAACTTCTGAATGCAACAGTGCTCTGAAATGTCCCTATACACTGGTGTCTGGGCACAAAAAGGAGAGTTTTACTGATGGTAATTTTACGAATGTTAGGTTAAATGGGGAGCCCTTGATACTAAATCAGAAAGAACATCTGCAGGCTTACAAATGGTCATAGGTTAGAGCGGCTTCTCTGATTCAAGAAATAGGGTAAGACTGCAAAGAAGAGGGGTTTATACACAGGTAAAAAGTTAGAGCAACATATCTTGAATCTGCTCAAGTGACAGAGATGATTCTGAGATTGTAAAACATGTTTGTGCCAATTTTCTACTAGGCCAAATGTAGTTTATCATTTTGCTGGAGAGTGTGATTTCATACTCCATCCCACCACCAAGACGCTAGGAAGAGTTACTAATGCCCAGCGGAGGGCATAGGACAAGATCTAAGAGGGTGATTGACAACTGTTTACACGTGTTTGGTGCTATGGCAAGTTTTGGTTGATATTTTAAGAATCAGCTTGTGGTTTTATTTTTATACTAGAGATGGTCTTTTAAACTGTAATGAGTCTTCTGGCTCATTTTCTATGTGTTAAATATAGTACTGGCAAATGATGGTGTTGCACACTTCTATTTAAACTTAGTTTGATGGGTTTATAAAGTGTTTCAGGGAAGTTAAAGCAATCTATCCCCTAGTGAAGTCAGCTTCAGGTATCTTAAACTCCAAACTGTGTTTGTTTCATGTTGAATCATAGCAGAAGAACTTTTAGGTAGAAGTGAAGTTTGTAGTTGGAATCCTGTAAGTTGTCTGCATGCATAAGCAGAAAAATCCAGGCTCCTTGACCAGTTTAGGGGGAGTTAATCTATCAGTATTTTGTGGGGATAAGGAAGGAGGAGGAGAGAGCAGTTGTACACATGGACAGACTGGAAGGCATGGCTTGTAGACTTCGGTGCAGTCTCGGTTATCTTGAGCAATCCTGTTGGTTCTTTTACCACCTGCCTGGCATGTGTTATTGGGGCTGGCTGGGAATTCTCCCAGCTGCAGCACGACAGGAAGATCAGATTCCGTGCACTGGCACAAAAGAGGCTTGTTTTTATCACAGGAGCAACAGCACCGCTAAGGTTGGTCATTGAAACATGAGCATAATAATAATGTAATTTAAAATTGGTTATATACCCTGTCTCGCCTGTGTTTGGTCTTCTTAAGTTTGCAGAAGTCCCACTCTGTTAAGGAGTATGAGTTGCTGACTTGAAAATCACAGTAAAGTATCTGCTATGGCTTGTTTTCTTAGAAGACAGTGATAGAGTGCTCTCTGTTTACAGCATGTCATTCAAATATGGGAGGGAGAGCTGTTGCTGTGAGGAGTTCACAACTCAAAACTAAAGTCCAGAGAGAAAACTCTGAATCCCTTCTGTATGGTGTGTATCTTGTGCACCAGAAAAAAAGAAGAGAAAAAGAAGAAAAAAAAAATCTTTGCCCTTATAATGTAGAGCAATTCTCTGAAATGCAAAAGAATATCAGGTCACAACTGCCTGTGCACAGCATTTAGTCCTTTTTTTTCCCGAGTTCATTCTGTGCACTGAACAAGACCAAGATCCTTTTGGTGAAAAGTAAAATAAACATAATTAAATATTGTAACACAATATGAATGTATAGAGTTCCATGGTCTGACAGTAGACGTGTGCTAGTTTCTAGAGTTACAAAAAATGCAAAGAAAAAATTGCTGAACATGACATTTAATTCTTTCCAGTTTTTCCAAGTATGTCTCTGGTTATAGTAGAGTAAACTTTATTGTATAACTTGAAGGTAGTAATAAGTATCTAATTGTTATAACCAGACATCTTAATATACAGATAATTAGCATTTAAATAGTCTTAAGCCTTCAGGTGCTGTATGCTAAAATGTTTTCACCACCATGTGCTCTTCTGGTGTCCTCAGGTACTACCAAGCCTTAAACATAGGAGTTTTGAGATCTTAGTTTTCATAACAGTCCCATAAAGTGAGTAACTTTTCTAATCATAGATCATATATGTATTTTAGGAAGCGCTGTTAATTTGACTCCGAGACGTGGGGTTTAAAAAATCCCTAAATATGGCAGAATATAATGTAATAATCCGAGAGTTAACCTTGCAGGCTCCTGCCTTGGACAGTTTACAATATGTTTCTGGAGTATTCAAAAGGCTACCTCAGTAAATTGGACAGCTGAGATTTTGTGATACATTTATGCTGTTGAACTTTTTGTTAGAAATCCCTGTATAATGCTAAACTCTTCCGACTTCTCTATTGATAGGAGTGATTGTGAGCTGTCTCAACTTTCCAATGTGTTTGTAGTGGGAATGAGAAAGGCAGTGTGAGTGTCTATATGTACTTTTGCTGTGAACAAGAAATAATCTCATTCCATCTACAGAGCACACTTTATCCCTTTTTCATTAATACTATTCTGTGTTGGTTCCCAGTATCCACAAATACAGGGAGTTGTCAAGAACCAAAGTTACAGATAGAGTTGGTTGTAGGCTGTTCTCTACTATAAAAATGCTAAGAGCAGTTGAAAAATCTGTTTAAGATGCCTGGGATTACCAATCTTGGATATTTGTTCTTCATTTCTCTGTCTCAATCCTCTATTTAAGAAAACTTACCTGTATAAAGCACAAGCTTTTCTCTGGCTCTTATTAATGCGCTGCTTATGAAGAAACCGATTTGTTATTTGTTGTTGGGCTTAGATATTGAGTTTAAAAAGCCATGCAAATCAAAAGTTCAGAATGTCAAGAAATTCTATTGATACGTCATCCTTTGTGCTTGTCCTTTTTACTAAATGACACAGGGATGTTAGTAAAAATAGTATATCTGCGTGAGGGCAGAATTTTGTGTTGCCAGAGGTTTGACATTCAAAGGTTAACCCGTTTTAAACACTTAAGAAAAAGCCTGTAGTAAATTATGTACAGAAGAGGATGCAAATGTATTTCCATTCCCTATATAGGTCCTCTCTAAGTGACTTCTCCAAGGCAACACAGTGGTTCACTTGGATAGTAACGATTAAACTCCTTGTGTACTAAACTTTGTCCTTGGGAGCTCCTGACTTCTGAGTCTAGGGTTGCAGCAAGATTAAATGCAATCTGAAGGTTTGTAACTGTGCAGCTTTTTTCTGCACAGTTCCATCTTGATGGAGCTAGGGTCCTGCTATGGAGGCGAGTCTCTACGTAGGGGGAAAAAGGAAGGAAGGAACAGTTGCTGTTATTTTTAAGTGACAGCTTTCTTGTCAGGTTGTGTGTACATGTGCTACAAGTAAATTGATATTTTTCTTTTTTTAAATAAAAATCATGCTTATTTATTCTCAGACTGCGTTTGCAGATGTGCAGTACTGACTGTTTTGTTCAGCTTTCCAAAGGCAGTAATTTAGAGCAGTGAGCTGGTTTGTTTTTTTTTTTTTTATTAGTAGCAAGGACAGATAGTTGTAGTTGCTTGTTGAAGAGGGCACTTAGTACTTGCAGGATGAAAGGGCTTCCTCTGTAGATTTCTGGACCAATTAAGTGACTGATTGATAGTGGGAGGTGGAGGTGACAAGTAAGATTTTAATACCAAAAAGAAACAACCAGAGTTTGAGAATAATACCTGTCTCTTCAGCACCCTCAAAAAACCCCCAGTATTTAAAATTCTGTAGCATTTAGAGCAAATGTACTTACTTTGAGAACAACCTCAAAACAGTCCATACTTCCCAGTTCATAACCTGTCATGCTAGCAGCTGGGTGTTATGTAAACTAACCTGAAATTGCTCTGAAATGAAACATTACCTTTAATATTCTGTGGTTCAAAACGCACAGGAAAGTTTGAGACTAAGAGACTGACAATACTGTCACTGCCAGCAGTAGGCTTCCTGTTTTCTGTTCTCAGCGGTCATCAGCACCTGGTTCTGCTGGTTAGTAAATGGAGCCCCTCCACTTGTGCTGGTCTCCAATGGGCAAGAGATGACTGTGACTTTCTACTGCTGTATCTTTTTATAAGGCTGGGGCTTAAACATGTGAAGACTTACATGTGGATAGAAACGTCTGCAAAGATCTCGTTAGCTGTGAAGTTAAAGCTGCAAATACACTAATATTCTAGTATTTTACTAGAAAATTTGGGGTATTTTGGAACCTTTTTTTAATCATCAGGCAAAGTAATTGAGCACATGAGTTATCACTTATATTGTAACTATCTTTTTAGAACTCTGACTCATGAGTTTTCTATGATTCATGTGGTGATTTCAGAGGTATTACCTTGCTGTGCTACAGAATGTTCTACCCATGACCCAGGCAGCGAAACGGGCAGTGCCTGTTCTTGGCCTGCACACTTTGTGTCCCATCATATTGGCTTACACTGCTGTTCGTTTCAGCAGTACTCTGGGATTTCAGCTCTAGTGTCTGTGCCCACCTGCCACCTGCTCTACCATCTTTGGGTGTTGGTGTAACCTCTAGCAGAGATGGTGGGCAAATGTCGAGGGTGGGTAACCTTGTCACATTTAGCTGTGGCAACTGACAGGGCTTATGATATAGATCTTAATAAATGTAATGGAGAGAGGGTCTTTTCTCCCACGGGAGGGGGACACTGACCTTGTACAGAACTAGAAAAATTTGTACCTCTAAATGCTTCTCCCCCTGGTGACAATAGTAGTTTGTATTTTAATCCAGATTAAAATTGCAGGTCACCACAGTTTTCCCTGCCACTTCAAACAGGATTTCTTTCAAAGTGGTATTTTATAGTTAGCTTCTGCATTTAAAAAAAAAAAAAAAAATAACTTCCCTGAAGAAAAACCAACCAAAAACCCCTTTCTAAAATCCAAACCCTTCCCTCTCCAACTTTTCAAACATTCAAATACTTTTTTTTTGTTTGTTTGTTTCAGACAAAACTCTAGTTAAAATATTTGTAATTATCTTTTTTGTTGTTGTTTTTCTTTTGTAGGAGGGGGTAGAGAGCTGAAAGGGTAACTTACTCAACATTGGTAAGTACTTCCCAAGGCTAAAGTAACTTACCTAAGAATAGATGGTATGAAGAGCTGGCATCCATTCCTGGAAAATCTTGATGGTTACTGAAACTGAAATTCTATCTATTCTTATATTCAGGAATTAAATCTTAAAAAGTAAATGTTGCTGATGGAAACCCCAGTCTTGTAAATAAAATCTCTGTAAGGCTGAGATTGGGCCCAAGGGTTTGTAAGTACAATGGACAATTAAATTCATCTACTCAAAAATAATAATGTTATGTTGCTTTTTTTTTTTCTGTGTAATGTGAAAACCAAATTTATTTGAAGAGATTTTTGGCTCAGAAAGACTTCTCTCTAAAAATCTGAGTTATTCAGAGTCCTTCCATATACACAGAAGGCATTCATGGCTTTTTGTGTGTCCTACCTTTTTTATATAAATATATATCCCTTGTCAGCTGTGTTTCTAGTGTAGCTTCCAAAATAGTCATAGTTGAAATAGTATTGTGATATTTTAGAGGTTCCCATGTAGATTGTATTTAATTGAGATAACAGAAGTGTGAATGCACTTATGTGATTGTTGCAGAGTTTAAGATTTCATTCAGTCTTTGAATATTTAAATAGTCTGTACGCAGTGCATTGGGGCACTTAACTGAGTATGAAATTATAAGTCTTGAAGCAACCACTTAAGAACGAAGCGATTACTGGTAATAAATAAATGCCAGCAAGAAATTGAATGGAGGACTCCTGCCTCTAATAGTTGAAATCCATCCAAAAATGCCTCATTTACCCCTTGCTCAGTGTTCTTCCTGGCTGAGACTTGGAGGTATGTCTGGATGTACAAGAGATGCACGTACTCCTGAATCCTATGCCTTCCTTTTGGAAATCACCAATTCTCACATAGAACAAGGCATTTGCTTGTTTTCCTTTAAAAATAATGGCATGAAGAATTTTTGCAGGCCAAGCCTTCCATGCAATTTCAGTCATCTACAAGCTTCTTATTTGAAATAATTCCACTGCCATAAGTGTAAAGTGGAAAATGCACCATGTTCTATGGTTAATTCAGAGATGGTTTTACACCTCTTTGAATGTCGTATTTTAGGTAGTTTATATCTACTGAACTTAAGTTTCTAAATCTTCCCTTTAAGTTCAGTCTAAAATAATAAAAGTTCAAAAATACTGAAAGTTTTTGCACTAGCAAAATGTATAGCCACACATGTAATTTTTTACCTCCTCTCAAAGGAAGTATGAGCAATATTTAAGCAGATGCCCTGATAGATATTTATAGACATTATTCTATGTGAACAGGAAAAAAGCAGTTTATGTGTTGCTGGATATAAGGAATGATTGGGGTGTTTTTTTTTTTTTTTTTTTTTTTTTTTTTTTTTTTTTTTTAATTTTATTGGTCATTAAACATTGGATAAATGTATACGGCACTCTGGGGGAATTCTAGGCAGGATTAACTCAATAGTTATTCGTGCTTGGGAAGGGAAGCTGCGAGTGTGTGTTCTAGAAAGAAACAATTGTATATATTTCATATTCAGAATTTGGCAACCTGACTAAACTTAAAAATTAAATATTTTTTTTCATATTTATACCCCTATAAACATAGCTAGGCTCAGTAACTACTTTTTTTCTGCAAGGCAGAAAATGGAGCATTTTTACTTGAACCTCTTAAAAATTAATTATGGAAAATCTTGCTAGCTGTTCAAGGCATAGATGCAATTACCTTGGATTAGTTTTTATGAACCATCAATACTACAATTTCTATCTGTCAAATTAAGTTGTGCATTAATAGAGGTTGCTCAATCTTTATATATTCTTTTACAGAAATACTGTGTCATATTTGCTATGAACATGTATTGGACTTTTAAGTGATGGATATTTTTTATATTCTCAGTTGAGATAACTGTTTTGCTGTTCCGCACTCAACTTTGAAGTTAGCGTGTAGCTACAGAGCTATAGGAACTATTCATCATGTGTACCTTCTGATTTTTTTGAAGACACTGAGAAAGCAACTGACCATATCTGCCTGTCTTTACCCTGAAACTGAATTTCCAAGAGTGAAAAAGACATCTTGCCTCTGTAGTGTGTTCTAATTTTCATTAACCAGTCTCCCACGTGGTTTTATGAAGCATGGCTTCTTTTGCAGTGGTAGGGACTCGAAGCATGCTATAATTGTTCTTGTCAGTGAGTGGAAGTAATAATCCGTGATTCTGTTTTCTCATTACTGTTTGTGGTAATAGGACAGGGAACTATGTGTAATTTCCATGTATCCCTTGATACAGATTACAATTTTATAGAGACTAGTGCTGCAAAGGCAGCTGTTTTCACTCATCTGTGTCACATGTGGGAGAGGCCCTTGCAGAAGGTCATTTCATGTGTTGGCTAGAAAGTTTGATCAGGCCTTTGTTATTTAAATAAGTAACTTTAAACTAACAGCAGACAACTGACAAATAATTTAAATATAATGCTTTTTACTCCCCCCTTTATAGTCTTCTCTTTTTGTAATATATTGTAATATATATTCAAATATATTTGAAAAGGTGAATGATAAAAAAACAAAACACACACCTTCAACGTTTTTATTTTCAGGAGTTCACAAATTTGTCCACTACTTCAGTTTGCTGTAGTGACACAACACTAAAAGAAAATTCTTTAACTTATGGGAATTACTCTCTTTTTTACAGCCTTCATGTCTAATCAAAGCTGTCAGGATCCTTTGGAAAACATTGTAGGCTCATTAGGAAGGCCTCTGAGTTGGCAACAACACCTGTGCAATGATTGTGAGCAATTTTCAAAAAATAAAAAAATAGGAACTATTTTAACACTGCACCAATTCCTTAATTGTGGTATCTGGATGGAAAAGTGACTGGAAAAATTGCTATATAATGTTTTCCAGTGACTTTCATGTGTATGTATTTATAGATGTTTTTACATGGGTTCCACTATGATTTGAGCATATGGGAATCTTAATCCTGTTTCGGAAGCTGATACTTTTAACATATTTCTGAAAAAAAGTCTCTTGTCCAGCATTCAGGGCTTTTAGATGTGTATTTGGTAATGCTTTCCTATGTCAGAGATTGGGGGGATTAATTTGTTTGCAGTACAAGTGAAGATGCTAAACTTTATACTCATGATCTACAAGTAGATTTCCAAGATCAAAAAGATTATAAAATTAATCTTTTTGAAATGTCTTGTGCTGCTTAATATCACTCTTCAGTTTCTTCAGAACAGATTTCAACTGAAATTACTAACTTGGCACAAACTTTAGGCAGTGAGTTATTATTATATAAAAGTTGTTCTGTTAAATAACATGCACACTGTCCCATCTAAGAACAGCTTTGTAGTATCATGGAAGTGTGTTAATGCAGTACATTCAATTTAACTATTTATTGTGGTTGTAGAATTTTATTCTCCAGAATAAGTTTTCATCTACACAGATTTTTAAAACATTCTTGGTAGTTAAATTTGCTAATTTAATATGCAACTGCAATAAGATATTGGTAGGAAATAGCTGCCTGCAAACTAAGATAAGGGATAAGTATGTCAACTTTGGGATATGTGGGAAGAAACAAATTTGGCTAAATGACTCCAAGGCAGGCATTTTGTAGAGCCTGCAGATTTCTTGTGTTCAAAAGACTGACTGTATTTAGGCTAGAGAGCTGCATTTGAATATAGTTAGTTCACCGCTGAGTTCCTGTTGTGTTATAATCTCCTTTTTTCAAATTGACTCTTCTCCTTCACTAACCAAAACAAAACCTTTATTTTTCTATAGGACTGGTGTTAAAGAGGAAGCCAGAAACTAAAGGCACTGGAATCAGCAAAGACACTTCTAGAGAAAGTGGAGAAGGTAGAGGATGGAGCTGCAGACTCTACAGGAGGCTCTGAAAGTGGAAATTCAGGTTCACCAGGTAATTTATATACTTTCTTGCTTTAAAGCAATAGCAGCATTAGTACTGCTGACAGTATTACTACTAATGGGAGCATTAAGCAATAGCACTACAACTATAGTAATAATTGTTTTATAAGCTTGAAACGACTTCAGAATTTTATACTCTGCATTTTTGACCTGACCACCTGTTGTTTTTTAGCAAATGTGAAAAATCTACATATCAAGCTGTGGGTGGGGATTTTTTTTAGTATTTTGTAGCGGTAATAAAAGCATTCTGAAAACCGTGTTCAGCTGCTTCTGTCTGGAAGTTTTTTCTGATATTCTGAAGCCGACTTCAGTATTCAGTTGGCAATGGAGGAATATGGTGGAGGAACTTTGAAGTGAAATGTATATAGTGCTGCATTAGTTTAATCTGGTGCTTCTCTTCTTGAATGTCTTCTACTTTAGTAGCTTCTAAACTATATTTTTGATAACCAAAATGTTGTAGCTCTTGGGATTTGTAAATTTTTACAATGTTGGGTCTTTTTACTAGTAACCTGTTCAGTACTGTAAGTCAGTAGGGTTGCAGTTTGCCATTGTTTTACAATGCCAATGAGGAACTATTACAACTAATGATACTAAAACCTAATTTAGGGAATATAGGAGGACTTAGGCATATTAATTCTTGGAAGAAAATTATTACAGCCACAGACAAAGGCTAGCTGCCAACTTGAAATGTTAAATTTAACAATGAGACCTTTTCTAAACACAGTTCTCCAAGTATTTCTGATGCTCTTCAGATATATGAAGCTCACAACTGTTACACAGTGGATAAAAGAAATATATATTAAGTAATATTGATCAGTGTAATCCATCATATGAAGTTTGGAAAGTGTTTCATAATTACTTGGTGAATTGTCTAAAATGTGGTCTGGATGGCTTGTTCAATGCTTACTGCAATGATGCGCATATTGCAAGAACTTGAATGGGCAAATTAGTAAAATCAAGTATGTCTGCTTTAACAAAATACAACTCACAGCCAGGGATGAAAACTTGAAAAAGCTAAGGATGGATTTCCAGAAGTACAGATGAGTATGTTGCTCTCCTCAGTAACTCCGAGGCCTTTGTATTCAAAACTTCAATGAAGTTTTGTTGTGGAGGTAAGGAAGTTCAGAAATTACCCATGGCATTTTGCTGCAGATATAGAAATGTTTAAGGCCAGTAAGTAATTTTTTCAAGTATTAACTACTGTAAAACAATCAAAATGTTAATCCTGCTTGTATTTGCGTGACAGCGTTCACTCCTTGTGTGCATCTTCATTCCCCTTTATGCCCAAGTGAACCAAAAATTTTAAGACTGTGAATTTTGAATAATCTTTAGCATCTGTTCATAATGATGCTGATGAACAGAGATGAAGATTGAAAAATATCCAAAAAGACCTTTTTTTTAACAGCTAAAGTTGGTGGGGTTTTTGACGTTTTTACTTTAACTTCGCCCAGTTGTCATTAAAAGTGAGCTGTGGCACGAAAATCAACTTTAATTAGATTTGGTTTTAGTTTATGAAACTAGAAAAAGCATTATATCAAAAGGTTTCCTTTTTAATTCAGGATGCTGTATCCTTTTTAATTCAAGATGCTGTATATTTCTATAGTTAAGGTTAAGAAAAAGTCTATATGTTTACAGTGGAAAATAACACTTGCAACAAAATGTTGGGTGTTTCAGTAAAGGTTTTGTGAACTGTGTTTGCATGGTTATTGCTTGTCAGCACACACACTGATAGAAATTAAAATGGTTTTGGCACTAAAAAAATATCTTAAATGAAATGCTTGAGCTTTCTTGTATAGCTTTGAATTTTGTAACCTAAAGAGATACGTGTTCCCTCTTTTCACTCAGAATTTATGAAGAATTGTCACGTCATCTTTTATTTCTCTGGTATTTCTTTTTCTGAGGACTCTCTAACAAAGCTTGCCAACATTCACACAGTCATGGTTTGTTGTCCTGTTAGAAGTGGTGGACAGGTGTCTGTGGTGAGCATAAGGAACTCAGCTCAGCCACTAAGCCCTCCCAGCTTCCTGATGCACTGTGTTGCCTGTGACTGCTTGCATAGCTGTACAAGTGATTCTCAGTATCATGTGATTTTGTTTGTAGAATAGCTCCTTGGGTATTGCCTCTTCTGTTTCACTTCCAGAACTCTGTCTGAAGCTTTCATAATGCTGCTTTGGCAAAGTGTATCTAAAACTACTAGTAAGAACCCAAAACAGATGTTTAGTTGTTCAGAAACAGCAACTTTTTTTGTCTACTTTCTATGACCAGAGAATCCACCATGAATGACACCTGACCGGATCACTTCTGTATGAGTGTACAACTTGAATATTCAATTGCCTTCCATGTCAAAGCTATATTGCTTGTCCTGAGAAGAGATGCATCAAGTCTAAGTAGTTCATTTTGCTAATGTGTTGACTTAATTAAGATAAATTTGAAGCAGTCTACTCTTCATAGTTTCGATCACAAGAGGTGTTAAAGGACTTAAATTCAGGTATTCTTACAGAAGGGTTGAGTTTCATGGATGATTCCTCAAGCTGATGTGTGGCAGGAACCTAAAGCATCCTTGCCCTTCTCTTATTTAATGGGAAAAAGAGCAGTAGCTTTTAAAATACTTTAAATTTAGCTTATGTTTAAGAAGAATATTTTTTTTCCTTAAAATTGTATTACATAGTACTGTATGATCCAAAAATTTAGCAATATTTTATGAAGAGTTTACAGTACTGACTGTATTGTCTTATGACTGTGTCTGCAGGAGCACTTCATATAAAAACTAACAGATTTGTTGCTTGTCAAGCTCCAATGTGGCAGGAAGCACCAAGGAAAAATAAGCTAAGTGTGTTCCTGTGATGCTGAATGACAGCATGACGAAACAATAATATTCAGCGTAGATAAATGCCAAGTGATGCACTTTGGAAAACAAGCCCAGTTTTACATCTGCAATAGCAGGCTGTGAACTGGCTGTTGGCACAGTGGAAGGAGTTTTTGCAGTACAGAGTACTTGAGTGTTGCATGTAGTTTTAAACTTTGCCTCCAGATGATGGAGGCAAACTGGAGAATTATGGAAGAGTGTGATAGAGACAAACTAGAGAATTATGAAAGAGTGCCAAGAGTGAACAAAGTAATGGAATGATTCATGCGTGAGGAGTCTTTCAATCTGAAGAAGTAAGGACTGATGGGGGAATATGTGGTGTGGAAAAAATATAAGAAGGAGCTGAATAGAGAAGCAATCATAGACTCATACAATGTCTTAAGTTGGAAGGGATCTGTAAGGATCATCAAGTCCAGGTTCCAACTCCTCTTGACTCAAGTCAGCTCTGTTTTTCCATAATCCTATTAGTCCCTCATGCTTGCATTGTAAGGGAACAGATTCAAAAGAAAAAGGAGGTCATCCTTTTACATAAGAGTCCTGTAATTTAACTTGGGAACTTATAGTCACAGAATCTAGAATGTTTTCCTGCTTCAAAAAGTAATTAAAGCAGATCAATGAAAGAAATGTGTGTTAGTAGCTACTAAACCTAAGACAAAGTCTTTGAAAACATTAGAGATGTAAATTTCTACAAATTTACCAAAAAATATATTAGAGGAGTTTTTGGTTTATGTTGTGTCTTCATTCTGGGCTCTGGTTTTCTTTGGTAACTTTTTTCTTGCTTAGCAATAGACAGCATTCTCCTGCAGCTGCCTGAAGGAAGTGAGGGAGGAAGAATAGTTAATGGTAACAATCTGTCTGTTTTCCTTTTGAATGTGGAGGGCATCTCTTCTATAATGATCTCAATCTCCCTCTGTGCGAGAAAAGTGGCAAAGATACTTCTGAACATGGGTCTTCCATCTGGTACCAGCCAAGCCAACACACAGGCAGAGCTTTAGTGCTTGAAACGTTCTGCCCTTGAATATACAAACAGCTTTTGTGCCTGCAGCGGTTGTCTGTGGTTTGTGTTTCTTGTGACTGCAAGCAAAGAGGGGAGCAGTTCTAGAGGACACACAGCTATTAGATTATCTTATGCAGCTGGCTTAAATTGTCTTTAAAAAGCATCACTTGTTCAAGAGCTGTTTTGGAGGAGAAAAAGTGACGGCTTAATACAGTACTTTTACTGTATTAGTAAGAATGGGTTTGGAAATGTTATAATACAGGACTCCAGGCTTTGCTATTGAAATGCTGTAAATGAAATATTTTTCTTTTACGAAGGTTCTTAAAAAATACTGAATTTTAAACTTTTCAACAAGATTCGTAATGAAAATCTTCATTGTGTTGTTGCATCTTTTTTCCTTCTAGAAACTGGTTGCCCAAATGAAGCAAGATCCCCAGGTAACTATTTATTTTTATGTTTGGATCATTTCCCTTAAAAATACATAAAATAACAGTGCATGAAATTTGAGGATTTTAGATATTTCTGGATCACCTTCTTCCTTGCTAACACAGTGTTTAGAAGAAAACTTTTTCATAAGTTTTTGAACAATAACTGTTGGATTGTTTAAAATAAAACCAAAATTCTTGTTATTATGGAGCTTTTTGCCTCATACATATGGTCAATAGTTTAAATCAAGTGACTTTTCTGGGCTATGGTGCAGTTCAGATGAGCAGTAAGTTTCTGAATCTATTGGAAGCTGCTCTCTATAAAAGCTGCCACTATTCACAATAACTTTTTTCCTTTTTCGAGTATCAGAGGGTTCACAGTACAAGAAGAGAAAGGCTGTTCTGTCCAAGAAATTTTGTCCAAACAATGTAGCCTAAGGTCCTGTTCAGACTGCATTTCTTGGGTGTCTTACCAGCCCTGTAGCATCCATAGAATGAACACTTGGCCTTGGGAAGTTTCATAGCTACTGAAGTTGGATAACTGGACTCCCTGCATAGACAGCAGAAGCCATGCCTTTCCCAGTGCCTGTGTAAGGTCCCTGGGCTTTCTTGTACAGCAGTTAAACGCTCCTGGATGCTGGATGGGGAGTTCTGTGGAGCTCTCAACCCAGTCTGAAATGTTGAGTAGAGGGATAAAGGCTGCTCACTTGAGGCTTGCTGTTAAGAGCTCCCATCCCCATACAATTGTCAATGTCCTGTAATTTTCTGAATGAACATTTTATTCTGAGCTCAGTGAAGTGGGAAGACAGCTTTTAATAACACTCAGGTAGTTAAACCTCTGACAGGGAGGGTTAAGTAGAGTGTATTGGAAAATCTGGGTTTTTTTGAATGTTCTTATTCTGATGGGATTTGGGCAAGAACTGCTGCTCTTGTTCACCGGTCAGGTCTGCTAACAATCAGAGCAGAGCAGTTCGCTTTCAGTTCATATTTGCTGAAAGTGAGGTCATGCTGCAAGCAGCCATGCAAAGTTCCTAGAGTCAGGAAAAGTAACTCTGGTCCCTGTTTCCAATGCTCTTAATGCATTTTTATCCCAGATTATAAAGTAGAATCTAGAAGAAGGGAGGATGACTGGTCAATATCTGGTTTTGCTGGAATCAGAGACTGTCTGCAAGCTGAGATCAAAATGCATTTCAAAATTGGAGCAATGTAGAAATAGGGAATATACATGAAGTTTCTGTGATGATATTAGTCTTATGTTTTAATATTTCTGCTTAGCAGACAAAACCTGCATAATCTAGTGTAAAAACTTTACAATATAAATGAGAACCAAAAGAGTGGGAAAGGAGAGAAATTGAGGAAAACTGATTCCCTGTCATGTTTCTGCAGGGCTTCACAGGTTTTAAACTGAGGACAGATGTTTCTTTAATTATTTTTTATTTCTGTAGAAGAGTCCTGGTTAAAATTGTTTTCTGTCTACATCTTTCTAGTGTTGCTAATGGCTTTAAAATCTGAAACTTAGAAAAATGCTACTGTAAGGGAAGTGCTGATATGAATGATGTATCAGGGCAAATGTCAGAAATTTTGCACAGTCTAACGCAAAAGCATGCATGGAGATAAGGACTTATGTATGTTTGCCTTCAATTGATATATATGTGTCAATTAAGATTTAATAGATATGCTTGATACTCTACACAGTTAGGTGTAAATGTCTTTGCATAGCATAGGTGAGAATGTTTTAGATAACATACCATAGCGTACTGTTATATATAAAGTATGATACTGTTGTATTACACATTAACAAACATTTATTGTTTAATTTGAAAAATTCATTAAATGTATAAATATGCTTTATAATGTGATAAGCACTAATGGATGTTTTAATGAAATCTTCTTTCCAAACCGAACTATCTCTGAGTGCTAGAAAGGTCCTCTGATTATTGTCGCACTCAGCGACTTAAATAAGGCTTTGTTGAGCCGTTTGAATTTTATTGGCTGTACATCCAGAGGTGCTGTATTTGTAGTACACTATGCAAGAACAAAACAAACAAAAAAACCCACCTTCCTGCTACTACTCTTTGTTAACAAATGGAATATCTTTCTCACAGATATTTTTTCTTTCTAATCAGAACGCTGATTTGAAGAAACAACTTCATGAACTTCAAGCCAAAATCACAGCTCTGAGTGAGAAACAGGTAGGGAAACAGAGATGTATTTTTAACACTGCGTTCTAAAGATGTCACTTTTCCCAGCTTCCAAGAGAGCTGATAAATCTTTAAGTGCAAAAATAAGCGTGGGCAGCCAGACATTTTTGATTTTTATTGGATTTCTCAACAAAGGATAGGATGAGTTTTTGTGAGTCTATCAAACAAGAAACTAGTTTGATCAGTGGAAGCTATAGCAATTTTTCTTGTGTTGAAACTAACATTTTATATTAAGGGAGATGGAAAAATGGATTAATTTGTCACTTTCTTTATTATTATCTTGAAACTTCTTCTGAACTCGACCATTCTGGTTTAGGCAAATCTTTAGATTTTGATTTAGTAGGTCCACACTGTGTATGGAATTTTTCTTAATGTCAAGACCAACTAAATGTATATCAATTATGGGTACTTAAGAGACAAATTGAAAATTAGTTGGATCCTTTTATCATGATAAATTACACCACAATTTTCTTATGTTTGCCATTTGGTAGGAATTGTTTGACAGCTCTAAAGTATGAGTAATAATTAAAACTGCATGCTTAGAAAGATTGTTGAACTTGAACAAGGGCCTTGTGAATAACAACAAGAAAATTGAGATAATATTGAGATATCTACAAGACTTGTTCTCACTTTTGTTTTTGAAAACATAAAAGAGCAACACATCCACAAACCCCTCATACACCACGCCATCCCATCCCTTAGTTAACCGACTTAAGCAGTCCCTTAATTTTTTTGCTTAATATGTCAATAATGGAACTAAATTAGATCAATAGATTAGACCTTTGAAGAGGGAAAAATTTTAGAGCATTGGTAAAATGCATGAGTATCACAACTAAATACCTCCATTCATCTGTTACTAGCTGCATGTGTTCTGAGTATTACTATCACTACGAAAATGGCCAGACAGTGATTAACATTTATCTAGAAATTTTGTGTACTGAAAAAATTATAGTATGTTTTAATAGCGGAATCGTGAATCTAGGACCAAACATGTAAGGATAATAAGAAAAATTATTTTTTAATGAGAACAGTAGTTCAACAAAAACAGAGGTTTTGCTGATGTGATAGCATGTCTCTCTTGAAGATTATTTATTCTCTAAAACCAGCATGAGCCTCTGCATGTGGCTATGTCTCACAGCAAGCTGTTTCAAGATTCTCTGGTAAGCTCTGGATGCCTCTGGTAATTTCAAAATGAGCTTGTCTTGGTGCCATGAAGCAAGCTTTATTGACTACCAGTTCACATGATGGGCACAGACAGGCAGTGAGACACAGAGTATGTAAGAAAGAAAGTACATCCTACCATAAGTCTTAAAATTGTATTTATAACTCTCTGGTCTATACTAACATCTGTTTTAAGTTACTCATCACTAGAAATGGAACTGTATCTTTTCTTTTGAGCTCAAAGTGCTAAAGCACACTTGTTCATGGGATGAACATGGGTTAAGTTTCCAAAAGATGCTGAAAAAAAAGTTTGATTTTACTTCTACTCCACATTGAATAGAGTCTGTACGAAGTCACAGTTTTTTGCTTCTTTGTATTTGTGTGGGTTTGATTATCAGAACAACTGTGAACTTCTGTATGATTGTTGAAGTTTAAATATTTTGTTATCTCTACCACTGGACTGCAGAGCTACCAGTGTTCCAGATGATAATGTTGTTAAACTAGTATGACTGCTCAAATGCAATGATTGTGGAAAATGTATGTTCTGGGAGAAGAACCACAACTTCCCTGTCCAGAGAAGTGCTCACTCCCTCTTTATTTGCAGGAATCTATTGTATAGAAATCTGTGGTTTAACAATGCAGTTGAGCAGCACCTTAGAGACCACAATAAAGCCCTTTAAACTGTTTTCACTTTTATTTCTCTTCAGGAAAAATCATTATTATCTTTATTTTAGATTACTTTATGGGTAGAATATTAATCAGCAATTTAATTTTCACATAGCATGGAAAAATATGCAACTTTATGGGTAGAATATTAATCAGCAATTTAATTTTCACATAGCATGGAAAAATATGCAACTTTGCACAGTAAATATAATGGTTTGCATCATGCAGCGCTTGTTAAGAAGAGGTGCAACATGTGTAATCTGTACTCTTGCTTAGAGCCATGTAGTTCTGATGCATGATATCCAGTGGATAAACTCGGAGAGCCCAGCTCTGCTGTGGACAGTTATAGGATGCATAATGGTCGCTGTTCGATAAACCTTTAATGAAGTTTGAGAAACTAAAGTTCCAGCCTGTGTGGTGTCCCCTGCTTGGAGATATGCAGCTGAGATGCTGGTGTTAGAGAGGCAGAATAGTGAAATATCTCTGGCTTGTGAAATGTTATATCACCCTAATGCATGCTTTTTCTTTGCTCTCTTATTTAATGAAGTTGGATGAAGACTTGTGCAAGAACAAGTCAGCGGTAGGTTTAGCTAAAAGCTTTTAGCTGCTTTAGGACTTCCCTGCGTTTCTGAAGCATTGTGAGAGTAGCGCCGACACTGCTGCCATTCGCTGCAGTGATTGATAGTGGCTTAGGTGTCTTGCTGAGAATTAATAATCACAGTTCTGTTCAGAAGTTTGTGAAATTGAGGAGATCTGGCAAAGTACAAAAAGAAAGCAAGTAGGCTGTACAGTGTGTGGGCTTGACTCTAAAACAAATTGTTAGCTGATGCAGGGTTGAACTGTTTCAGCATAAGGTGTGTCATGTATTCCCATATTTTTTGAAAATGTCATAGGTGAAAATAAAGGCTTTGATTTGTTACACCTGAGAGATGATGGAGCAATGTATGTTGAGTATGTTAATACTTGAAAGGGAAACTGCAAAAAACCCCAAAAACTTACTTGAAGATAACTTGCATTTGAAGGGCAGTAAGCTTGAATCCTTCAGACTAGCATATTTCCTTCTGCTAGTCTCTTTGTATTATTTTCATAGAGTTCTAAACTGTGCTTACTTCTTTTCTAATCTGTGGGCAATAAAGGGAATTCAGTTGAATAGTTTTGCTCCTCAGCTATAAATGTGAGAGCTGCAGTCTGGAAACTCTGTATGCATTGGTTTTAAAAATGGTTTCTTCTTTCTTTTCCGACACCTCTCTTCAATAAAGAGAAGTCAAGAGTAACTTTTTTCAGATTGCCAAATCTAAGGTTAGGTTGTAAATGTGAATTAATTCTGTTGCTTTGGAGAACTGTTGTTTTGTTTTCCCATCATTGGAAGAAAGTCACAGTCTTAGCATTTTTTTCTTCACTTTTTACTCCGTGATAGTGCCTTCTCTTGACATTCTGATTTGTAAAATTTTACCCACAATTATTTCACACTACTCAGATTTTGTCTGGGTTAAATACATCCTCCACAATACAAAAACTTAAAGAATGTATTTTTTTTAATTCTTCCATGAGGAAATTTATTAGTATATATTTTTTTTGGTTTATTCTGGGGAGGTGGGGTGGACATTGTTACCAATGACACTGGTGAAAGTCTGAGGTAGAGCAGGGCTAGCATAAAGGAGGGAGGGATGTAATCTTGAAGTAATACCTTTTCTTCTGCCTCTTTCCCCCCATAGTTAATTTTAAAAAAATTAAAAAAATAAATACGTGATTGAGTATGTATCATAATAGTACTTTATTTCAAAGACCATGAAGAGGTCATGTGGGCAGCAAAAAAATGTGGGTTTTTTTAGCAATATTGTGTCAGATATAGAGGAATTTCTAAATGTGTCCTTATCACAATCTCCTGGGAAAGTTAGAGCAATATTCTGTCTTAAATATGAAAGAAAGCTTACACAAATAATCTTCTGATTCTATTATAAAAATATGATGGTGATAAGCAGTGTGAAAGAAATCACATGACTTTTCCCCTTATATTTGAAAATAAAATGCAAATGCCTCTTCCTGTAGTTGCAGTGAAATTCATTGAATCTTTGAGAATAGTGTTGTGAAAACTAGACTCATATTCTAATGTATTTCCTCTCGACATGGAAATAATAAAGTGGATCCCTTTGTTATTTTGATTTCTGAAGTACTGTAGATATGCAGGAAATGTAATCAAAAATAGTTGAGAACTTATATATGCTCTATGGAGATACTTGTGGTTTTATTTTTTCACAGGGGAAAAACTTTAACATACTTTATTGTGAAGAGCAGTTGAAACTTTGGAGTATAATTAGAACAAATGCACACCATAAAAGCAAGTTTATTATTATGAATAGGCAAATCTAGAGAATTTTGCTTGTATTTAGAACATATTGAGATAAATGAGCTTGTTCGAAGTCCTATATGTTCAGGGTGAAACTCCTTTTAACCTTGCCACTAAATAGCAAGTAATGAGAAAGGGGATTTGGGCTAGATATAAAAAATGACAGAGTAATTTAACCATGGTTTTGTATAGTTGAATGAATGTAAACATGTGGTTTAGATTGACAAAGGAAACTTGTTATTTATGTTTCCAAAAACTGTCAGGATAGCTTTTAAGCATTACTGTTGCTATATTTATTACAGGTACCATAACTTAGTAATGAATAGATTGGTAATGGGCATGAATTCATCCTTTGAGACTGTTCTTCTCGAACAGTTGTCAGTCTTAGTAAAGGTGAATTTTTCTGGAGGCTTTCTGAGCACATTATCAGAAAATTGTACCCGAAACATGTTCCATCGTGTTCTGTAAAGAGAAGCAGCAGTGTTTTGGTGAGAGGAATGTAAGCTCAAGAAAGCTAAAGAGCAGGAGGGAAACTGGGTACAGTTAACAGTTAGGAGGGAGCACTTCATGCTTGTGCATAAGAAAGTAGGCAAGGTAGGCCTGTGTGTTATACATATACCTGATGAACAGCATCAGAACTTAGGAGTAAAAATCTGGAAATAAATAATAAAGTCAATACTTACTCCTGACAGTTTTATCTGGATTTTCTGATACCTCCTTTCTCCAGGATTGATCAAAGGTGTATTAAAATGTCAGTTATTCTGTCAGTAATGGATCAAGTCTGCAAATACGCCGTATGAACGTTTAGTTACTAATAGCTTGAGGCAAGTGATGCTTAATTTCAGTTCCAGTTGTTTATCTGGAGCTGTTTGTATTACTAAACACTGATCTTTTTTAAGTAAATGGCATGAATGATAAAGATATGCTAATTTGCATGTAACTGTAAGCACCCATTTATGCCAACTGTTTATAAAGCAGTTGTAAAATACATGTAAAAAACCTGTTTGTAGAATTCTTCTTAGATGGTTTGAAGTAGTCATTCATTTTTTCCTGTCAAAAAGATACTGGTCCATCTGGACACAGGGGGAAGTAAGTTAACTGCCTCAGTGAATTGTCAGATCCTCTTGAACCCTCTGATCGGTGTGAACAGCACCTGTGTAGAGGTGAATATTTGAAAAATCTGCATAAGCTTACTATTTTAATCTTTGGTATTTATTTAATTTGTATCCAAATATTGTGTGAAAATGTGAATATAATGACTTCTCATTAAGTTATCATCTTCCATATTCTCAAGACATACTGGCTGAAGCAAATTTTGGATGTTGTGCAGATGACTGTAGATAGGCAGAGTGGATGCATCTCTCCCTGCTGCCTCTTTTGCCCCAAATTCTCTTGCAAAACTGATATTATAATCATTTGTATATGACTGAAATATTGCTAAGCCTTCTCAGACCTTTTAGAAAGCTTAAATCATGATTAAACCCATACTGGCATGTAAACTTGGATTTCCCACTCTTCTCTTAATGTAACTCCACTAGACTTCTCACTGTTGGTTTGTGAATTTAATTTTTGCATATCTAATGTACATTAACACTGGGGTAAGTCAATTCAGGAAATGTAAGTGACCATTTTGTGATGTCATTAAAAGAAGAAAACCTCTTCACACCTCTCCCCTGCTACTCTTCCCTAAGTACTGATTTTCCAGCTCAACTTTTAATTTTTGAGTTCATGTTGTATTTAAGCCAGATTTGGAGGCAGCTGGAGAACTCTTTTAATTTTACCTAGTTGGATACATCTTTCATCTTCATATAAGCCAGGGCATAACTCCCAGATAGCCTGCTCTTCTTGAAAATCAACATTGTAGATAGAAAATGGGCAATTAAACGACAGTATTTCCTTGAAAATCCCCTACTGATGGAGAGAGTTGGTTATTAGATGCTCCTGCATGTTTTGACTTGCCAGATAACCTCACACATCACTAGTTATTTCAAGGCCTACTATTCCCTTTTTGCTTTTATACTTGAAGGGAAGACAAACAAAGCATTAGATGATGATGACTGGGTTTTAGGCTGTTTTGTATACCACCCTTAAATGCCTCTTAGTTGAATTCTGGGAAGAAAGGATTAAATCTACTAATGAATTTTTATAAGTTGAAACAGATTAAAGTAGTTCATTCTGCTCTGTTCTGCATGCCTCAGTGGAACAACCTCACAGGCACAGAAACAGTATTTTGATTAATTACAAGTTAGAAAAGAAATCAAATCCAGGGGTCTGCTTTTCAGAGCCTTATGGCTCTTTAGTTGCTATTGGAATTGTTTGGTCCCTAGTTTTTCTGAAGTGTGTTGAATTTTGGAAAGGAGAAGAGAGAGAATGTGTCCAATGTTTAGAATACAGGCAAAAGCTTGTCTCTGCTGTTTTTTCTCTGCTACCTGGTATTTGATTCTAAAACAAGTGACTTCCTGAAATGTGGGATTTTTGTGCTATGAGTTACTGACTGTAGTACAGCCATGGGCTAACTTTTATTACTAAATATTATCTTATTTGTTGGTACTACACCAAGAACAAGACTGACTTGGGAAGACAGTGTTAGGTGATGTTTTACCACATATGGGTCATGTGTTACACCCTCATAAGATATTGAGGAACCACTCCTGGTGCATAGGTTCAAAAAGGGCTGAGATGGATGTGATAATGTTGCTTTGCTTCTATAATGCTAGTTTGGAATTGTTTTCTGTTAATTGTACTGGCTTTTACAGATGGACTAAGGGTCCTTTGTGGCGGACAGATAAAGAGGAAATACATCTTTCTGAAAGGGATTTAGAGTGATGACATATTAGGGAAGTGTGAGTGGGTCAAATGAATGTACACTTTATAAAAAGATTTTTTTCAGGTTTCACTTTCTAGCTGAATGTTGTCTGTCCTTATTACTCTCACTATGGATTTTTTTTTGCCTCATTTTATTGTGGAGACTATGATAGTCTTGAAGGGCTTAAAGGGTGAACAAACCTAAAGTACTAAAAGGTAAGAATGCTCTTCACAGAGTTTCATGAAGTCTCTGCGCTTTCTTTTCTACATTGCACTGTTGGAGGCAGAGAAAGCAGTCTTCATCCTTAGAAAATCTTGATGTTCACTGAAGTGATAATCTGGTATACCTTTTCTGTTCGTGGAATTAAGGGTGTATTATTTTCTTCAGATATGGGGCAAGTCAGTGTGAATTCGCCCATTTCTGGTCATTATACAGAGTCACTTTCTTTCAGTTAACTTCTGAGTTAACTTTTCAAATACTTGTTCTCACCCTCAGAAATTTCAGAAAGTGTAAAGTCTCTTTAGAGCAACTTTTCTTCTACTGTTAGATTGCAGGCTAGCAGAGTCGTCTGACATAGTATCAGGGAAGACAGTTGGTGGCCAGACAAAATGTAAGTTTTCTTGATGTAGTTTTGTTTTTGTTTTAATTAGGTCCATTATTCTTTGAGCATTTCTTTATCTCCTCCTTTGTCCTAAGTCTGTCAAAACTGGTAGTGAAGTGTAAGGGGTCTTCTTCAACTTTCCCCGCTGATAGTAATGTAACAGGTTGATTTAGGCTATGGTGACTGCAGTGTTCGATGGAAATTTTGCTGAAATGAAGCCCAAATGTGGGGGATCACCAGGAGGCAATTCAGACAAGGTAACCTAATTTTTACCACTCTGTGTTGGCTTTCTGAAGGCAACTCTCACTCTACTGACTATAAAAAACTACTAGGAAGATTAGGCTTTAGTTCATCACTTCTTTTCCCTACAGAGTTTATCTGATGTGTTCTATGAAAAAGAATTCTTGTTCTATTCTGTCTCTTTTTAATTTAAGTGTCTTCTTACAGTAACTAGCAGAGAGAAAGCCCTTGAGTTCCAATGAGCATATCTTCTTTGTCCTCTGAACTCCCTCCAAAGTTAGGTGAGGCAAGTTAGAAACAGTTAAGAAGTTATAATTACTTTTTCCCCCCACGCCTTTTCTTTCTCAAGATTTCCTCAGTAAAATGTTGGCAATGTGTCAATAGTAAATGGCCATTAGTGTGTTAAAGAGTTGAACCCAGACTGCCCTGTGTAGCAAGGAGAAATAAGCTGTTTTTTCCCCTTATTCAATGAGAAAAAACTTCAGTTATTGTTTGTACTGTTTGTAGAAGGCAGAACTTGTTTATCTTATTTTTCCTTTGGAAAAAAAAGATACATCGGAACTATAATACGTGATGTGAATTTTTGGGATATGTGCTTTAGAGCGGCCTGATGTTCTGCAGAACAGCGAGTGACTATCCTTTTATTTTAGACTTCTGAAAATTTGAATACTTGGCAGTATTTAAGCCTGTGGAGTCTTGCTCCATATCCATTCACTCTCTTTATAAATTACTTCATTTTCAGTCTAGTATGGCAGTTTTTCAGAACAGCGGTTGGTTCTTTAGAGTTGTGGCCAGCCCAGAGTGCTGTGGAAGTGCATGATTGTCAGCAGCTTTCTAGCATCAAAAGCTCCACACACACCTTTGGGCTAGTAATAAATGCTTCAGCAATCAACTTGGACAAAATTAGGTTCTTGGGTTCTCCAACTCCTTCTAAATTTTGTCATATATCTCAAGAAACAGATGTATCCCATTCTCCAAGTAAATAATTTGGGGAAAGCCGTTTACAGCATCCCAGTACACTAAGCTCTTAACATTTGTCTCCTGGGCAATTAAAATTTTCTGGCCTAAAGGTACTGTGCTCTGTTTGAATTTGGAAACTTAGTTTATTAGTAAGTTAGTATATTAATTTCCTTTAAATATTCACTTAGACATGACTATCACAAAATAGATTTGGAATTTATAGCAGTCACAGAGAACTGAAGAGAGACCTAGTAATTTCTCTCAAATTACTTTTAAATGCATTCAAGTAGTTGCATAGTTTTGTTTCTGACAATTTCAAGAATCAAGAATGAAATTTTTGGAAAGGTCTTAATTTTTGAGCAAAATACAATTCAGTTAAATGACAAATGCAGATACTACAAATTCAGTTTTGATCTGTTAATGGAAAGATCTTTTGGAGAAGGATTTTAGTTATGAAATGTGGGAGATACTGTGGATATGCAGATCAACCTGTGTTCTTGAATATACTCTACAACCTTTTGTTTAGAGCTCTGTGGGTCTCTTGCTAACAGGAGCATTGGGTCAGGCCCTCAGTGAGCGTCAATTCAGATTTTAAAATCTAATAAATCCTATGGCTAGAGTTCAGTAAACATCTACATGCTGCCATGTTTAGTTTTCTGCTTTTCATCTATTCTTCTTCTTAGACTAGCAATCTGAAGGCCTTTAAATCCCACTTACATGGAGAGCTATAGAGAGAAAACTTCATGGACCCACAGAAATTGACACTTCGTATGCAAATGTCTCTGGGTGCACTTACCAACAGCAGACAAGTAAAATGGTCTGTTGGGCAATCTACTTGCCAGCTGGATGGATCTGCAAACAAGATTTTTTTTTTTTTGAGTTCCCCAGAGTTGCTAGGTTTAATATTAGTCATAAAACCAGAGTACGTAGAAGAGAAGAAATAAATAGACAAACATTTTTGGAAACAGCAGTACTACCTGGGTGTACCTTACTGATGCTCTATAATACATTTTCCTATATAAACCAGGTAAAAGCACAGCTGATGGTTTTGTTGTGTCTTTGTAGTAAATGCCAAATGCATTGTTTTTATCATTTGCCATAGGAAGGTGCATTATGGTAGTATAAAAATATATCAGGTTCCGTATCCCTAAACCTTCCTTCTTCTTTTAAGACTGCAGGCAATAATCAAAATGCTATGTAGGATGACCCTGCAGCAGTGGTGTGGCACTATATGGGACATTAATACAGTGTACCTGTTTATGGTAAAATCACCTTGGACTGCTATGTGGCAGTGGTAGATTTAAGTCCCTGTGTGATATGCTGGGGTTTATAGTTGAATAGCATGAGTTCCGATCCTCATGCTCAAGAAAAAAGTTTCCAAATTGAAATTCTGCACTTCTTTTACTCTGCTTTTTAGTTTTGAATGAAAATGCCACTTTTAAACTAATTCCTTTAGAACAAGAGTTAGTATTTAATAAGCTTGTACATCCCCTACAATAGTCAGGTGTGCTCTCAAAGCACTGGCACTACTGCATGGTGCATATGAAGTATGCTAGGTAGCACTTTTTTAGAAAGTAAAGGGTAAATAAACAGGTTTTGCCCTTTCCTCTTTCTTTATCTTGCTAATCTCCTTTTACTGTATTAATGTACATCAGTAAACCCAATGTTTACTGATGTAAACATTTTATTTCATCATTTCATAATGGATTTTAAGTCATTTAGTTTTAGCTATGTGGAACTAAACTCGATGTACTGAGAATACTCTTTGTGGGTTCCAAGTTATTCAAAAGTTGCTTGCATGAAAATTGCTGATCACTTGAAACTTTGCAGGTGATAAAATCTCCTTCACCTTCATAGTTTACTTAATTATTTTGAATGGTATCTGTTTTGCTAGCTTTTAAATTTCTCTATTCAGAAAAGGGTGTTTCAAACACCATGTGTATTATGGCATTTAGCAGACAGTTAGCTTCCCTTCTGACCTCTCCTGAGTTAGCAGGAGACCCATTTAAACTGACACACATAGAGTCATTTTGAGCCTTAGCTTTCAAAAATATTTTAGTGGGTCAGATGTCTCCAAAATTTCATTACATCCTTTATTTGCCTTTAAAATATTAATGATCAGCTCTTGCAAAATGCTGATTAGGACCAGAAAATGCTGAGACAAAAAGTTCATCTTAGTGCTTATGGTCCTAGAGGTTTTCCTGTGTTTAGTTACATGTATGAACCCGTGTTAAATAATGTAAGATCTTTTTAGTTTAAGTCCCTTCCTTGAAAAGGCAGGGTTTGACTTCTTGTTTACACAATGTCTCATAAACCTCTGTATGAGAGGAGAAATCAATTGTTGATTAAAAATCTACTCCACTTTGAGGCATGTGGCAGTGGTATTTTCTTGTTTGTTTTGGCATTTTCATTACAATTATACCCACAACCCATGGGATAGAGGTCTGTGCTCTCTTGAATGGGTTGGGATAGCCAGACAATCTCAGAAAACAGATCCCTTACGCCTTCCCTCCCTCCCCACCTAATATTTTGAAAATTAATTTTATAAATGTCTATAAAGTTAATTTTTCTGCTAAGTGACTAATACTAGCATCACATTATAAGGCCCTGCAGAAATGCTGGGTGCTATAGTAATCCCGGGCTCACTTGGTAAACTCTACACTAAGACTTGGTAGCATTACTGCTGTGTCAGGCTGAAAGATGAATCCAATTCACTTGGACCAGAACAGGGGCACAAGTGTGTCTGAACTGAAAGTATGGGAGGCAGGACAGCAGAGGCCCTGTTTGCAGCCCGTTCTGAGGGAAAGGTTTGCACTAAGCTTGGTGTTGCCACTGGGTCTTTTTTCTTATCAATGTATTTGGGTATTGGGGCATGTGTACTTTGTTTTGAAGGTTTTGTAAGAGCTCAGCCTATTCACACATGGTCTTTGTCCGCCTTACAGGTGTTTGGTGGGCAGTGTTTCTATCTCTGGCTGTAGTTTCTTCTCCATTATTGAAGAAGTCATGACATAAGGTGCTGATTGATGCCAAAAGAGAAAGTTTTGCCTCTGGTGCTTGGGTTCAGATTGTCAGAGCAGTTACACCCAAATGCACTCTCAGCTCTTCAAAACAGCTGTCATTCTGTTCACTCATCTAGTTTCTATTTGCTCGGTGTTTCCCAGTGTCCATTTCTGCTCTCATACCTGCTTTCAAGGGAAGCTGCTCAACTGTGCCACATATTTACCTCATTCCTGCTTGGACTATTTCTGTTCACTGGAGATGAAGCCCTTTTTGCAGCCCACTTACTATTCCTGGAAGTCCAAGAAGAGGAGAGGCTTGGCAGAAAGGGAGGGATGCATCACCTGAAAGGATGATGCAGCTTATGCATATCTTCTTTGCGCTGTTGTATGCTGTGGTGGTTTTACAACTGGGAAATGGCCCCAAAGTAGGCTTGTGCTTTCAGTGTGCTGGGAAAGATGTGAAGATCATGGGTAGCAAATGTAGTATCATAAGAAATAAAAATAGCTTATTATAAGGCTTCAAGTAATTTAACTTTTGTATTTAAACTGCCCTGGTAAAGAGTCCAATTAAGTTCTATAGAAAGCAAAGTAATAAGAAAGTATCCTTGAATGTATCTTTTTTTGACAGTGCATTCTGTTATCTTGCCTGCCCTAAAAAATGCAGACCGTTTTGAAATCTTTTGTTTTGTAGGGCTGAGTGCATTTCCATAAATCATTTAATTGATATGTGGCATATAAGGTATAGAAAGAGTTATTCTCTGTCTGTGTTACCCATTATGGAACAAAAAATATTTCTAAAGGAAGCTTTTGCACTTTTTATTTTTGTAACAGGCCTTAGAAAACTCAGACTAGAGAAGTACCTGTTTTTTTTAAATAAATGCTTGACTTACACTGAAAATACCCCCCAAGCTTGCTTTTTAAAAATTGCTATTTTCTTTGTCTTTTCCTAATGGGCCTTGAAAGATTGTAAGCAGGTTGCTGAGAGAACATCCTGTAGCTGGGCTGATAACACTTTGTAGTGCCATTATGTGGAATTACTGAAACACTGTGCAGAAATGAGAAAAGTCAGATTGCACTTCTTTATGTTGTCTTTCTCTGGAGCCAGTGGTTCCAATGCTGTTCTTCTAAGGCATCAAATTCACTGTATTTCAGAGACAAAACTGAGTTAGTATCCCATACCTTATAATGTTGTAGGTTGTGATTATATGGCCACTTTGATTATGCTTCAAATTGGACAGCTGCTGTGAAAGCTGTGACCTGTCCTTCTGCCTGGTCTACCTGCTGACTTCTGCCCCTGTCTTGTGCTGAACTGGTGCTCATGTTGCTGTGCAGTGAGTGGAGTCAAAAAGTCATCTGGCTGAAGACTATCTCTGAGATGTGCCATTTTTTGAGCATGATCCCTTTTGCTCACTTGGCTTGTGTGTGGCTGAACGAATGCAGCCTTTGGCATACGAGAAGTCGCAGAAAGGAAGGACTGAAACAAAGGGTGAAACAGTTTTCATTTGGCAACTGTATTTATCCTGGACCAAACAGCTGTATAACCACAGCTTTGAACTCAATCTTTGGCTTGGTAGTGTCCCTTTTCCAGGGATGGAGATCCAATAAATATACTTGCAGCTCCCAAATGGCAGAAGGGAAGGTAGGCTGTGTCTCTCTTGCTACTCCCACTGGAACAGCTGATCCACACAGTAGCCCTATGCGTGAAGCAGGCACAATGATGGCAGTGCACCCAAATGACTGGAACTGCAGTTTAAAGGATGGAGATTGTTACAGACGCACGTGGAAAATTTCTGTTGAAGCTTTGCATTTTGCTTGTCCCAATTGATACTATTTTCAGTATTGCCTAACACTGTAAGTATAAAGATGAAGGACAAAAAGAAATCTAAAGTAGTTCTTGAGTGCTCTTTGAAGAACTGAATTCCTGTAACTTGAGTTGTATATATGAAGAACAGCTGAGAAGACTTTTTGGAAGCTGACAGCAGAGAGCAACCTGGTTTCTTACAGCGTTATTATTTTTGTTAAGGAAATTTCAAACTGAATTAGTTGGAGACGGAACTTTTAAATTATGCTTGAGAGCTTATGCTGCAAATCGTGAGGGTTTATATAGATCATGTATAGTAGGTCCAGGCAGGAAATGATGAGGTATCTGGAATCTTATACAGTCATTTTTTTGTTGCTTAATCTCTAGCTTTGAATGAAACAATTTATGGGCAACAGAAAATCAGACCTAAATGGTGGTCCACTGTGGCTATCCTTACTCCTGCTGCCCAATTATAAAAAAGGAGGAAGCTGGTAAATTCTGCCTAGGAGGATGTGAGCTTTTTTATCAGTTCTTCTCTTTTCAGTGGTCTTACACAGCCACAGCTACAGTGAAAATTTGTCCTGAACTTGGAGCTTGATTAAAAATTGTTGGATTGTTTTTCATGCATGAATTGGTTCCTCAGCATTGATTTGGCTTAAGTAACAGTAAAATTATGTGTTTGGGACATCTGGGTTGTATTGGTTGTATTAGTTTTGCATGGCAAGGTTTTGGTAGCAGAGAGGCTACAGGGGTGGTTTCTCTAAACACCTGCTGGAAACTTCCCCTACGTCCAATAAAACAATTCCAGCCACCTCCAAGATGGACCTGCCATTGGCTGAGGCTGAATCCATCAGCAGTGATAGTAGTGCTTCTGGGTTAACACATTTAAGAAGGAGAAAAATAAAGTTGTTGTGCAGAAGAAGATTGCAGTCAGAGAAGGGAGGAGTGAAAACGTGCGAGAGAAATAGCTCTGCAGACACCAAAGTCAGTGAAGGAGGGGCAGAAGATGCCCCCAGGTGCTGGAGCAAACATTCCCTTGAAGTCCTTGGTGCAGACCATGGTGAGTCAGGCTGTGCCTCTGCAGCCCATGGAGGTGTCCAGTGGAGCAGAGATCCACCTGTGGAGAAGCCCACATCAGAGCAAGCAGAGGCCTGAAAGAAGGCTGTGACCCCATGAGAAGCTGTTGTGGGGCCCAGGAGAAGCCCTGTACACAGGCAGGACCTGTATACCTGAGAAGAAGGGAGCCCACGCTGGAGCAGATTTGCTGGCAGGACTTGTGACCCCACAGGGAAGCTACGCTGGAGCATTGCATTCCTGAAGGATTGCACCCCATGGAATGGACCTACTCTGAGCAGTTGGTGATGCTCTGTAGCCTTTGGGAAGGAGAAGTTTGTGAAATTATCTCCTATGGAATGGACCCCACACTGGAGCAGGGGAAGGAGTCCTCTCCCTCAGGAGGAAACAGAAGCAAAAACCACATGTGGTAGACTGACCATAATACTCATTCTCATCTCCCTGCTCCTCAAGGCAGAAGGAGGTAGAGAATCAGGAATAAAATTAAATCTGGGAAGGAGGAAAGGGTGAGGGGACAGTGCTTTTAAGATTTGATTTTGCTTTTCATTATCCTTCTTTGATTTCATTGCTAGTAACTTAAATTTATTTTCTTTGAGTCAATTTTACCTGTGACAGTAATTGGTGAGTGATCTCTCCCTGTCCTTTTCTTGACCCATGACACTTTCTTTATATTTTCTCTTTCCCGTGTCCAGTTGATAAGGGGATTGACAGATCAGCTTTGGTGGGCACCTGGTGTCCAGCCAAGGTCAAACCACCACAGGGGAGTTGGCTTTGGTGGTACTTTTTTTAGAATTTAAATTTAAGTAGAGATCAAGATACTGAGGAAGACAGCTTTTCCGCACTCATGTTTCAAAGTGTAGCTGAGTCTAACAGAAAGCTAGAATTATGACTTACCAAAATCCCTTTCAGAATCAAGAATTCTAGATGGTAACTTCAGTCCAGTGTTGTAGAGCATCATTTTAGATTAATCTGTTGCAGTTATTCTTAGGACATTTATCCCTTGATCATTAAAAAAATGCTCAAGAAACTCAAAAATGCTAAAGCATGAGAATATGGGCATTCTGATTTAACTGAAATTTACCTTTCGAGGCAGGCACTTAGAAGAAGTATTCTGCTTTTCTGGGCAGGAGTTTTCTGAGTTTTCTGCTCCTCTGCCCCCTGCAAATTCCACATTATAATTGCTTGAAATGGTAGCAGGGTGTGGGGTAAGGAGGAAAGACATCTATGAAACTTTTAACATGCTGCATGCTGATACAGTCATGATGTTCCCGGACAAACAGCATCCAGGTCCGCAAGGAAAGAATTGTAAATGACAAAGACTAACATAATGCTGCTTAAAAACAGTCCAAAACTTCCTTCCTAACCTACCAAGCTACCACAGCCACTACAGTGAAGAAAGAAAACTGTCTTCCCATTGTCAAACAGTCTAGATATCACAAGTTAGATCATCTCAGAGATGTTTACTATGTGTTGGTAGGCTTTGTTACATCCTTCATCCCAGGCTTATGTTTGTTCTATTTCACCCTCCTCAAAGTGCACTGTTAATAGAGCACATAGTTTGACTCCGGAGATAAAAACTCCTGTAGGATGTTTCTTGGAAGTGAGTTACGCCTCAGTGGTAAGAAATAAAATTGTTATGAGACAGGAAAGTGAAAAAGATGGAGAAGTTCAGGCTTTGGGTATACTCAAGAGCATATAATGCAAGTTTTATTTTTCTAATGTTCATTCTGGCCTGATAATAAAATTGGTGTTTTGATGGGGTAAGTTGAAATCTGTAGGTACTAAGGGAGCTCCAGAGGTCACCTAGTACAACCTCCTGCTCAAAGCACATATGTACTTCATGAATACTGAGTGATGCCCCTCTCCCAAAAGGATTGATTGACTGGGCTTGCATTATTTGAATGGAAGTATAAGTTGTTTTCCCATTTGTGTTACTTAGTATCCCTGTCAGATCTCAGTGCATGTGCTATCAGTCTTAATATGTTCACTTGTATATTTGACAATTTATTTTCCTGGGATGGAAAACCCCTCCACTGCAGCGTTTTAGAAAGGTGTTTTGAAAATACTGGTTTTTTTCCTAAAACTTCTCCAGGGCATTAACATTGCTGCAGCTCTTGCTTGCACTAACACCAAAAGGAGGGGTGCTGTATGCAAATATTTTTTGTTACTGTATTGTCTGCTAACTTAATGTGAAAGTAACCAATGCCTGTCTCCTGTGCATCCAACCTTTATTAAATGCAGTAGATCTGAACAGGTGCTATGACAAGGAGATATATGTTTTCATTTGTCCATCTGCAAGGTCTTATTCCAGTCTGAAAAGAGTCTGAAACTCAGTGTTCCATTGTCAGTGTTTCATATCGGATCTTTCTTACTCAAGTATAATCTAGAGCTGCTGCTGAACTTGCATTTATTTTTTTAAATTAGTGTCATTATATGAGAACGTGAGGAGTGCAAAGCTTACTGCATTTCCCCTTGAGTGTCAGCTCAGTTTATTCTCTGTATACATGTGAAAGATAACTCTAGAGCCAACTCTGTCCCTTACACACTTAATTAACCCCCCTGCTGTGGGCCTAGATATGTGCTCTCACTGTTCAGTGAGATGTGTGAATTGACTGCAGAACACAGTCTTGTGCAGGCTATATAGAGGGAGAGAGAGCCTTCAAGAAACACAGTGAAAGATGATGGGGTAGAATGTGACTTCATAATCCGTCATGCTGAATGCTAGTAAAGCTTGCAGAAATTGGGGATTTCAGGTAAAATAGGCAACTACAGAAAGGCACGGCTTACCATTGTATGTAATAACTAGTCAGTTTTTTAGCCATTACTTTAGGAAAAAATGATAATAGATGAAAACTTCAATAACCTAGAATGTTCTTCAGTATTTCACGCATTTGAAAACTCCCTAGTAACTACATAATCTCATACAAGTAACTGTTAAAGGACTGACTTGTGCTCTTAAAATACAGATGTGTGCCATCTAGAAGACAAGATGCAAACTCTGGGAAATCAGTAAAAACAGTAGCAATGCTGCTTGTGTTTAATGAAAGAAATAAAATCATTCTTTTGGTGTATACTTCTATTGCAGAATTAACCCAGTTAGTTCTCAGAAGTTTTCACAGTCCTATTTCTATACAAACGTCTATACAAATGCACACACCACACTTTCACTGAATTTGTCCTGCTTTGAAACTCAGCTGCTGCAGCAGAGTCTCTATTAAATATTGGACAGTATTTTTTTTGACTCATCTTTTTAATCGACCACTTTTGAATAACACTGTAGTCATTGTATTGTGATGGATTTTTAATGGCTTTTTGTAGTTTCTTTCCGTTGTATATCTGGAAGGGTAGGCAAGTTCTAAAACTGGGAAGGACATACCACTTACTGAATAAAACACAAAAGTAAGCTGTGCTAGGGCCTGAAATTCTATCAGCAAATAGTAGGTACTTTGTCACCTGTGAGAAGACAGTAACTGGGATATAGAAAGAGTATCCCTGCTCACATCAGCTTGAATCTGCATGCCAGTCATACCAGCAAACTGCAGCATCAATATGCTAAGTGCTTAGCTCATCTTCCGGGATGTGGTGGTGGGGAAATTAAAGCCCTTCTTCTGTCCAGCTTGAAGTGCGAGTTTTAGCCTTGTTTCAGTTTTCCATCAAACCTTTCCTTTTGGTCTCTGCTGTGCTGATAGTGGCACTACTTGCACATTCATGCTGGGCCAGCTGTGGCTGCTGATTATTTTGGTTCCTGTGTGTGATATTGGCTTTGGGGACTGTTGTGCTCTAACAAGGTTGGCCCTTGCATGTAAACATTTATTCTGAGTCCTATTGCCTTCCATACATATACATGTTATGTGACATAATTTAATTCTTGACTAGGTTGCTCACTGGAAATGGGGATTCAAATGTGAATTTTGCTCAACTGTTAGCTGGCAGATGTCAGTCTGTATTTAAGGATGCACAATAAATAACATAAGATCTACAGTGTTTTCCTGTAACTTACATGCATCTTTATCCCATCTGCGAGTGCTTTCACATTTTGCACAGTTGACTGGGGAGTCAAAAGAGTTTTAGTAAAAAGAGGCAGGAGGTATTCCCCCATATACTCTGAAAAGAGGCATGTTGGCACACTGGCTGTGCAGAAAGGGCATATGGATGCTCTGTAATGTGGAAAACCTTCAGACCAGGGATAATCAAATTTGAAAGTTTGATTTCTAGTGCTGTTGAAGTGATAAAAATACAAAGGGCTTTCTGTTTAACTAGTGCCCCCTAAAAGGCTGTTTTAAAATTTAATTACACTTATGATATGCTGATCTGTGTCATTCCCCCTAAAGCATCCCAGATGCTCAGAGGATGATTTTCAGTTGCTTGGAAGGAGGAAGGAACTGAGAGGGTACTCAGGAAAGGAAGCGGGAAAGGGGGAACTACAGTTTTGGTCATTCTCATTATGAAATTTAAAACAAAAAAGAGGAGAAAAAGATGTCTACCATCTGTATTTTCCCCTTACTATTTCACCATATTCTCTCTTCACAGAACACATTTGCAGCACATTCTGTTCAGTGAGTAGGTAAAAAAAAAAAAAAATAAAAAATCATAGTCTGGAAGTTAGGAACTGCTCTGAATTCTAATTCCTACTTTCCTGTCATTCACTGGATGTACTTACAAAAGCCTTTTACTTCTCTGTGCCAGATTCCTGATCAATTAAACATAGCTCAGAGTATTTCATCAAGTGACTAAGTAGCTGAAGATACATTAATTTCTGTTTACAAGCTATCTAGAGTATGCAAAGAGCTACATTACTGTTGAATATAAGCGATCTGATACTACCCACATGGGCACGGACATGAAAGCAGCTATGTATAAATGCTATGTCTTCTAATTTCTAAAATCATGTCTTTTTAAAGATTGTGTTTTCTTAAAATCCTTTATATGTGGAAAATCTTTCAAATATATTCTGGTCTCCCAAGGGAAAATGTGTGAAAGGCAATAGGAACTTTCTCACTAGGCAGTAATGTTTGTGCAAGTGCATTAGTTAGTGTATTTAAGGAAGGGAAGAAAGAGATTCTGTAGAGCTCCTGCTCCTCTCCCAACAAAAGCCCTTAAAAACAATTCTAAGGTAATTGTAAATTTAAACATTATAAGATGCAGCACTTTAATAGCACATACTTTGCAAACAAATGTACATTAGTATTAAACTGGAGGAATTGCAACTTGGTTGAAGCTCCTTGCAACAGGGTGATAGTTCAAGGAAGGCTGATCAAAGACCAGCAAACTAGTTTTACTTTCTGCTGTATTTAAAGAAGGCATAATCTAGATAGAAATAATGTCTTTATATATATATATATTTTTTTTGTGGAGATTCGGGTAGGATGTAATGTTTCTCAGCTGCTTGTCTTCAAGTATAATGCATTAAAAGTCATCAGGATCAATCTATCTTTGAGTAATCGGTCTCAGGTTTGAAATGGACTCCAGTCAGTGCCATAGTGGTAAGTTTGTGATGGCCTGAACCTCAGTGCCCAGCAAAAAACTTTGTTAATGTATGGTAAAGATGGAAACATGTTTAAAGCTGTTAGCAACAAACCCAAACTTGCCCAGTTCCCTTGATTTACTGCAAATTCAATTATTGAATGGCCTGATATAAATCATTAAATGCACATTTTTTAGTTCTAAGAGAGATTAAATTTTCATTGTTTTCTTCACACGTAGCCACCTAATCTGCAATTTATAGTTCTGAGGGCTAGGAAAATTATTAGAGGAATGTCCTTCAGGATGCTGAAGTGAAATGCTCACATCAGTAATCTTGTTTGGAATGTTTGCTTCTGGCATTTGCTTTTAGATATAAATATTCATATTCCACCTGGAACAAAAAACTGCTGATTTTTGAAAGTGGATGGTTTTCTTTCAAAATTAATCTTCTGGCACTTTTTATTGTGTTTATTTAATACTATATCAAACCAGGGGATTGTGTAGCAGAGTTTGTAGATATATATCCTCCTGAAACTTAGATTCCTTGACAGATCCACACATGGAGAGGAGAGAGCTCATTCACAGCCATATGAAGAAGGCTGCAAATGAGAAAAAGCAATATATTGTGATACAGGCTTATTTTGCCTTGTTCTGCTGTTTTCTTACTCACTTTAATTCATTTAGAAGTAATTATGCTGGAAGTCACATAAAATGAAGATTTTATTCCCTAGTGCATGAAATGAAAGCGCAAAAATTTTTCCAATGTGTAGAGTTGTAGAATGTAAAATTTCTTCTTTGTAGAATTTATTTCTGTAGACTAACTTAAAAAAGACTTTCCAGATCAATTTGTTCATGTTTGTGTTGTCCTTTGAAGTATTAAATTGTCTCTTATGCAGTAGGGACAAAATACTATTATAAGCTACTTTGGTTGCTCATACACAAGGAAGGGCAAATTCTGTTTTAATCCCATTGGTTTGGTATAATGCCATAGTGTCTGGACACTGTCTAGATGTGTGTAGGTGGAGAACCATCTGTGTAGACAAGCCTACAAATATAAACACCTATTTAGGACAAGGTTTTAATGTTCAGTAGTTTCACATGTGAATCTAGAACATACTTTCATGCTTCATTTTAGTATAAAATGAAGTGTGGAAAGGAAAAAAATATAGTCTGATCTACTGCTCGTGATCTTCACTCTGATGTATTTACTTAATCTTATTTAGAAAGTTTTGAGCTTCTTCAGGATAAAAATTGAGATTTTCACATCCTCCACTGGTTCTTTGTTTTTGGTTTGTCAGTTTCTCTTTAATGATGGCTTTCCTTTGCTCTGGGAGAAGCTCTTAGAAAGCAATGGATTTTAGTTACTTGCCTTGTGTTGGAAGGACAGAAAAAGAATGAGTGGGTGGCAGCTCTGCAGGTAGGGCTCTGCCTTAAAGTAGCCAAGGTATTTCTGTTGCAGGTTGCTGCCCTGTCGGTGGAGGGAAGGAACAGGTTGAATGTTGAGTGCCAGTTCAGTCCTGTATCATATCTCAAAATCAATGTAGTTATTTGGTGTTTACAGTGACATCAGATTGTGAACATGTGTGGTTCTGGAACAGAATTGTCCTCTGTTCTATTGACTGACTTATTTTCTGTGAACTAAATTTAGAAAAGTAGTAGGTTAATAGGTGCAGTGCTTGGAGTAGCTAACTTGCACATCAATTTACACTGCTTGTTCAGGAACTTTCAGTGTACTTGAGACTACTCATGAACATCAGAATAAAAATGGCACAGAAAATGATAATCACATTTTTTTGTTTAAATTGAAAGCCTGACCTGCTTTCCTGTTGATGATGGGAGTGCTAAATACACTGTATATATGTCACAACATTTGCAGGGGGGGTTAGATGCCACAAGCAGTATTGTTTTATGCTCTCTTTCTTGCCCTCGTGTCATTGGTTACTATTAAATATTCATTTCTGATCAATTCTAAGGATATCTTTCTATACTACTTAGCTAATTTTGCAAATGGACGGGCTATTTTGTTGTTAAAAACAGTAATCTTAATTTCAATTTATGAGGAGAAATTCTGGATCAAAAAAAAGTCTCAAATATTTCCCTACTTTTTAAAGAAGGTTAAGTAAAATAACAAGATTAAAAACAGATCAGAGTAACAATAACTTTAAAAATTTGTTTGAATTTTTCTTGAAGCAGAAATTAATAAATTTTATTGAATAAATTCTCTTTGGGTGGATTCAGCACTATTTAACAATAAAAGTTTACCAAATTCTTATTTAGCTTTTATAACTTACAAAAATTCTGATCTGCCAAATGGACCAAAATATTTACATTATACAATTAACGTATCAAAGAGTTTATCTTTGGGTACTGCAAATTATTTGGTACAATGTGTAGCATATTCCAGTGCTTCCCCAGATTTTATTCTCATCAGTAAATACATTTTGTGTTCACTTGAATTGGTACACAATCAAGCATCCCATGAAAAACTTGTGTTTTCTGAATATCACTAAAAAAGAAAATAATTGAACTCTGAGCTGCCTTTCATCTTTTAAATAAAAAAAATTACTTCTGTTGTCAGAGAAAATGAAACTATAGATCTTGAAATGGGCGCAGTCCAGAGGAGAACCCAGAAACGTGCTCCAACCATGGACAGCCTGTGCAAAGCAACCTTCAGGGCAGAATTCCCTGCAGTCATTCTGAACAGTATTGATAGTTAACTTTTAAAGATACCAAATAGAATAAAGGTGACTGTGTTCATAGTGCTATTAGCCACTACACCAATGGCAGAACTTTATGAGTATTTAAAAATTATTATTGTTAATGATCGTGTAAGGCATGAGTTGTAGTGTACGTTTTTCATAAATGTAACAATGAAGATCTATAGTGGAATTGGGTGTGTTCTTAAGCACTTTTACTCATCCTGCTGTCAGTTTTCCCCTATCCAAAAATGAGACTCAGACACTTTTGGAAAGGTGTCAGTTAGAAAATAGACTCAGTTCTTGAAGTGCTCTTTGTGATGAATACTCACTGAATTGGTCAAAAACTATCTTAGAATACTGGGAAAGAAAAACAAGTGTGTAGCGTAGGTATTTAGTCCATACGTAAAAGTGAAAGTAAAAGCAAAATCCTGGAAACACACCATTACCAACATCTTTAAGAGCAGTTAAACCACACAATTAATGTTATAACATTATTTGCTACGTTTTTTTGCCAGCTTTTCTGTTGCATTCTAGCTGTATATAAAAAAATCTACTTTCTGATCAGCTTTATTGATTCTTCTGGTATGTGTGTTGCAAACACAGGACCTGCTATCTAAACAAAACTGCTTTTAATAGTGTTTTGCCTTTTTTTTTTTTTTTTTTTTTTTTTTTTTTTAATTGTGGAATAAATTGTTAATCTTGCTTATTGTAGGCCGTAGTTCTTTCTCAAATATACTTTATTTGCAGTCAGCCTGGGTTTGTCTATTTCATATTTGAGAGGAATAATGGAATGAATCTCCAAAGTTAGGACTTGCTGCCTTCCATGAAGGTGCAGGCTTTGAAGTATCTACTCACCTTTGCAAATGGAAAACAGATTTTGTAGTCATTTGGACCATTGTGGAAAATTTATCTTTATTTAACTTTGAAGTTATTTTCTAAAGATTGCAGCAGGTGTAATGGAGTATAAAACTACAGCCAGGCTGTACAGTTCTTTGGAAAAGAATGGGGAGCAAACATTTTGCAAAATTTTTCAGTGTTCAGTCTTTCATTGCACTGGTACAAATACAGGTCTGTTTGTTTTGAAACATTGGTAAAATTAGTTAATTAAACTGAGTAGTCCTTTTTAAAATTAGAATGTAAATAGTGAAAAATATCTGAGGTTTGGCTTTCAGATGATACAAGGCAAAAAAAAAAATTAAAATTAGCTCTTTTTATAACCTCTTGACTCTTCCCCATTTATTTAATGAGATCTTACTAATATGAATATGTTAAGAAACTATATTTTATTCTGTTTCTCCATGATATCTCCACTATTTTCTAGTATTAGGCAGTTATTCATGCTGTGTTTGTCAGATACCATGTCAACAGCTGAAAAATAGCCAGAATCCTCTCATTTCTTAAAATCCAGATAGCAGTGAAGCTGATATACATTTTCATATTTATTTCAGTGGGGCCAAAGTTTCATCTCTTGTCCTCGTTCTGTCTCTTATTCTTAGTTTTCTTTTTCTGCTACAGACAATACAGTCTTCAGTTTCTATGTTATTCAGGTGTGCAATTTTTAGATTTTTTTTTTTTTTTAGCATGTTCATTCCATTGGATGTAGTCATCTAGGTCAGGTATAAATCTGGTGCTTGCTTTCTTAGCATCTTAAGACACGCTCTTTTTTTTTTTTTTTTTTTTTTTTTAAATCCCTATGAGCAAGCCTTATTTCATGCCTTGTCTTAACCAGTGCACTATCTTCAGCTCTGCTCTAGACATGTCTATTATGACAGAAGGAATAGAGACTTTTTTCACTTCCTAACATGTAGCTGTTAAAAGAATGCTTCCTGCTTGCTGATTTAATTGTCACTCTTATTTTTGTATTCCCCCTACTGTTCACCACCCATATTTGCATCAGATTTGAGCTCTTTTCAGTACTTTCAAAGTTCTATATAATTCTGCCCTTCCTTACTTATGTTCCTCGATGAGTTTCCTGTCTCTCCCCCACTCGCTCCACTTCTTTAATGTTCCCACACATCCATCTGTCATTTCTTAGGCAGTTGCTTCCATGTCATCTTCCATGTTACCATCTATGCATCCTGTGACCTCCCAGGACTCACCTGTAGAAGTGCTTAGATTGCTCACCTTCAATTCCCATTAACAGCACACTCCTAAGCTGCTTTTATGGAGCTGAGCTAGATTTTATTAAAAAAAAAAACAACAAAAAAAAACAAACCTCTCTCTCTCTCTCTCTATCTATCTATCCTGTTTATTATTCCTCCTTCTGTAACTTCTGTTGCTGTATCTATAAACTGTACGCTGCTCATATTACCAGCTCCCTTTAAGTGCCTAGACAGATATTCTTCTGCAAAAATGTCTAGAATCATTTAAGACATTACCAGCAGCAACATCTTGCAACATCTCAGCTAATCAAGTACTTCAAATGTCTTAAAAGCTGATAGTGACAAAACTTGGGACTAGGTGACCTCAAGTTTTCATCTGCAGAAGAGTAGAACATAGGAATGGGGATTATGAGATGGTTTCTGCTGGAGTCCAAGCTGATGGGAAGAAACCAACCAGTATGTTGTTTGTGTTCCAGTGCGATACAATGGGTTTAAACAGGTATAACCTCAGAATTTGTATTGTGCTTGCAAAGATTAGTAATGAGTTTCTGTGTAGTATCAGTAAGGACCTGGGCAGGAATAGGAATCTATATTTTTAATACTGACAAAACTTGAACAAGTGAAAAGTTCTGCTCATTCTTTATTTTTCTGCATCACTTATATTGATACTGCGGCATGGTAAAATTTTGGCAGCTACTGAAAATTTTAGTTCAGCATGATCTTGTTAAGATTGATGTAAGAGTGCAGGTAGTTGGGTCTTGGGGCTTTTTGTTTCTTTGTTTGGTTGGGATTTTTTGGTACAACACTGTTTGGTCTCTAGTTGCAGGATCCTGCCTGCAAAAGTCTGAAGCAAACAATTCTGTCCTGTGTTGCTCTAAAAGAAGAAAGACATAAGGTTAACCCTGATCAATGTCTTTGTTCTGATGTCTTTTGCTGAGAGCATCTGCTTCCAGCTTTCTTGAACTTTAAACACCAGAAGGTGCATTGTACAGGTTTATTTCAGTATTTTAGAGGAAATGTGCAGTAGGAAATGTAGTCTTTAAATTGATCACACTGAAAATTCTGAAATAAAGATTGTGTAATAACATGTGTGTATTGAAATGAAACAATGTGCCTTTACTGAAACAGCCACTAAACCAACTGGACTTTTAACTTTTTGGCCAAGGGGTGTGTACAAGAATCGTGACTGCATCCCCAATTACTTGGAGCATTATAATAATTAACAACCCTTCAAGAAATTTTTCACTTGTGAACTCTGTCTTAAAAACACAATTTATAAGAATATACTCTGATATAGTGGTATCTAAACATAGAGTTTTGTCAACAGGATGACATAAAACTAATACTTGTCTGACAAAGTAATTTTTCTATAGTCAAGAGAAAATACTTCTTAGGACAGAAAGTAAGTGTTCAAGTGGAAACGGTGTAAAGACTTCTTGCAAAAACTAAAACCAGAGATTACTTCTTATATTTTTTGTATTAAGAATTGAACTCTGAGAGCCACCCTTTATATAATCACTCCAGAATGGTAATTATTATAAGGTAATTTAATGACATTTCTGTGCATTACAGAGAAATAAATTGGTTTTGATAATAATTTTGATTTTTATTTCATATGTAGTTTAAAAATGAGCTGGCAGACTTCCAAGTGTGCTTTTCAGTGTGTTGGTACTTGAAGAAGTACCTCGCTGAGTTGGATAGTTTGTGTTGCTTGTGTGATATAGGCACAGACTGGACCATCTTGTGATTGTTGGTGCAGGCTTCAGCATTCAGGCGTGTATATATTTTTTACCTGAGTCTAGAGCACAGGCAGTTCAGTTGTCTCTCTAAAGACAGCTGAATTATAATACTAAACATTTAATTTATAGCAAATAATGCAAATGTGCAGGCCCAGTTAGTGTGTACACATATACAAATCAGGTAAAGATTAACAGGTTAGTGGAGAATTGTGTTCATTGTGAATAATCTTAAAAACAAATGTATTTGTGCTTGTCACACCTATCGCAGAGTGTGGAGAAAATATACAGAAATGACTACATTGTGTTAGAAATGTAATAGAAATGGAGGGAGAAAGCAGAATGATGGGACACAGCTGCTGCTGCTGCCGCTGCCCGGATTGGCAGCCTATTTATAATCGGGCAGGCTGGTAGCTGGAGTGCTGGGCTGGGCTCTTACACATCACACACCGGTGGTGATTGGTTGTATATACACGTTAAGCATTTTGGTTTTAAAACAATGCACATCTTTCACATTCTAAAGAAATTAAATAAATGGACCAAGCTAAATTTTCAGTGTTTTAAATAATTTTGGATGGTGTAGTATTTTCATATCAAGAAGTTCTCTTTACCAGTTTGTTACTGAATTTTGGTCTGAATCAAACCTGTTGGGATGGTAGGGCATGTTTACATGTCCCGAATGCCATCTGAAATGATAATGTTATGTAAGATTGAACATCACACAAATCTTGGCTGCACATGAAAATGGGTCTGTAACAGTTCCCAGCCTGTTTCACCTTTTGCTTTTTTCCTTATTTTTAATTGACATTTTAAACACATGCAGTGGTAATGCCTTAAAAGTACCTTTTTAAGCACTAGGGCAATTCCATTTATAAGTCACATGGGGGAACTATAATGGCAGGCATTCATTCCACTTGGAGGTGATTTCTGCCTAGGCGTCTGCATAAGACACAAAGGCACAGAGCCCAAGTGACTTGTTTTACCACTCATATGCAGAAGTTTTACCAACCAATTCGATTTCATGTAAAGGCCACTCCTCTCCAGCCTCTTACCTAGTTGGTAGCCTCAGGACCTTTACTCTGAAACTCTGGCAAGCTTCAGAAATCTTTTATAAAGCTTAATTTTTTATATTTGGAATTGTTTCATGGTAAGATGATTCTAACCAGGCTGATATAGAGCTAAGCAGTTTGGAGTGTTGCATTGGATCTTCACGTGATCTGCTGTTTGGGGTACTCCTGACAAGGGCAAAGGTAAAATATTTTCATATATTGAGATAATGTAATTAGCCTTCCTGCTTTCAAAATGTGCTATGAAATTGTAATTTATTTGGTAGCTTAACCAGGAAAAAATAGACTTTCTGTCTTTTGGGGACAAATGAGAAATAAAAGACTAGAAGGAGCCTTTTCTTTACATAACCATGCCCATACCTAAATAAATGGATGCAAGATCACCACAATACCTTGTCGCTGTGAGTTCTAAAAGTTATTAAACAAAATTAGTTTATTTCCTCTTTTCCAAAAGTTATTTACATAATTTTTTTTTCAACATTCTTTTGCTGTTCAGTTTTTAAAAGGGCTAAGAAACTTCATTTTTTCTGTAGAATTTATTCACTCAACTTCATCTGAATCAATTTTGTAAGTCTAATTAATATGAAAATATTTCTAAATCTTATTTATTTGTGTTGTCTGTCTGAATTAATTACACTTTAGTTATTTCTGAGATCAGAATTAGGAGAATACATACTCAGGATCCTAGGCCTACTGCTAATTCATGTAGTGCCCTATCATTTGTGTATTACATCTTTGCTTTTTTTGAAAGTAATTTTTCACATTGTGTAAAAACTGAGATTCCCAAAGAAACATCTCAGTTTTTCAATGTCAGATATCTTTATTGATTGATTTTGCTATGTCACTGCTGACCGGCTTGTCTGAGCTAAGCAAAATGACTTACACTGAAGAAAAGCTGGTTAAGCTGTAATTTCTAGGATTTCTTTTTGCATCTATTAATATAGTTATAGTATTTACCTTTTAATCTGGTAGGGTATATAAAATACCTGTTTCTTTCACTTTCTGAAGTCTTTTATATTAAATTCCGTCATACTTTCATGGTATTTTATGTATATTCTCAGTACCTATTTCTCCTGTAATTTTATCATCTTGATTGCAACATCATCTCTTTGGCACCTCCCTTATCATATCAAGATTTATGAGAAATAAAGTTACAGGCATATATTCATCTTCTGTGAAGAAGACCTGTTACAAAGACACAACTGTGATTTCTCTGCAAATTTTTGACCATAGCCATCCATTGATTCCTCAGCAGCCCATCAGGTTGGTGGCTTCCTGCTTTGATGCGTTTCAGGAATGCCTTGCTATAGCTCTGCTATTTTCTGTTCACATTTCCTCTTGTGTCTCCTTATTTCTGTCTTTCATTTCACCTGTCATAACTGATGCTTCCTCCTACGTTTTGTGAGGGGTGAGTTTTCCCTTTGAAGGTTACGTGTTTGCCTCTAGTAACCTCTTCCAATCACGCCAGTAATGAAAAGGGTTATTTTTTACATTTTTCCTTCCTATTCTGTATAGGTTCTTTGCTTATTTTCTGGTTTTTAGAAATCTTTTCTGCTTAGCAAAAGGCTTTCTTGTAAATCTTGGTGGTTTAGTTTCCCTGCTTTTATTTTAAGGCATTTTGACTCCCATAATTTTTTCTGAAGTTTTAAGCTGGCAGTTAGTGTTTGAAATTCCAGGTGTACAACACATGCCCTTGTCCAAAGGGATACTCTCTGGGGAGTATTCACACACATTTGTGTGTATGTGTCTGCTTAGCTAGCTTGTATGTTTGTAGGAGTTTCCAGGCACGACCAGAAAAAACTGGTGGAGCTTGTGAACTGAGCCGGGGGTAGTTCTGGATTTTTTTCCTCCCTTTTTGAAATCTAAAGTAACACAATGCAGGCAGCTGTGCCGATGCTTTTAAGTTTTTGGCGTAGATTCAAAGGAAGTGCTTTCCATCAGAGCATCCCCTGCCCGATAGACAGATAGCACTGTTGGAGCCAACATCCCCATTTTATGGCGTTCCCCAGCCAGGCTATCTGCTTCCTTTCCTCTCCTCCGTGCTTCAGTGACCACCACCTTGTGTCGTCTTTCTGCTACTGCACTGTCTTTCCTTGTAGGATTTTAATGTCCCTGGCAGGAATCTGTTCCAGCCCAGAAACAAAGACCAGACCAGCTCTGGGCAAGTACATGTATTTTTCATTTCCATGTGCTCCCATAAGTCAGCCGAGTGTTGGAATATATTTCCTTTCACTGCTCCTCCCTCAGCACACACAAAGAAGTGTTCCTTCTGTAATTATTTTTAAAAACTTTTTGTTCGTGTGGGATGGAATAAACAAGAGTCACAGGGAAAGTGCTGACCCAAAGAAAGGTCAGGTTTTGTTCCAAAAAATCAAAACAGGTCTGTAAGATTGCAGCTGAGAAAAAGTTTGTTCACTGGTTATTAGAAAAAAAATGCTTTGCCCTGAAGAGAAATGAAGACAAATTAAGAGCACCAATGTCCTGCTAGGAAGTTATTTACCTTGAGCTAATATGGCATAGAATATACCATTTTCCTGTGGTGAATAATCAGGATAGCCAAAGGAGGCAATGGTAGTCTTTTTACTTCGGTACCGTAGAAATCCATGCAGGATGTTGTCCTGCTTGTGTAGGTCTGAAGCCAGCTTTGTCCTGCTTCATGTTAAAACCAAAGCAAAACCAGTTCCAGACTGGTGCTTTGGTTGCTGTAATTCTGACAAAGGTGGCATTGACACACTGTGCAATTCTTTATTCTTCATAGTGTTAAATAAAGGCCTCTCTGTGTTTCTATATCTGAAGAAATAACGTGCATTCCTAGTTGTAATTAATGGTTAGAAAAATGTAGGTAAGATAACAGCCTAGACACTGTAACAGGACCTGGCCAACCATGCTACAGAACTGGATGCCCATTTCATTAATTACAGAAAACAGTGTAATAAAATTCAAAAATATAATAGTAATAATAATACAATATTATAACGTAATAAAAATGTTAGCCCACAGTGCCAAATGTCTAAAGTCATACTCCTGAAGAAAACTTGTTTCCACTGGCTCAGAGCCCCATCTGCTTTTATTGATTTTAGTGCCTTTAAAATTAGTCATTTTTTTGCTTAGGCCTTGACACTGCATTTGGGGGACCTATACTTGATTTTTGTTTCTAGATTAATCTCTGTTTCAGTTTTCCCATATGTGAAGTTAAAGAATAATGAATAGTTTACTCCCTAACAACATTACAAGGTTATTGTGAAGATTAACTCTGCTTATAAACATTATATAAAGGCCTGAGTATTGCCAGAAGTATTACTGTGCTTTATTAGGTATTTGCCTGGTTCATGCTATAAATAAATGCGTAGTGTTCGATGATGAGTAGTTAGCAGTTGATAATTTAAAAAAGCCAAAAAAAAAAGTTCATTTAAATATCTCCTTTTATTTTAAAATGCGCCTACTTAAAATTATTGCAAATCAATGTCATGCCCTGCTTCAATTTGAATAAATCTAATTTTAATAAAGACAATATTAAACAGTACAAGGTTGTTTCTGACATCCTAAAGAACTCAAATGAACTGCCTCTTAAAATGTGTTAAATTGAATTATGACAGTAGTAGTCCCTTCTGCAGGTAAAGAGCATATTTCCTCATTTATGTGTATTCAGTTGATTTTGGTTTATAATTGCTTCATAAAGAGCTGAAAAATAATAATGAAGAAAATATGTTCCATTTTAATCTATAAGTAAAAAGCAGCTGAAGAAAATCTTGAAGGACATGTTTGCAAAAACAGTTCAGTTTTGTCTTATCCTTGTCCTTCTCTGTTTAATACATCTGTTTTAAATGCAAATTGATCCTTGATAAACCTCCATTCCTCTCAAATACACAACACATTCAATATATTTGTACTGATCTTCTTTAAAATGTGTAGTGTTTTGGTATAATATTAATACTATTCTTGCCACAAATTACAGTCAGAGATTAAAACAATAAGGTCTAGTAACATGAAATTATGATTTTTGAAGATAGCAGTCTAGATGTGCCTGATTTGAATAAATGTATGAGTTTTATTTTTACTTTAAAATTATATTGATCGGAGTTAAAAAAAATAGGTAAACATTTTCGGGACTGTTGCATTGTCTTATAGATTCACTGCCAGTGTGAACCAGCTTTTTTCTCCACAAAGTTAAAAAGAAATACAAACTCAGAAAATATTAAAATTCAGCTGTTTAAGTGAAGATATTTCTGTTCAAAGGAAAAAATGAAAATCAAAGTTCACAAAATTTTCTGTGCGCCTCAATGAATAAAATGTACCCTTAGATTTTAATGTCACTCATCAGTTAGCGTAGTAGTACATACAGATCTTTGTGTCTCGGAGTCACAGAAGGCAATAGCATTGCCCAAGTCTCTCTTTGTCCCCACGATCTGTTTTGTTCGTAAGGTCACTACTTTATCCATCCGGTGTCACTGGATGTTGGCTTCTTTATCTGCATACCTGGAGAGAGAGGTATGTTAAAAGCAAAGGTCAATAATATTGTGCTTTTGCTGCAACACTGTAGGTTGCTGTACCTTGTTACTGTTGTGTTGGTTGGTAGATAACCTCCTTGCCTTCCCTGTGTCACGTGTCTGTTTTATTCCAGCCACGGCTGAAACAGCAGAGCTGAAGAAATGAGTAGCAACCAGGCTGAACTTTTCAGTAGTGTAGCAGTGCATAATAGCAGCATGTAAGCACAGCCTTGCCATCAGCACCCAGAAATGAATGTGTAATTCTCCGTACTGGAATCATGCTAACCTCGTAGTTTACATTTTGCTGTTTGATTTTTCAAGAGGATGATTCTACAGGGCATGGCTTTTTTTTAGTGAAAACTTTTGTCATTTCAATATGTTCGATAGGTTCTTTTTTTTCTTTTTTCTTTTTTTTTTTTTTTAATTGGATAGACTTAAATGGATTGTCTTTGAGGGAGTTGATATGAATTAGAATTTCACATTTTAGTCACAGCATGGTTTTGTCACACCTGTTTGTGCATCTACCATGATTAATATTCAACTGATGTCATTCTGATGTAACTTGATTTGAAGCCGAAGTCCTGAGCTCATCAGAAAGAGCTTCTAGTGGCAAATGAGAATGCTGACACTCCAGAAATGCTTTAGAAGCCTCTAAAAAACATGTGAAGTGGCTTTTGTCTGTATATTCAAGAAGTTAAAGCAAACCCCAACTATTTAAAATGAAAAATTGCTAGCCCTCGGAGAATACAATGTATCTGTCATAATGTGCTCACAAAGAAACCATATTAATTTTTAATCATCGAGGATGTAGCTGATACCATGTGGAAAACTTCATAACCAGGTATTTAAAAAAATAATATTGTGTTGATGTATCAACAACAATACTTCAAACTTCAGAAAATGTTGATATTCACTGATAGGTCTAAGCTTTCAAAACATCATTATTTCCCTCTGGGAGCTGACTTTCAAATAGGTAAGACTGGCCTCTGAATATTTCTGGAAGTTTAATTTTGAATTATTGCTTACTCTCCCTGTTCTTTCATAGCTTTAACTGGGATCCTGTCACAGTGAAGATGTGCTTTTGATACAGATACATTGTTCTGACAAGTCTTGTAACTTTTGCCAGTGCCTTGCATTGAGCTATATTATTGTAATTTGTCATCTCCATGAGAAGCAGGCTGGACGCCTGCAGGTTATTAGAGATAAAGAAAAGGAATGTGTCCTGCTGTCATGCATTCACTTGTTCTTACTGCCTTCACATTGTCTACCTGGAGTTACATAGAGCATCTGCATAAACACACACAAATAGTCATTATCCTTGTTTGGGGAACTGCAGTCATTTCTGCTGCAACTGTGTGTTAGTGCAGTGTGTTTCAGAATCCAAAACATGCAATAAATGTACTATAAATTATCAAAAGGCAACATTTGGATTTTTCCTACTCCGCATATGGGTTTGGGAATTCTGTAGCTGATTTAAGTGGATTCTGTTTGTGCTGTATGGAGTTCACTTCAGTGTGAAAATGAACTTGACAAGGTACTTTTAGAAGAGGCTTAAAAAAAAAAAATCATGGATATGATAGACATTTCAGAAGAAGTTTAGTACAGATTGAGAAGGGACAGCAGCTGCTGCTCCTCAGCTTGAATGGCAGAGGGAATTGTCATGGCCTACTGGTCAGCCACCCTGTACAGACAGGCCTCATAGTTTTCTAGTAACTTCTCCTTAAAGCTACTGCTTATACTTTGGCTTTCTGCTTTGGAAAGAAGGTTCTGGGAGGGGGGAACCAGCAGTTAGTGGCGTGTGTTACGTGAGAGTTCTCAGTAGCTCTGTTACAGGCAAAATGCAAATAAGAAAGCCCATTGGACTCATCTGACAGTGCTTATTTGCTGGAAGCTGTCATCTTTTGTAGCATTTTTTCCTCCCTATAAGAAACAAAGAAAAATATTTGTAGTCTTAAGGTGTAGTTATCCACAAATAACAACCTAATTTTATTTTTTTTCCTGAGGCAACTGAGGGTAGAAAATGTTTTTAGGGAAAAAGGCTCTGAGACTTATTTGAACAGCTTTAAACAATTTAATGCTTTGCATGTTGCAACACAGTTGTTTTCTGCTTATAGTTGGTAGAGTTTTGCAGACCAGATTTTCTAAGAGTTCTCTTCAGTACATTCTGTGTGCAATTTTTCATTGCTTTGTGTACAGTGTTTCAAGAAGAAAGTAAAATAAAAATGCCAGAACTATTTGATACAGAAGTTAATAAATGAATCAAAAAAAGACTGAGGAATAATATTGACTTAATTGATTCTTCAAGTGAAGCAGATAGAACCTGTGGGTAATACGTAGCTTTTTCAGGTACAGCTTTAAGACAGTCCTCCCACTAAATTGAAACCTGACAGAAGCCCTTGTATGTGATTCTCGGTAGAATCTGGGGAAGAATATGCCTCCAGGATGTCTTGCAGAGCTTTGTTCACTCTAAGGAAGGAGACATGGCAGTGACTGAATGAATGTAGAAGATGGATTTTTTATAGTTTGTGTGCAGTGAAGTAGAAGGGTGGGGGGAGACTCCTGATAAGTCAGACTATATGGGAGTACTTCATATGTATGGTATCTGGTGATATTAAACACAAAATTAAAATAAACAGATGCTGGTGCTTGTGCAGCATTCTCTCTCAGGAGAAATCCCTCTGCTTTATCCTTCTTCCTCCCTTCTAATTCTATCCCTGCAAATTTGGGGTTCTTTTTCTACATTGAGGCAGAGAAGGAGAGAGGAGTGTCCTTGGCCTAGAAAGCTCTTGGAGAGAAGAGATGTACTTTTGTATTATCTTAAGCTGAAAGGGGAAAGGAATGTCATCTGTCACTTTTTGGGCAAGTCCTCCAACCACAAGGTCATGTGCAGCCAAGCATTGCCGGAGTAATGTGGGTAGATACCTAAGTGTGCAGAAAAGATGTGATTTCAGGCATCCTTTCTCTTCAGGACTTCCTTCAGGCAGATTTAGACTGATGGGACTCCAGGTGATGTAAATACTTCTTCTGTGTTAGCTCTCCCTAAGTGTAGTGTACGGAGGTTGCCCCAGCATGGTCATCTGAGTCTGTGTGTATTAGCCAGGGTGAAGCGTTTGGTTCTACAGTGTGGAGTTCTGCTGTACTAGGCAATAGGAAAAAAGCTTAGAAAATTAAGAATGAAGTAAGTTGAAACTTATTAGCTCCGGGAGCTAGACTGACTTTTCTTGTACAGTGCATTTGGATCCAGTTCAGTAATGGTTATTCCTCACGTTTCACACGCAAGTGGTGACAAATAACTTTGCTATCCTTTTAGGTTTGAAGCTTATATACAGTGGTTTCAGCTGCAGTTTTTGCTTTCTTAATCTCTCTATTAGTCTAGAAGCAAAAGGAAAGAAGGAGACTGGGTTGGTAAATTGCCATTGCTTTTCCATTTCTCCTAGGTGTAAAAAGTGAAGGCTAAAAACACCTTTTGTCCAGCTTTATTGCCGTATAACTGAGGATGAATTGTGGAAAGTGAATTTACAGGAAGTAGATTATTTCTCAAATTAAATGCATTCTTTTATTTAACTGTTGTGGTTAGCGTATTTTACTGTTTTATTTTCCGTAAAAGTATTATGTTCCAGGAAGACTTTAGACAAAGTTAATATTAATGAGTAATTTTAAAAGAAAAGTTTAATTATTAATCACACCCCAGAAAGTCAGTAATGTACTGGAACAAAAATGTTTCTTCCAGAAACAAGATTGTTGGAGTAAGTGTCTTGAATCAGTGATTTCCAACAGTATCCCGGAAAACAATTTAGTGGAGTGCTCTGTTCAACATCTGGCTTTCTCATTTTTAAAACCTCTGTTCTTTCCGTTTCCACACTTTTTTTAAAAAGTGCTTCTGTTTTAAATAGAGACATGTTCTTTTTGAGATGAAACAGAAAAATGGTTACATTTCTGTTTGATTCTATGTGTTCTGATAAGTTTTCTTAATTACTGCTTTGTTATTTTTAGGTAAGTTCATCCTTGCACTTTCCTTACTTAAACTTCCTTTTCATGGTATTCTTATTTTATCTTGAATTTTTTGTAGCATATTCCTTTTTACATGTTCAAACCTAAACTGAAGGATAAAAAGGTTGATGCTTTCAATCTTTTTTGCATTCACTAATATCAGTTTAGCTCAGCTCTTCCAGCTTTTAAAGGCTTATTTTTGCTTAATAATGTAAACAGACAGAAGACTGAGTTGGGATTAAAGTTTCTAGTATACGAAACAATTGTACTGACAGTTGTGTTTTTTCCCCCTGGAAACAGTGCAAAAACGTCAGGAGAGAGGAAAGGAGGAGTTTTTTCTAAGTGCTTGGATACATTTAACTGTTTTATTTATAAAGTTTGGGAGCAGCAGATTAATCTCAGAACTGTGGAGTTAAGAAAAATCAATTCTTGTTCTTTGCAATGCTGGAGTTTCTGCTGACCCGTGAGCCCCTTGGGCTCCTGCTCCCACAGAGCTGCTGGGACAGAGGAGGGCGGTGCCTCAGCCTCCACACACAGTGACATATGGTGTGTGGGACATCATCAAAATACATGAGAAGCGAGTGAAATTTCCAACACCTGTCTTCTGTTGTGTGTCCATGTAATTTCAGTTATACTATTTTTGTCAATGATGATTTTTTTTTTTTTAGAAAATATTCATGTGTATTAAATCTGACAGTTATTTATGAAAGAAAACTAAGAAAAAAACCACCAACCAACAACGGATTGTGCTACTGGCTACCATAAGAAATATGATACTTTCCATCCTTGTGCAAGTGGATTACAGGAAGGTTTGAAACAAGGGCCTTTCATTAGCTCTCAGCATGGCTTTGTCTTGACAGAGTTAATGGAATAGTGGGAGAAGTAACAAAAGCAATTTGTTGGTGTGTTTGCCAAAAGTACAGCTATTTTTAAAGTAATGCTTGAATGTGCATTGGATTTCCTAGAACCTCCTCGTATTTTGAGTAGAAGTAGCAGATTAGAGCTGTGGTTTTATGCAGGACAGTCAAATATATGGATTTGACCTGCCAACATAAATGCTGACTGGGTGAGTCTTTTTTCTTTTGTATTGAGACTGTGTTTCATGTCTGATATTGAAGAAATACCCATTGTGCAATCTATACTAATTCATTTATGAGGTAAAAAAGGAAAAAAAAGTTGTCACCCTTACAGATTGAATGGTTTGTGTCCATGTTCAATAATAAAATGTTAGAACTGAACGGAAGCACAAATAGCAGTGAGTGAGCATTCCTTGCCTTAGAGTTCACCACGCCTTCCTTAAGGCCAGGTATTTTATAGAACAACCTTTTTCTCAACTTCTGTTTTGTGGCTTTGCATGTTGAGCAGACTTACTTACTCAAGATCTGAAACATTTAAATTTGTGATGCCGGGGAGGCCTGAAGTACCCGTTGGACAACTGGCACAGGCACACATCTCTGAGCAATGCTTATTAGAGTCCTGCCTGTTAGGCCAGCAGCAGTAAACGTGCCTGCTGCTTTTGAGTGTGAAACCTTGTGTGTGCATGGATGTGGCTGGGCAGATTGCCGTTAGGAGCATGTGGAAATTAGTATTTGTTTTCAGCCCCCTCAGCATATATCAAGCATCCATCCTCATAGGTAATGCAGGTTAGAGCAGGGTGCCAATAATGCTTGGGTTGCAGGGTTGATCCCTGTATGGGCCATTCGCTTAAGAGTTGGATTCAATGATCTTTGTGGGTCCCTTCCAACTCAGAATATCCAGTGATTTTGTAAATTATACTTTGCCATAACTCACAGAAATGCAGAATTCTTGTAATATTAATTTATTCACATTTCTTATGTATGTGTGTTCATTCGTTTTGGTTACGTTCTTCTCATTTGAGGACAGATGAAACTGGACCAGCCCTTGCTCTAAGTTGGAGGAGCCCGAAAGCCTTTTGCTGAACACCTGCTGGGCTGTACCTCCATTGGCCACGAGGGTGGATGTAAAGTTCAGCTTTGGTTGTACCTGGCACTGAGCAGTGCCCAAGCTCATGTGCCAGCTGTGCCACATCTAGGAAGGGGCCCATGTCTGAGCCACTCTTCCCACTGGCTTTTTCCAGCTGCCATGAACTACTGGAGCAGCGCACAGCAGCTGGAATGGGATCGGCAATGAAATCTCTAAAGCCTTGTTCGCTCTTCTGTTAGAGCCTATGCAAACGCCATAATGTGCATTAGGAGTAAATAATGTCACACAAGAGAGGTTTAGTGCTGACTGCGGAGTTAAATCTAGAACAGTTTTGTTAGGAGATGAGCGTGAATGAAAACTTTACAGCGTAACAGTAGTGCTTCAGTCTCACTGCAGACAGCTTTAGGTGTGGTTTGAGATCGGAAAAACCTCGTGGGAATTTAAGTTCAACAGTGGCGGTGTGCTTTTTATATTGCTGCAAATTTTCATCTCCGCTGGCGCCTGCCGAGAGCCGAGGGAGGGCAGGCGGAGCGGGCGCCGTCCCCGCTAGATGGCGGCCGTGCCCTCCCGGCTCCGGCGCCCGCCGAGCCCCCGCCCGGCGGGGCGGAACTTGCGCGTCCTCGGCGTGGGGACACCCCGGGGACCGCCTGTGAGCGAGCGCCCGTGCCCTGCGCCTTCCTCGGGACGTGCGCAAGTGCCTCTAAGCGTCTGCTTTCTCCCCTTCGTTGTCATTTTAGAAAGTGAAGGTCGAAACTCCGTTGCAACTGGAATTTTCTAAGTATTTTCCGGCAAGAGGAAAGTTTTATAAAACAGAATTAACGATTTCTTAGCCATTGTGGACGTTTGGTCACGAGAAAAAGTGCAGTAGAACAGATGCCTCCTGTGTTGTTTTTGTTTGTTTGTTTGTTTGTTTGTTTTAAGTTTGGTTTGGGTTTTTTTGCTGCATCCATTATTTTTAATTCTCTCTAAGGTAAATTTGTGAGGTTTCGGAGTTTTTTTGTTCTGTAGCAGTTTCAGCTGATTAAAAAAAAAAAAAACCAAAAACACCACAACCCAAAACTTAGCACTTTTTGTTGTTTTTTTTGAGGGAGGGATGGGGTTGATGTGAAGGACCTATGCCTGTGCATTAAATAGGTCATTTCTTTTGAAGATCAGGTCTTGAGGATGTCAGTTTCTGCTGCTAACATCCATGTTCTGTTAAAGTAAATTTTTAGTCTTACAGTGCAAACATCCTGGAGTGCAAAATCTTTGAGCTGTGTGGAACTGCCACTAGTTTGAACATCATGAGTTTATTTTCAGTGCTTTTTTTTTTTTTTTTTTTTTTTTTTTTTTTTTTTTTTTTTTGCCAGAAATTTGCCAGAATTTTACTATTCAGATTTCCTACTCCGAATATCATTCTGACCCTAATTAATTGAAAATTACTACAGAAACATTTGTAGAGGAAAGTTTTAGAAAACTTTTTTTTTTTTTTTAGTGTGCACATACATTGTATAATTGAGTAGATTTGGGAAAAAGTACAAAAGCAGAAAACAATAGGCAGAAGTGTTTAGTACTCTAATTGATTTTTGAAGAAAATATAGCAGCAAAAGCATTTAGGTGTGTAAAGTAGTCTAAACTGTCTGGAATTTGAAGACAGGGCACATGCCAAGCATTACTTACTCAGTATGTTTGTGTTGTTGATAGTGCAAGAGATTATTTATTTTTAATTACAGTATTAGAAGAGTTGCATACCATCCTAGGTACAAATTCCTTAGAGGGATTACTAATCAGTTATTCTGTTGTGCTTGCTTGAAATTTACAGCTGAACAACCCAATGCTATAGCAGATGCTGTGCGACTTGCAAACGCAACTTATTAAAGTATCACTGCAGAGTAGAAGGTCATGCTTTGAAATGTGTGCAGTATGTGATTGGCAGACATTGTGAGGGGAACCCACTTGCCTGGTTATTTGTCCCAGTCTCTTGATACTTACACGAAATTGTGATTAAAGCCACTTCAACCGTATGACATCAAACAGCTTTTTCACTGCAACACTACCACCCCTTGCAACTTACAGCTCCTTCCTACTTACTTCCAGTCTATTTCGCTCGTCCTGTTAAACTGCTAAAATTTTAGTAAGCATTATCACTTTACAATTTTCTTTTTTTCATTACGCTGTTCCTTGTCTTTCGCTTTCTATGTGAAACACAGGTAGCAGTTATAAGTGATGTGGGAACACAGCCCCAGCTTTGTATCTTAAGTTTAGGCAGTGTAGTCCAAGTTTAAGGCTAACCAACCCCCTCCACGTCCTTAGTCACATTTCTGCTTCCTAATGTGTCACTTGCAGCTAATTCCCGCTAGCTGCTCGGAGTTGTCAAGTATTTTAATTTTTATAATAGAGGTGTGGTTTCAGCTGTCAGCTCTTCCCCCTGCAGTACTGAGGCACTCTGGTCATTCTCCAGGAGCTCCTTGCAAATCCCCGCAATCGCTCTTTCCTGAGATGCTGTCAGCATCACCGCGGCGTGTCTCCCTGGCTCCGCTTGCGGTCGCACGAGTCAGAGAGCACGGCAGAGCCGGCAGCTTTGCTCCAGCCTCAGCCTGCCGTGCCACGTGCCAGCCGTGCCGCTGTCAGCAGCAGGGAGAGCCCCTGGAGCGTGCCGTGCTTTCAGGGGACATGGCTTTCACCGGGAGTGGCTGGGCTGGAAGAGGATTGCTGAGGAGCGGGTGATGGGCAGGGGCTAACCTGGCTGTCTCAGAGCCCACCTTGGGCACGCTCTCTAGCTCCATGATCCCGAGGTGTTGAACGGGAGGAGAGGCTCAGGCACCAGCGGGTGGCTCGGCCGACCCCTGTGAGCGGTGGCTGTTCTCAGCTGGCAGCGCCAGGCGCTCCTGACTGATCGGGTGGCACTTGCAAGCCAGACCTTCTGTAAATAGTACTGGGTAGCAGTGCTGCAGAGGGGAGCGATTTATGAAGCGAGAGTGTCTGCAGTTTTAAATAAAGTGTTACAACAGCTGCACAGACCCAGATTTTAAGGTTCTGTCTTCCAATTTTAAATGTTATAGTCCCTCTAATTTTGGATTATTTTGACTAGGCACAGCTGTTAAGCCTTTCTCTCTTCTCTCTCCTCTCCCCAAAGAACATAAGCCTCAAAAAGCCTGTGGTTATCTGTTGTAATATGAGCCTTGCTGGCTATCACATATTGAATTAATGTTATTAACTACCTGGTGATTAAGCTGGAAGAGAGAATGGAGAGTAACTTGAAGTAGGATAGTGATTAAATAGAAAGGCAATACTTTAACTGGTAGCAGAACATTTTTTTTAAATAATGTGCCTGAAACCACACATTTATTAAGAAATTCTTTAACTTGGTTTGTTTTGGGAACAATATCCATATATGTCACATCTGAAAATCTTACAAAAAAGCTTTTACAGGTGTTTCTTCAGAAGGCATTTTACTCTTGTTACCTAAACTGGCTGGCCTATTACAGTTGCCTTCCCAGGACCTTGAGTTGAGTTAATCAATGCCTTTGAGAAGTAAGATTGCCTCACCTGTGTAACGACAGGCCAGTTTAATTGCTAAGAGCACATATTAAATGTGTTTGTAGTTTTGTTAATGTTTACTAAAATAACTCACTGTTACTAATTTAATTTGCTGAAGTAAAATATGTGTTATTTTCTACATCTGAATGTCTTGCAAAATGTCACAAAAGACCAGTTCAGGATAACAACCAGAAACTTGAACCATATCATAAAATACAAGTTGTGGCGTTAAACAAACCCTACAAAACATTGAGTTACAAATTTTCCAGTTCATAATGAGTTAAGTAAATTGATAAAATCATGTTTTGGGATCTGTTTTTTGCTTTTAATGTCTGATGGTAATTTTCCAGCAGTCTAGTTTTAATGAAAACATTTACTCATGTAAATGAGGGTTTCAATTTGCTTGTGTTGACAATATTATTTATTTTCATAGGGAAAAATCCTCCCTTTCTTTACCACCTACTTTCACAAATCCTTTGGAATGTACCAATGAAATGTCATCCTTCCTTTGACATTCATGTTTTGTTTGGGTTTTTTCTTTTATTTTAGTTTCTATGAAGTAATGTAAACTCTAGCTTAATTTGATCTGGCATCCCTGCAGTTGAACATTTGTAAGTATCTTGTATTGTGGCCCATCTGGGTTGTCATAGAAACCAGAGACCTCCATCCTCCTCATTGTTGTTGAAAATGGAATGCAAACAGGGCATCAAAGTGACAGTTTTTGTAATACAATTGAGAGCCCTGTGAAGATCCAAACAGAAAGGGTTCTTACTGGGCTTGTGCTCCTGTGGCCTGTTGCAGCAGTTGTTACAGTACACCCTGTTTTCTCTTGAATATCTAGCAGCTGGGCAATAGAAAAAATGTGAGCATCGTGAAAAAGCCAAGCTTGTGTGGTTAATCTTGTCCACAGCTTTTTCCTCCCTATCTTTTCTTGGTGTATTTGTCTTGGACTGGACTGTTAACTAGTAAGGAGATCAGAGCATGTTACTGCAAATCATTTGTGCTGTGAGGGGCTGAAAGAACCAATTATGTAGCATGTCCATGTGGTTTAATGTTTCCCTGCACTGATCTTCTGTCCTCTTACAAGAAAAAACAGCCAAATACTCCTGGCAAATGCGTTGAAAGATTTCGCTTGCAAAAGAGTAGAAATGCCAAGTGATCATCCTTTAAATCTGTATGCATTTAACAGATATAATTGCAGAATCACATACGGCTTCCCTTCCCCCACGTTCACTCCAGCTGTGTACTCAGCAGTTCTGCCGGCATGCTGGTGAATGGTCCTGTCTCCTCCCCAGGACAAAGAACCTTTGAAATCGCCGCTGAATACTCGCCAGTACTGCCAATTGTACATGACTGTGGATTTCCAAAATAGGTTGAGAAACAATTTTCTAAATACTGACTTGCTCATCGGCTGAGAGACAGGCTCCGTCAGCACAAAGAGGGCACAGGAACAGTTTGGTTTTGTGTGTGGGAGAAAACTCTTAGTACAGTCTGTTCATGCTGAGCATGCTGTTGCTGGCCTGAAAGCAGCTGCCTCTGCTGCTGGTGCAGTTTCTCGAGCAATGTGGGTCACTGGGCAGGCTTCTGATCTTCTCTAAATTGATTAAGGAAATGAGTTTCTGCTGGATGAATCCTCTCGTTCGGAGAGCTATGCAGTATGAGAATCTGTGCTGCAAGAGTTAAAGGCTTGGAGCAAAACCCCCTCTTTCGTCATTGCTCTGGTAAATTGGAAGAGGAAGATGAGAAATGTGGAGGCAGAATGCTACAATCCTGCATAATTTGTCTAGCTCATAATAAATACATTTGAAATGCAGAGCAGGAGAAGGCCTCTGAATTATTATTACTGTTTACATAGTACTAGCGTATGTTAAATATTTCAAAAGATCTTTGCAAACTTGGTTTTCGGCCTACAGAGCATTGTGTGCTAATCATACAAACTACCAGCAAGGAAGCAAAATAGGAAAAACCATTAAGGATGTGGGTCTGTGGGGTTAAATCAAGCATGGTTTACTGCTCAGTTCTTGCTTATGTATATATGAAATACACATGAAATATGGACTTTTTTCAATGAAAATACATTGAAAAAAATCTCAAAGTATTCCCTGCACTACTACTTGTGTCACCTCAGACTTCCCTCTGGGCATAGGCCTAACATATCAGTGAGAAGGGACTTTAAAAGGGACCTGTATGACTGAAGTGTGCCCTTTTTTCCAAGTAATTCTGATAAAATGCAATGCTTTCTTCTACAAGCCCTCCCTGGCAGTGAGAAAGGACTGATTTTTGCTTGTCTGACTTTACTGTTTTTCAATTCAGCTTTATGTCATCTGTGAGTGCTCTTTGCTTGTGCAAACCTGTTTTTTCTTACTCTTTCCTGTGTTTCCTGGTTGTTTTTGATATTGTTCTTTTGTTTTCTTCTGAGCTTCCTCACAGTCAGTGACAGCTTGACTGTCTTCCTATGCAAACTGACAGACGTGTTTTGGATTTACTGTGATTTTGATGTAGAATCACAGAATAGCCTGAGCTGATAGGGACCCAGAAGGATCATCAAATCCAGCTCCTAAGTGAACGGTTCAAATGGGGTATGAACCCATGACCTTGGCATTATTAGCACCATGCTCTAACCAACTGAGCACAAACATATTTATATGATCCTCCAAACAATTGCCATGAAAGTCCTACTGGGCTCATAATTATTACTGCCTATATCGTGCAAAGTCAAGTATTTCTGTTTGCATGTTAATAGTTTTGTTCGTTTGTTTGTTTGTTTTTAGTTTCTGCAATACCTATTACACATTGACATTTTGTTACAACTGGTTGGTATTTTCTCAGCTTTTGGTCGTGGTCTTTCTTTTTTTCAAAGTGAAGTTAGGTGACTATTTACTTACATGCACTTCCATGCATTTAGTGATATAAAAGCATGCATGTGTAGGATAGATCTTTTAAAAGCTCTTTCCTCTGCATACATCTTGTCTCAACTCCAGATGACCTACAACAGAGGATAGTTTTACCAAAACAAACAAAAAATTATGCTCTATTTTCTTGAATATGTGCCCTGTTGTATTTTTTAGAAAACAAAAAGAAACCCTGAAGCTTGTTTCCCTAAAACAACCCTGCATTTCAGCATCAACTTGGTTTATTCAGAGGCAGTATGGGGGAAAATGTTTTCTCAGTTATTTCTTTCATCTAATAGCCTCTCAACCTCAGATCCCACAGAACCTGCTCCCTAATATTGAAGCTCCTTCTCATTTTGTGGAGGTTATCTGAGAAAGAGGGTTATGTGGGGGCTTATTTTTATGGACAGCAGTTTAAAAGGGTAAACATTACATGTGTAAAACTTTAATTAAATTCTTGTTGCAAAGACAGCTCAGCTTAGGTAGTTTTCTGGGTAAATAATAGAGCTTGAGATCCCAGTATGAATAAAGCTCCCATACCTGAGGACATAAAGCAAGATGGCTTGCTGTAACAACCTGTGCTTCAGTTGCTAGGTTTCTGTAATCTTTCAGTCCTTCTCAACAGTGCAACATGTGATTCCTTTTTAAAAAAAAAATCCAACTGTGTGAAACCATGTGGAGGAAAACTACTATTTTGTGATTTACAGCTATTAGAGACAGATGTGATAGGTGTCTTCGGAGAAACATGAGAGAGACCCAATGACGCTGTTTCTTAGAAGTCCGTGGGTTCTGAGCTAATGCTTCCAAACAGATTCATAACTGAATTGTCATGCAAGAAATGCTGAATGACTGTCAATGAAATAATACTTCTCAGTTTCATTAAGACTGTCTGATATCTCCTAGTGCAGGTTTAGCTCGTCAGACCAGTTTGTAGAATGAAATGTGTTTATCTGGTTATATGTTACATGTTCTCTGCAGTAAGTAGCAAGTCAAACATATGGTGTGAAAAAGAGCTTGCACTTCATTATGTGATGAAAATATGTTTTATGTTTTTGTTTAAATTTTTTTTCCTTTTTTTTTTTCTTTTTTTTTCTTTTTTTAAGCTAATTTGCCTTTTAAATCTAATATGGTCCTGAAGTGGCAGAGAAGAAATCTTGGTCTTCTCTAAAACCACATATATTATATTGTTGAGAATTGCATAAAGAGGAATTACAGGAGAGCTTACTTTCTCTTTCTTACCTCTTCCTGTTTGGTTAAAAGATCTATTCACACACTTCATGCTCAAGAAATCTTCTCCACTGATATAAAATAAAAGGAAGGTACTTGGATTGTTTTTGAGAAGTCTTCTGTACAAAGAGAATAATAAGACAGTGTAGAGCAAAATAGTTCCTTTCGAAATATTTTCTAAGTGGTGTTGGGACAATAGCAATCATTACCAAAAAGTTCTAAAGAGGTACATTTCTCAGGTGATTAGTTGAAAAAGTCTCCATCAGCTGCAGTGTTACATTCTTCAGAGGTGAGCATAGCCCACTTGTCAAAAACCAGTATTCCAGATGGGGTTAGCAGCAATGACTGACCACTCCAGGAAGTGAAAGTGCTTCTGCAGTCCTTTATTCTGAATGCAGTTATAAAACTAGATGCTTACAGCCAGGAATTTTGGAGCTTTAAGTCATGATTCTAGTACAAACTTCAAAAAATGTGAGAGTGTAAGTTATAGAGGTAGTGGGTACAATCCGTCTCTAAAAATCATTTTTACAGAAGTAAGAGCTAAGTGTGGCACAGGAATGTCATTCTGCTTTCCTTTGGTGCTATCCTAGTCTGACAAATTTTAATCCTAGTTCAAACAAGATTTCATTGCATTATAGCATTGAAGCACTGTGGATAGATTTTTACAGAACAGGAGACAGGGGTGCTGTAGTTAAATTTTGTCAATATCCTAATTGTGTTTGTTCCAAATTTATTAGGTTTAAGAGTGATCTTTAGTGGAGAAATTATATCCAATAGAATTAATCTTGCACTTTGTTGATATCAAATGAATCCCAACAAGATCATTCAGTATTCTTCCAAAAAGTTGTTATTAAAGATTCTTGTGTTCACACTTTCAGCAAGTGTGTCTTAGGTCCAGTAATTAACTGTCCTCTCTATTCCCTGTCTATACCTTTCCTGAGGCAATCAGAGTAGCCTGACAGTTTTAGATTCACTGTGGTTGATCACATACATGAATTCTGAATTTCTGCTGTATATTACAGACTTAGATGGCTCAATTAAATTGCATTAAAGACTGAATTGGCCTCTTTAGACTAAGTTTAAGAAAACTGGAGAAAGGAGGTCTAAAATCTGTTATAGATGTAGAAGGTGGGTCTAACAGTCTTTAATGATCATCCTTGTAAATCAAGTCTCTTCAAGTTACTTTTAGGTGGGTTCAGTAGCAGTGTTTACCTTCCTGTTATAAGAGAACCATTTCTGTTCTCTTTGTACTGAATGGGATATTTGACAACATCAGGAATCTGAAATAAAATTCCTGAACCATTCTGAACAAGGATGGGGCTGGATTCATTGCTTGGCTTGTAGCACGAACAGATTTTGTATCAGACACTTCACACTTAACAAGTCTTAGAAAACAGCAGTCATTTCAAAATATTAACTGAAGGTTGGGAAACCTAGAGTAGAAGTAAGTTATATTTATTTATGGAGATATATACATATGTGAGTATCAAAATATGTTTAAAAACAGGAGAGGCATGGGAAAGGATAATGGAGCTAATACCAGAAAGAGTATTGGCATCACTCATTTATATAGGCCAGTTCCATATACCACTTTATGTTGTGAAGTCATTTGAAACAGTTAAAAAATTCAAGGGATTGTGTAAAATGTCATTCAAAAGTGCAGATTCCGTAATGTTTCATTTATTTTTAAAATAATTTGGATTCTGTTCCAGATTGTTTACAATCCCTTCTTCCAAATTTGTTTCCCTTTTATCTGTGTAAGCATGTGCTGACACTGTTACTCAGTATACACAAATGCTAATCTACCTTCATGCACATGGAAAATAGCTTTCCTGGCACTGAGTTTAAAACTCTCATAGAATACATTATTAATCGAAGAAGTTTCCCTTTTTAGAAAAGCTGTTCATTTATGTGGTCACTGTTGAGAAGGTTATAGAGAAATATAATGCTGTTTGTAAGCAGTGTGGCCTTCAGAACATACAACAAACAACCCCAGGTACTGAAAGTGCATTTAAAAAAGATTTAAATTTCAAAAGTAATTTTCCTTCTCTCTACTCTGGTTGCATACACTAACGTGATCTAATTATAATGTAACGACAACTTCTTTTCTATTGCCCTGCATGCTTTAGTGCTCTAAATACGTTTCTCTTGGCAGGTCTTTGCAGTGAGGTGGAAGTGTGATAACTGTTGGGCTCCCCATTGTGAATAATTCCCTATTCTGCATTTGGCTTTCTGATAGATCACGTATCTCTGAATTTCAAGGGGTAGAGTTGCGAGGGAAGTGGGTGGGGTGAGGCTGGTGTCCGTCTGCGTGTAATTCAGCTGAATCCGACTGCAGCTCAGTAAGAGAGCGCCGGAGCAGCTTCTGCAAGGGCTGCCGAGCTGAACTGCTCCTTCGGTTACACGTGCTGGTCTTGCAAACGCTGCCGAGCCTTATCAAACACAGCCAGTTGGTGCTGCTGGTATGAAAGCACAGGGGAGCTCTCATGTGGAAGGTTAATGGAGTGTAATTAGAAAGAAGAATGAACTGCTCAACCACTCTATCTCGCTCTACCTGCACTGAGAGTGACAAGTGCTCTGATCTTTTATAAACCCTAGAGCAGAGGTTTAACAGTCTAAAATTATGACAGTATAACTGTTGAACAAGCAGGCACACTGTGAAGAAGTAGTATGAACTTATGGGTAGGAATGTTTATGTTCCCTTATGTGGACTCTATTAATACTTTTTTCATGCAGGATATTGTCCATAGTTATATAGCAGATCTCAAATCCATTCTCCTTTGAAATATCCATTGATGTCAGAAAGATCTTTGCGTGCCATTTGTGCCTTTTTCATTTCTCCATATCACATAACCGTTACCTTGCAGGATGAACTGATGGCATCATCTTAGGGCTTTGATACTGAGGCATTAAGTGTTCACACAGAAGAGTTCTGGTGGAAACAAGAACAGTTACTGGGATTTATATGGCATGAACAAAACAAAATTTGAGATTACATACATAAATTGAGATTGGATAGTAGTGCCTGATCCTGTGAATTAATTTAGGTACTATGTATGTCTGTTGAAAACTATCATGCTCTTGAAATGTTTGTCTTTTGTCTATAGCATGCAGTTGTGGTGTTGGTTTTTTTTTTTTTTTTTTTTTCTTTTCTTTTCTTTTCTTTTAATAGAATAAAAGATAAACTTCAAACAGATAAACTTTAATTATGAAACTGCAGCTAGGAAGTAGAGAGAAGACACCTTGCATCAGTTCCAAAAGAAAAGGAAATTACTGATTTAACTTCCTGTATGTTAGATGCCATTATATTCTACCCCAGTGATACCGTCTGATGTCTTTTGATTCAGGGAGAATTGGACAGTTGGGTTATCAAGTGTACTAAATCTTTGTCTTCCACATCTTTGTTTTTCAGACAACAGGTGGTAGATTACGCTGCCAGATATTGTGAAGGCCCTTGCAATGTCAGCAGGTTGATTAGGAGAAATTTGCCCAGCTAGTCCTAGCAGGCAATCCACATCCTGCATTGCAGTGGAAGGGAAAAAAGGTCCCAGCAAGTCTGATCTGGAGAATTTTTTTCCTATTCCAAGTCTAAAATCAGTAAAAATCTAAATATATAAGGAAGGCATACAATAAAAGGCTATCAAAGTAAGAAGAAAAACTTACTTAGCTTAGTGTCTTTTTCTCTACCTGTGGCTAGTATCTTGCGTTTCAGAAGAAAGTGAAAAAACTATCTGGCTGTTTGTGCCTGTGGGCATGCTCATGTTCTAAAGAGTAAGGCTGTCTTTATGTGGAGTTTCAGTGCTGGAGAAGCATGCTGGGAACAGTGATGGCACTTGTCCCTGGTAAGAGACGAGAACGAGCAGAGGCTTTCCAAGTATCAGATCCCTCTTTCTCTCGCATCTACTATACAGTCTGCTCTGAAACTCAGAATAAGCATTTCCTTTGGAAAGTTGTGTACCCTTTTTCTAGAAACTTTAAACCATGGTAGGCCAATACCTCTTTTATTAGGCTGGTACATATCTATATCTTATTTTGAGGTTGAATTTATTTACCTTCAACTTGCAGATACAGAATCATCATTTTATATTTCTCAGAGAAACTAAAAATTCTCCCATAATTTGATTCATTTTCTATATGTAAATATCTGTACTCAGTGAGTAGTCATCTCTCAATAAACTGGATAGGTGCAGCCTCAGTAAGCTTCATATTACACAGTGAAGTTTATTGGATCCTTGATTATGGTTGTGGTCTTCCTTTGAACTGTCTCCAGTACCTCTGCATCCCTCAAGAAAAAGGTAGCTTTCCGTCCTTTTGGGAAAATGCCTGTTCTTAGGTGTTTTAATTTAAGAGTGGTGGTAGTTCAGCAAATCTTCAGTTGTTTCAGTTAGCTAGACTTAGTGATGCACCTTTTGTACCAAGATACACACAGTTCATCTCCCCATACCATTTAAATTGGGAGGGCAAGGAAGAACCATGGCTTTGTTTTTCTGAGTCTCTCTTATCTTATCCACCAACCTTGATACAATTGAAGGCCAGCAGTTTGGAACTTCTGCAGTGATTTACTTTGATGTCTTGTCTGTGAAGCATTTTTCTTTGTTTTGATTGCCCTTGGTTAACTAAAGAGAATAGGAGAGCAATTATGTTTAGCTGAACAGAACACCTGTATTTGATACACTGTTCAAATTATTGGGAAGAAGAAATAAATCTCTCATTTGAGTGGGGTGAAACTGTGACTTTTTGCTCTAATAACTCATTCCACTTATGAAGTAGAGATCACCAGTGAACTGATGTGATGTTATTAGTGATAGTTTTAATGAAATTGGCACTAAACATTATTTAATTTACAACAGGGAAAATGCTGGTGTTAGTTTGTGACGTTTGTAAAGCAGTTGTGGAAAGGAAATACTAGATGCTGTTACCAAAATCAGAGTTATCAATAGAGGGTTGTACAACAGAGTTTGAGCATGCAGCTCTTTCTGTTCACAAGAGAAGGCATTTCCATTCTGTGGGTTAATAAAACTAGTCATCTTGCTTGATATTTCTGATCATGCATGAGGCACATGAGCATGAACTGTGTGTGTTTCCTTTTGTGAGGAAGAGAGGAGGCGTGATTCAGTCATGAGAATAGCTGTAGGATGCACAAGAACCCTACTGAAGCTGACTAAATTTTAGTCAAGGACTGTGATACTGTGCACATTAAAATGTGCAGTAGTATATTGTAAAATTACGTTATGACTATACTTTCCCTTTGAGTCATTCAAAATATGAGGAGTAACCAGATTGAAGAGTATGCTTCTCTTTAGGTTATTTGTTTCTAAAGCATGAAATAAGTTTACTTATTTAAATTGCTCTACTTTGCTTGCTTAATGCAGACAACTTCAATTTAAAGGATGGCACGTTATGAAGTAAATCACAGGTAGGAGAAGAGAAACTGAGGACTGGCCTGGCAGAGGTGTTTAGCTTTAGTAAACATCTACTGTATATAGATGCAAATGGCTTTCCCATTGGGGTGGCTGTTCCAGTGTGTTCTGCATAAGAATAATAATCCACAGTATTTTTTGTTCTGAGATTTTATATTGCAGCCTTCAGTCTATGACAGATTTTACAAGACCATGTTACGTGCTTCTCGTAAACTAGGTTTGGTTGGAGATCATATAGACTTTTTTTACATTAAAGTACAAAACTCTTGTTTCATTTCTGAAACTATGTCTAGATGGCTTTTTTATTTTTCCCTTAAGAATTTTTTTTTTCTCCTTGAAACAGACAAATGGAGGTAGAACAATAAGATGGGCAAAATAAAATTAAAATGAGCACCTTTTCCAGTGTAGGCAGCAGTTTAATTCTTTAATTTCTTCAGTGTTTTCATATTGAGCTTGTCCCCATATCATTTTGACCAGTTTGTATTTGTACTTGGAAGTATTTCTGTAAAGGAGAAAAACCTAAAGCAAGACTAACTTTGTCAAACCTTGTCAAATTCAAAGAAAAAAAATTAATTTCATTCCTTTAATTTCATTATTCCTTAATTACATTCAAAGTACTGCAGTTAACTCTTTTTCCTGTTCTGTTTTGCCTGTTGTCACACACTTAATTCCCCATCCATTAATTGCTTCATTGTTTAATTATTTTTTCTGTTCTTACAAATTTCTTTCTGTTAACATGCTTGCTGGGGTAAGAAGCTAGATATTACACTTAGTTAATATGTAAACTGCAGGAAAACATTGTATGTGTGCTGCCTCTACTAGTTCATTCTCTGTAGTCTGTTTTGTGCAAGAGTAAATATTCTAAAACAAGAAGACAGTGATGCATAAGGCATTTCACGGTACAGCATTCCCTTCCAAAAATTAATTGGTCTTGTGGTGCTGCAAATGGTAAAAGACACGCTACTGAAAATAAAGCAATCAAGAAGTCACATAAAGCAGAATAGCTCAGCAGCTATTTTTGACCATTTTAATTTATAATTCTAGCTATGTTTTTAAATTTTAAAAAAATTAAACATTGTTCCCTGTTAAGAATGAAGGAATGAACATTATTTTCAGAACTGTCATAATCTACTTCCGAATGATTTCTAGCAGCTTTAAGTGGTGTCTCTCTATCATAAAGGAAATATTCAGAATCTCTTTCAAAATATGTAAAATCATGTCTGAACTGTGTGTTTACTTCAGAATCACACCTGTAGGAATTAATTTAAAATATAATTGTAATAAGTCTACCAACATCTTTAATGACAAAAATACTTTTCACATCATGCCAACGCTACCTAATAATATTAATCAAATATAACATTAAAATAGATTTTTATGAAATTAAGTTTTATGTAAATTCCATTTTACACAAGGTACCAGGTGCCATAGTCAGAAGTTGCATTAAAGATATTAAGACTGCAAAGCCAAACTCATGAATTTGGGGAGTATCAAAACTAAATGGTTCATCTCTAGTGCTCATCAGTATTGTAAGTTCATCCCACAGGACGATCACAGCAGAGGGAGGAGAAGCATTCAGTTGCCCTCACATGCTCTGCAACCTCTTTTAGACATGCAGAAGTCCTTGTGTCTTTGTGCTGCTTTTAACTGCGTTTTCTGTGAGCTGAAAGCAGCACATGCTCTTTGGGACCCTTACTGGAGGCAATGCAGCCGTTGATTGACTGGGTAAGGTTAGATACCCATGTATTTAAATAAGGCTTTTTAAAAAGTACAGGTTTTTCAGCTATTAAAAAAAAACAACAAAACAAACAGTGCACATTTCAGTAACAATGCCCTCTAAGGCATTTGAGTATGAAGTGGAAGTGGCCTCCCAGTCCCACTGCTGCATTTCTGTTCAGCATTCAAGCACTTCTGCCTCAGGGGGAGGCACCTTTTCTGACTGAAAGGTATAGGTGGCATTTTGATCACATTTAAGAAGTAGGAAATTGTGTCACTCTTTTTTCTGGAAATAAAATTATTTCTAATTTAGTTGGTTTAGATTTAGTTGATAAAAAGATCTGGCTATAAGTGAAGCACAGCCACAAGTGCAAAATTCTATAAAAATACAGGATAACCACAGGAATAGCTGAAAGTATTTCCATAGTTCTTAGATTATTCTTTCAATGGAATTTAATTCAAGCTGGTTTCTGCAAAAGCATTTTTTTTCATTACTGTTGTAGATTCTGTGTCATCAATTTCTATAATTGGATTTCACTATTTTAAATTTTAGATACCATCTTAAAGCAGTAGATGGGTGTACAATTATTCTCCTGGCTTGTAATCTTTTCATTCCCAAATTCCATTCCCAAAATGCACCCTCTTTGCAGGTTAAAGACTAATTGTACCAGATCTCCAAAGTCTTTTAGCTTCTTTCTGCCATGGAAGTTCTGGTATCTTTCTCTTTGGGTAGTGGCAGGGGATAGGACTGACAAAGAGAGAGAAGGGAGGCTGGAAAGGAAGATTGAAGAGTAATGAAATTCCCTCCATCCTCCCCACTTCCAAGCTGCAGCATACTTGAAATCAGTTCTTCCTCTTAACCATTTGACTCTCAGCAGTGGCAGCTTTTATATCCCAGAGAACATCTTGGCCATTGGAGGGCACAGGTAACAGAGGATCTGTAATAGCTGACTTCTGAGATTGGGAGAGCAGGGGAGTGTGTCACTGGCAGGCAGCTGAGCAGTTCAAACCATGTCAGCTTTGGGTTTGTGATATGAAATATATGCATTGAAAGGTTATTTAGTACACTAGTTTACTCTCTCATTTTAAAAATATCTTTATATTTTCATTTTTATTGATTTTTGAAGTTTAAAAGCAAACCTTTCTTTAGATATAGATGTTTTTCTGAACGAAACATTTCTTTTCATGTTTCCTGAAAGAAGAAGAAAATGTGTCATCAAATACAACCAGGTACCTAGTATTTAAAAGAGAGATGTAGTCAGAGAACTATTTTTTGCTTGATTGACTGATTAAAATGGAAATAATGGTTAGCAAATAAGGATAAAAACCTTAAACGGTACTTAGTTTTAAGTTTGCTCCAAGTACTTCTCTTATCCTATAACAACATATTCATGGTAGTTTTTATAGGAGCACAGAGATGTCTTCTGGCACAGACACGTGAACAAGAAGATCTATTTTCTGCTAAATCAAACCAAAATAATCTTCCAATGCTGTGTTAGGATCTGGCCTGTGGCATGAATGAGAAAGGGGTATAGCAAAATGTCACAATATTGATTGCAATTATTAACTTTAAGGAAGGGTCATATAAGATGTCTCGGGCTCTGAACTCAGCGTTGTGAACGGTTCCTGATGAGATTAGCGATAAAGATGTCAAGACAGCAAGAGCTCTGAGATGATGTAGTGCGCACACGGGGCACCGCTCGACAAATGGGTTTGGAAGTAGTCTGATAGTAACCACTGCATAGGGCTGGCAGTTCCTTTTTGTGTAGAATACGGTTCAGAAGAAAGGATGAGATTATTCTTTCACATCGTGGAGGTGAAGAGAGGATTGGCATTCAGTTTTGCGGAAGGTTCACTAAACTTGAGAGATAAATGCTTTTCATACATTCATATTTTGACAGGAAAAAGAAATTATTCTAGAAATATGAGGTGAACTAGAGCTTTAAGACGTGCAGAAAACTTAAGTTGCGTGCATGCTGATGTGTTCATGATTGAGTTAATCTCAATTTAAAATGTTGAAGTCAGTAAGAATTAAATATTCTTAAATAGAAGTGGGAAGGAAAAAAAATGTCAATTACTACATTTAAAGCATTAGTAATATTTCTTAAGAATTCTGTGGTACTTTTAGAACCCCTGAATCTGACTGGCATTCAGTCTCTAAGACATGCAGCTAGGACCCAATATCAGCCCTGGCAAGTCTCAGTCATCCAGACCTTACTTTCTGCAGCACAAACTGTCTTTAAAATTGATTAAGAACAGTCAACCGAGGAACAAATTTAAAACACAGCGTTAATGAAGTCTGACAGTAAAGAAGAGTTTCTTTCCTAGCACCCTCCCGAAGGAGGCTCTGCTGGGGCTGCTGCAGGCCGCCGCGTTCGGGGCGCTTGTGCGGCCGCCGGGCCGCGCTTCCCGCGGGATGCCGGAGGAGCCGTGCGCCGCGTGCCGAGCCGCGCCGGCGGCCTGGCCCGAGCCCCGCGCAGGGGGGACACGGGGGAGCGCTGGCAATGGGAGATCGGCTCCGACTTCCCGTGGAGGTGCCGCCCTGAGAGACTCGGCTGGTTTTGCTAATTCAGCTGCGGATTTTGAAATACGTTGTTCGGAGTGTCTCTCTCGATAATTGCAAACAAACAGGTAATCTCAGCAGCCTTGCAGATAGTAAAATGATTTCTGTAGTTTCAGTGTGGTATTTTTACTGACAGTTGGTAGAAGCAGCTTATTAAACTGCGTAAGCAATTGGCATGCAGTGCGAACTTCAGTTTTACTCTCTGAATCTTAAAAGCATTAGATGTTTCTTCCAATTTAATATCTGCATAATGGATATGGATGGTAGGATATGCTGCTGCCAGGCAGCCTCCAACAGGCTAGCGTAGACTTCCAAAGCAACGGCGTTTTTCCACTCACGTTATCCATCTTGTGCCAAACGTGCTGAGCCTCAGTTTTTGCACAAGGCACTAACACAAGTTGTGCTTTCGTCCTGTTTTACCCCATCTCTGCAGGCCGTGGTTCGGGCTCGGGGGCGGAACAGGCACTGTGTGAATGCCATGTGACTCACCTCACTCCTGCTCCCCTGCTCTCCTCTCTGACTCTTGTCCTGCTGTAGGAGTATGGTAGAGGAATCCTCAGCCTGCCTCTCCCTCCTTTTTTTTTTTTTTTTTTTAATTGGATCCTTTCACTAATGTTCTTCCCATTGTAAAGAACAAGATGGAAATTCATTCTTGGGCCATTGCTGCTGATTTCTTTCAGTCAGGGAATCAGTAGAAGAGCATCATTATCCCTGAATTTCATACTGGCAGCTGTGGAAGACAAAAACTCCCTTCCTGTTCTTACCGGGTATGGTAATTGTTTAGCGTCCTGTGCAGTGTATGTGCAGTCCATTTTTTGGCAGGTATTCTATAAGTACATTGCTTTATTTCCTCTCCCACTTTGCTGCCCTCTCCTCTCCTCCCCCTTGGGTTACTCTCTGGAAATGTGTTTTCAGCTCTCGTATCTGCTTGCTGACGCCGCACTTTGGTTTGCATGTTAACGTGGTCGATCTTTTCAGAAAGCAGTTTTAAATGATTGTTCAGTTACTACGTATATGAGCAAGCTGATAGACACAGGACATTTAAAACAATGTGAAACATCAGAATTAGGGAAATGCCTTCTACACTTCTATTATTTTATCCTTGTTTCAGGGGTGAACAAACAATTCACAGCTTTTAGGCTTTGACAGCTTTTAGCACTTCACTGGATGCAGGGTAGAATAGTTCTTCAGTCTGCTGTCCTTTACCAACTCCCTGAATTTTCAGCCAGGCTGGGCCTATGTTTCTCTTGTCAGAGCTGAGCAGGTATCCTCAGCCAAGGCTGTGGGTTTTGTAGAAGCCAGGCAGTCCTTCTCTACCTTCAAGTTGCTGAATTCAGTCTTTTGCTAAAAGGTCAATTGTGTGAGCTCACACATTTCGACATTATGAAACAGGGATGGGAGCTTTGCTGCTTGTGGGTTTTGTTTGGCTTTTTAAAGTTCCAGATTTCAAATCTGCCAGTTTAGGAACCTCCCCTTTTTGTTATCTTCGTCTGGGCTAGAGGTACATACTCACTGTGTGAGGTATTGTGGCCTTTTAGCTCATCATAAGCAAGAGACTTATATCCACAAAATGAAAAAAAAAAAAAAAACCACAAAAAACCCAGATTATTTTGTTAGCTCAGAATTTCATAACCATGTGTGAATGGAATTTGAGGAAAAATATTCTTCCAGTTGTAGTAAATAGCTGGATTTTCTGGGGTTTTTTTCTCCATCTCTAGGTTTAATACTGTCTGAATACTAATGCTTCAAAACAAAACAAAAAAAAAATCAAAACATTTGATATTGTCAGAATGGTTGTGTTATTTTTAACTTTCTTTTCCATGTAAGTGCAACTTCTTGGGGCAACCCACTGTCAGCACCTGGCTCTGGTAGAGGTTTCCTGACCATTCCTGTTTCCACCAGAGCTTTCTTGGTTCAGCCTGTCCCAAACCTCTTGACTTCATTGTTCTCTTCAAAGACAGCCTTGTTGTGTAATTGCTTGGGAGTGTGCATACGCTCTTGACCAAGGGAGCTTAGGTACATAGCTAAATCTTTTTAAAGCTGTCCAGATTTGGGGGTGGTTAGAGTGTAGGTAAAAATGTCCATTTTTGGTCATGCCTACAGAAGGTAAAAAAAAAAATCCCACAGTGTTTTCACTGTTGTCCACTCTGAAGTATAATATGAACATAAATTGTGAGCCCTTATTACCCATGCAGATAACATGTATCTTATGCTACAAGTCACCTGGTCTGCTCTTAAATCCTGTTACTGTCTAAAGATGCACAATGGCTACCAGGAGAAGAAATCTCTTTTTAAAATAATTTAAAACTAATGGAAGGTAAAATGTAATTGGAAGCCTCTAAGCTGGAAGAAACAGATCTGTGCCATTTTCTTCCCTGTAGGGAAGAAAATGTAAGTGTAGGTAGCTTTCTCTGATTCTTTTTCAGGTGGCAATAATATTGAACAGAAGAACCATCATCCATGCCCTTCCTGATCTGTACTTTGCACTCAAATTGGCTGTCTCACTCAGTTTCAATGCCTCGTACAAATGACATGCCTATTGCCTTGAAGTCAGCTGGGAGATTTCAACCCAAAGTTCTTTTTTGTCAGTGTTTCAGAGTGGTGCATGTTTGAAGGAGTCAAAGCATGTGAAATCATGTAAATATAGGTTACTGAGGTCTTGCAGCAGTTTGTAATAGGCTGAATTTTGGTCAGTGGGTTTCTACAAGAACAGTGAGGTCACCTTGCTGGGCTGTAATACTCCTCTGAGGCCAATTTTACACTGTGCCTATTAGATAACACCAATACTTAAAATTATGAAAAGAGAAATCCCACTAAGCTTCTGAGAAGTTCCTTATTTACACTAAATAAATGTATCTTTAGGGGTTACTATTTTCTCTAGTATGTGCAGCTAAATAACTGTCGTAATTTCTATTTGTGATTTTGTTTATCTGGTAGAAAAGAGTGGTGGAACAGCTTCGAAAGAATTTGATAGTGAAGCAGGAACAGCCAGACAGTAAATTTCAAATACAGCCATTGGCACAGTCAGAAAACAAACTACAGACACCACAGCCACAACCACTACAACAGCTACAGCAGCATCACCATCAACAGCAGCAACAGTCCACGGCACCCTCTCCAAACGTGATAGGATCACAGGTAAAAAGCTACAACAATTATTTTTCTTATTAAAGGTGAAGCTCACTGAAAATTAAAAAAAAAGAAAACTGCAGAGAGAAAACTGCAAACTTTCACTTATGCCTGCTAGTGTACCAATATGAATTTCTTCTATGCTTATGGAGATTTGGGTCTTCTGGGTGTTTTTGCTGGAAATCTCCAATCTGAGTTTAAAAAACTATGTACTGTTTAAAAGTTGAATCATAACCCTACAGAAAAGAAGGGTGGCAGTATCACCTTTCTTAAAAATAAGTGAAAGTTCAGCAAACGAGCATGTCTTTTCCCTAGGTGCATGAATGAATCTTACCATACCTAGCAGGTCTCAAGAAACAGTAAATACTGTATGAGGTATATGACTAAAATCCTTTCTTTTTAAATGACTAACAAAATGCCCTCTTCAAAAGTGAACAAAATGCAAGAAGAGAGTTCCTTCTTCTTTCTGCTTGGTTCTTTTTAAACAGATGTAAGTCATACCAAATAATACTTATCTGAATTTTCAGGGATTTGTCTAAAAGTATACAGTGTTAATTGCAGAGTTAAAGTTTTAGAAAACAGAGTGTTTACTGGAGAGGTGAACTGAATTTCAGTACAGTATAGGATCTGAGACATAATCCCAGAACTCAACAGAGAAAGTGGTTTGCTTAGGAGGGGAATTTCAAGTTCCTCCTATTCAGATATTTGAATTCACAAAAGTGTGCTAGTAAAACAGCTAGAAAATGCAGGGAGATGTTCTGCAACAAGAAGTCTATATGAAGTCTTTCTTTTCCTGCTGATGCAGTCTTAGGAGCTCATGTTTACCTGGATAGGCAGATGGCAGAATTCACCCATGAAGTTTGCTTTATGCACATTGCAGTGTATCACACCTACAGCTTTGACCAGTTGTGATTCTCATCTTCCCTTTTTCTGAAAGCAGAGAAGAGAGAAATGGCTGGCCTGTTAGTTCTCTTGTTAGCTCAGCAAGTTGGTTTGGATGCACTCTAAAATGCATTTATGAAGCTTAGCTAATTGTATTTTGGAGAAAAGTACGTTGAAGAAATTAAGCAAACCTAAGGAAAATGCATTTTGATCAACAACATAAACATCAAAGCTAAAATAGAACAAAGATGCAAATACTGTGTCTTAAAGTATTTATAGGCAAACAATGGATCACTGTTGTATCAGTGATCTCCATTTCTCAGTTAGGAAACATGAGAGCAAACACAGTTTCATGTGTTTCTCAGTATTCCACACTTTGCATTCATTCATTAACTTCCAGGTCATCTCCTGGGTTGTAAAAATTGAGGTTTTGTTCAAAGTTAAAGAGCCCTCTAGCGAAATAGTCAAGAAACTGCTACACTCTTCTGACTACCATTGGTGCACTATTATTTCTAAAGTCGTTACAAATTGGAAGGCAGGTTGTCCTGTCCCTTGGATAAATAAGCCAGCTTTTATCCTTAGCACTTTTCTGGTTTTATTTGTGTTGGTAAAATACTGAAGTATCCTCACTTGTTTCTGCACATTTTGCATCTAAGGTTGTACCTCTGTCTTACCTCTGTCTTTTGACAAAGAAAAGTCAAATATTTTGTCTCTCTATGAAGTTTGTTCATGCCTGCTTTTGTAAGTAACACATTTTTTCAAGGCTATGTCAGTACAGAGAATGCTCTCAGTGGTTGTTTTCAGAGTAATCAAATTTAGGAATCAAGGTATATATGCCATAATTAACAGTAACATTTAATATACATAATACATCCAGTAAGAATGTCTTCTAAAAAATTTTCATAAGCAACAAGTCTGCTAAAAGGTCATATTATTGCAATATTATGTGCAATAATGCAGACTTTCTACGAATGCCACTTCAGTATGAATTAATGCATTGACTACTTTTTAGAATAAGCAATCTAATTAATGCTCAGCAAAGTAACAGATATTCAAGCTCTGTGATCTTCTGACTGAAACTGTACTCTGAGTACTTGCAGAGTTAATAGAACCCTTTGGAAGAGTCACAGTCTTGTATTACATGATTGATTACACCTTTCTTTAAAACGTTTATGGTTGAATGTAATGCTTGTGAAAATGATATCATGTTACATCTCATTGGAAAAGCTTGAATAATGTTACTCATTATAGGAATGCAGCCTCATGCTTTGGGGAAGGTGCAGCAGAGGTCGATAAGCTTGTTAGATCTCAGATAAAAAGTTAAGAAAATTCTGTTGCAACAGTGAAAATTTAATTATGTTGAGATTTTTCATAAATGTATAAAACTGAAGCATAAATTATCCTTTGATTTGGCATTATACAGTGAATTTTTTTCACACTTGTGCATGATTAACAGTTAGGGGACATAGTTTAATTATTGTGAAATTAGAGGTGTGAAGGTAAACGGTGTTTTTGTTTAAGGGAACAGTATTGGTGAAAATACTGAAGACTTCAACTGGAAATACATTATTTTGTTAGAAAAAATATGAAGGTCTTGTATGATTAAAGTGAAGTAGTCTAAATCAGGCATGTTCAGAACACAAAGACTGCCTGATCCCTGGTTTTCCATGTTTTCCTCTGCTGAACATAGAGCTGACACCAGGAGGGAATGGTGGTTATTTAGTACTAAGAGCATTTGATCATTCCACTAAAGTTTTGAAGATGCAGTGCCGTTGGTGCAATGGATTTTTTACACCAAAGTGAAAAAAAAAAAAAAAAAAAAAAAAAGACCTTTTGCCATTCTGTCAAGTGTCAGTTGTCATGAGTTTTCTGTTTGCATCATATTCTGGTTTTATATGGAGGCAACCTTGTTGCTTTTTGAATGAGATTCGTAATGTCCATTTGCCTTAGCATCTTGGAAGACAGTACATTCTAAAATGAAGCTGTGAAATGATAGTTCCTTCAACTTTGGAATTTTGGGCATGATGTAATGAGGCATTTCAGATAAATGCTGGTGTTACATGATTGAAAACCACTCTTTTTAAATCAAGAGCAATCATAGTGTCAAATGTGTATTCCAAAACTAGCCTATTCCACAGAAGTTAAACTTAATTGCCTGGAGCTGGGCAGCCAGCTCTTACAACTTCAGGACAACCCTACTGATACTCTTAGGAAAGAAAGTTCAGTGCAACGTAACTGTATGTATTGCTAAAGCTGAGACTGGGATGCCAAAAATAAAAATATATAGTTTTCTTTTTAAAGAAACCAACTTACAAATATTTTCCTCTTCCTCTGATTGTGAGGATCACTGTAACTACAGTTTCCATTTGAAAACAGGACTTTTACTTGGTTGGAAGCTAGTTTGCTGCTATGTTTCGTAAACCTCCACCATATATGTTTGATATTGAGAGCGCATGTTTGGAAGTAATGTGAAACTAAAAGATCCAAAATGCATATGCCACTGCTAACACTTGATTGTAATTTTCTTAGGAATTTGTTTGGATTCAATCTGCAATGCTGCAGGTGGTTAAAAGAGACCAAACAGGCGCCTCAAATGAGAATGCTTTCTAGCTATCCAGTTTTCAGAGGTGTAAGATAACGTGCTTGTCTGAACAGCAGGTAGATAGGCTCAGAGCTGCCTTTTCTTTCTCATGCTGTCTATTGTTTCTGAATAACCAACCCACGTGCTGTCTGATACAGAGTGTCTCTGTCTCTTACAGTGTATTTTCTGTTTCCCTTAGAAAACTGTAACTACAGCTTCTATGATCACCACTAAGACACTACCTCTCGTCTTGAAAGCAGCAACTGCGACCATGCCTGCCTCTGTTGTGGGTCAGAGACCTACCATTGCCATGGTTACTGCTATCAACAACAATCAGAAAGCAGTCCTCAGCACTGATGCGCAGAATGCACCAGTCAACCTCCAGACAACAAATAAGGTCACTGGGCCAGGAGCTGAGGCAGTCCAAATAGTGACAAAAAACACAGTAACTTTGGTAAGCGTTTCATGTGTTTGCCCTGCAGATATGTGTGGGTTTGGTTAACAAGAGGGCTATTGGAAAAAAATAAACAGGCAGGGTTTCTCACAGAAAGGAGGGTAGTAGAGACATGGTGTGAGTTTCACAAGCTGACATTGCTAAAGAGATAGTCTATAAGAAAAACGTCTTCTCTCCAGGTGGGTTGTTATTATTGTTTTGCTTTATAGAATTCAATCAGTGCTGTCATCACCTCTGTGTAAAGTTTCCCCTGTTAGTAACTGTAGTCATGGGGCAGTAGTGCTTGTTTTGCCCTTACTGAATCTGTATGGCTGTGTTCTGCAGAATTCCTATTCTTTTCATAGGCAAAGGAGATGTCAGGCTTTCTTCATTTGGTCATTTTGGGTCTTAGGGTTTTTTGAGTCAATCTCTTGTTCCCTTTGCATGACAAAGTCTCTGGTATTAGACGCATCTCTTAAGTTTGCCCACTACCATGTCTTCACTCAGCACGTTTTCAGGTGCATAAACAGATGCTGTTTCTTTAAAAATATGTATTTTGGAAATACAAGTTTTGTGGTTTGGCTACATCACAAAGTCTTTTCCAGAATAGTTTGCCACTTAGAAATAAAAGAACCAGTGTTTCAGAATTGGATTATATAGGCTTATTGGTCTGGAAGCCAGGCATCATGTAACAACATGACAGGGAAATTTTACTTCTGAAGTAAAGGCTATGGCTTTATTAAACGTAAATCCGATTTATCTATATTTATTAAAACACAGTTTAATGCAGATGGAAGTAATTTTGCTTCTTAATGAGGCATATGTTTGTGATCAGAACAGAGAAAACTATTTGAGTGGAGTTTTTTCTACTACTGTTCTCTTTTCCTATGTCATCCCTTGCACCACTGTCATCTGTTCTTTGCGTCTGTGCTTCATTTCCTTGCTGAATAACTTTGACTTGAGGAGGTAATTCTGTTTTAATACTAGACCATGATTTATGATTCTGTAGCAAATTTCATCAAAAATATCAGAATATTTTCCTGAGTACTAATTAATCAGCACAAGACCTTTTTTGAAGAAAATTGCAATCTTATGTGGGTGGACAGAAGTATAGGAGGGTATAAAATAACATTGACATTAATTTCAGAGAATCTCCCCAGGTACTCATGGTAGCTGGTAGTGCTATTCAGTGATTAATCAGGCGGAAGCTCCATGCAGCTGATTTCAGTTACACTTTCAGGGAAGTACTTAAGTTTCTTTAAAATCAGATCTTAATTGTTTCAAATGAATGACCTACTTTTGCAAATTTCAAGTTGTGTATTTAGAGCCCGTCATAGTGTCATTAATATTGCTAAAAGAGTTGTAACTTCCAGATCTTTACTATTTGCATGAGTTGTTCTCTCCTTCTTCTTTGCGTCATTCACTATGAACAGACCATAGTTCATACAGCTGGTAATCTAAGTGTTACTATTTTCTGTCTGTTGTAATGCCATTTTTTAACGATTAAAACAAATATCAGTTATTATTATTAAATGAAATGGTTTTAGATTGTAGATCACAGTAGTTAGTACAGTTGAACTAAAAGGAAATATGTCTGCAATTTATGAAGCAAGGTGTGTAGGATCTAGAAAGTAAGGTTTAGTTCTATCTTTAATACATTTCTAATGAGAAACCTCTTTCTGTGAAAAATTATTTCCAGAGTGAAAACTGAGGACATCAGGTCTGAAAGTACATTCAGGATGTTGATTTTGGTGAAAAACTTTAAAGCTAAATTTTCCACTTACCTCTTACTGGGCTTTCTCATGTTCTTACAGCAGGTTCAGGCTACGCCTCAGCCCATAAAAGTGCCGCAGTTCATCCCTCCTCCCAGACTTACTCCTCGTCCAAATTTTCTTCCACAGGTGAGTGTACAGAAAACAAACAATAGAAGGAGGAACTTAATTATAGCATAGATGGAAGAGACTTTTGATGGACATTGTGTGGTGTTTATTGCTGATGTGCTGGAGAAGACAATTCATTCTCAACGGGTTTGCAGATAGCAACAAATTTGAGGGTGCAGTCAATGTTCTTAAGAGCGGTGCTGACATCCAGACAGCCCTAGAAAGGATAAAGGAAAGGGCCAGCAGGAATTTTTTGGTCCTCAGCATGACAAAAGGCAAAGTCTTGTACCTGGAATGGACTAACCCCCTGCACAGGTACAGGCTGGGGACTGACTGGCTGAGGAGCTGTGTGGCTTAAAAGGTCTTGGTTGACAGTAGCTAAATGAGGGGTGTGCCCTAACAGCAAAGAAACCTACCAGCATATTGACCTGTACCTACAGGATTACAGCCAGTAGATCCAGGGAAGAGATTATCCACCTTTCCTCAGCAATCAGAAAACTGAGTCCAATAAACACCCTGCAGTTTTGGAATCCCTGGTTGATAAATTTGAATGGAGGTCACTAAGGTAGCTTGGGGTGGGGCAGGAATATATGACCTGTAAGGAGAGGCTGAGGAATCTGTGCTTTTCAGATTTGGAGAAGAGGCTTTGGAGGCACCCAAACAGCAGTGTTACTTTCAGTATCAGCAAGGAAATAAACAAGAAGCCGGAGACACGGGTGCTTGCAGGACAAATAGAGGCCACGCTCATAAATTGGAACAGGGACGTTTTAGACTGTATATAGGGAAACACTTCTCTCCTTGGCAACAATTAGGAGCAGAAGAGGCTTGCCAGACATGTGAAAGCTCCATCCTTGGTTTTTCAAGACTTATCTGGACAAAGCCTTGAGCCACCCAATCTGCTCTGAGCAGGAAGTCAAATTAGCGACCTCCTGAGCCACCCTCCAGCCTGTATGAGTTTGTAGTTGTGAAATGTGCATATGATGATTATATATGATCTTGTTTGCAATAAATGAAGTGAACCCATGGAACAGGTGTCATCAAAATCAAAGCATCACCCAAGGCCTTAAATTGCTCTAATTGTTGCTTGCTGCTCATGAGTGAGAAAGGAACAAATGAGATGTCTAGATTATTCCCAAGTATTTCTGTATTGCAAGGGAGAGTGATCTCTGTTTTCAGCTGAGTAGTAAAACTTGTAGTTTACTTTTTTTTTTTCATGATTTGGGGAGGACACAGATTGCTTCTTTATGTTAAAAAAAAAAACTTGGATGAACTACTTAATTTGTATGAAATATGTGGTGCTGTGAATAAAAGTCTAAATCTTTCACAAAGTGAGAAAGGAAAGTAAAGGCTGGTATCTGATTAAGATTTGGATATGATGGGATCTGTTGGAATGTGACCTAGTTTTTCATGGTAAAATGATTTACGGAGTATTACAGGTGGAAAGGACAATAGGAATCAAATAAGAAAAAAAAAAAGCATTATTTTAAAGTAATGTGCTCTACTTCTGTACTCTGTAATGATATTTTAAGTCCATTGTTAAGTAAAAACTTAACTGTGACAAGAAAGAAGCAAGTATTGGTGATGGAGTTTTGCAAGGTTCTTGTGGCTCTTTTCTTTCTTGTGAAAGAAGAGAAATTATTGCATTTACCTGTACCTTCAGCACTTTCAGTAAGGGATTAGTATATTAATCTCGTCACTTCTTTTGCTTACTGAGATTGGTTGTGCAGGTGTATAAGTAATATATAGAGTTGACATATAACAAGTATTTGCTGAAAAAAATAATTATTTGTTTCAGGGCACAGTCAACTGTTCATAACTTCCTGGAGGTTCATTACAAAGCCCTGAAACACTTTTAACATGAGCGCTTCAGCTGTGCCTGTAAATATCACATGGATTTTTTTTTGGCTCGTAAAACCAAGATGTTAATTTAGATACAGATAAGGCATTTGGCAATAAACATTCTGTATAAGTGTCTGTGCATCCAAATACCATTTCAGGGATGGTGACTATATATGCAAATGTTGTGGATGGGTTTTATGTAAGTAGGCTTGAAAATGTGGTGCTTTTTTCTTTTAACATACTTAGGACAGTATGCTAAAAATTACGTTATCTAAAAAAAGTCAAGCAGCCTCCTGCAGATTATACAGGATGAATTGAAAGACTTAGTAAAAAGTTGATCTGAAATACTGATGTACAAATCTCTTTTTTTTTTCTCTTTTTCTTATCTTATTTTTGCAGGTTCGACCTAAACCAGTTGCCCAAAATAACATTCCTATTGCCCCTGCACCTCCTCCAATGCTTGCAGCTCCTCAGCTTATTCAGAGGCCTGTGATGTTGACAACAAAGTTCACACCCACCTCTTTACCCAACTCTCAGAACTCCATACATCCAGTTCGTGTAGTTAACGGGCAGACAGCGACCATAGCCAAAACTTTCCCTATGGCACAGCTCACCAGCATCGTGATAGCAGCGCCGGGTACCAGGCTCGCTGGACCTCAGACTGTACAGATCAGCAAACCAAACATTGAAAAACAGGTACAGATAACGTGTCTGCTAATGCAAGGTACTGGCTTTATTGCTTTACTCTGCAGGTTTGGAGAGGATGACAACCAGGGAGAAGTTTTCAGTGGACATTGGAGATAATTCACATTCCAATGGCAGTACAAGTTATGGAATGCCTTGCAGCTCTTGGGATAGAAGTTACCATTTCCTTTCCTATGGTGCCATTAGCACCTTTTTCTCCTGCTTCAATGTTTTTATGCTCCCTCTACTGTTTAAACGTCAGGAGTTCATAAGCAGACTACATTGCAGACTAGTATCTTGGAGAACAAGTACAAGCTGAAATCCATCTTCATATCAAGCCCTTTTGTTTTTCAAAGGGTGGTTATGTGAAAGGCAAAAATTGCACAAAATTGTAGGGATATTTAGTAGGATAAATGTAGCCATTTCTTCTGTGATCCCTTGATCTTGCGATCTTGTGATTGGAGGCAAAACAGTCTCACTCAGCTTCTGAAGTCTGATAGTTCCCTGAGTCTGAATTGGATTAAATGAGTGGAAAGGAGATCTTCAGAAGCAGAGAATTCTGCATGTTTAGTTTTAAAGTCTCTCTCCAGAAAAGACTTCTGTAAAATAAAAATTACTTGAGTCAGTGTGGATTGCAACTGAGAGTCCTTGCCAGTCTATTCAAGTAAAGCAATGTTCTGTTTCACTTTTAACTCTTTTGTATATTGTATAAATAATAGTGTAGCATTGTATATTGCATACTATAATACACAATATTTATGTAATTTATATAGATGATAGTAATATATATGTCACTTATAACTCTTTCCTAGACTAATGTGCCTTGAAGTTACATTCTTTCTGCTTTTGAAATACTTAGAGACTATGAAAATCATGTGCATGACAGCTGTGCTCATGCTCTGTTCTGCTTGTGAAGTCTCTAGGCTAGGTTCCTGCATACCTCAGGGCTGTTCCACAGGCTATTCAGCAATGTCTGCCCTTTCCATGTGATTTGAAGCTGTACTTCTACAATATTTGACTTTTGATGTCAGCAATATTCATTTGCTCTTTGAATAATTACTGGCATCTACAAAAAAATAGAGAAAAATGGTGGTGGTTCAATAACACATAAATTTTTCTGTATAGTTTCTCCATATCATAAAGGGGAAAAGTTTGTCTCTCTGTAGCTTACCTTACTCAGTTTATAGCCTCAACATCCATGCTATAGGCTGGGGAATGTCATGCAGATTTATGACTTGAGGAAAAAATAAAAGCTTCAGAAACATCTGAGATTGAGGGGTTCAGAGAGACAGTTTTTGAGCCATTCACAATTCTGTAAAATATGAAGACTGAGGAGTGAGAAGTACAAGATATATGTGCCATGCAGAACGATTTCTAAGTGGAAATCTTGATGGGATGAGTTTTCTTGAAGTGTCTGTTATTCACATATGTTACGATGATTTCTTTAACAAAGTTAACTCTTAAAATCACTTATATCTTGTGTGGCTGTGTGGGGTAATGGATTGGTGACAAGCCTGTTTCATTCTTTGTTAAATGAAAATACCTTATTTAACATTCCTCTCACATCAGATTCCTCAATTAGGTCTTTGTTAGTACACTGCCAGCTTTAAACATTTTTTCTCCTCTATCTGCGAAAGTATTTGCTTTGCTTTAATAGTCAAAGTAAAAAAAGTCATTCTTATCACTGAATGAGAGAAACACTGTTTTCTTTCAGACTATTAAACCACATGTGGAAACAGAAGAGAAGCAAACAGAAAGTCGTACAGTTACTCCACCTGCTGCACCGAAGCCAAAACGAGAAGAAAATCCACAGGTATCAGAACATGCCCAGAGCTTTCTTGTAAGAAAAAAAAGGACCTTGTTCTTCAGAAATTATTTTTCCCTCTGGTCCCTCAAGACATCTTAACTTTAGCATTCCATACATTCCTGTTGGACAGCAGTAGTTGATAAAGCTACAGAATAAAAAATCTAAATAGATATAGTACATTGCATTTTTCAGTCCTGGAATGCATTTGGCTTCTAAGTCTTTTGTGAGTTAGAAGATAGTCATTTTTCCATGATACTTCCTTCAAACAGGGGTCTAGATTACGGAGTTGCTTTCCATTCCTTTGAGGTTTTACACTCTGGAGTTATTCTCAAAGCTGAAGAAATGCCTTTCTATTCCTTTATAAAATATTTCTGTTCGGGTGAGCAGGAAGGAAAGAGTCACATATATTCACATTCTGCTTGTATTTTAGTCCAGTTTAGTTTGGGGCGAAAGAGAGGACGGAATGACTATTCCTTAAAGCCTTTCTTCCATGAAGAGCTTTGGAACTGATTACAGCTAAATGCTCTGCTACATTTGTTTCTGTAGATGGATTCAAATTGACTGTTGTGTGAACTGTTAATTTTTGTCAGTCAGACAACAGAATTCTGATTTTTACATGTCTCTGCATTTCCTGCATTAAAATTAGAATCCTCTAAGCCCTTATCAAATCCATCAATCCATAGCCCTTAGCAAATAGCAAATGTAAGCTATAGTTGGCTCTGTGTAGTTCAAGATTAGATGGAGACTTATCTTAAACTAGCAATATTTTTCTGGCAATTGAACGGGGTTGGTATTTTCTAATAGTCAGTTCAGTGCTGGAATGGAAGTAAAGAAACTGCTCTCTTGTTCCCAGCTCTGCCAATTCTGTGATCATGAACAGTGGGCATTCCCCAGTATCTCAGTCTAGGTTCCCATCTAGAAAATGGGACTCTTGTCTATCCTTTTTCAAGAAGTTTGACATACATGAATGAAAAGTGATTTATAGGGGAAAAGTATTACTAAATTTTTTTTTTTGTGCTTAGTTACTGGTCAGCCTAAATTTAAAGGACCTAAATGACTCATCCTAACAGTTGCACTTTTCATGATCTTTTTTCTCCCCCTCACAGAAACTTGCCTTCATGGTGTCTTTGGGACTAGTTACTCATGACCACCTGGAAGGTAGGAAAAATGTCTTAGATTGGTTGTTCAGCTCCTGATTTCGTAGTCATTCTGAATTGGAAGTAGAATTCCAAAATCTTTCTGGTATTAAATGCAGTATTTTCTTGTACAATGGTACCTTTGGGATGTCTGTACTCTTGATATAATTTAGTTTGCTGTGTATGTGTTTTTGTTCTCCTTATGACGTTGAAACAAAGCAGTTATTTATGCAGGGGAGAGCAGAGGTTGGGAAGAAAGTGTATGCTTTGATGGTGGAAAAGAAATCTGGGGCAATACCAAAGCCTTCTGGACAACCCCTCTATCTGCAATGATACACCGTGGATAATTTTACTGTAACCTATGTCTAGATTTTTCATTTCTTTCATTATTTCATAGGGCTATAATTTGTAATGAATGAGTAAATGGATTATAATTTGATTTATAATTTAAACTTCTAATCCTATACATTGAAAAACAGCCTATCATTTCAATCACCTACTTATTTTTGTACTGTATTTTTAAGCATCAGCAAGGTTACCAGAGGCTTTTTTTTTTAGATCCCCAGTTACACTGTCCATGAGTTTAAAGTGTCTTAGTCATGGATTACTTGGTGAGAAGAAGGCAATGATTTCATTAGTTATTTGAGCACTGTATTTGTATTCCTTGTCAGCTGATATTTTTCAAACCTTCAGAAGTTAAAAGTATAACACAGTTGCCTGTACCAGGCATGACTGGTGTTCTGTAGAAATCTTTACAGCTATTCTCACATGCAAACTGAATTCTGAGGACTTTATACAATTTCTGAGATCCATTGTTTTCTAACCTGAATGCTTTGTTTTACAAGAAATCCAAAGTAAGCGACAAGAGAGGAAAAGAAGAACAACAGCAAATCCAGTGTACAGTGGAGCTGTTTTTGAGCCTGAGGTATTAATTTTTTGCTGGGGGAAGCTGGTATTTTCATTCTGATATTGAGTGTCTTTCTATGTTCTTGCTACCTTCTAAGCTTTCTCAGTTCTAACTAGAAAGGCAAGCTATCATTTATAGTTCAAAAGGCCATTGCAATGACATGACCCTCATATTTTTAAATAGTAAATACATTGGGGTGTTCTTCTAGTACTTACATCTTTTTCTGTCTTCTTCTTTATAAAGCTGGTGTCAAATGGCAATGCGTGTCAGTCTGCTTGCGTATCAGCCTGAAACAGTTCAGGTGTCAGAAGCAGTGTAAAAAAGCTAGCTTTTCTGAAGGTGTGCTTCAGAAAACACAAAAGGCAGTAATCTCACTTAGTACTTACTGTGCTGTTCCTCAGTTGTTGCCAGAAATGTTCCCCAACAGAAATTGTTCCATTCTTCCCCGCAGCGCAAGAAGAGTACAGTGACGTACCTGAACAGCACAATGCATCCTGGGACACGTAAAAGAGGTGAGGTATACCCAGACCTGTCTCTCTGCCCAGTGCTTCTTCCTCCACATTGCATTTGTAGTCCCCGTGCCAATTTGAAGAGCAAAACAAGAAAGACTCCACAGTACTTAATTTGTCCAGTAAATTTCCAAGTCAGGCAAAGACCATGACTTCTAGGGGTTAGCATAGCAAAATCTATTAAGCAGCTCAGTGTTTCATTTCAGTTTCACTCTCAAAAAAAAACCAAACAAACCAAAACAAAACAAAACAAAAACAAACCCAAACAAAAGCCACCCAATTTGCTAGATAATCACTAGAAATGTGAGATGTTTGACCATCATTTAGTGGTATGAAGCTGCTGCTAAGATCCCCTTGTTAATGACTAGATTGTATTGTTACTGTCAAGAAGAAAGTGGTTATGGAAAAAGCATCTGTGCCCTGAATAGGAGAGGAAACTTAGTGTGACAAAAGCCTTGTTCCCCACTGGGAATAGGGACGTGTCCTTCAAAAGAACTTACCTTGAGTGAGAAAAGCTGTCGTGCTTGTAGTAAGCACTTTAACTGCAACCAGAGTGCCACTTGTCCTAAAATGAGAGATGATCTTTCATATAGGCATGCAGTATTATTCAGAAGAAATCCTTCTCTGGAACAGGTAAAATTTTAAGACTTAGATTGTGGTGAAACAGAACAGCATGGGAGAGAATGTGAGGCCATTATTTGTACGTGACATCAACCACACCTGATTTTTTATGATTTTCTGCAGTCCTTAAAGACTCATAACACCTTCTCTATTCCTACGTTTCCTGTCTAACAATGTAATCGGATTGGAAAAAAAATCAAACCAGTCTCTCACCTAACACTGACCAGTTCCATTATCTTTTGGGGGTTTTGGCTGCAAATGAAATATTAATTTGACATAGTGTCTTCTTGATCCATGTTTTCGGCCCAGCAGAATGTGGCAAAGATGACACTTCAGCAGCTAAGCAGTTTTTAAATAAAAGATGTGTCTCTACTGCTATCCCCTAATAAATTAAATGTATTTTTTTAAATTATATAATGTAGATTTTAAAAAGAGAGGTTTTGCATTTACTCTGTGGATAAGTAAATGTTCCTTCTTTTAGTAATGATTTCTTAATTTTATTTTAGACCTTACAGTGAGCAATTACTGTATCAATGAAAATGATTGCATGCATTTGTACTTGATACTCCTTAGGCTGTTTTTGCAACTGACTATTATACTTTCTGGTTTTTTTATCACGCCCTGTTGTGAGCCTTTACGTTGTATCAGCACCAAATTAGTAGCACATGTTTTCAATTGACAAAAGATTTGGAAGTATACATTTGTTTTGTAATTTAATACAGCAATATATTGAGTGAAAAGCTTTTGTAAGCATTTGCCCTTGAGAGCTTTAGTTTAATTATAGATGGTGCTGAGCATGTCAGAAATTTCACCCATGGACAGCACTAGCAGAAATCCATTTCCAAGGACATACTTAGTTCTGGAACATATCCAGACCTTAAATGCAAGGTTTAGCATGTTAATAGGTATAGACTGACAATGTGTAAACATAAGATCTGGGGAATTATTGCTAGATCCTAACTCCTTTATGTTTGCATATCCATAAATTACCCTGGAGAAGGAAGGCAGAATTGATGGTTGCATACTGGGTTTTTTGCTGTCTTGCTTTGCATTCATAATTTTATAAGAATTGTTATGGAGACATTTTGCACATCTGCTAGTCTAAAGGAGTATCTAGGAATTGTGCATAATCAAACATACTTGCCTGAGAAGGTCTGAGAAAGAGCACAGAATTTGGAGTGGGTTACTGGAGACCAGCAATAAGTTAAAACTGATAGTAGCTATGGGTCAGAAAACAAGACCTATTCTTAGGTAGCCTAATTTTAAAAAGGTACCAGTAGGTAGAAAGTGCTGATCTGTGAATTAACAGGTTTAAAAAATGGGGGAGAAAAGTAGGGGAGTGGTGAGTGTTGGCCTCTGATAAAGGACTTAACCTTTGTGTAGATTTATGCTGGCACTTAAAAAGATAGGGATGTGTGGGATAACACCAGGAAGGATTTAATAGTAGTTATTGTAGCTTCTATGGAGCTTTGATGCCAACATTTTTCCCCTAAAAACTGAATAGCCTCATTTTTAGGAGTAGCAACTGTCCCCATGCTGCTTTTGCGGGAATGATTCTTTGACCGTCTACAGAGCTTATTTCTATTTCCTTCTGAAATACGTCTTTTAAATGTTCTTTCCTTGCAAAATTCTACTTAAAAATTTCTAAAATATGTTTAAATCTTTGCTTCTGTCCTTCCACTTGTAACTTTTATATTAACTTCCTCTCTGTGCTACATCATTTCCTTTTTCACGCTAGCCAATGAGGACCACTGGCCAAAGGTATGTAAGATCATTTTTCCTTTCTTTTTTTTTTCGTTTGTGTTCCCTGTTGTTAACATGTAGGTCGTCCACCTAAATACAACACGGTGTTGGGGTTCGGGGCTTTGACCCCCACGTCCCCTCTGTCCAGTTATCCTGACTCCCCTGAAAATGAAAAGACAGAGACCACATTTACTTTTCCCGCAGCTGTTCAGCCCGTGTCCCTGCCTAGCCCCAGCTCCACAGACGTAAGTAACTCTTGGGGAGGGGGTTACTTTTAGAAAGTTACGCGAAACAGACGAAGAAAATCATTGCAGGTTTTGTTTCTTTAATCTCACTCATCACTTGTCCTGATTCAGTGCAGTGAAACAGTCCAGCATTTTTTTAACACCCTTCTTTTTTTTTCCTCCTGCACCTATGTTGTTATCCTGTAGAGACTTTATTTATAACTCCTTCAGTGGATTGAAACATTGGGAGGCACCAGGCACTCTAGATGAGCTCATTTCCTTTGTGTAGTGTCTGAGATCTTGTCTGACTGAATTGAATCTGTCATCCATGAAAAAGGGCCAGGGGGGCATGGGGGGTAGGTGGGGAAGAGGAGTATGAAAAGTTATTAGTTACAGACCATGATAACAAAAAGTTGTGTTTCTATAATGAGAGAAGGATGGAAACTGCTTTGTCATGCAGAACAGCCAGGAAGCAGCACTTGCAGCTCAGATTTGGCAGAAAGTGTGTTGTGACTTTTCACTGGGGGTAAAACAGTCCTCACGAGCTGGAGTGTACTTTCATTTAAGAGCTTGCTTTTAAAAGACTGGTATTTACAGGGCACAGATTAAGAATCAAAAGGTGCTTGCGTATTTCTTCATAGTGGTGCTACAATCTTCTTCTGCCGTTCTTTTAGAAAAGACAGTCACATATACTTGAGGCCCAACCATCTGAAATGGCCTTTAAGGAAAAGCTGGGTTGTTCTAGTTGCAGCATTGTAAGAACATGGGCTGAGAGACCAGCTCTACTGGCCATGTAGAATGGGGAATAGAAGCCAGTTCCTTGCCTCTGAACTGTATTTGTTATGCAGAGGTATCAGGAATAGGAGTAGTACAAGTGTGTCTGAAGCACTGAAATAAATAGATGCAATTCTGATACCCAGGGAATATGCACGTGGAATTACAAGGTTCTCTTTTATATAGTCATTTTTGAAAGCAGGATAGCATGACTGCAAAACCCCTTTCCTGACAGCCAAGTAAATGGATACTGTGGAACAGCCCCTCATGGATATGATGGGACAGCTCCATCTCAGTGGACTTTTGAAAATGAGCAGTACAGATGACTTGTAAATATGGTGAAGAGCACACATTTTACACTGGCCCCAAGAGAAGGACTGGATAGTGTGGTGGGGGTCTTTTCCGTCTCTGATGTGTGTGTATACTCCTGAGTCTTTTCCAGCTGTGTAAGAGCTCTCAAAAGAATATGATGAGTTGTTGCCCTGTTTTCTGCAGTGCCTGATAGAAGCAAACTAAATCAAAAATAAATTTCTGTAGCATTCAAATCTAGTTCTGAATGCCCTTACTTTCCTGAATTAGGATTGTATTTAGGCCTGGATTCTGGATTGCTTTAATTTACATTAATTAATAAAAATTGAAGTGATTTAAAGGAGACATGGAAGATTACCTAGCAGGTAGCAAACATTCTCTCTTATGCAACATACCATAATACAGAGCCAATAACACTCATTTAAAATCATATGTAATCCCCTTTAACATTTCCAGACAAGCCATATAGTTTACATTTATGCAACAGAACTAACATTTTTAAGGAGTTTGATTTTTCTAAAGAATTTTATACCAAAATTACATTCAGTACATATTCACTATCAATTGGGCTAATTTTGTAGCATTTTCAGAAATACTTGGTATTGAAATCCATTTAAAATAAAATACATGTGAAAGTAGAAAATATACTTCAGAGTTCTCAAGAATTTTATTTAATTAAAAATAAACTGTGAAACAAAATGTGAATCTTCAGAGACAGCAAAATATCAGAAAGGAGGCAAATATCTGTTCTTTGTTATAGTCTTATAATTCTTACTTGCTAGTTGTAAAGAAAGGAATTGTTTCCAATTGCCATCATAAGATGGAAGTTGTTCTTCTGTGAATATGTTCTAATAAGATTGCTGTATAAGTTTGTGCAGTCACATCCCTTTTTTGTGATTTGGTTTCCAAATATTTGTATATTTGTCATGCTGTGTACTTTTCCTGTCTAAGTTTTGAGAACTTAGCAATACTTGTAAAAATCTTTAACATCCTTGACTGGACAAATGCAATATAGTGCTGGAAAAGTACTGTGTATTTAAACAGCAATAGTATAAGTCCTGCTGGTGGTGAAGACAAAGAGGAAGATTAGTTCTTTAACATTTAAGGACCTTGCAACTCAAATCGATGGAGCATACAGGATCCACTGAAATGCCCGTGCCACAGTTTATGTCAGGGGCTACCATTGAGAACACCAATCCTGCCAGTCACCAGCAGTCTTTTCTCATCCCTTGATTACCTCCTGTGTTGTTTCAGCACAGATAGATCTGAGGCCACAGGGTGATCTGCACCAGGGAACAGACATAGCTAAAATTGTTAGTCTTAGCCAGGATCACGCCCTAATCCAGTTAATTTTATAGACACAAGTATTCTTGTGCCAGCTTCATGCAGGGATATAATATGAAATAAGTAGGCATCAGGGTTACTTCTTTTGGTAGTGAGGCCAGACCATGTCATGTTGAAGAGGGTCTACACTGCTAGCAGATGATGTGAACATAGAAAGGCCTCTAGATAGGACAGAAAATGTTTTCTGTAGTTACAGGCTCTGCTTTGAAACTTTGAACAGTTAAAAGTGAAAACACAAGTGTATGTCTAAGGAAAAGGCTATTTCAGAAGTCTCAGTTAAAACAATTGAGCAGTTCATCAGACAGATAAAGAAGAAAACTGCAGCTTTGCCCATTTTTAAAATATTTTTGCATTAAGGGTCTAATTCCTATAGGCTTTTGAATGGGAATTTGATTTAGCATTTGAGTAATCTATGTGTTCAGCCAGCCTATGAAAATTGCAAATCAGGCCAAGCACTTGGCATCAGGCACAGTGGACCAGAACAGCCTTCTTGAATTTCTCCTGAAATGTTATTCTCTGAATGACAAGGAGAAATTTTGAAGGGAGGATGAAGCAGAAACTTAAGATGGTATTGGTGATAAGGATGGAGGGGTAGAAAGGTCTAGAACCTGGGAAAAGGAAGGAAATATTGCAGTAGAGAGGATTAAGTAAAACCTCTTCTTATTTTACTCACCCTTTTTTTCCTCCCTTTTGCCTATTTGGCCATTGTCTTCCCAAATGGTTATGTGAGCCACTTATGAGCCACTTGGTTATGTGTGGTTCTCCCTCGTGCAGTAGTGCCATACTCACCTGGAAGATAGCAATTGCCTTTGAAAGTCAATTACTCAGCAGTAAGAATTGTGCAACAATCTCTGCTTTAGTGATGATTCAAGTATTTGGTCATAAAATGCCTTTTTATTAGTAAACACTTACATCAATCAGTGTTTCAGTTGAGAGGAGCATTGTAGAACACTCAGATTGCAAAGTCAATCCCATAAAAGTTAGAATATGCCAGAATTAGTATTGCTTCTTGTCACTGAGACACACAAAGAAATCACACGCAGACAAGAGATTTTCACAGAGGTTCCTCTGATCCAGCTCCCAGCTGAAAGAGCGGAGAGAAGAGAGCCCCTTTGTTTATTCTTTTACTTTTATACATTTGTGGGTCTAGCAGAAGATTGGCTTTTTGGGGTTTCCACCCCTCAGCCTCAGTGGCCAGACCAATTGTCAGTAACAATTGTTTTCAGGTTAGAAATATGCAAACAAAGGACAAAGAATGAAAAACAAAGGATTTGTTTATATTACTTCTGTGGGAAAGGTAGAAAAACTGCTCTAATATTCTACAGTAACTAAAAGATCTGACTCCATTTATGAAAATCAAAAGGCTAATAAAGAAACTCAGAAAAACCAGGGTAACAGCTTCTGATAATTTAATTCACTTACATCATACACTATGATCATCTTTATTTATATGATCATGAACAATTCCTGTTGCAGAATATTTAGTTTTCCCACGTTATTCCAGTGAAATGTACATATAAGTATACGTATTACAAACTCAAGCACACAAGCTGCTTTTGTTAATGTGTTATTCACTTCTGTTGCCTAAAGCCAGGCTCTGCTGCTCTGGACATTTTATTAAAATAAAGAAAACTGTTAGCTGTCCAGAAACCTTGAATTTATTTTCCTAGTCCCTTGTGAAGAGGAAGTAGAGCAGAAAGTGACATTAAATCACCTTTAGCGATATCTGTTCTGAAATGATTCTTTGGTCACTTCAGGCTGTAGCATGTCTGAGCAGCCTCAGCGAGCTCTGCTCTAGCCTAAGTTGGCTGGCTGTAGCCTACACAAAGCTGCTTCAGAAGGTGAGGTTAGTGGGTGCATGTCACAACACCAGTTCCAGCCCTCCCTTTATGCATGTATTTATTAACTGCCCATAAGACCTGGGGCATTTCTTTTGGAATCAGACATTGGCTGGGATTTTGTTAAGGACAGTTGTTAAAGCTGAGGAATTGCCCGGAATTTTGCATTACCAAAAACAGGACCATGGATTCTGTGCATGTGTTGGCATCTCCATGCATTCAGCTGGACTGTGCACTAGTCACCTGTATCACCACAGGTTTTGCAGCACTCTGTTGAATTTGCGATATTCTGGGTCTGAATTTCTAAACATGTCCCCCTCAAAGAGAAACTGCATTTATGTCTCTTTTGTAGGGCTCTTTCTGCAGGGTATGAGACATAACAGGTTTGGTTTTCAGCACACCAGTCATTTTGCTCTTCGTTACCAAGAGCCATTGTGTAGTCTGCAGCAACTGAAGCATCTTAAGATACATAATTCTCTGGAATAGTTTTTTTTTTTTTTCTAAAATGAAAGAATTCCCCTCTTAAACTTCTCCTTATCTTGAAGAGGATTTTATTTTAGCTTATGTGGTATCTCTTGCCTGCCACCTTTTCCTTGTGCTCAGAGAATGCACGATAGAGGGAAAGAAGCTCTTCCCAGCCTGGTTACAACATGCCTGGTTATGGCACATCACAAAAAGCATGAGATGTCTCTCATTCAGATCTTCATTTAACACTGAGGAACTCTTTGGTGTTAAAGGTGAATTAATACCATAACTCAGCTCTCAACGATCCCTGGGAGTTATGGATCCTAAACATGGCACTGACAATTCACTGATGATTGATCCTTTACAAAACATGAAATCAGTGTTAACCTTGGGAATTAAGAATAGCCTTCCCTTTGAAGAAGGGCCTCATCAGCAGTAGAGCTGGGAAGTAGAAACCTGAGCAGATTGCTCATGTGTCATTCTTTTTACATGTGTATTATGTCATCCATAGTGGAGATTACTGTAATTTTTCTTGCCTGGCACCTTAATGTGTGAGTGCACGGCCAAATCTGCTATCCCTCCAAATTGATAGAAATCGTTAACACGTGTGAAGAGATGAGCTGCACCAAAACGAAACCTTGCTGGTATTTCATACAGGAGAGTGTGTACCCACAGTTCTGCTCCACACGCTCATCTTATGACTGCAGTCTTGCAGATCTGGGGTGTGTGTGAATCTTCATTTTAAGTCAGTGACAAGTGTGTACTTCAGACACCAGATGGGGCCTTGAACATGTGGAGTGGATAGGGTGGGGTGCCCCTTGCTTCCTCCGTGAGCGCCGAGCCACCTTTCTATCGTGCCTCTTCGTTCAAATATCCGAAAATCAAATCAGAACAGGAGGGGGGAGAGAGAGAAGAAAAAGAAACAAAAATCAGACCTACCTTTTTGGGATGTTAATGGCTGTAGAAAAGAGCTCTGTGATGGAAATGCAACAGTAATTAAACCTAGTTGTTTTAAAAGACACCGCCAGCCATTTTTTCAATTCTTTCTTTGAAAAAAAAGTAAAAATTCTCTCTTGGTACTCTTTCATCCTGGCTCTCAGTCTCTGTTAGTGATTAAACAATCCACTCTGTAGAGAATGAGAAAGTTTTGAGTCACAGCTGTTTTGGTGCAACTTGAGTAGCCCGAGTGAAGTAAAAAGAATTGTCTCAGAACATAATTAATTCTATTCCTTTTCATTTAGAAGCACAACACCTTTTCCTTACAGTTTCATTTTTAAAGGTGACCTAAATATTTAACAGTGGTTTTTTTAAAGTCACTCAGTTGGGGTTTCTTACATACTATTACTGGCAAGAGACAGCCTAATCAGCATTCCTGGAGTGGAGTTGGGCTTACATCTAGAAATCAGGAGGGTGAAGAAAGTGGGTAGCTCATCATTTCAGGCAAATCAAAAGATCAGGGTAAAGAGGGAATCTTAAAGAAGAAAGGCTATGGGGTAGCATTTGTTAAGAGAAGCTGTAGTAATAAGTGCTTACTGTACTATTTTGCCGTGGGAGGACAGATGTCAGTGTTTCTGGCATCTGGCACGGTTTTCCTGTTTCACAGTCTTAAAAGGGCTTGACCTTTTGGAATCCCCTTAGAAATAGTTTGTGCTGTAAACCTTGAATTCAACTCAGATGTAGATATCAAAGGTCAAAGTTCACTTTTTGCCTTCTCTCTCTTGCTTTCTCTCACCCAAAATCTTTCCCCTCAATTTTCTAGGGTGATATCCATGAGGACTTTTGCAGCGTTTGCAGAAAAAGCGGGCAGTTGCTGATGTGTGACACATGTTCACGTGTTTATCACCTGGATTGTCTGGACCCACCTCTGAAAACCATTCCCAAGGGCATGTGGATCTGTCCCAAATGTCAAGACCAGGTATTGCTTGACAGACGGGGACTTACGTATGATGCATGTGAAGATTTTTTGGTGTTAAAGAAAATAACCAGATTGCTTGGGTTACTTAGACCAAGGCAGCCCGACACTGAACAAATCTCTTTCACATGCTATAAGGCTTGTGGGAATTTCATTGAATTATTACCTCTGTTGGAATGTGTGCTAATACAAAACTGTCAGGTCTTGCTTCTGAATTTGGGGTCTTTATTTTTTACTCTTATGTTTTTACTCTTTTTGTGGATCAAAGTGTGCAGACTTTTGGGAAAGAATATCTACAACCCATAGGAATTCTGCTGTTCATCTTAATCTCATTGTTTCTTCAAAAATTATTAGTGTATTCTTCTGGACAAGTAAATAAAACATTTGCACAAGCCTACCTCGATAGATAGAGCAAATATAAGCCCCTGTTTGGTTATATAAATCAAACATCAGACAGCTTGTCTTCAGTGATCTCTTTAATAATATCATCCAGCATCAGTATAACGAGTATAGGTGAACAGTTTCCTTCCAGGTCACTCTCTGACAATGTACAGTTGAAGGGAGCAGGTTATATTTTAATATTTTGTTTACAATTGCATTGAGATTACAAGATGAAGAAGTAACCTGTAGTATTCCTAACCCTTCCATGGAACTCTGGAAGTTGCAAAGGATTGCTGATAATAGGCAGTCTGAAGCTGTGTCCTGTCTAACGCAGCACATGGCTTGGTCACCCACATGGCCTTGGGTGCACCAGGTGGTAGCATAAGAAAACAGCCTGACCTATGATGTGCTCCTCAGAAGAATGAAAATGCAAAACTCAAGTGACTTGGTCAGTAGGTGCCAGAGAGGAGAGAGTATTATGACTTGGGTACTCCTGCTCTTGCCTACTCTCCCCTTATCCCTCCTCTTCATGTTTCTGTGATAGCTTCCAACAAAATTAAGGAGGAAATTTGAGTAACTTCACTGTAAGCTGACCAAGTCCTCTGTCTTCTGAGACATCACTCTGATCACGTACTAAAAATATTTGTCTTAGTTTGTTAGGAAGCAAAATGCAGGAAGGATCTGAAAGACATAAATGAGAATTATAATGAGTTTGACAAGTGTCTGATTCTGGTAGGAAGGGGTAATAGGACAGTTTCATGTTTTACTAGCTGGAAGTGTGATGTTTGAATGTATGGTGTGGAGACTAGGCTGCAGCATGAAAACTTCTTTCCCAGAAAAACTAAGATCAGCAATTTGTCTGAACCATGAAGTAATGTTTATGTCTCCTGGCAAGTTTTGAGTTCAGACATATTATCCTTTCATTCCTCTTTTAAGTAGTCCAGTATCATTAGTAGGCTTTATTTGTGGCTGTGGAGGGAATTTAGGAAAATGCTGACATTTGTAAGAAATAGACTTGCTTTGTGGGAGCCACAATACAGTTGTGAATAATTCCCTCTGTTAAGTCTCAGATCAGGTCTGTGAAGCTTCGTGTTAACAGGGCTGAAGCTAATGATATCCATGAAAGAAAATCCTCCATCCTTCCCTCTTTCTCTTTCTCCTTTTTACTTTCTCTGAGGTGGGCTTTTTACCAGCTAAATCTCTGAACATTTTCTTTCAGATGCTAAAGAAGGAAGAAGCAATCCCATGGCCGGGAACTTTAGCAATTGTTCATTCATATATTGCATATAAAGCAGGTAAGAAAATGATGAACACTTTTCTTTCACTTTTAATAATGGAAGACGTTATTTTGGGAGTGGGATAAAATGGTACTTCCTTTACAAAAGGAAATTTTGTCATACAAAAGGAAATAACCTTAATCATTAGTGAAGTGAAAATAGCAGCCTAAATATTTCTTAAGCCTGTCATGCTTGTGTATGTAGGTGACATTTTGGTAGTGATTCAGTGCACAAGTTCTCAAGCATTGGTTTAAACACAATCCCCCTCTCTACATGAAGCAGTTTAGACCCTCCATCCATAAGACAAATATTTAAAATATTCTGTTTCATACTCTGTTTTGCAGCAAAAGAAGAGGAAAAACAGAAACTACTTAAATGGAGTTCAGATTTAAAACAGGAAAGAGAACAACTAGAGCAGAAGGTCAAACAGCTCAGCAATTCTATAACAGTGAGTATTGTCCTTCCAAATAGCTCTTCACCTGTGTTCTGGTGCCACAATGCAGGGAGAAAACTATTACAGAGCAACTCCATGTACTATACCTGTCATCCTCTGGATTTATTTAGAATCATGTGGGTGCTTTCCTTTGCTTTTTAGGACTTTGGGGAGCAGGAATGAAATAAAGACAACATACTTACATTGAGTCTCTTATACATGATCCATGCTGAACATGTAGGTGTTCACATATATGGTGACATATATCAGCAGGTGACAAAAATGTCCCAGAGCATTTTTGTCTGTGAGCAGTAGATTGAGTCCAAGTCTCTAGTGGCTCACTTAAACAAGAATGGTTGGGCCTCTGTGTGTAGTGAGAGTTACAGCCTGGGTGCACTCTCCAGACCTTCCTGATGCAACAGCGACCATTTACTCAGGGCTGACTCTCAGGACCTTGATGTGTTGCCCTGGCAGTCAGCAGCTGGACACTGCACATGCCTCTGCGTGGTATCAACTAGACAGTGTCGTACTTCAAACCAAAAACCTTAGTTTCCACTTTGGTTTATTGCAGTAATTGGAACATACATAATGATTTGGCCACTCTTCTCACCTTAATGTGCAGATTAGTCTCTTGAGTGTAAAGTTTTAGCCCCTCCTTGGTGCAGCCCTAGTCACTATCACATAATGGAAAACAGGGAAATCTCCTGTATGACATCTGAAGGCTGGATTCATAATTACAGACTTTTTAGTTACAGATGCACTTTCCAGGCTGCCTGTCTTTGCCTATTAGAGCAAAAACGTCCCATGTTTACAGACCCCTCAGTGCTGTCAGTACAAATAAAATGATTGTGAGGGGCTGGTTAGCAATCCAGGGGACTGTCACCTTTTGGTTAGCAGTAGCTGAGTGTAACGTGCAGCACTAGACAAGTAACACTGCTTCTCAGTGATGTACCCAGGCAGATGCAAGGCCTTAACATGAGGGATTGGCAAGGGGGCAAGGAGAATGTTCATACTTACAAGGACCTGTCCAAAACAGGCATATTAGATCTAGATGTTTAAGAGTTATTATGATACCATGAGCTGCATGTGAAAACAGTAAAGCTAAAACCAACAGTCTCTGGAGATCTGCATGGATAAAAGATTTTAAAAATATAGGAAGGTTGCCATCTTCATGTAAAAACCTGAATGTAATAGACATAGCTACTGTTTCCTCATTTTTGTGAGTTTCAAATACACATATAAGCAGTTTTCCACTCTTGAAATATCACTTGTGGGCTTTTTTTTTAAGTTACCTTGCCCTGATGTTTAACTGATGAGCTAGCTGTGTTACTACCACTTCTAAGAGAATGAAATGGCCACAAAATTAGATTTTCAAGTGAAGAGGAGTTTGGTTTCCTTTTCAAGTGCCTTTTTACTTATTGAGAGAAGGAAGTGATGTTCCTGCTAAAATGTATGTGAAAGCAAAGGCTGTATCCCATTAATGGTTTGCACGCAGCAGTCAGCTGCAGTGGGATGCCTGAGCTTGCAGATCTGAGTTAAAGAAATTCCAGTAATGCAATACCAATAGAAAAAATAGTAAGAACAAACACTTGGAAGTTTTCCTTCAAAAGAAACACGAAAGGATGGAGCTGTCTGTCTGCGTTCATTCGCACAACACCTTGGAATGAAAGGGAGCCATACCAGGTGACAGCTATGTCTTGGCAATTTATTTCCTCAGCCTGAAAATATGACTTCTCCTCTGAACACAGCCTAGAGACTCTTTTCTTCTAGGCTGGAAAAGTGAAGTTGCAGCTGCAGTCTTTTCTGGGTACTTACATTTAGATCTGTGAACATCATATTCCTTCTCTTGCCTTCTTCCATTCATAAGCTCGAACTTATTACTGATTTTGTGCTTTGCTGTAGAAATGCATGGAAATGAAGAATACGATCCTTGCAAAACAGAAGGAGATGCACAGCTCCTTGGAGAAGGTAAAACAGCTGATCCGCCTCATCCAAGGCATCGACCTTTCAAAACCCATAAACTCTGAGGTCAATTCAGTAGCCATCTCCAACGGCATGGACTCCACTAACAATACTAATGCTGCCACCTCCACCTTAGCCCCCTCCCCTTCCCAGAGCTGCATGGTGAACTGTAACAAGGGCGATGAGACTAAATAACACAGTGAAGTTAAGAAGGAGCCAAGGGAGGTGGCGGCGAGGAGAAAGAGCAAAATAAAGAAACTCTAGAAAAGCAAAACTGGATTTCTTCTGGAAAGTGCAGAATTCTTTAGTTCTTTGGTTCCAGAGAGAGCGTGAAGATGCTTGTGCCAGGCGGCACCGGAGTTTGCCAATTGATCCTTCTTATTCTGTGTGTACATGCGAAGTTTGGATCATGTTACATGAATAGTGCCAGCTGGGGGTTCTTTGCCAGCACCATGCCAAGTGAAATAATATATTTACTCTCTCTATATTTTACACCAGTGTGTGCCTGCAGCAGCCTCCACAGCCACTATAGGTTTGTTTTATTTTTGTTTGGGGTGAGGAGCAGGGATAAGGGAGGAGAGCAGGTTTCAAGTTCCTATTTGCAGAACAGTTTGTTTAGCTAGGGGAAAACAAAAACAAGTCCAAAGAGCCTATGGGCTTTTCCTGTTTCTAAACTCTCAGTACTATTAAACCAAAAAACCAGAAATATAAATTATCAAATCCCAGTGCCCAGAAGGGACAAGTCTATCAAATAAGCAGTATTTACTATTGTTTAGACAGGAGATGTACAAAAGGAAAGGAGATGGACTTTTCGCTGAGAAACCAGCACACAGAATCATAGAATATGCTGAGTTTGAAGGGACCCATCGGGATCACCGAGTCCAACTCCTGGCCCTACGCAGGACACCCCAAGAATCACACCATGTGCCTGAGAGCCTGTGGGTCCTCACACTCATCCAGAAAGTCTGTTTTGGGAATGGGAAAATAGAGGGCCAGAATCCAGGGTCAGCTTGGAGCATTGGATGGAGGTGTCCCAAGAGAAAATGTGCGTCAATTACTTGAAAATGAGATTCCATCCCTTTTCTGTATTTATAAACAACAACCTGAACAAAGTAGCACATAACCCAGATGTGTGAACTCAACAGAGAAATGTCCTTTTCTTTCACTTCCTTTCTCTTCTTTTGGTAACAAGAACTAAATAAGGAATAGAAAAGCTGTTTTTCAGGCTGACAGTCTAATTAAAGAGGTAGATGGGACCTTGCATGGTATAGATTAGAAGTAATAGTGTCAGTGAGATACAGTGAGTCTTTGTGAGTCCTTGTGTCATCGTTTTGGGCACTGTTTTTTTATGCAAGGGCAAAATCTTTGTATCTGGGGGAAAAAACCCAACTTTTTTAAATTAAAAAGGAAAATAAAAGATATTGAGGTCTTCCTAGTGTTACTTAAAATAAGATCAAGGTAAGAAACATTGTAAAAAAAAATTACAAAAGTGCTATTTGTTTCCTAAACAAGTGATTTCTATTAAAAAGGTGTCAGAACTGGAGAAAATGCTGTGTACTTAGAATTTTTTAACACAGACTTTGCTTATTTATGATGACATTCTGCTGTGTTTGTGTTCTAAAATCTAATGGGACAGTTTCTATAGGTTCTACCATACATCTACTACTAAAGTCTAAAGAGAATCAAGTCCTACAGTGCTGGATCTCACCCCACCTGGAGGATCTCCCAGGCTTGTCTCTGCTGTGTACCATCTCTCTCCCATTCTTCCATGTGTTTGTAACCTGGAGAAAAGCAGTTGGCAGTGTGCTTGTTCAAGGCTTTCATAGTTCTGGGATGCAGACTGATTCAAGCTTGAGAATGAAAGACAGTGAGTTGCACTGAAATTACCCTCCGTTATCTCCTCTTGTTCAAGAAGTTCATCTCTAATGTATAATCTTTTCACTCTGGACAGCAGAGCTTGCCTTGTGCTTCCTGATTGTGGGGTCTGGCTCAGTTCAGGATGCTGATTCTGGTCACATTGGGTTGTGTCCCAGAGCTGTCTAGTTTCACTACTGCACGTACACATTTGGGCAAAGCCCATTTCCACTGGAAGTACCAGGAAAATTCCCTTTACTTCCCGTGGGAGCAGAGTTGAGCCACTGCACACACAAGGTGAGGCAGTGTCCCTAGTGTGGTGGCCTTGAGAGCATGTGTTGGGTGGCCAGGCAGTCCTGCTCAGCTGTTCATAGAAAGATAGAAAAGCTTTGCATTTCAAGGGTGCATTTCTGAGCACGTGAATACTCCAGACAGGACATAGCCTGAGAGAGTTTCTTTGCTGCCCCAGCCAAGTGGGCTTTGGTGGGGTTCTTGGAGCCATTTTATTCCCTTTCCTTTAGGTTGCCCTTCTGCCCTTTAAGGACTTATTCCTTCTGTAGGAGTGTGCACTATTTTCAGCTCTGAGCTCAGAACTGATATCCTGAGTCCTCACATTTGTCTCAGCTGGGAAAGTGACTCTTCGATGCACTTCTCAGCTGAACCAGTGATAACCCTGACACGGTCTTTTGATGTTTGAGTTCTGTTCTGGAACTAGCAGAGCTGGAAGGATAAGTTAGCAGAAGTGGCAGGGAGACAGCTGGGCAGACACTGTCAAAACAGATCCTACTAAAAACGCCCTTCCAACAATCCAGTTACCAATGGGGTCATTACCATTGGGCAGCACTAGGCCAGCAACCCACAGCATTTAAACAAAGGACTGTCTATTTCAAGGGTTGAAGAGCAAAACCAAACCAAACATGAGCCTTCTATAGAATATGAGCCATCAGCTAACAGCTAGATATTCAGGAGAAGCTGCCTTTTGGAACATGTTGGTCTTCAGCTGAACACTTGGGTGATTCTTAACAGCATCTTCCGAAGCATCGAGCATTCCTGGTAAGAGACTGTCTCCAGGGACAGGTGTGCTGAGTCTTCGTGGTTCTCTTGCTCTTATTTCTGGGTTAACCTGAGCTCTCTTGGAAGTACTGCACTATTTGGAGGTAGGAGGCGAAGCCTGGAGACTCGATAGTCCTTCAGTTTTCTTTGCTGATTCAGGAGACGATGGAAGTGAAATTCACTAGTAGCCATATTTAAATTTGCACACAGTTAACCATACAGGAGGTGTTAAAACAGCTGTTACTGCTTTCTTGAGGCATCTGCTTGTCTCCAGAATCCAAGTAGATAAGTACAGACTTTTATATCCCTTTGTTACAGCATTTGTGTTCCAGACTGTAAAAGGATGCCTTTAGTTAATCATTACTTGGCAGAAAAAAAATCGTAGACTTTTTGACGTTGCTTAGGTAGTTTTCTTTCTCTCTCACTGATCCTGCTGGGATGCTTTTTCTCCTGACTCTGCAACGGTGTCAGCCGATAGGCAAGGGCATTCCCAGGGCTGCACTGACACTGGCAATGATGCTGTTGTGTAGACACAGTAAATTTGGGTTGTCTCTACCCAATTACCAACAATAGGGTGGAAGGGGACTTGGTGTTTGCTAAATACAGAGGAAAATGGTTTCTTTCCTAGCTGCTGTAAGAGGTTCCAATCAAGGGAGAAATTTAAACTCTGTGACAGCCTAAAGCTCAAGCTTTTCTTTTGGGTTTGTATTGGTTTGGGTGTTTCTTGTCACATAATATTTGAGGTAGAATGAGTTTGTACTAAAGCTTCTGCTCTTTGGGAAGCTGTCATAATGACTGTGGTTTTGTATTTCCAAACCACCAAGATATTAACTAATTCTTATGTCATTGCTTGTCGTTGGTGGGAAACAAGTGACTTTTAAATCTCTGTTTTAAGGGAAGAAGTGAGACCACAAAGGAATCTCATATCAAAATGGTCCTGGCTCTCAGCCCAGTGCTAAGGGGCTTTAAGAAGTCACCCTGCTCCTTTGCTCAGAAATAGAGCAAGTGTTGCAGGAGTTTCTTTTTCCATTCTCTGTACAATCTGTTCTTTAAACAGCTGGAAAGGTGTGTTGCGGTTAGAGTGAGCAAGTGAGCCTGTGACCTGGCTAGAAGAATTAGTATCCTCATTGGTGTTTTCATTGTCTTTGTTTAGAGCCAGTAGTGGGGTTAGTGCTGTACAAAACATGGAGCAAGCAATACTTCTAGGGATGATTGGAAGGTAGGGTGAGTAGCATGGTAGGGTGAGGTGATTCTTCCAAGACCTCATTAGCCAGGAGTTACCATGTTGGTAGAATGAACTAATGTTTTGCATGAGCAAAACAGGGCTACGTTCTGTGTTGCAAGCAGCTTTCTGTCAGTGGGGATATGAAGTAAAAACCTGGAAATTAAAGAGGTGGTAATTTTATGGGCAGGTCTGTTGGTTTTATTGTTGGCAGAAAAAATAATATTGCATTTTATCTTTATTAGGCTTAAGAAAGCAAATCTGTATTCCAAATGTCTTGAAATGTGAAACCTAATTCTGACCTCCTTGGCTTCAAATTACCTTCCCTGTACTGTTGCAGAGACAGCCCTGAAAAGCAGCATGGTCAGCATTCAGGAGAAGCTGGAGTGAAACCTCCCTCTTAGCCCCACCAAGCTGTGGCAGCTCACAATCCAGGGAATAAATTCTGAGATTTCTTTCTCATGGACACCAGAAAACATTTGTGAATTTGCAGTGCATATGTTTCTTATCTTTTCCTCAGCTGCGTTGCACCCTCGCCCTCTTTGCTTCCGAAGCACTAATGATGAATACACACTTTTAATGAAACGTGTTTTTAAAATAACATATTGAGATGTTAAACCAAAATTCACTCTTTTACTGAGGGCCTCTCTCAGTGAGCTGCTCAAAAAACCACCACAACTCTGGTATTACACTTCCTTGTGGACATGCCCCTTTGGGCAGGGTTCTTTGTGTGTTTTTAGAATTGTTTTGACCCTTCTTCACCTCCTGTTGTCCTCCCTTGGAATTCTGGAGATACAAGGCAAGATCAGCTTTGCTGGATTACTGCAAAAAGGTTTCAGAAGAGTATGTAGGAGTCAGGAACCTGGAGAAAGAGGAAGATGTTTTGTTGTGCAGCTAATTCATTTGGCGGTTAGGCTTGCCTGGTCAACAAACTACCTCAGCAAAGGCCATTCCCAAGCACTATGGATTCTGTAGTTTCTGGCATTTAGAAGGCAAAAGGTCCAAAGAATCCTCCAGCAGCCAGCTAGGTACTGGTCTCTGAGGGCGTGTGAGCAAACCTTGCAGCGACATGCTGCTGGATCCTTGTTTTCAGTGGTCAGACTTGGACCAGGGAATGACCCAAAAATTGGATGGGATCAGGAAAGTGAGAGCTGCAGATGTCTTGTCTCCAGGTTATTGCTGTCTTACTCAGATCCTTCTTTAAGCCTCAGTCCTGTTTGAAACTCCTACAGAATGGAATGTAATACTTGAAAAATATGAGTCTCTCTATCCTTTTACCCTTAGCTCACATTTCCCTCCTGTTTCTCTCTTATGTGGGACAAGAACTTTCTGCATCGTTGTGTCTTGTATAGGCTGAGCACATAGTTGATCAACTTGCCAATAAAGAAAATTATTTATACCATCCACTGATAAGCTTGGTAATTAAAGACCCATGAAAAGCCAAACGCCTCTCCTAGAGGTTAATTTAATTGTGGGCTTGTATCAGCAAACCAAGAGCTTACCTGTGTGAGAGTCTGTATCCCTGTCAGTATTACTAAAATACCTGAGCAGTGAATGGAAAAGAGGCTTGCCAAGAGCATGGATGCTGTGGGAATCACTGTGCTGTGCAAGTCCCTGGAGTGTATCTCATGAGAAGAGCCAGGCCAGGGCTTCCCATCTCCCCGGGCCAGAGGTGGATGCTGCAAGGGACAAATTAAAGGATAGAAGCCTCCTTTGAGAAGTGGTACAGGGCTAGAGATGGAAAGGAAGAGAGAAAAAGCAGGAGCAGCAAAGAAAATAAAGATTACATGGGATAAAGCAGAACAGTGAGAAAAAATATGGAAAGACACAAGGATGGAAAGTGAGAGTAGGAAAAATCCAGGAGTGAAATAGTAGACAGGTATTCCTGCAGTTCCTGCAGGGTTTGAAAGTTCAGTGGAAAGAGTAGAACAAAACCACTCTTCTATCCTACCTCGATTTCTGACAGGGGTTGGTCTGTATTCCAAAAGGAGCATGTGCAGTGGGAGAAAAGAGCTGCTTAGGTGCAGGTGGAAAAGGAAGTAGGCACTAAGTCATCCCTTGCTCTGTTTCTGCTGCTGAGTGATACCATCCTGATGAGAACCTTATTTGACTTTTAAGCTATAACATGGGGATAAGGCAGATCAAGAAGACCTTGAGGCAGCTAGAGCCTACTCTAATCTGGACTGTATTAATTAAACATTTTCTTGGCTATAAACTTTCCCCAAACTAGCTAAAGGTTCAGCTCTGCTGGTGTGGTTGCACCCTCCTAGTTCAAGTGTTACAATGAACCTAGCTGAAACCCGCATCAGCTCCCAGAGGTCCTGGGTTCTGTGTGAGTGAAAATTATGTGGAGTAGGACGTGTGACTCTGGTACTTCTCAGCCACCTACTGGAGTATCTGTGGAAGATTCCTGCTCTCTGGGCTGTCATATCTGGCAGTTCTGTGCCAAAATTCCTCTGTGTGAGCAATGCCTCCCTGTTTTCTCAGGACCTGGTTTCTTTAGGGCCACATGGAAGGGGGCATTCAACAGTGCAGCTAAACAGGGGCATGTGTTAAGTTTGATGTAACCTGTGAGGAGCTGAGGGTCTGCCTCTAGGCTACGTTAAGCAGCCAGACCATGGGGCACCCTCCTGGGAAAACAGCTGTCCCAGCTCTCCTGTGTAACCAGGGATAAGCTCTGTTCTTCACTCTCTAGTGTCCAAGCAGGTGTCAAAGGCTTCCAACGGAGAAACTCAGCCTAGTCCTTAGTTCTAGAAAGGAAGAAGTACTTAGGGACTTGCTTACTATTAGGAGTGCCTGGGGAACTCAAAAACCTTTGTGAGTGTGGCTCTGTCTGTCGTGGGCAGAGGCCTGGCACAGAAGGGCAGGAGCAATAAGCAGTATTGATCAGCTCAGCACCACTTTTTGCATCTTTTTTCTTTTTCCTAAATTTACACTGGCAAAAGTAAACCTCAACCAATTCCTGCCCTTTTGTCACCAGCCTTCTTACATCTGTTTTGTTGGAAAACAAATGAAGTATTGTTGCCTTTGTGCTTGGAGAAAAGACTTTTCTTAGTGAGCAACCAGAACTTAGTGAGCCTTGGGGGTATAGCTCAGGTGGGGAAGGGAGGCAGTGTCACAGGGCAGCTCCTGGGGCTGTGCTCTGTGGCCACCCTCGATTTTGGATCCCCAGCACTGAGGTTTGATACTGCAGCAGCACAGGTACATGCTGTACACGTGTAAGGGCAGGGCTTCCCCTGGCTTGTTATCCAGGTGTTGGCATCTCAGGTGGGGCCAGAATTGCTGTGGTAGGGAAGGAGCTTGCTCTGTGCCTCGTTTTCGCCTCTGTAAGGCAGGTACTGGCAGTTCTGACTCCGGAAGAGCAGATTTCCATGGCTGCAGGCACTGTTGGAAGAAGCCCCGTGCTGGGTGCGGTGGGAGGCTGCATGTTTCTGCTTGTTCTGGGCTAATGTGTAATTTCTAATCATAGTCACTTATGTTTCTTTAATTATCACTGACATCAAAACAATGATTGACTCTAGAGCCAGGCAGTGTCTTATCTGTCAGCTCTCCCTTCCAGAAGGTGTGTTGTTTCTGAGTTGCCCCTCATGTCATATGTGACAGGCAACCAAGACCCTCCTTAAGGAAGGTTTTTGCTTCTGCATAAGCCTCGGAGACTCGGGCAGCTTCCTGGCAGCCCCACACAAGCAGAGCCAGCAGCAGTAATGTCCCACAAGCTCCTTCACTCCAATTGCAGCTGCAGGGTCCCCCCCACGTGCCATCTTACACGGTCAGAGGTGTCTTGGCTTCCTCTCACAGCCCTACAGAAGCAAAGGATGTGTTCCAAACTCCATTAAACAAAGATTAAGCAAGGTGACAGCAGGAAGTGGGGGAGCCTGCTAGTGCCGGCCTGTGGAGGAAGGAAACAACTTTGCTGTGTCAGCAGCAGCGGACACAGGTGGTCGTGAGCTGCTGCCACCTGCAAGGTCTGGAGTGGCATTGGGGGAGCTGCCTGTGCTGAGTTTTCTGCAGGGAGCTGACTGGCTCTACCCTGCAAACACCCCCCATGTCTTGCAGCTGAGGGCAGGAGGGTTGTGAAGGCAGCTCTGCTTGTTCAGGACAGAATACTCAGGCTTCAACCACGGCTTCATGTTGCTGCAATCACAGCAGCGCCATCTCCGTAGTTATTGATGCCACCAGCCCACCTGTGTGCCGTGCTTCCTCCCATTCCCACCTGGTGTTTCACCACGACTGAGCTGTAAAGTGGGAGTCCTGGCACGGGCCCAGAGCAGCTGCTCACCCTGAAGGGCTCTGTGTATGTCCCTGGTCCTTCCCCCAGTCTGTCTGATTTCTCCAGGGGATTTTTGGTGACCAGCCCCCAGTCCTGGCAGTGCTGTCCCTGCAGCCACGGGCCTGGTGCTGCACGGGACGATGGCAGCTTCTCTCCCAGCTGGGTTTCTAATGGCAAAGCCAGTGGCACCTGTGCTGTCCCATTCCCCATCAATCTCCCTTCCTTGCAGGCCCTGGTGTAAAATGCCCTTTCTGACTGGTACTGCTCTGTTGTCACAGAATCACACCATGAAAACACCCACTTGTGAACTGGTTTGGGTTTTTAAAATATCTCTATTTTTTTTAGCCTGATGCTCATAGTGATCTGCAGTATCTGCTGCCTTCAAGTTCCTTGTGGTTTCAGTTTTGGTACAAATGTGTTTAGATTTTAGCAAATTAAAGTTGGGGGGAGGGGGTACAGAGCATCTGATCAATTTGTATTTATTTATTTTAACATTTTACTAAATAAAACACAGTAAAATCTCTTGTCTCCTTAGCTGTATGTACCAGGTGGGGACAGTGGGTCCCACAGGCACAGGGGCTGTAGCAGTGCCCATAGCAAGTCCCCAGCCCCAGGAGGGGTTTCTGAACACGGCTTTGTGTGAGGGCTGTGTGACACCCTGGCTCATTTTCTTGGCAGGGAGAAGGGCACTACGTTAGGAGAAATGAATTTTAGCTCCAAAAAGGGCTGTGCTCAGCTCAGACAATCTCCCTGGCTCTGGCTCTGACTCTGCAGGTGCCTCCCTGCTGATGCTGCCCGGCAGAGGGCACATGGAGACCAACCCAAGCTGGACTTACTTCCAGGCACCTCCACCCTTGCAGGATCATTTTGGGCTAGGGACTGTCTAGGCTGGGAAGAATTATCTGAAATGACGGTGTACAGCCCTCCTGCTACAGCACACCTTCCAAAACAACCACAGAGCCAGCATTTCTCTTGCCTCTTATCTACCAAAGAATCCTCTGGAAGGGGCCTGCTCCATCTCTGCTCCACCATGGCTCTAGAAGTGTCTAAATCTGATCTAACCCTCCTCTCTTGCTTAGTGCAGCAGCAAGCACAGTATCAGTGAGCTTGGGCTGTATTAAACAAGAGCTGCCTGCTGGGGACTGGTGAGGTGGAGCTGCACTTGGCTTCACAGTGAGGAGCAATGTCTTCACAGCTCTTTCCCAAATAAAGCCTCAACACTTGCTCCTGGCAAACTGTCCTCGTCCTCCCCCCTGCAGATGCGAGGCTGGCGTCTCGTGGGGCCTCAGAGCCAGCTTTTTTTCCCAAGAGCCTTAGAAAGTCAAGGCTCTCAGAGACGAGCTGCAGCACCATCACATGAAACCACATCTTCTGCTTGGGTGTGATTAAACTGACTCTGTGCCTAAGCCATGATGCCCCAGGCTCCAGTTCAGGGGTGCTGGCTGTGCGGGCAGGCTGTCTGGGTCCCGTTTCAGCACAGGAACCATCAGCCTTAAGCCCACCTCAGTCAGCACCACCAGCCCTTTCAGAGCTGGCACGGCACCTGTGTGCCTCGGGCTACTCCACTGCTCTCCTCCTGCTGCCTCCCCTCCCTCCCTTCTATTGTGTGCAGGCTCACAGCAGAAAAAAATTAATAACCAGGCAGTTTTAACAAGAATGTGAAAAAGAATAAAAAAGCTTTAATTTAAAAATTAAATTAAAAAGAGAGAATAAGCAAGAGGCGCTTGTGCCCTTTCCATACCCCACGCTTTCTATGGCTCCTCTTAGCCACTCCCACCATGGACGGAAATCCTCATCCTGTACAGAGCTGGCCCTTGCAGCCCAGAGCAAAGCTAAGAAGAGAACAGTGGAGAATGCAGCAGCAACCGGCCTGGAGACCCTCCAAGGCCACCAGCAAAATCATCTGGGAAGAAGATAAGATTAAAAAAAAAACCAAAAAAAAACAAACAAAAAAAACCCCAGACACCCCAATTACTGAATTCTTATGAGGAAAGTATTAAATAATTTAAATAGTGTGAGGAAAGCAATGCATCCTCTGTGCTCCAGTGTGTGATAGCAGTAGAACAGTGTCCAGTCAAGCTGCTCCCAGCATGGGGGTCCTGCCACAGTGTTCAGCTATGGTCTTGTCCAGTGTCAGCCACATCCCTGATTGTTGATGGCAACAACTGCGCTGCCAAGAGCTGGGGAGGAGCAGGGTGGGCCCCACCAGGAGCTTCTCCCAGCCTGTGCTGGCCCCAAGGCTGCTGTTTGGCCCATAGGGGTGGTAGGCAGCCCTGTCCTGTGGGGCGATACCAGCACAGGACAGCGTCTGTCACCAGCACGGCTGCTCCCAGCTGGGAGGTGCAGATCCATCCTGGGAGCTCACTGCCGGGGACAGCGGACAGCCCATCCTGCTCTGGGAGCTCATCCTGCTCTGGGTGACTCCCACACCACCTGCACGGGGCCAGCTCCACTGGAGACTGCAGCCATACAGAGGGGGAATAATAATAATATTTCCGCTCATTAACCAGCCAGCCTTGATCTGAGTTTGAACCAAGAATCCAACTACTCACAGTATTCCCAGGGGCTAGGAGGCTTCCTCTGAGCCTGCTCCACAGAGAATGTAAAGGGTTGCTCTACAACCTCATCTCCAACTCACCAAAACCCCCGGAGGGGTGTGTGGAGGACTGAGACCTGGGACCGTTGAGCAGAGGCAGAACAGGGTACAGCTCCCAGATCTCTGGAGGAGCCAGGCCTTAAGGTGAGGTGAGCTAATGAAGACCGGGAATCCACATCCGCTAAAAGAGGGAAGGGAGGAGACTCCAGCCCTGGGCCCTGGCATGGGAAGGCTCCCCTGTAACACAGGAAGGCTGCAGCAGCTTGACCTGCAGGCACTGCTGTTCTCGCAGCTGGTGTCTTCCATCCTATCTACAGGCATCCCTTTGGTGGGCTGGAGAGGCCGTGCTGCTGACTGCGCTCCCTGGGGCTGGGCCGCGGCGGTGGGCAGGGGCAGGAGGGAGGCCCTGCACCCTCCCTTCTCCAGTGTGCTGCTTGCACCCCGCACCCACTGTCCAGGCATCACAGGCTTCTCTCGGCTGTGAGGTATTTGAGTGCAGCAGCCCCGTATCGCCGTGACAGGTCCTGGTGGAACTCCTCCCGCAGCGTCTGGAGGCAGCCCCGGTACCCCGCACTCAGGCGAAACTTGGAGATGTCGAAGCTGGGGGCATGGGGCATGTGGATCATGAAGGCATTGGGCAGGACCAGCAGCTCATACTCCTGGGGATAGAGCAGCAGCCCTTAGCATCCTCGGCTCGGTGGTACCGACGTGTCACCGTGTCACTGCCCAGCCGCAAGCCCCCAGCACCTCCCGCTCCCCCCTCACCCACCTGCGCATCCAGCTCCATGATGTGGGAGACTTTGTTCCAGCCGAAGCCCACGAACCTCTGGTCATACTTGGGGCAGTCTCGCCTCACTACAACGTAAGGCTCGAAGTCTGGCTGCCACGCCACGCGGTAGGGCACGGTGGCCGTCCGCCACTTGGCGTAGTCCGTTGGGGCGTGGCCTTTTGGCCACACGTGGTACCTACGGGGAGAGAGAGAAATGAGGGAGCAGAGGATGCAGGGGGTCTGCAAACCCGCTCTGAGACAGGGGGTGCACAGCCCCAAGGCACAAGGGTACGCAGCTGGATTCCGCCTGGATGTGCTAGTCCCTACCTGAAGGTGTAGAGGGAGCCCATGTCCAGCATGGAGAGCAGCTCTGCTTTGGATTTGGGAAAGGTCAGACGGTAGTGCAGGGTCTCAAATGCCGGCACGATGAGCGCTGCCTTCCTCTGGGGCAGCTCCAGCTGTTGGATGGAGTTCCTGTAGGTAGTAGAGGAAGGGTGTGAGGCCTCCCTGACTGTGAGGCATGGCCACAGCCTCCTTCCCCAGCCCCTCCAGCCTACCCACCACTCCACAGGGATATTAATGGGTTTTGAGAATTTGCAGCGCTACCACGCAGGAACAGGGCAACCCTCGCAGCCACAGCTCCCCCTGCATCCACCGGTATCCGACAAAAGTAGGGGCAGGGCTCCAAGGTTGAACACAAAGGAAACAGTTTCTGCATACTGCATACTGCTGCCCAGGGCCTTTCCTGAAAACTCTGGTGCTTGGGGAACCCAGCAGGCTGAGCAAGAGCCAGCTGGAAAAAGCCTCACCTGAGGTAATCGTAGAGGCCGTACATAGGCAGGAAGTCGATGTCCGTCAGGAAGACGTACGGCGTCTGCGTGTTGGCCAAGGCCACGTTGCGCAGGAGGTTGATGGGGTAGAACTGCCCCTCCTTGTAGACAATGTGGTAGGCGACGTTGCGGCGGGCGCTCAGCACCTCGGAGGCCTGGGCGTAGCGCAGGAACTGCTGCGCCTCGGCGTCCGACATGTACAGCGCCAGGCTGATGGGGCCTGCCCAGTGCTTGCAGATGGCCTCCAGCATCTGTAACCTGGGAAGCAGAGGGCACAGCCTGAGCAGCAGACCTGCCCTGCGGCACCTTCGAACCAAACCCGGAACCGGGCGCCACCAGAGAGCCGCGTGCCAGTCACGCCCGGTTCAGGAGGGAGCGGGAAGAACTGATGCTCCCGGCTTGGGGTGCCGTTCCTCACTGCCAAATGCTGGCGTGAGAATGGTGAAATGAGATTCCCTGGTAGCCCCAAAGCTGTGGAGCCTGCTCAGAGGAGTGGAGGTGGGTTCCAACCTCCCACCATCCTACTAGCAAGTACCTGTCCATGGAGAGCTGGGCCACGAGGGTGACATCAGTGGGGTTGGGAAAGGCCAGGAACTCGTACTGCAGGAAGAACAGGTGGATGCGGTGCTGCATGAGGTGCTGCTGGCGGAAGTCATAGCAGGGATCGTCCTCATCCAGCTCCTCCAGCGCCTGCTGCAACTGCAACAGCACGGAGGTGAGGGAGTGTAGGAACCCCAGGGGAGGTTGCGTGAGGTCTCTGCCCACACAAAGCTCTGGGCTTGGGGGCAGAGTCACAGCCAGCCTCACCTGGTCCCTGGGCGGGCTGGGAGGACTGGCACAGCCAAAAAGCTCCCTGCGCAGCAGGTTCCCGTCGTACTCCAGGAAGGTCAGGTAGAGGTTACGGAAGAACTCCACGTGCTTATTCTTCACTCGCAGCTTCTTGGGCGAGTTCCAGTGGATCACCTGAGCAGCAGTGTGCCACCCCACGTAAGGGAAGTCACCAGGGTCCCCGAGCCCCCAGACCCCATGCTGTCTTCCCTGGACCTCCAGTGCCTGTCCTTCAGGCCTTGCCCAGTCTCAAAAGTGGCAACCCCACCCACCTTGAGGTCTGAGAGCTCAGTGTAGCACTGCTCGGAGCGGGTGTGATCAGAGAGCTGCACATTCCAGAAGCAGGGAAGCCGGTACACCAGGGATGGGTCCTGCTTGATCACCGCATTGAAGATATCCTAGGAGAGAGAAAGGTGAGTGCACGGGTGGCTGGGGAAGGTCCCCCGTGCCAGCAGTGCTACAGGAATGCAGAAGGACCAGCCTGCCACAGAGGAGGGAGCAGGAACTACCTGATCAGCCAGCGAGGTGGAGAGCATGCTCATGAGCTCCCGCTCCGCCGTCAGCCGCCACATCTGCTCCCAGCCCAGGCGACGCAGGCGGTCCAGCAGGAGCAGGATCACCCCTGAGTGTGCCAGAGAAGGAACTGGGTCACAGAGAGATCACCCAGCCACTACAGAGCTGAGGCACAGCTGCCTGCATGCCTTCAGCCCCGGGGACATGTCACTTCTCTGTGCCCACCCACACAACCCTGCTGCAGCAGTCCTCTCGGGCCCACCACTCTCCTACTTTACCTCAGCCTCTCCCAGTCTCCCTGTGCCAAGTGCCACCTCAGCTGCCCGTGCCATGAGGCTGCACCTCCCACCCTGGCAGCCCACACTCACCCGTGTTGAAGCCACGTCCCAGGGCTGGCCACGGTTTGTGGTTTTTCCACAGATTGCCCAAGTACCAGTCGCTTTGGTTCTCCACCAGCCCAATCACCTGCTTTTCTGAGGAAACAGAGGGACACAGACACACCTCATCTTGCTGTTGGTTCAGAGGGCCCGAGCAAACCCACCGTGCTGGTGCTGTGGCAGGCAGGCACTGCCACCCTGAGCCCAGCACCCAAGGCCCTGCCGGGCCCCAAGGACACCCTGTCCTCACCAGAAAACTTTCCAAAGACAGCCCAGAGCTCAGCAATGTCGGTGGCAAAGGTGATGTCTGTGTCCAAGACAATGACCTTGGAGAGGTTGGAGGGCAGTGCCTTGGTAAGTGTCAGCTTCATCAGCCCATAGATGCCGGAGTAGTGCTTGTTGGGGATCCACGACACCTCTGGCTGCAAGGCAACACACCTCAGGGCTGGGCATGGCCATGCCCTTCCCCTGCCTGGGCAGGACAGCTGTGTGTCCTGGCACCCCATGCACAGGAGGCCAGCAACCGAAGGGCAAGCAGAGCCGAGGAGTCAGCCGAGCCTGGAGCATTTCCTCCAGCCACCAGAGCCCCCATCAGGACCGCAGTGTCTCACTGGGGCACTCGGCTCTGCCACAGAGGCGCTGCTACTGCAAGGCACCTCCCCACCCCGCCAGTACCAGCCTTGTGCTCCCCTCTCAGCAGCACCAGCAGCAAGCCCAGAAAGAGGAGGGGGTGAGCCAGGGATCAGCAAGAAAAAGTTAACCACCCTCCACCCACTCTCTGCTGCACCCCTTGGCCCTCTAAGCATTGGCTTGGGACAGGGCAAGGGGAGGGCAAGCACCTGCCTTCAAGTCATCGGCATTGTAGAAGCTGACGTGGACGGAAGGCACCATCCAGGACTGGAAGAGCGTCTGGAGGATCTGGTGGGCCACCGAATCCGTGATGAAGTGAAAGTGGAGGGGGTTTTTCCTGCCAAGGGCAAGCACAGCAAGATTCAGCATCACAGCAGAATGAAGAGGACACAGTTCCCCATCCCTCTCATGGGACAGACATCAGCTGAGGGGGCAAATGGGAAAAACCCTCTGGGGGAAACAAATTCCCCTCTGTCCCTCTAAGCAGTGGCTCAGGGGGCAGAGAAAGGTCCTAGAGCCCCTCAGCCTGCATCAGGTCATCTGAGAACCCCAACCAGCAGGCCTCTGGCACCCACACATCCCCATTACCTGTGGAAGAGGATGGATTTCACCAGGGTGACCACGTCCCGGCTGGCATTGTGCCCAGCACACACAATCGCGACGTGAAGGAGCTGCCCAAAGACAAACGGTGCCTTTTTGAGACTGGGCATCCCGTCCTTGCAGGACCCACCAGCTCCTCCCTGGGACCACGCTACAGGGAGAGGCTGCAAAACCCAACCTTTCCCATGCAGAAGGAGCCCCAAAGAGAGGCAGGAGGCCCCTAACTCAGAAGGGGGAGCAGGAGTCTTGCTGCCACTCCTCCTGTCTTCTCTGGAGAAGGAAGATACCCGCACCCACTGAGCACGGTGGAGAGCCAGGATGAGGCCCCAGCACGGCCAGAACACGGGAGAGCGGTGCCAGGTGAGTCGCACATACATCCATGCTCCACGGGGTCCCGGCCTCCCATCCGACATTCCCTATCCACACCGCCACCGTGCTGGTGCCATCACCCACCTCACACTTGTGCACTGTGCGCTGCTTGGGGCAGGCCGTGTGGTTGCTCCTCTCGCCCCCGGCGGGGTCTCTGTCCTCGGCAGAAGCCCCCCACTGCGGGCTGCCATCGCCGCCCTCCGCCTGAGCCTGGCCCAGCTGCAGGCGGAGCTGCTGATTCTCCTCCTCCACCCTGCGCACTCGCGAGGCCAGCGCCTCCCGCTCCACATCCCGGCTCGGCTGCTCGCCCAGGCAGGGCGGCAGCAGGAGGAAGCGGCCATCTGCGGAAGAGATGGGGCATGCAAAGGGCACGGCCAGTAGAGCCCAGCTGCGAGTGGTGGGGCAGAGCCACAACTGAGAGGGCCCAGCACGCCTCACAAGTGCCCAGCCAACATCTCAGCTCTGCTCTCCTGATCTCCAGAGACGTCCCTGGAGATGTCCTCAAGTCAGATACACCTGCGGTGACGTGCATGGCCAGAGCAACCACCCCAAGGCCTAATGCCCCACTGCCCACCCTCTGTTGCGGACCATCCCTTGATCTGAGGAGGACGAGAAGGACTCACTCACATTCGAGGCTGCCCACAAAGAGGTAGAGCCAGGAGAGGAGAATGGCCAGGGTCACTGTGGCGAGCAGCAACTTCAGCTTCATGCGCCAAGAGCGCAACATGATGTGCTGGCAGGACATGGGCAACGAGGATCAGGTGGGCAACCCGAGTCCGGCTGGCCCTGGCATCCTAGAGCCGGTGAGGAACAGGGAAAAAGAGGGAGGTATCACCAGTAGCCTGCTTCCATGTGTGCCAGCATCTGAGCAGGACATCCTGCTCCATCATCTGCTCCCTCCAGGACCGTACCTGGGCAACCGAACCAGCAGAACTGACACCCATTACCCCTCCAGACAGCACACTCCTGCCTAAGATGCAACATTTCCCCCCCCAAGACTTGTCCCGCCATCCGGACAAGACTGCAGAGCCTGGGGTGGGGTGGGGCGGGGCTCAAACATGGAGGGGAATAGGGATAGGAAGGAGGTTTCCATGAGATTTTACCCCAGCTCTGTGCCTTGCACCCTGCCATCCCACAGGCCTAGGGCTCACAGAGAAGGGGAGAGGTAATAATGCCCAGAGCCCCTCCGAGCCGGGCGGCGGGTCCCGGAGCCTGCCCGCGCCCCGACCCCGCCGCCTCGGCTGGAGCGCGGCCCACGCGGGGCCGGGGGCTCGGGAAACCCCCGCACCCCAGCGCCGCCCGCCCACTTGGATGGGAAAACCCCCGGCACTTCGGTGAAAGTCGCTCCCCGGCCGCAGAGGCACCGGGCGGCCGGGGCAGCCTCCTGTCCCTGCGGCTCTCCACGCGTGCCAGGCCGCTTTCGTTCCCCCGCCGCCGGCGGGACGCTGCCCCGAGGGGCAGAGCGCTGCTCCCCGCGGAGCCCGGTGCCCGGGCAGGCAGAGAGCCCACGGCGGAGGACACGCCTGTCCCCGCTCCGCGCCCCGGCCCGCCGCTCCGCAGCCACATCTGGACAACAAAAGCTGCCGTCGGGCTGAATGGGCCGGATTAGGGTCTGCTCCCCCTGCACACGCCCCGCCGGAGCCCATTGATGTGCAGATGCCCATGGGGCCGCGGGGGCTGGAGCCTAGGAGAACACACACCGCCGTCCCCGACCCTCCCCGCGGCCCCCGGGGCCGGGCGCAAGCTCCAGCTCGCTGGAGGAATTGCAGATGAATGGCCCCATCCACCCTCAGAGAGGGATACCCAGGCTCCACAAGGGCTGGGGCATGGCCGGCCCACCGGGGACCCAGCTGAGCTCCCGCGGCAGCGGGCACGGCCCCTGAGAGCTGCACCCCTTTTCCTGGCGGAGAAGTTATCTACCGGCATCACAGCTCCCTGCAAGCCAGGCCCGGGCTTGACCTGCTTTTGTGCTCGATAGAGCAGGCCAAGCACAGGCATGGCAGGGAAGGGAAGGGGGAGCTCACACACGGAGCACAGCAGGCCCAGACACCCCTTCTCTCTGCCACAGCCACGGGCCATGCTGGGCACGGTGAGGCCTCCACATGCTGCTGCCAGCCTGTCTCCCATCCCACGTGCTGAGGTTCACACAAAGTTGGAGGGCTGTTCCGGCCAGGCTGGAGAGGGATGGCAGGGGGGCATGGTGAGGAGAGGCCAGGGAGAACAGCCAGCACCCAGCAGTCAGAGAAGCCGAGGGGCAGGAAAGCGACTTTAGCACAAAGGAGAGATTAGGTGATGGCACACAGCAGCAGCAGTCCTGCTCCCACTGCCCCCATGGCCCCTCGCTGCAGGAATGGTACTCTGTCCCCAGCCTGCATGTGAGCACACTACCAGGATGGCAATTCTGCGGGACCAGATGGGACCGGCAGCAAGTCAGTTTTCAAAACCTCTCCCAGAAACACCCAAGGATCCATCCATCCCCCACCTCACAGCCCCCCCCCCCCCTTCTGCCACCCCTTGTCCTGCTCCTCACCTGGCTGCTTGCCTTCTCCCCAGGCGCTGATTTCCTTACCTGCCTCTCCCCTCGCCTCCTCCTTCCCCGGCGCCTCCCAAGCCGGCTGGCAGCCCACTGCTGCTGCTCCCTCCCGGGGCTGCTGTTCCCCGTCCTCCCTTTACTCCTCCCTTCTAGATCTGACACTTTCCCCCTCCTCCCTGCTCTCAAACCCAAGCTCCCCCCGCACACCCCGCCGGCCCCCCTTTCAGAGGAAGAAAGAACAAACAAAACAAGAGATTAAATTCGCTTTCTACTCAAGAGCCCCCAGTGTCAGGGGCGCAGAGTTGCCCAAAGTAAATTGGGAAGAATCCATCCTCCTTCCAGCTCCCTTCCCACTTCCAGGCCTCCTTCACAGTGAAAAAAGGGTGCATCAGGATTATCTACCCCCTTCCTAGCACCTTTACTGGGGCAGGTGCAGAAGACTTTGTCCTCACTGAGGGATCTTTGGGAGCCCCAGGATGGTGGCAGAGCCCACCTGTTCTCCCCATGACTGGCAAAGAGCAGCTCCACGCTCTACCTGGGATGAAAATATGGCGAGAGAAGGAATACTGGCCACCGTCTGAGCACTTGCCCCTCAGCTGAGCAGAGTGCAAGCCCCACCGTGGATCTGAAAAGGAGAGAACTGTTCCCTTGCTGTCCCGTCCTCGCTCTGGCCCAGAAGAGCAGGGCTCACTCAAAGGGTGCAGTGTTCAGCCAGACCTGCCCGGCGCACTCGGAGCAGGCAGGATGGTGGAAGGAGGAGCAGGAGGCCGGGGCTGGGAATGCTAACTATGCAGAGAGAGGCTCTACCTGCAGCTCCGACCCCCCCGCGCCGGCCCGGGGCCGGAGCAGAAGGAGAAGCCCCTGCCGGGGGTGTCCAGCGCCGGGTGCGGTGGGAGGAGGCCAGGAGCGGCAGCAGGCACTGGACCGGGATGCGGAGCGCCCGCACAGCACTCCGGTGCGATGGAAATTGCCCCCACCCCAGAGCCCCGGGCGAGGGGAGGCGCGGCTTGCCCCGGCCTGCCCGCGCAGCCACAGCAGCACGCAGGTGGCTGCCCTGGGAGGCACGCTTGCTTACCTCCCTCCGCTCGGGCAGCTCCTGCTTGCCCTTGCAGAGCCCCGGAACAACAGGCAGCGGCTCCTCGGCAGCGCCCTTCAGCCCAGCCCAGCCCTGCCCTCGCCGGCAGGGAGAGGAAACACCGGGACTGCCCGGCTGCTCCTCTGAGCTGCCCGGCTGCTCCAGCGAGCCAGCGGCCCCCAGGGCAGGGCAGGGCAGGGCAGAGCCCTTCCCTCTGCTCCCCCAGCCGCCCCGGGACACATGCTCGGCTCCCCGAACCCTCCTGCCCCTGCACCACGGCATCCATCATGTGCTCCAGCTGAGGCAGTGGCCACGCAGGGCTCACCCATGCTTTGGGAGCAGTCCGGACCTGCAGCCCACTGCCAACAGCACCACATCGGCAGAGGAAACCGCCTCCTGCTCCAGAGCCCTCCACAGCCTCTCCACACGCTTGTCCCGGCCACCATACCTTGTCTGCTCCCAGCACCGAGAGCGAGTGCTTTGACACCCAGCCGGGGCAGGAGTAGGTAGGCTGCTGGGGAGCACGGGCACGGCAGGGGCATTTTTAGGGTGTTCATGGGGGTGAAGATGGCAAGCCAGAAGGCAGCTACACAGCCTCTCCTCTTCTGTGAAACATGAGAGGCACAGCAAGCAGAGGGCAAGGCTGGAGCAGCTCCTGGGCACAGTGGGCACCAGCAGCCATGGCACAGCACGTAAAGCGCCCGGCTCCGCCCGTCCCTGCAGTCACGGCACGGGGCCTGTCCGCCCTCCCTCCTCAGTCTCCTTGCTCACCAGACAAGCGCAGCCAGCAGTAACACGAGAGGTTTCCCAATACTGCCGCCTTCCAACCCCAGCGCGGGTGCGGGGCAGAAGTGCTGTTCACAGCAGGTTATCCTCCCTCCCCCACATTCTTCCCAGGAGCAAGCAGCTCCTGCTTCAGCAGGGATCAGGGGATACAGCCACTGGGACAGAAAAAGGCACCCCTGTCCCCTCTCTAGCTGGAAGAAGCTGACAGTGGATACAGGGAAGGGGCAGGCAGGATTCAAGTCCTGTCTCATGCCTGGGACACCCTGCCTCCAGTGAACACAGGGCAATGGCCAGGGGACAGGGAACGTCATGGCAGCAGAGCTGGGCAGCTGCACAAACACCGGAGCCTGCTCACACCAACCTCTGAGGCGTGGGCAGGAGCCCAAAGCTGGCTGTATGCCAGCCACCCTTCCACGCACAAGCAACCTTCATTCCTGGGAAAGTGCAGCCACTATGCTTGCCCCAGGCGCCCCCTGAGAACTGCCCATGTGCTGGCACTCCGCTCCTCCAAGATCCGCTATTTTTGCAGGAAATCCCCTTTTCTTTGTAGGCCCCGCAGCTCAGCCTGAATGGCCTTCGCTCTCCACGGCTCAGTAATAATCAGGTGAGCAGTTAATGTTTAGGGAGAGCTGGCAGTGGAAATTTTGCCATCACATTACCATGCTTCCTCCAGCCCTGCAGGCACAGAGGGGAGCAACTCTGTTTTCCCACAACATCACATCTGGCAGCAAGGCCCATGGTAGGGTGGGTGTCTTAGCCTGTGGTCTCTTCTAGAGCTAATGTGTACCTGCAGAGGGATGCTGAGGCACAACGACACTGACTGTGGGTACCAGGCCAGAGGCCTGGAGAGGCACAGGGACAGCCCCAGGCTTGCTGCCCCCCTCTACTGCCTCCCTCACCATGCATTACAAGTGAAGAGGAAGCCTGGCTATTCCCAGATCTTCAGGGCCACCAGCAGAGGAGTGATTTCATGGAGCCCTGGTTCCTGTTGTCTCACCTAGCTGTAGGTGACAGAAACTGCAAATTCTTCTCCCAGGTCTCATTTTTGGAACAGTGGCAGTTCAGCAGACCTGCTCAGAGTGCCTCAGTAGAAGCCCAACACAACAGCTTCCCAGGTTTGCAGGAGGTGAGAAAGGGCCCAAAAGCTGTGACAAGAGCTGCACAGCCATACTGGCAATTCAGAAAAGGCACCGTACTTTGAAGAGAGGCAACGCAGGGGGGAAATCACATCTGCTCTTACAAAGAGGTGGGAGGGGACAGGCTGGTTGCTCATTCAGCAGATCACCTTTAAAAGTGTGTATTGCAGCACCCATCTGACAAAGCACCTTATGATTCAGGGTCACCTCCCTGTCCTGCTCCCCATGCCTGAAATGCTGCTGCTAGAAGGGGGCTGTGCCAGCCGGCAGATACCACACAGGCAGTGCAGAGCAGGATAGCTGCAGGAATTTACAGAGGCGGAATGGAATTTGGCCAGAACGGGCTTAAAACCCCATGCTCCGGATTACCATGCCGTCCCTCCCTCCACAGTCTTATGACAAGCAAACCCTAAGTGAGAGTTTCACCTTTGTATTTCCCTGGAAAGAGCAACCTCTGGCAAAACAGCCACCACAATCTAGAGATGGGATCCAGCAGCACCCACAGAGCTGGATACCAACACATGCTGTAAAAGGAGGAAGCATCCTTGTCTCCCCTCTACCCCCAGACACCACCAGGCTGCTGAGAAAATCCCAGAAAGGATCCTCCTGGGAGACCAGGCAGCTGTGCCTCAGTTACAGCACATTCTCAAACATCGAGCTCTTCTCAGGCCCGTAAGATTACCACACACACCCTTCTGCCGCTCTGAGTGCAGCTTTTTATTCTGCAGAGGTCACACAGAAAAGCCATCTTCTCCTTCTCTGGCAGAACCACAGCACTCGGGGAAGAGGAGCCACAAGTCTCTGAAGGGTGTTGAAGCTCCAAGCTTGGCTGAAGCAGAGACTCTTGTCACCAGACTGTTTCCCTGTTTCCAGAGGAAACCAGCAAGCTCAGGCTGGGTCTGACACAGGAATGACTTGCTGCTTACCTCTTCATGTCTGAAACCCAGGAATGTATCAGGGGAGCAGCTCCTCTTGGCAGGGACCCCGATCACAAGGCCCTGCTAGACACAGTGTGCTTTTGCAAAGTCAGTCTCCCTGCCCACAGCCAGGCACTGGGTTCAGCTGCCCGGCAGAGCCACAGAGGGCACGCAGGGCACATGCGGGGGGACCGGTGCCACAGCAGAATGTGCAAGCGTGGCGTAGGAGGCTTACGCCTACCAGACATCCTGCGGTGCTTGCTTACAAGCTGGGCAGCTGCATTTTGCCACAACTCTCAGGCAAAGTAAAGGGGGCCCACCCAGACAGCAACACAGTCTCCAAGTGCTCCCACTCCTCTTAAGCCCAAGAAGCTGGAAGGACCCCCAAGAAACTCACAGAGGAAGTGTTCACCATACTGCTTCCAGCTTTACCTGCCCAGACTACAAGTGGTTTGATGCTAAGAGGATACTCAGCAGGTGAAGTATCAACACTGACTTGCCTTTCCCTGGGCCTGGTGAAGCTCAAGCCTAACTGAGGACAGACACAGAGGACACAGAGTCCAGAATCAAATCTCCTCCACACGCCTCCCTGGCCAGCACGGCTTGGCACAGGAGGAACCGGGCCTGGGCACTGTGCAGGAGGACCCCAACTGCTTCCTGAAACAGGAGCAACAGGAGCTGATCTCCAGCTCCTTCCCTCTCTGATGGGATTAGGTTTCTACTATCTGCATTTTTGCTGATGTCTGTGCTGCAGCTAATGACCAGCTCTGAATCCATTAAGTTCACCGTGTCCTGGTCTCCGGATGTGCTACGGGCATCAATACCTGTTCACCCTGCCATTTCCTGACACTTTCACTGCTGCGGGCTTGCAGCAGTTCCTGGGGTCAGAGCTGAGCAGGGGCAGCAGCCAGGAACTCCGGCTTTTATCCAAGTCAGCCTGCAGCAAGCCCTCCACCAGGTCCAGCTCTGCCATCAGCACAGCTGGAACACCCGGCAGGCATCATGCCGATACAGCAAGGGGTGGGAATTTCATCCTGTGTCATACTGACACCCCAAGTTTCCAGCTAGCAGTGCCCATGGGTAGAGACTAACCTCACACCCTCCTGCTCCCCTGAAATGATCTTGAACATCCTGCACCAGGTGGTGCTCCCTGGTGGGACAAGGGAGACCATATCCCAGCACAACAGGCCAAACCCACCCCCTGTACATGCTTGTTGAGTCTGCATCACCTCAGGCAAAATTAATTAGGTTAATTACAGAAAAAAAAGGAGACAAAGGAACTCCAGCAACCCCGTATTGGCACTCTACCTGGAAAAGCTCACAAGAGGTAGGACACCATCCACCTCTGGGGAGGTGCCAGAGGCATGGCTCTGAGCCAGGCTGTCAGGTGCCTGCCGTGCATTGTTACCAGCAGAACTGGGTAAGTGTTTTTGGCTGAATAGTTATTGATTGAAAACCACAGTTTCCAGACAGCTCAGAGCTATTTGCTCCTTCACTGTAAGTTCTGGACAAAAACAAAATGCTTTGTTTTCCAAGCAAAAAAATCTCATTTTGCATTGTTTTGTTTGTAATTGAGCTGCATTACATTTAAAAGAAAAGATAAAGGGTCTCTCAAATTTGTCTATGTTGAGTTTTTCTCCTTCCAGCTTTTAATTTTGGGCACTAAATCAAGCAATTAATTATTTGTCCAGCTCTGGACTCCAGACAAGCTGAGAGCATTGTGAGCCAAAAGGCTGGAGCAGCAGCTCTGCCCAAGCACCCGTGCTGAGGAGGGTGTTGATTTTTTTTTTTTTTTGTGGTGCAGGCTCCTTTCAGGCCTTACCTCGAGCTCTCTCGGTCCTAGGGGGAGGAGAGCAGGGCCCTGTGCAGGGAATGGCAGGTACCTCACCACAAGGGATCCAGCAGCCCAGTGGGCAGCAGTGCAGGACACACAAGGTCACTATCCCTGCTTGGAGGACATGCTAGGAGAGCAGGGCTTCCCATGCCAACTGCCCAGCACAGAATCATAGAATATCCTGAGCTGGAAGGGACACACAAGGACCATCAAGTCCAGCTCCCAGCTCAGCACAGGACAACCTCAGAAGTCACACCATGTGCCTGAGAGCTTTGTCCAAATGCTTCTTGAACTCTGTCAGGCTGGTGCTGTGACCACTTCTGTGGGGAGCCTGTTCCAGTGCCCCGCCGCCCTCTGGGTTTTTCCTAATAACCAACCTAATCCTCTGCTGATACAGCTTCATGCCATCAGCTTGTGACACCAGGGTCCCTCACTGGTCCTGCTAGTATTGGTCACTGGAGCAACTCTTCCGAATTCCATCTCACAGTGCCAAACTCTAGTGCAGCAGCCAGGCACACGCAAGGCGCTGACCAGCAAAGAAAGGCAATCCCTCCCCTGTGTGAAGAGCAGCTGCGCTCAGGGATGCAGCCTGGTACCTCTTCCACAAGGGACTAGCCCAAACTGGGAGCTGTGCTCAAGCAGCCACTCCTGTATCTTCCCTGTCCAGAGCTATTCCTGGCACCAATGCCCTCAGTGCCCAAGCGAGGCTGAAAGCAGAGCTCGTCCACTCAGGAATGGAACAGCTGCACTATAAATAGCAAAGCAGAATGGCTCAGGGCAGGCTCTAAGCAGCAATAGTGCCATCCACTCAGGGTGCCCTGGGCATTTTGTAAGACCAGAAGGGATTCTGAGCTATAGAGAAGCTTGCACATTGCCAAGAGGCTCTGACAACACTGTGGAGGAAAAACTGCTGTCCAGGCTAAGACACAAAACTTACCTGCAAAAATCCAAATAGGACATCTTGCAAACTGGAAATGAGTGACTGATGGGGGCCAAAAAAGGAGAGGAAGTGGATCCCAGAGGGGAGGCAGTTCCCAAAGCCAGGCAGTGGAAAGGAGAATACTCCCAACATCCAAACTGGTTACTAGCCCTCCTCCTTTCCTGCTGCTCCTTGTGTTCCTGTCCCTGGGGCTTCTCACACTGCTGAGCTAAACCTTGAACCTGCACACTAAAGGACAAAGGCAGGGAGGAAACAGCATAGCTCAACTCAACCAAGCAGCAAATGAGTGGCTGAGGACAAAAGCTCATATCTTCTGCAATCCACAGCAACCTCTGTGCAGGGCCCAGCCTGCACCAGGGGAAGCATAAGAGCTCAGACCATCCTGTGATCAGGTCTTCCAGGAAGAATCTTACCCTTCCCGCCACACTAATCCTCACTACTCCCTCTTCCCTGGTGGTGCCCCCAGTCTGGATCCACAAATACTCCACCTCGCCCTTCTCACTGACACCGTATGTCCTGTAAAGGGATCTCAGCCTCCCCAGATGAGAACACAACCAGCCTCAGGCTGCACCCACTGCCAGGCACCAGCCTCCCACTCTTTCAGCAGTGCTGCAGCACTTGGGCACACACTGGGAATAAGAGCACAGAAGAGACTCCTGGGAAATCAAGAGAGGGTGTATGCACAGCCCTGAACCAAATCACCCCCCAAATAAACACACAAGCACACGCACAAAGGGAAGCAGTTGCTTCTTCTGACAGAGAGGTTATTTTGTCAGAATAGGAAGACAGCACTAAAAAAAAAAACAAACAAAAAACCCCCCAAAGATAAAAACACCAAACCCCTGCTTTATTGCTCCTGGAGCACCAAAACCCGATGGGACACAAAAAGCAAAGATAGCCAGTGTTGACTATAAACCTACCTCAAGAATTCTGTAAGCCCACAGCTCGCTTTGCTTCTCCCCCATGGTTCTCCTGTCACCCCTCGCCCTTCCTCCTCAGAGCAGCAAGCAGGAAGAGAGGTAGAAGTCTCATTTTGGCCAAGTTTCCACTCAGGGAACAGAGGCTTGATAACAGGCTGGACAGGATGTGAGCACCCATTGAGGAAAAGGATTAGTAACCCCTTAATCTGCACATTTTGGAGTCTAAGCACTTTGCTCTGCTCTTTAATTAAACCACGGAGTGCAAAGATTGCCAGAAGGTAGAGAACAAGGAGGAAGAAAGAGCGGAAAGAAGAAGCTGTGGCTTAAAGGCTGTTCTTTAATACTTAAATGCAAGGAGGAGGGTGTTACTAGCAGGAATGTATTTCACCTCAAGTGCTTCATACTGGGGCTGTTAAGCATCCTGTTGCCTCCCCTGATCCAATCTATGGGAGGGTCAGGGGCAGGATGAAGGGCAAACTATGTGATGGCCTGGGGATGGCAAAGGAGGGAACAAGGAGATCTATCGACCGGACAAAGCTTTACCTGTGGCAGCTTTGTCTGGCTGGTCATGACTCCCCTCCTGAGCCTCCTGCCTCCTGGGAAACAGTATGAGTGCCAGAGCACGTTTGTCTCCACTTCACACACCTGTCTGCACAAAAGAGCCTTGTTCCAGCACTTATCTGGCTCCAAGATGGGGAGGTGCCCGAGCCTCACCGCCCTGGCACCCAGGCAGGACGTTCAGCTCCGTGTCGGGCTTCTTTGGATCTGCCTGGCAGGGGAAAATTTCCTGACACAGGTAAAGAGGGAAACCTTTTACCACAGCCCAAGACAAACAGAGCAGTTCAAATAATGCCCCGCTTCCCTCGAGCTGTGTTCAGGCACACGTGCCCGTGCAGAGTAGGCAGCAAGCCTGAGGCTCCAGAAGCTACCTGAGCAGTGAGGAAAGGAGCCCCACAGCACAGCACAGCACAGAGAAAGGCAGCTGGTGCCAGAGCTGGGAACAGGAGTGCCAAGGAATGGCCTCCCCTCCCGAAACGCTCTGCCACCAGCTCTGCCCCACCCACACCAAGGCAGGGGGTGCGTGTGTGCAGGGGCAGCCTGTCACTCCAGCGTTCCTCTCTTCCCTCACTCCTATTCTTTGGAATTCCTCTCCTCTGTTTGCTTTGTTTCAGACCTCAATGAACAGGAAGAAAAGGGAAGGAGCCTTGACAAATCCGATCAAGGCGTAGACATGCTGAGGCTCCCTCCTGCTGGCATGCCAAGCCCTACACTAATGAGGGGCAGGGAGAGAGAGGTGGCCACTGGGAACAGTGGCCCCAAAGAAACACTTGATGTCATGGACAGAGGGAAAAGAAGCTGCTGGGACAGAACAATGCCAGCACAAACTCCCAGCCTTCAGAAGGAGGTCTTCCCATTTACCCTAGCCCAGGGAGATGGTCCCAGCTCCTCAGTCCAGGTCCCAGCGACTTACTGCCCGCTACACAGGAAATAAGCAATAGACCATAGTATTGTTCGGGGAGAATGATCCAGACATGCACACTCAGGTGAACAACGACAGAGATGGGATATTCAAAGGACTGATGTGGAGAATCTGGTCCTTCCCTCCAGAGAACTGGGCTGTGGGGGCTTACAAGTGCCAGTGTTCTGTCCAGAGCTTCCCACAAGTCCCAAATACCCAGAGAGCCAAACCCTTCTGCCATGCAATTATCCCGTTTACCGATTTAGAAGCACTAAAACAGCAAGGGAGCAACCACATGTAAACCATCTACTTAACATACATGATAACTAACCTTTGAAGGCTGCCAATGTTGCAGGAGTGGCTAGGAACAGCTGGAGAAGTTGGCACGGCCTGGTGGTGCCCGTGAGGACCCCTCTCTAACCAAGGATTCTCAGCTTGAAGGGCAGATAAGACATCTCAGCCGTACTTGAGAGTTTTGGAGCTTGCTGTCACCTGAAACCCAAAAGACAGTCACGTGAAGAGCTGCTGCAAAGGAGAGCTCTGAGGACAGGCCCCTGCACATCTGAGAGTCACAGAAAAGAGCACCCAACACCTTGGTCCTGTCCCTGTCCTCCAGCCTGTCACAAAGCGTGGCTCAGTGTCACCCAAGGCTACCCAGACAGCCCAGGGGAGAATGACTGCCTGCATGCTGCATATTCCCAGTCCCAGTTCACTGCACATTCCCCCCACGCAAGGAGGGCTGTGCACACGTCCCCAGAATTGCTGGCAAAGCCACAGCCACCATGTTCCATCGCAACACATGCGAATCCTCGCACCAATCCTTCAGCAGGATCAGGAGCTGAAGGGGGAGGGATCTGCAAGCTCTCTGGCCCCCTCCCAAACAAGATAGCAGCAGCAAGCGTCTAACTTGTGAGGCAATAAAGGGATTAACTCTCGTGTCCAGTAACCTGAGCCCCCGGGACACGCTCTGGGCAGCCCCACAATGGCAGTCAAGAGAGTCCGTCCAAATAGGTGCATACAGGGAGAGAGAAGGAGCAAAGGCAGAGGAGAGAGAAAGCAGGCAAAAAAACCCATCACGCACACAACTTGTGCTGAAGAGAGCAGAGCAGTCTGCACATGTTACTCCTCCTCAGAGGAAATCCTCTTCCTCTGCTGGGATCTTGCCAGGGCACCCCCTTCCTCCAACTCCCACAGAGCTGGGCACACACATTCCACAACTGCAGGATGAGATGGATAAGCCCTTCTCCCAGAAGGCTAGAAGGATTCTCAGCTCCTTATCAGGAGAAAGCCCAAAACAGAAGCACAGACATACTAATGTGCTGGGGCAAAGGAACTGGAGAAGAATTGGGAATTTTGTTTTAAAGGCCCTCTATCCACACATCGCTGCTCTAAGATGCAGCAGGAGCAGGACCTTAAAAGCAGGTAAAAACCTACTAAAAGCATGTATCTGGTCTGTCCCACCTGTTTTAAAAGCCCAGATGGAGAAACAAGTGTGCAGTGTGCTGTATTTCTGCACCCCTCTAGCCACAGCAAACCCCAGGCCAGCCTGGCACAGCACAATACGACAGAAGGGAGGTGACATCAATCCCAACAAGGGCTGGAAATAAAAAATAGTAACAACAGCTGCTACCTGAACAGTGAAATCCAGCGATTCCAAGAGTGAAGTGCAGCACTGCACTGTTCAGCAAAACCCTTCTTCAGCAACAAGGCCCAACAACACTTCTGCTTTGTGAGTCTCCATCAGATTCTGGCTACAAGGTGGCAGCCAGTGAGAGAGGACGTGTATGGACCCTACAGCACATGTCAGTAAACAGACATCTGTCTCCTGCATCATCCCACTCTGCTTGTCCTGATCGGTCGGCTCCCAGCTCAGACCAAAGGGGTCTAAGAGGGGAAACTCAAGAGATGGATACTTCTGGAGCAGTAGGAACCCGAGTGCCAAACCCTCCTGGCATACACCCCACAGCCCTCACACCCAGGTGCTACCAGAGCTTTATATTTCCAGGAAACAGTTCAGCAGGTAAGAGCCACCACCTGGGCTAGGAAGCAGAAGCTGCTGGCAACAACACTGAGTACTTTCAACAGCAAAGAGCTCAAAAAGCAAAGGCCCCTTCAGCAGCACTGTCCAGTGGGACCCACCACAGCATCACTGGGGACAGCAGAGTTCCCGTTTGCACGTGGCCAGAGCCTCGTCTCCAGGATGGAGCCCACATCATATGGCCACAACCCAGCCACCAGCAGTTATTCACACAGCACCACACACAGCACCTGCAAGATCTGCAGCGTGGTGGGACCGACCTCCAGGTCTGCTGCCTTCTCCAGGTGGGGTCAGGGAGCTTAGGGTGACGCTGGGGGAAAGGAAGGTCAGAAACCACAAGCAGTTACCCCTCACATGTCCAAAAGCAGTTGCAGTGCCCATTCCCTCAGGGCCCAGCTGTATCCCTCCCTTGGAGAGTTTCCATCAACTCAGTCCACCAGAGAATTACGTGTCCAAAAGTTTTTTCCAACTGCATCACACGGTTATTAAAAGACATGGCCTCTCCCTTTCAGCCCTTGGCACAGGCAGATTTGAGTATTACAGGAGAGATTGCACATTGCTAATGAATCAGGGAAGGGAGTTATCCAAGTAACAATCTGTGGCTCTAAATGGCTTTCTGGAAAAGGCAGGAGGCAGTCAGTATCTCGCAGCAGGGCTCTGCACACATTGCCAGACATGTTGCTCCTCCTGGGAAGCCAAAAAGTCTTTCTCCAGAGATGCCAAGTCTGAGCTAAGCTGGGAAGGGCAGGGGCACTCTGACAGAGAACAGCAACAAAATGCCTCCAAGTCAAAACACCTATTAAAAGGCCCCTTAAGCTTGTTTGACCTGGGTTTCCCTTCCTGTCAGGCTACTGCTTCAAGTAACAGATGTGACAGCAACACTTCAGGAACTTAGGTACTACACCACCAGCTTCCCCTGCCAGCTGTTGCATTTCCAAGACCAGGAGTACAAGCTACCGCCATGTCCAAGCCAGGAGGGCTTTCCAAGATCAGAAGTACAAGCTACCACCACCAGCACTGCCATGCTCAGAACCTGGTGTGCTTCACTGCCCTTGTCTCCTCATTTGGACAGAGATCTGGAGCTCTCCTGAAAGACGTTGGCGTCCAGTGGGATATCATGAGTGAATGAGGCCTTCCATTTTAGGCAGGGTTCATGTAACAGGGACTAAAATACTCCCTGGACACACTTCCATCTACAGGTTATTTGGAGCAATTCATAATTTATCCCTAGCTGTCCCAAAGTATTGGCTGAGCTCATCCAGAAGCAAAGAAAATACATAGCCAGACCATGGCGTGAGAGCTGAGAAGGGCAGGAAGGGATGCCCTGAAGAGAGGGCCAGAAAGCCCATCTCATCCTTCATCACAACTGCTCGCTTTCACCCACAGCCAAAAAGATCCACATCCCCGGCCTCATACTGCCAGGCTACCTCTCTTCTGGCAGGGGAGGGTAATCAGGAAGACAAGGTTGGGGAGAATATCCACTTCTCACCCCAACTACCCTGCTCCCAAGACACAGCTAAGCATCAATATATTGAGTGTATCCTCCCACATCCCGCTCCCCAGCTCCAGCCCTGGTAGGCACTGTAGGAGAACATCCTCACCCCAGCACTCTGAAAGATGTGTTTTGAGGCTTACTTAGGATGAACTGCCTAATAACCGTGGCAGTGCTGCACCTGAAGTCAGGCTTCCCAGAAATGGTGTGGTCTCATGGATCTGAGCAAAGAGCAAGACACTGGCAGCCAAGCAAGCTGGACTTCAGCACTGTACCCACAGATGGGCTGGCAGAACATTTGTTTTGGGTTTTTTTTTTTTTTTTGGTTTGCTTCTTTTCTTACCGTTAGTGCTGAGCCTGCACCCCTCATCATTAGAGCATTGGAACTATTTGGCCTCGGTTACAGCCGGAGGATTTCCAGTAAGCACAAGCCCTCAGCACCCAGACTGACAGTAAGCATTAAGGAAAGGGTTGCTCCTAGATCATTCTGGGCACAGTCAAGAGAGAAATTAGTCCCTCAACCCAGCCTTACACCTCCTGCCGCCACACACACCATGGGCACCATAAGCCAAGGCAATTTAAGCCTTGCTAGTCTCATGGGCTTGCTGCTGCTCCGAAGCAGTGCTCCCTTGCAACATATTTACCATAAAAAGGCAGCATGATGCTGTTCAAACTGTCCTCCAAACCCACTTGCTGCAAGCAGGAGATGAACAAAAAGGGACACGATGGTGGGAAAGAGTTTGGGGGCAAGGGGTGAAGACTAAGCATCTGCCAAAATGCTCCTTGCCCAGGGACAGAATCTAGCTGTGCTGTTCAGAGCAGCCCAAGGACTTTGTGCATCAAGCTTCACCTCTGGCTGAAGACAAGGTGTCTTTGGCAGACGCCTAGGCAGCCGGCTCTCACATTGCTGTCTGGCAGAGCTACAGCATCTCCTTGAAGAAGAGCAGCTCTGGCAGTCTGCACTGGATATGCCCCTAGAGTCACCAGCAGCACACACTTACCCCAGTAAGCTGTGCTGGAGACCTCTGTCACGGGCTTCGGGTGCTATCTCACCCTCCTTCGCACTTACACTAGCAGCCCAGCCACCGTGAAATTCAGAGAAACTCGCAGGTAGCACTGCATGTGAATGGAAAGTTGGGTCTAATCCATGTGATTCTGACTAAAAAGGTTTGTTTAGCGCCAGACTGCTTGCCAGCGGTATCTCGTGCCCTTTTTGAACTCAGCCTGCTGGAAAACAAACCCTCGGGGGAAGAGGAGAGATCAGAAAGGATAAAGTGCCTGCCCATGCAACTGTAATTCCCGCCGAGGAAGCCGCAGGCACACACTGTGCCCATTGTGCGGAGGTAACCGGACAGGAGGAAGGAGGGGCGGCTCGGCCCGGCTCTGTGCGCACCCGAGAGGCCACGAAGCGCCTCCTGGCCCGCGGGCACCGCCGATCTTTGCCCCGGGCAGCGTGCGGAGCCAGGCCGGGCTGCGGGCAGGGGCGCTGGCCAGGAGCCTCGGCTGAGCGGGAGGCAGAGCCGGGACAGGGCACGGCAAGGAAGGAGGGAGGGAGGGAGGAAGGTCGCGGGACCGGGCACAGGTTGGAGCCGCTTCTGCAACAGGCTGCAGCCAGGCGGGCCCCGCGCCTCCTCCCGCCTGCGAACGGGGACACCCGTGCCAGTGCGGCAAACCCTGAGCGCAGCGGGGGCCGTGCGAGCCCTGCGTGCGCTCCGGGAGCGCTCCCACTGCACGGCCCGACCACCGCCCTTTGCTCCCCGTTCCGGTCCCCCCGGCCCCGGGCGGGGACGGACACCGTCACGCACGGACGCGAGGATGAAAGCCCCCGTCCCCGAGAGCCCCCAAGCTTTCCGCGCCCCCAGGGCAGCACCTCCCCAGCGAGTGGGCACGGGCCGTTCAGCCCCGAGCGGAGCGCGGCTGTCCCTGCCTCCTCGGTCACGCCTCACCCTTCCCCGCGCAGAGCCCCGACCAGGTGCAGAGCGAGGCTCCCCACTGCCGGGCAAGCAGCGACCCAGGTGCCCGTGGGAGCCTCCGGCTGGGACGCGGGGTGCCGCACGCCGCTCCCCGGCGGGTGACGAAGGGGCAGGCGCCGCTCCCGGCGCCCGCTCTCATTCCCCAGCGCCACCGGGAACTTTTTACCGGCGCCGCAGCCAGCGCCGGCAGCTCCCCCGAGCAGCCCCCGACGGGCGGCCGGTACCCCGCACACCGCCCGCAGCCGCCCCGCGGAGCGCCAGACCCCGGGTGGGCAGACCCCCGCCCGCCGCAGCGCTCCAGGAACGACTCCTTCCCGGGAGCCCCCAGAACCGACCGCACCCCGGCTCCTCACCCGGCGGCAAACCGCGGCCCCGCTCGGCACACCGCCGGCCCGCCCTTACCTGCCCGGCCGCCGCCGCTCCTTCAAACCCCCGCCCCGCCGCCCATCGCCCGCTCGGCGCTCGGCCCGGCTCGGCTGCTCGGGGCGGGGCGCGCTGGGGGCGGCCCCGGAAGCAGCGCGGCGGCGCCATGGCGGCGGTGGCGGCAGCCTCGGCGCGCGCCCGCGGAGCCGGCCCGGTGTGGCGGCTGCGCCTGCTGTGCCAGCGCTACCAGGAGTACGTGAGGCGGCACCCGGCCGCCACGGCCCAGCTGGAGGGCACCGTGCGGGGGCTCTCCTACCTGCTGCCAGGTGCGGGAGGCGGGCGAACTTTCGTCCCTCCGGCCGGGGTCTGCGCCGGGGGGTGCGGGCACCGGCACCCGGCGGGGAGCGGGGGCTCCCCCGGCTCCGGGCGCTCGGTGCAGCCGCTCTCTTCCCTTCGCAGGTCGCTTCTCGGACTCGCACGCGCTGTCGGAGCTGGGTGAGTGGGCAGCGGGTCGGGGCCGCAGCTGTGCCCTTGCCCGGGTGCGTGCGGGTCTTGCTCCCCGGGCCCCGCTTTTGTCCGTGACTGGCTGCGTTCTCGGGCAGCTCCTGGGAGGAATCTGTACATCTTGCTGCCCTCCTTCCCTCGTCCCCTGTCGGGGACAGAGGCAGCAGGGCCGGTTTGGCTTGCTTTCTGTACATCCATTCCGCGTTGTTCTCTTCCTTTTCCAGTGTACTCTGCCTCCAACCTCCTAGTGCTGTTAAACGACTGGATTCTCCGAAAGGACCTGCAGCAAAACCTGCCGGTGGTAAGGCTGGAGTGTGTGGGAGGAGGATTTGGGACACATGCTTCTCTCCTTGCAGGAGCTTTCAGGGAGTGTCTGTAGAAACTTAACAGGTCTTTGCTGTGGCCTCTCTTTGCGGTCAGGTATGGAGAAGCCAGAGGCAACTTCTGAATGCAAGTAGAACAGCAACCCTGTCCGTAGCTCCTGGCTTGGAGGTGTGGCCGGAGCACTCCCTGGACCACAGAAATCAGGCCCTGACTTGCACCAGAAGCTTCACAGGCTTATTTGAGAAGCTCAGAACTTGGGCTAGGTAGGGGTGTTGATGAATAAACCACTGCTGTTTGCACAGCAGTGGCTCTGGAGCGCTGAGGCTCTGATTCCATCTGTCAGACTCTTCCTTTGCATATAGTATTGAGTAAAATAAACGTAAGTGCCTTGCTACTATGTATCTCTTGCATGAGCCCCAGGCCAGCTCCCAGCGTTGTTAAACCCTTTGGGGAATGGGGGAGAAGTTGTTTTTTTCCAGACAGGGCTCTTCCGTTACAAACCTGCACAGTGTGTGGGTTGGGTGCAGTCAGCTCCCTGAAATGGAGCATCAGGTGTGTAACAAATAGAAATGCAGAAGACTTGCTTCCCTGGTTTGAGTTGAATAGAATTTCAGCTGTATTGTCTTTATTGATGCTTTTCAGTGGATTGACAGCAGTAGTAAGTTCCCGTGTGGAGAGCAGAGACCTAGACTGGAAGAGCACCCACTGTCTCGGGGTTCATGCCTGAAATCTAGACTGATGCTGTGTTCTGCCGGCATTCACTCTGGCGTGGCTTTGGACTCTGGGTCCCCTTCCCCCTACTCCAAGCACATTCTCTCATCAGCTCTCTCCAGAGAGGAGGCTGTCTTGTGTCTCGGCTCTGGGATGAGGAGGAGGGGAGAGTTTTGCTGTGGAACTCAGGCACAGTGCCACAACCCAGGAGGCTATCCTGCTGTGTCAGTTTGGGTAGAGGCAATATGAAACACAGGTGTGATGTTCTCCCTGTTTTTGGAGTAGCAATTCCGTGTGATACTGTGATGTCTCAGTCTGCCCCTGCTTGGAGGTAGATAAGTGGACTTGTGTGTAGGCTCCAGCCGCAGTGAAGACATTGCTTTTTGTTTCTGGAGCTGTGGCTTCAAGGCCATCCGGTGCTTATTTCAGAGGGTCCCACCAGACTGGGCTGTGTTTCTGCCCTCTTTAACTCCCGAGCAGAACCTGCATCCTGTCCCCCTCCTCCCCTCTGTGTTTTGCAGTCGCTGCCCCAGCAGAAGCTGCTGACCTGGCTGAGTGTGCTAGAATGCGTGGAGGTCTTTGCAGAGATGGGGACAGCCAGGGTGTGGGGGGAGATGGGCCGGTGGACCATCATTGTCCTCATCCAGCTGGCTAAGTAAGTGCTGCGGGCAGAGGGGAAGGGGCAGCGTGCGCTCGGAAAGGGGACCTGGAGGGCACTCCATAGTACCCTGGAAAAAATCCCACACGGGACTGAGCTGCCAGTCCCTGAGGCTGGGGGAATTTGCAGCCCCACAGTTTACTGGATTCTGTGCCACAGAAGGGAACACTTAGACCTCTCACCTTGCCAGTTCCTCTGAGGAGACCTGAGAGTTTCCCTCTTCTGTGGAAGCCATCGCTCCAGTGTAACAGGAACCCAACTCCATAGTCTGGTATTGAAGACTTCCACGTGTCTGTTCGCAGAGCCATCCTTCGTCTCCTGCTCCTGCTGTGGTACAAAGCTGGCATCCAGATGTCTCCTCCCATCGTGCCGCTGAACAGGGAGAAGCAAGAGCCTCTCCACCCTCAAGGTGAGCCCATGGTGTTGACATCATTGGCTTGGTGCCTTGCTGAGCCACATGTCTTGTCCTGCTAGAATTGCTCATCAGAGAAGTGGGTTGTGCAGCACACGGTACCGTACGGTGTCTATACTCAAGGCTGTGTTGAACTTTCCACCTTTTGCAGAGGACGAGTTAGCTTAGTGGCAGGATTGTCCTGCTGTCTGGAAGGAGGGGATGGAGAAGTCTAAGCTGGGGATTTCTGGCTGAACGTGCCCTGGTCTAATGATGAGGAAAGAGGCCCTAGTCCTGGGCAATGTCAGGCAGATTTACCTTTTCACCCTCTGCCTACTGTTAGGCCTTGCAGAAGGTCCAGTTTGCACTAGGTCATCCTTTTAGTCTGCTCTTCTTGGTGGCAGCATAGGAGACGGTGCTGCCAGCTCTGGGGTGTGAAGTGTATTGCTTTGAAGCCTGACCCCTCTGGCTGTTTTCTTCTGCAGGCATGGAAGATAACTCCTCAGGGAAGGATCAGACCTATGTTGGCAGGCGTTCCAGCCGTGTTGTGCGCTCTCTACAGAGCAGTAAGTAACCGAGCCTGTTTTTCATCCTGAGCTGTTCCTGCCCTGTACCTTCATGGATGGCATGGGTGTGAGCTGTCAAGGGTAGAACCTTGTGTTGGGACATATCTTGCCACTCACTGGGCCCACTGTGGGTAGGTGGAGGTATCAAAGCAACCAGAGACATGCTGCAAGGCTAGCACCTAAATTGTGTTTTCCCAAGTGAGCTGTGCAACAGAGACAGCTCTGCATCACGGTTATGCTTCGAGGAGCACAGATCTTACAAGTACCTCTTCAAGCTTTCCTATTTCACACCTTCACAGTGCAGAAAGCAGGGAAACATCATAGGAAGGGGTCCTGGTTTGGGCTGGGAGAGAATTAGTTTTCTTCCTGGTAACTGGTACAGCGCTGAGTTTTGGGTTTAGTATGAGAATAATGTTGCTAACATTATTATAACTGATATTGTAGGTTGTTGAGAAGTAGCGGTTACTCTAAGTCAAGGACTTTTCCATTTCCTGGGTTCTGCTAGTGAGGAGATGCACAAAAAGCTGGGAGGGAGCACAATCAGGATGGGTGACCTGAACTGGCCAAAGGGTTCTTCCATACCAAAGAACATCTTGCCCACTGTATGAACTGGGGGGATTTGGCTGGGAGGGGCCAATCGCTGTTTGGAAATCCGATGGGTATCAGTCTGGGGATGGTGAAAGGTTGTACATCACTCGTGTTTCTTGGGTTTTGTTATCTTCCTTTTCATTGCTGTTACTATTATTTTTATTTTTGCTATTTTACCTTATTTCATTTATTAAACTCTTCTACGTCAATGAAGGAGTTTCACCTTCTACCGATTCTTCTCCCCATCCAACCGGCCTGGGGGGGCGGTGAAGGGCTCCAGGTGGAGCGAACTAGCAGTCGTGTGATAGCTAGTTTCCAGCTGGGACAAAGCTTTTATTTGTGTCAGTAACCAGACCTGCTTGTTTCAGCCCCTTCCCTGCAGTCGCGGCACTGGGGGTCCCCCCAGCAGAGGGAGGAATCGCAGAGCCGAAGAGCGGAGGAGATGAACCAGCCTCCCACTCCTCTGGGTCTCCAAGAAACCATCGCAGAATCCATCTACATTACCCGCCCCCTGCTCCACCGTATCCTGCCTTTCTCCGTGCGGGGTCCCGCCGCTGGCGGTGCCAGCAGAGGGTGCTGCGGGCTCGGCCCGGGTGCGGGGCAGTGCCTCGCCTGCTCCGCTCCCTGCTCGGCTCTGCTTGGGCACGGGACTCGGCACTCTTCCCTTTCTTACGCTTCGGTGGCTGGCCTCAGCCACCGGAGCTGTGGGTGCAAGTCCTTCCAGCCCTTTTCCCCGGGGCCCCCAGCCCTGCCTTAGGGTGTGTTCGCCTGCACTTGGCACAACTTTGTGGGTACGCGGGCGATCACTTCTCTGCGTGTCTCTCGTTAGGACTCTCATCTCTTCATTCCTTGACTGTGTTCCTAGTATTGAGTTTAGGAGTATGGGGCCAGAGATCATGGAAGCCCTGGCTCCTCTCGGCAGTCCTGGACATCTCAAGGTCAGTCTGATGAAAAGTCTTTCTTGGTGCTTGGTTTGTTGGTGGCTGGGCATCACACTTCCCCATTCCCCAGTCCTGGGCAGGCCCTGCTGAGAGAAGTACACGCTGGGGCTGGTCTTTACCTTGGGATTGACACATCTACAGCACTTACAGTGTTCTTTGTTCTGAGCTGGTGCAGGCTGCTCTGCATGGAGCTGAGAGTGGAGGGCTTTGGAAACCCGCTTTCTTTTCCCTGCTGGCTGCTTTTGCTGTGACTTAGCTCTCTGCCGTCCTCCTTCCAGTCTGAGCTTGCTGAGTGATCTGAAAGACCTGAACAGGCGAGAGCGGGCAGAGCTGAGGCGACGAACCATCCTACTGCTGTACTACCTGCTGAGATCTCCTTTCTATGACCGATATTCAGAGTAAGGGGCCCTTGCTGGGCTTTTGCTGAAAATTTCCCTTTTAACTGAAATAGCATCAGAGGACTGGGTGAGTGGATCTGAAGGTGTGTGGGTGCCTCTGACCGGGTTAATCTGAGCCCTTGTGTGACAGCTGCCATTGCTGTTTGTGTGTTCAACAGCTGGGGCAGGGGATGTCCAGCTGGACTTGTTCATACTCTCTCCCTTTCTAGGGGCAGGATCCTCCTCCTTCTGCGCTTGTTGGCTGATTATGTGCCTGGAGTTGGCTTCATCACACGTAAGTGGGTCCCACAGTTATATCGCCATATCTGTCTGGTGAAGAAAAATGAGGGCTGTTGGGAACATTTGTCAGTTGGTTTCCAGTCCAGGAGAGGAATTGGGAAGTCCCTAGGGAGGTTAGCACTAGAGCACCCTGTGTTGATGCTTGAGTAATTTTTAAGTGCTGAAGAAAAATACTAATTGCTTCCTAGCTTGATGACAGTAGTAAACATCTCTGTACCCTGAGGCTGTAGAGCTTGGTGTCTGCCACCTAGACTTGTTCTCCTGGGCTTCCTTTCTGCATGTCAGCTGGTACACCAGGGCCCCAACTTTGCAGCCCTGTTCTGAACTCTTTTCCTTGATCCCTAGTCTGCAGTGTGGACACGAGGGGTAAATGGGTGTCTGGAAGTATTGAACCAGGCAGAAACTGACTGTAAATCAAAGGGCCAAACCAGGTCTGTGTTCTAGTTCTTCACCAGAGGATCCCTTTATTATAGGCCAACATTTCATTTCCCCCCACTCTTCCCCTGATGAAATTGATAATCCTTTTGTGGAGTGATTCATGGCAGTGACATTACATCAGCCTGGCATCATGGGCTTGTCCTTTCTTTGGGGAGGTCACAAAGCTGTTTAGATCAGGAGCCACTTCCTCCAGTTAGTGTTTTCAGAGAGGCTTTGAGGCCTGCATTAAGCCCTGTGCAATGTAAGCATTTTTGCTCTACAGCAGATGCGTCTATGTTTGCACCTGCTCACTACTGCTGAGTTGTCTTCCCTCTTCCCTGTCACAGCAGTGTTCTCCTGACTCTCTGCATGTGGGTTTTCCCCTTGCACACTGTAGACTCCGTTTCCCACTGGAGTTTGAACATGCCAGCTCTGAGGGAGTGGTTGGTGTCCCATACCATGGCCATGCTGACCATGTTTCACACCCCTCTTGGTCCTGCTCTGATTACTGGCACCACATTGCAGCATTGCCCTTACATCTTGGCAAAAGTAACTCTTCTATTCTTGGGTTCATCTGAGTTGTGTAAGTGGAGATTGGGGGTTGTTTGCATCATAATGAGAAGTGGGGGTATACACCATAGACACACAGCGTTAAATTGTTGCCTTTCTACATGTATGATCCCTCTGTTCTCTTGTTTCAGGGCCACTGATGGATTACTTGCCTGCTTGGCAGAAAATCTATTTCTATAACTGGGGCTGATAAGAAGATGATTACTCTCTGCTAAAATTATGGCTGGACATTCCTAAGGAGAGCAAGCAGGCTGGGGGAGGGGTGTTGATAATGTCTAATTTTCAGTTAAATCATAAATGAGAAGCTCCTGCTCTGCAGAGCAGGGAGGGGGTTGTATGCATTTTTTTAAACAGATCTAGGTGCGAATGACGGACGCTAAATATGTGGGGAGACCCTGGCCACCTATTTTGTCTGGACCATTGTGTGGCTGCAGTGATGGTGATGGGACAACCTCTTTTTTGAAGCACTTGATTTTTCTTTTGTACAGCTGCGCTGTAACCAAGCCAGGCAGCGCAGTGGGTTTTGGGGAGCACTGTCTCACGTGTCAAGGCCCTGAGGTTGACCCACAACCTGCTTGTGTTGGCCGTGCCTGGTCCATCTGCTTGGAGCGGATTCGTCTGTCAAATAAACTGACTGAATGGAGAGAACTGAGCTGAAGAGCCTCTGCCTCTTTGCATGGGATCCCGTGTATGTGGTTGCCAGCAGGTCTCTCTTTGTCAGAGCAGCTTTTGCAGTTGTCTACCCTGGGATGCTCTGTCCCTTAGAGACCTTTTGCTCTGGCCTGTGTCAGTGAGTGCCCCGCATGTTGCTCAGCTGGTGACTATAGCCTCTGTAATTCCCAGTGCCTGCCTCAGTCCCCAGAGTCCTGGGGTTCCCCTGGGGGTACGCAGAGCTGCGGTGTGCAGGCTGCTTTCCTGGCACCTACTGTGTATTAAAAGGGGTTGTGGAATGGCTGCCAGCCAGTGCTTGGGGGCTTGGCCAAGGGCAGAGGAGAAGTGATTAATTCAGCAAATCTGCTGTGCCACATTTAATAAAGGGCCTAGGAGAGGCCTGTCTCTCTTCTAACAGGGGGACAGTTGAGGAACCAGTCTGCACAGTGAGCTTCTGTGGAAGTTCCCTTGGCCAGGACAAAGGGTCAGGCAGCTGGTGGCACTGGTCTGTCCCACATGCAGCTGTCTGGGCAGTGAGTGTGCCCCAGTGGGTGTCAGGAACATTCCTACCTGAACCATCCCTGAAGGATTCTCAAGCTGCAGGGGTCACAGCCGCCTTGTCTCCGCACTCACACACACACACGCATCCCTCATGGGCCACCGCAGTTGGGGACCACAGGACTTGGCCAGTGTGAGGGGTCTGTGTTGCCACCTCCGCTGGCAAGGCCCTGCAGTGTGGTAGGGGCAGCACAGAGAAGCCATGACCAAGGAACTGTTGCTCCCTTTGCTCGTCTTTTAGCAGAGGAAGGTGCTGAAGTGTTGGCTCCTGGGTCAGTGGTACTGAGATGAGATGCAAGGGTCTGCTGTCGGCGGGTTTCAGAGGAAGGCACAAGCAGGTGCTGAGGGACAGGGACAGCCCTGGGGCGCTGACTACAGAGGGACGTGCACCAGCACAGTGATGGCTCAGCAGCTGGCAGGGCCCAGGCAGAGGCAGCCCAGGACCCAAAGGGGACAAGGTAGGAGGGGACAGCAGCCGCAGCTGGGAGGGGCCATGTCCCTGCCCCACCCAGCAGGTGTCCCGGGTAACCACGGCGGCCCCTCTGTGACGTTGCTGCGGAACGAGTGGCACCGGTCAGTGTGCACCATGCTGTGCTGCCTGCTGCTCCTCGCCCTGCTGCTGGGGGCTGCGCTCCCACAGCCTGTGCGCGAGAGGTGATGGCACTTCCCTCCTCCTCGTCCTCCCTGCCCCGGTACCTGCAGGTACCCCAGGGCCCCTGACACGGGCTGGGACTTGCAGCACCTGGCCCAAGAGCTGGCCAGACTGGATGGAAGATGCAGCACCTGGGTGCTTTGGGTAAGTGCTGTAGGACCTTGGCTCACTCCTGGCCCCTGTTTTCCTCTGTAGGGACAGCTACACAGTTCCTGAGGATTTCTCTGCTCCCCTGGAGCTCCCACAGAAGCACTTTGGCCTGGTGGACGGTACAGTGCCCTCCCTGCCCCATGGAACTCCTTTTCCATGCACTCACCCTCCAGGTGGGTGGTTGTCCCAGAGGTGAGCCCGGCCTCTGCTGCACCCGCAGATTACGGCATCAAACCCAAGCAGCCTCGCTTCAGAACGCGGGTGGCCCCGGACCGGCCGGCGGAGCTGCGCAGAGCTCACAAAAACAAGCGCGACGGGCTGGACCTGCTGGAGTACTACGACGATGGGCACCTGTGAGCCAGCGCGGCCCCGCGCCCGCCACAGCCCAGCAGGTGAGGGCTGGAGCAATAGCTGCCAGAAGTCCCTTTGGATCATCGTATCTTGTCTGGCCTCCCAGGCCTGCAGCCGGGCCTTTTGGACCAATACCAAGACGCTCCAGCTCCTCTCGGGGTCCCAAAGGAAAGAGGGAGCCAGGGCCCAAACCCCTTGTAGTGGGAAACAAACAGCACAGTAGCTCTGCTCCATGAACCATCATATTTAATAGTTGCCATCACAGCAGATCCAGCTGAAGCACAGAGATCACTGGCTGCAGGGACCGGGAGAACTCTTCTACCTCCCTGGTGCTTCGCACAGCTCCCTGCAGCCTTTAGCTCTTCCCTGCCCCATTTCAGGCAGACACCCAGCTTTGTGCAGGGGCTGAGCCCCACTGAGCTGGGGAGCCCCTGCCCTGCCTCTGCCACCTGCACCTTGGGGGAGAGGGGAAAGGGGCAGAGAAAGGCTTCCCTCCCGAAGGTATAGTTACTGCAGGGAGGTATGAGGGGAATTTTTCTCCCTCCCCAGGGCACGGATACGGAGATGGAAGGGGTGGGGATGGGGACAGAGGCAGGAGAAGGTTGTTTCATCTCATTCTGGCTCTGGCAGAGGAGATACTGGGGCTTCCTCTGCCACCCCTGCCCAGCAGCCATCTCCCCAGGGCCTGGCTGGGAGGTGATCCCATCTCCCAGGCAGGACCCAGCATGTGGGTCTCGTTTTCTGTAGCTGCTGCGTCATCATACCGCAAGAGACTGACTCTGCCACCACAATTAAAAGTCACCCCGGATGGATGTGACGGGAAGCTGTGCCACGGTCACAAGGAGGAGATGCTGTCACCCCAGCCTGCAGCTGGAAGGGGCGCGAGCACGCTACTGCCCCCCCCAACTGCTCACAAGCAGGGCACCCAGAGGGTGCTTCTCCAATAGAATAAACTAAGAGTATTTTGTACAATAAACACGATTTGTCCAGCCCTCCCCCCTCCCGTCCCCCCAGCCCAAGGAAGGGGAGTCACGAAAAGAGGCGGTGCTCCGTGCCCCGGGGAGCCCTGCCCCGGGCCCGCTCCTCCTCCAGGCTCAAAGCAGCTCTTGTCCATGCACGACACGGGGAAGGGGCGAGACTGCAGCCCTGGCTGTGCAGGTGCCTGTGCCAGCCCCTATTCCAGGTAGATGTCCTCTGTGGGGCACGTGTACTCCACATACTCCTTGTAGAATTGCTGGAAAGCCCTCCTGCAACACAGCACCAGGCAAAGCTTAGCAGCAGCCTCCTCACAAGGCAATTATACATCCTCATTTCCATCCTGACCCTCAGTCCCCTGTGGCCTGTTTGCCCCCCAGCCCCTGACCTCTTCTGCATTAGCCCCAGAGCTGCCATCAGAGCCACAGGGTCTCCAGCCTGGCTCTGATTCCCTGCACAGTGCATGACTTTCAGCCATCTGCCTGCAAAGCCTTGCACTGGGACTTGTTCCAGTACTGTCAGGAATATGATGCCCACAGCCCTGTCAGCCCTGGCTCTCAAGCCAAGCATCCCACTTGAGGTGCCAGCCTGGGGCCAGGTCCAAGCCCCACATATAGGGGGAGATGGCAGGATTCAGCCTGGCTGTCTTGTTCCTCCTGCCCTCCGAGCCAGCCCTCCCTGCCCAGCCAGGACTCACCCTACAGACTCCGCCAGTGGCTTCGTGGACTCCTCCGAGACGAAGACATGACAGGCAAATCTGTGGTCAGCAGGGTGCTTGGTGATGAACCCAAAATATCTGAGGGCACAGACAGTGGATGTGACTGGACCAGCAAACCAGCAGGCACAGATACCCCAGCATCTCTGAGGTGTATCCACACTTAAGCATAGGGATTTGGGACCTGAAACTTCCCCTATAAATCCTGGTGGCCACCCCAGGGTCATGCCACAGCCCATGTCCACAGCTGCAGCTCTGGGCTCTCAGGGGAAGGAAAGCCCTCCAACCCAGGGCTCTGGGAAACCCTTTCTCCCTAGCCTCAGCCGTGCTACCCCCAGGGAGCAGGAAGGCAGCAAAGCCTTGCTGCTGAGCTACTGCTGTCGAGAGCTGCACTACAATTCCTTGCTACTCACTTGTTGTTCTTTGGATGGTACCCACAAAAGGAAATGTTCTTCAGCTGGAAAAAATGGCTACACTTGTTTACCTGGGGGAGAGAGAGAGAGAGGGGGGAACTGTCAGAGCTTTTATCCCCACCCCCTGCAGTGCAGCTGGTCTCTGGCACCTGGAGACGGAGGAGTGAAATTAATTGGAGCCTAATCCTGGGCTGCTATCAGCAGCAGTTTCAGGATTGCTCCAAGCACCTGAACAAAGGGAGCTTTTCCAGGCAGCCCAGCTGGCTCTCACCCCAGCTGCCTTTACCGCCAGTAGCTCCTGCAGGATTTCCCTGGAGGCCCTGAGTCAGACGGTACTCAGGCTAGAGTCAGCGCTGCTGCTCACCAGCACACGCAGCCCTCCTTCACTAAAAAGGGTCTCAGAAACACCAGTACACAGAAGATAAATGGATGACTTAGAACTAAACAAGTCAATTCAAGCCTGGGTGTCGAAGGGTCCCAGCCAGAAAAGAAAACTTATTTATACAAAACTAAAGAGCAACTAAGTTGATGGCATCCTCTAGATACAGGCTAGATTTGTAGAAACCTCAGCCCAGCTCTGTCACAGCACTCAGAGCCGTGAGCTACTCCTATCCCCCAGCTGGAAGGGAGGTTTCCCAACAGCTTGCTGCAAAGCCCTCACTTTGCCCTGCTCAGCATCCCAACTTGCTTTACTAGGCTACTTATGCAGAATGCTAATCAGCAGCCTGCCCTTGCCAGATAAAGAGATTACAGGGCAGATCTGGAGGACACCACTCAAAATAGTAGCAGAAAGGTTTAGAAGTAGCTGACAGATTACCGGGTAGGGCTCAGCTCGCAGCATCCCAGCGCGGTGATGCGCCTGGCAGCTGTGAGAGCATCAGCTGGCCCAGAGCTGGGGCCTTGTGAGGCATTGGGGACCTCGATGATGGGCCTAAAATGCTGATGATGGTGTTTCCCACACCCTCAGATGTGCGGTGGAGCCCTTTAATTTTCATATGCAATCATGGCCTGTAGCACATGAGAGGGCATGAGCCAGCTCAGAGCAGCAATCAGGGAAGGGATGAGATGAGCAGGGGCAGGGCACTACCTTGCTGTGCTCCTTGGAGTCGTCAGCTTTCACAGCAATCTTGACCCCGCGCACACTGATCTCCAGGACGCAGCTGGAGGGGGGGTTAAAGTGCACAGTGAGGCGGCGCGTGGTGGCAATCTGCAGGAGAGAGAGAGACAAAGCCGTGGGACTCGTGAGCAGTGATGATGACGCCCCGCTGAAGCTCTGCCCTGCCGCCAGAAGGAGCGGGCACTCCTGCTCCCTGGGATGGAGTGGGACGCTACCTTCTGCATGGCCGCACAGAGCACATCGTTGCCCTTGTGGTAGGGAACCTGCACGGAGCCAAGGAACTTCACCCGAAACTGGTCCACCCAGTCACTGCTCTTGGCCAGAGCTGGAAAAGAGAGCACATGGCAAGGGATCATCTCTGGTGACCAGGTGTGTGGGCTGAGCTCCACCTCCCCTCTCCATCTTCCAGCTCCTGTGCTTTTTCCCTGCCCGGGAAAAGCTTCCCTCAACAGCAGGTACCAACTCCCAGCATCACAGCAGGACTTGCTCACCGCCCCTTGCTGGATGCCCAGGTCTTCCCCCCCAGCCCCCTGCTCAGCACCAGACTGCTCAGCAGGGAGGCTGTGGTACAAGCTGGGGACAGCAGCAGGCTGCAGACAGAGGCTGGGTACCTGTTACATGGTCTGGGTCCTTGGTGACTTCAATAGCATAGTAGGCAGGAAAGATGCCCCGATCTCCTGTGCGCATGTTGTAGGCCTCATACCAATAATCTTCTGCCTGCACCTCCACCAGCAAAGGATCATCCACCTCCAGCTCCAGCTCGTCTGCATGGCGAGGCACAAACCTGCGCAGAGAGGCACTGGCTAGCTAGCAGTGCTGGTGGCCTTCTCACTGGCATGCTGCTGGGACACCCACCACCACCACCTCCCCAGGCAGTGCCCTGGCAGCCATGGGGACCTGACACGCTAAATAAAGCACTGGAGGAGGTTTGGGCTCAACAGGCAGCAGCATCCTGGCACCTAATGCAAGGCTATCCCCTATTGCACCACCCAGGCTGCCCCTCAGAGGCCCCGATGGCCCTCAGAGGTCTTGCCCATGAAGCAGCCTGCACAAATGTTGCTCCTGGGCAGGGCATGAACTACAGGCACTGGTTTATTCCCCAGGGCTTCCCACACCAGAAACACTGTTCTAACCCCACTTTGGTGGGAGTGCAGCACCAGCTTTGCACCGACAGAGGCTGGGGACACTGCCTGTGCCTGCAGACTCACCTAAAGACAGCACGGTGAGTCTGCTCCTGCTCCTCCCCGTTGATCATGCAGGAGAACAACCCAAAGGACTCGGCACCTGGGGACAAAGGCAGAGGAGGACACATCGGCATCGAGGGATCAGCATCACAGCCAAGAGAAGGACAAGGGCCAGGCCGTTTGCTGAGGCTCCTGCAGGACAGCTCATCCAAGACAAAGCCATGCGACGCCACAGGAGGGAGAGGCACGGCTGGAGCCACTGCGCTGGTGCCCAGCAGTCCCCACTGGGAACAAGAACTCCCTGCACCAACACAAACAGCTGTGACACCTGCACGGGACCAGCCACACTGTGGGAAACCCTGCCGGCTGGAACATGTCACCAGCGCTCTTCTGGGCTTGGAGAGGAGTGTGGCATGCCAGGAATATGATGGCCCCCTGTGACCTCACTCAGCCTCCCCCTCAGCATGGCCATACCTTGGGCAAACCAAATGAGCAGCCTCAAACTCCTACTGCCACCCTCACCTGACACTCACAAAGTTTTTCCAAGCCCCACCGTGCCTCCTGAACCACCAGGCACAAAGCCACAGGCTGCAGCAAGCAAGCAGAACTGGGGCTCAGTGCTGGTGGTGGTTTCCTATCTCGTGTACCAGGGACAGGCAGGGCTGCCCAGCCCACCTCCCCCCAGTGCCCAGCACTCACTGGAGGAGCGTGCCCGACCGCTCATGAAGACATTGAGGAACTTCTTGGAGAAGTGGATGTCTGCCTCGGGGGTGGAGTCCTCGGAGAGGCAGACTGAGTCACGCTTCAGCGCATCCTCCTCGTACTCCTCGCCAATGGCCGACTCATAGGGTGAAGAGATGCAATTGTCATAGACCGTGGCCGAGTCGCTCTCATCACTGTAGCCTGAGTAGCACTGCTTGAGGCTGACCAGCTCCAGCTGCACGTTCTCATCCACCACCAGCGTGTATTTGACAGAGTCATAGGAGAGGGCACTGGTGTCCGAACTCACGGAGGCTCTCTGAAGGTTGTGCCCTGGCCGGGAGCCACCGCTCCCACCACCGCAGGAGGCCCTGGGCGGGTTTGTCTTGTCAGGGGAGGACATGTAGTCCAGCACCTCATCCTCCTCGCTGATGGAGGGGTTGGTTTTCCCTGCCAGGGCTGAATAGCTGGAGGTGTCAATGTCAGAGCTGATGGACATGCGGTTTTCACTGGACTGAGACAGGAACGGCTTGTCAGCCTCCAGGGGGTCCGAGTTCTTCTGCACGGGCGTCAGGTAGATCTCCTCCGTGGCCTCCAGCCTCACATCCGTCTGGTAGCGGATGCGGTCCCGGTGAGCCTCGGGGCCCCTCGTTACCACCACGATGCTGGCGCCGTGCGGTGGGGCCCGGCTGGCGGCCTGGTGCTTCTCGGGCGGCCGGGACGAGGCGACGCAGGCTGGGGCCATCTGTGTGGCCGCTGTGCGCCGGCACGGGCTCTCCGTGGATGTGCCCCGGTCTTTGGTGGAGGTTGTGCTGTTTTGGTGATTGACCTCATCACTCAGGCAAACGTGGTCATGGGGAGGGGTCTGCTCACCTGTGGGGAGAGGAGAGCAGCGTAGACAGCCACTGGGAGGAGGATGCTCCCTGACAGGGAAGGTGTCCAGGGACGCCACCCAGACTCACAGATTCATAGAATCATTTAAGTTGGAAAAGACCTCTAAGATTCTCAAGTCCCACCATTAACACTGTCAAGCCCACCACTAAACCATGTCTCTAAGCACCACATCTACACAATTTTGAACACTTCCGGGGACGGTGATTCCAGCACTTCCCTGTTCCAGCGCTTGATCAACCTCTGAATGAAGAAATTTTTTTCTAATATCCAATTTAGACTTTCCCTGGTGCAACTTGAGGATATTTCCTCTTGTCCTACTGCTTGCTGCTTGGAAGAAGAGAGCAACTCCCAGCTCACTAACAATCTCCTTTCAGGTAACTGTAGACAGCAAGACAGACATGCACCCTCCATCCATGTGGTACATTTTCCCCAACCTCCTGCTCCAGCACCACTTGCCTCAGGCTCCTGAGCACCATGAAAGGGTGCAAGGAGCTGACCCTGGACAAAAGCCTGAGAACTCACCCGTTTTCAGAGGGGACGACGACCGGGACACCCGCTCCTGCCAACTGTGCTTTTTCCCCAGAGAGTTGTTATTCAGAGTGTCCTGAGGAGAAGAACAAAGCTGCCTTACAGCCCAAACAGTAAACAGCATGTGGCACGCAGCACCCATTCCTCCCTGGCTCCACCGCACCCCGCTCAGCTGGGCGTGCTGGGATACACGGTGCTCGAGGAGACCCCCCTGCCAGCCCCACATCTCGCCACGCTGCTGCTGCAAGAGCAGGCACGATGGCTGAAGCAGGGTGGGCAAGGAGCCGGCTGGGCTGCATTCATCCACCAGGGGAAACTTGGCTGCAGAATTCCATAGCTGGACAGTCCCAAGACAAAAAATTCAAGACCTGAGCCTGCCTGCATGCTTTGCTCCCATCCTGCTGGCCCTGCCTATCTTCAAACCACCCAGCCTAATGAAACGGGGGAAATCCCAAGGACCAGCTGTCGTGCTGCCACTCAGCTGGAAGCCTGCTACTGGACAGACTAAAGCCTGCCCCTGGAGACATCCGTACTGGGTGTATACAGAGGCACACCCAGATAGTGCGTATGTATACAAATCTATACACACACACACACACATACAGTTCACTAGCGGATGTCAATCCAGAGCAGCTGGAGAGGAGAGGCAGGATCAGCCCATCCATGCTCCCCATGCTTGGGTGAGTTTCTGTGGGTGCTGCGCCCTCCGTGCCCAGCCCTGGGTGCCCGGCCATGCATGTGCACAAGGGAACACGTGCTCAGCCTCGCTGCAAGACCTGGGGACCAAAGCACACCAAAGTCCCCTCTAACGAGGGCCCTCCTGCAGTTGAGGGACAAGTCCTCCCTGCTCACTCCCACAAGGTGTGACATCCTGCCTGATGCAGTGCCAGTCCTCATCCATTTCTCCATCCCCAAGTTCTCCCTGGCTGCATTCTCCCAGCCCCTCCTATGGGGCACTGAGTGTTTCTGCCCCAGCTGCAGCAGTGGCATTTTCCACTGTTAGTTTTTGCTTAAGTACCAAAGCCCTGCTGGGACTCCCTGGATTTTCTCACGGCCTTATCACCAACCCGCAGCTGCTCCCAGCAGCACAGGAACTGCCCTGTCCTTGCTTTGCTTCCCCGCTGACATGAAGAAAGCCTTTGCCCCAAAATTCCATCATGTCACACACTGCCCAACTATGCCTGCCAGATCCCTGCCTCCATGCGGGGAGGGAGAGACCCCCTTCACAGAGCTTTGGCAACCTCCCACCTTGGCCTCCACGAGTCCCTCCTGTGCCGAGGCAAATAACAGCACGTCCCTGCTAGCCTTTCCCAGGGACATGACGGGCCGGGATGTGGGCCAGGCAAGCTGTCACAGCGATGGCCTCTGCGTGCACAGTGCCACAGGGCCAGCACACACAAGACAGCCTGGCTTCCCGGACCGGGACAGGAGGCAGCAATGCAGCAGGCACAGCCCACTGAGCCCACCCATCCCCACAGGGCCAGAGCACTCAGGGGTCTGCAACACCCTGCCAGGGTGGAAAGGCACTCACAGTCTTCGAGGATGAACGTAGCCAGTCACCACGGCTGTTTCTTGCCCTCTGGGAAGCTGGGGATGTTCCTCTCACCATTTCCAGGCCACCTGCCTGGGATGATAATCCTAAGAGTGCCCAGCAGCAACTGAGACATCACCAGGCTGGATCCCAGCCCCAGAAAAGCAGAGGGTGGGATGATGCCTTGCTTTGTGAACACCCTGTCTGGCAGAGTGCCTGGTGCCCCAGCTGGGCATTCAAAAGAGGATGCATGGCCATGGTCCCTCTTCTGACTACTTGTAGGAGAAGGGAGCTGGGCAGGTCAAGTGTCTCACACAAGTGGAGACAGATTTCAGGCTGCTCCCCAAGGGATGCCCTGCACCCTTGTCCTCTCCTCAGGGCACCACGTGCAGATGGAGAAAATGCCTCCGGCTATAGGTAGGAATCCAGAACAGGAACCCCAAGCACCTTACAGCCAGCCTCTCAACTAGATCCTACCAACAGCACCATCCTGCCTAGCCAGCCATGCCACAGTCTTGTGCCACCATCCCCGCTGGCTCCAGGCTCTCATTACTAGCTGCAGCAAAGCCTCCCCTCCCATTCCCCCTGTCCTCAGCTCAGCTGTGCCCAGGACCCCCAGTGAGCCCCACAGGGTCCACCATCTCCTTGCAAAGGGACCATCAGCATCCCCAGCCCACCATCTCTGCAACTCCCCCCACCCCAGCTGGATGTGGCTGCCACACACACCCCTTGCTCCTCGGGGTCCCTGCACAGGGTAGGACAAGGCTGCTGCTGTCCCCTTGTCCATTATGCTCAGTGGAGCTCTCCCCGCCTCCCCAGCCCTGCTGCCTTTGTCCCTGGTGCCAGCTGCCTGCGGGCGCCTATCCTTGGCTCTGTGCCTCCCTCCTCCTCCTCCCACCCATGGCCTCCGGCAGAGAGCTGGCATCAGCTGCGGGTGCTGGGCTGGTGACACCCAGCTCCGACTACTCTCCATCTGTCACCCACGGGGACACCTGCCTCTCACTTCATGCTCCTCGGCTGAACGTCACCGCGACGAAAATCCTCCTACTTGGCAGAAGGCAGAGCTGAATGGAGGAGGGTGGCAAAAATAGCCCCGCACGTCGCGCACTTCGCGTGGGTTTGTAAAGTTTGCAGAAGCGACAGAGCAAAGGGACTCCAGCCGCTGCCCGGGGGGTCAGTATGCAGGGCACCAAAGCATCATCCACCCCACGGGTGACAGAAACACCATGGCTGTGTGGGGCAGGCAGCCTCGGCTAAAACCATCCAAAATCTTTACAAAATCTGAGCGTCAGCGAGACCACAGTACCCCCTTGTCCTCCCGGCCACCATTTTGGGCGTTGCTTTTCTGTCTCTCAGATTTTCTACGGGGTTCTGACATTAATGCTTCTCTCGCCCAGGCACCACCGCTCAGGAGCTGAGGCCACCAGGTCCCCACTGCCAGGCACGGGGCACCTGGTGTCACCAGCCTGCCCTAGAGCTGGTGCTGCCCCAGTCCGGGGCAGCTGGAGCCCAGCCAGCTGTTGGTGCCGGCCCTGGGCTCGCCAGTCCGTGGCGCGGTGCCCCGTCCCGGGATGGCTCATTCACGCGTTCGGCAGCCGTGCCTCGTTCGCTGCCCATCCCACGGGAGCCCTTCGCAGCTCCCACCCTGTCCCTTCCGCACGGCTCTCTGCCACGCCACCCGGACTCTGCTGGGGCACATCGCAGTCCCGACACGATTCTCGGCGTGTTCCCTCTCCACCTCGGCGGCAGAGACGAAAGAAGTAACCCACCCGGCGTCTAAGCCCCCTCAAAGAAGCCCCGCCGAGCGCGGTGCTGGGATGCTCGGCAGTGCCCAGGGGCGGCCCGCCAGGGCGTGCTCAGGTCCCCGGCATCCGGGGAGACCCGGGCCCGCAGATCGCTCCCTCCGGCTCGGCCCGCGCTGCGCCCGGCCCGGGAAGGCGAGCGGCGGGGAGAAGGGACCTCTGGATGGCGGGGGCGGCTGCCCCGCCGAGCACCGCGGGCAGCCGAGCCGAGCCCAGCCCCGCCACCCCTCCAGCCGAGCCCCACCATCCCCTTCTATTCCCTCCCCCTCCCTCCATCCGCCCGAGACAAAAGCCCCCGGCGGGCGGCGGGAGCATCCTTCCTCCTCCTCCTCCTCCTCCGCACCACCCAATCCCCCCGAGTCCCCCATCCCGCCTCACCTGGCTGCGAGGCACCTGCGGGAAGAGGTTGAGGGTTGTCGGTCGCTTCGGCTTGTAGACTTCGGTGGTCCCGGCCGGGGGCTCTTTCTGCAGCGGCTCGGGCGCCGTCTGCTCCTCGGCCGGCGTGTCCCCCGCCGCGTCGATGAGGTCGAGCTGGAGCATCTCGGCCTGCAGCCGGCTGGCCTCCCCGCCGCCCGCCGCCCGGGCCGCGCCGCCCGCCCGGCTCACATGGCCCTGCCGGGATTAGTGCCCGCGATCAGGCCACCGGGCGGGCGGGACGGGCCTCCGCCGGGGCCGGGCAGGGGGGCCGGGGACGCCGCATCGGCACCCGCGGCCGCTGCCTTTTAAAGGGGCAGCGATGTTATTCCCGGAGCCGGGGAGCCCCCCGCCCCTCCCCTCCTCCCCGGGCAGGCGCGGGCAGCATCCTTCCTCCCTGAGCGATGGGGCTTCCCCGGCACCTTATCGCCGGCAGGTGTCTGTCTGGAGGTACGCGCAGCCGTCACATTCACTACGAAGCACGCAAACGCGCGCACCCAGGTTTCGTCTCGACATAACAAGGACATTTTTTACAGCGAGAATAACCATTCTGCGGAACGACCTCCCCAGGGAAATGGTAGAGTCCTCATCTCTGGAGATTTTCAAGCTGCCGCTAGAGAGTGTGCCAGATCGTCTCACCCAGACTCCCTTTCCCACACAAGGTTTGGCCGGGTGATCCTTTGAGGTCCTTTCCAGCCGGGGCTACACTATGATTCTTCTTCCTTCTAAGGCAGACTGTGTCCTTTCTTGGTTCCTCTCCTGGCAGGTGGGACTCATACAAGCACATCATCAGTTTGATCAGACTTGGTCCACCCCCTGCCTGGAGCAGGTCACTTGGGGTCTTGTCTGTCACACCTGAACATCCTCACAGATGGAGAACCCCCACCACGCTGGGTACTGGCACCAGGTACTGCACTATTACTACTACTTTTTCTCTCTAGGGGTTGAAATTTTCACTGCACACCTCTGAAAGGAATCAGTCCTCCTTCCCTGTAATGCCCACTTGGACCAGCAGCTCCTTCCTCCTTGTCTTATCCATCCAGGACAAGCCTTCTCTGCCCGCTCCTTGCATTTGCACATATCAGGACCTGAGGCCATACGGGAGGGATGCCCTGCACGGGTTCTCCAGTCACCTGCTGGTGGTGGCTGTGCTCTGGCTGGAGGCAGCTCCAGTCTTTTCCCTGCACCCTTTTGGAACAGGGTGGCCACTGTGGCCTGTGGGGGCTCTGAGGGTTCCATCCCACCAGCCTGGCTGTGCCCGAGAGCTGAGCCACCACACTCCTTGTGGCTGTGCTGCTGGGCAGAGGCACCGATGTTCCCCCTGTGTGTGTTTTAAGGTCAGTGGTTTCCTTCCCAAGGCCCCCTCCCTGCACTAACTGGAGCTTGCACGTGCACAGGTTGCTGCAGCCAGCAATAAAGGCAGCAACCTGGCATCATGGAGTTGAATTCCCTTCGTTATCAGCTGTTTGTGGTGACTGCAAGCTTGTCAGCAGGCAGGGGTGGGGAGGGGGGCGGTTTGCAGCTGAATACTATCCATGTCTCCAGCTGCATGGAGGATGCCCCTTGAGCCATGAGAGAAGGAACAGCCCCAGCGGCTCTGGCAGCCACTCCAAGAGCTCTTGTTGCTACCAGCTCCTGAACTGTCAGACAAAAGCCAGCACAAGACAGGGCTCAGGTACAAACCCTCTCAAGGGAGTCATTCCACTCCAGCATCCCTGCTGAAGTCCTGCAGTGGGTGAGCAAATGGAGAAACACTGCCACTGACACATGTCCTCTTGAGACTTTTAACATTTAAATCCCTTGTTTTGAGCATTAACCTTCATGCCACAAGTTCTGCATTTCTGTCTGTGACAAATCACATGGATTTTAACAAGGAAACCGAGGCATGGGAAAAGAACTGGAGGGAAATGCCAACCGAATGGATTATACCTAGCCAAGGTGGGTGTATTGGACTCAACTGGTGACATTCAACCTAGACTGCTAATGATGCTGCTTCCATAACCCTGTAGCTGTAGCAATCACTCGGAAAACTCACAGAGGGAGAAGTCCCGGAAGGATGCAGAAAAGCATATCACTGTCATTCTGAAGAAAAGGGCACACTAGTAGGGGTGCAGCATTCTAGCTGCAAAAGCTAGGAGGAAACTACAGCCACTGCAGGTATTATTTATGGCCTGTAGCTCAACAAAGTGATTTTGAAACCACACAGAAATCAATCACCTTACTGTGTGAGTGAGACCTGCAGCGATGTGCAAAGCAAGGGCAGGGACTAGACATCAGGAAGCCTTTCTAACTGCAAGGACACTACCACACCAGGACAGGCTGCCTCAGGACCCTCTGGGAACAAGATAATGTCAGCTAAGGTCAGCTTGAGCATGCTCATGTCTCAGCACAGATGCAATGCTGAGGTGACTTCCCAAAGTCCCTTCACCCTGTGGGAGACACCAGGGTGTGTGGGAGAGCCAGTCTGGCGGCAGGATGAGCACAAGATGCACACCTTGTCTCCAGTGCAGTCAGGGACACTCGTGCTTCCTTACAGCCCTATTCCTGGGACAGATGTGATGCTGGTGTGCTCCTGCTGATCCTACCTCACAGCTGCAGGGTGCTGTCCCAATGGCAGAAAGTCCCAGTGACTAACAACCGGACTGTCTCTGACAGTCCCAGTGTTGTGATCCATGGTTCCAGGGGGCTGGAGCAGAATGAACCTGCTGCAATTGAGAAGTACTGGGATCACCCCTGGAGTGCTGGTCTAAGCTGGGGAATCCCCTGTGTGGGGGTTGCTGCCCACCTGAGGAAGTTGCTTGCTTCCCTAGGAATGAAAGGCTCTTGTAGAGGAGTGGAGTGATATGCCAAGATGTTGCTTGAATAATGGAAGTCTCTTCCCTGCTCCCCCACTCTTGCAGCCTTCACTGTCAGAGGAGGAGTGACAAAACCTTTGGCTGGGAAAAGCATTATATGAGCACAGGGAAGCAAGGGGGAATTGCTGAGCAGCAGGCACAACTGTGCCCCCTCTCCCTACCACCGGCTGGCTTCAAAGTGCCAGGAGAAGCCTCTCTGCCTCCAGCCTGGCACAGCCACAGCTGGCCGTGGATCACAGAGGCAGCTCCATGGGACAGCCTGTGAAAAGCTGCATGGAGCAGGCAGCCACCTGGCTGCCCCATCCTTTGCTCCCACCCCACACATCCAGATCCCCAGCAGCCCCCGGATCACAGGCTCATGGCGGTGGCTTCCCTCTTTGCAGTGGGTCCTGCTGACCTTCCAGGAGCAGCTGCCAGCAGCAGCACACCTGGATCAGTGGCAGTGGACATCAAGAGAAAATCCCTGGCATTTCCAGCATTATTATTACACTGAAATAACTGTTTTTTCCTCCACATATCTGTATCTTCATAGCTGTTTCAGACATTTACGTGCACACCCGTGAAGGCTCAGCACAGCCCTGCATCAGCTCTTTTCCCTTTGGGTGCTTGTTCTCATGCTTTTAGGTATTTCCAAGAGAGGTATTTATTTTTAATTTATTTTTTTTTTCATTCCGGCATTAGCCATTCCCCACAGTTCCTAGAAAATAGATGAGGCACTGAACTTTTATTAACCTCTGCCTGGCTGTTTGCTGGGATCCATCCTGCTGAAACCAGAGTTTGTCACCCTGGATTTCTAAGCCCCTAAAACAAAGCCAAACCCCAGGTCTGGTGCTTTTGTTGCAACCAACCCTCTCAGCTCACCTGACTGCTGCCATTGGCGAGGTGGAGGCTGTGTCCCTCACCCCAGTGGCCCCTGCTCCTTCCCAGCTGGCCTTCAGCCCTGCCATTCAAAGCCCCAAAGACACTTCTGCTCCTCCTCCACACCCTCTCCTTAGCCCATCTCACTTCTCTTTTCATTCAGTGGGGACTTCTTGTTGAAGGTTCCTTTCAGCCATGCGTGGTATTATTCCTCACTCTCAGTACGTGGTCTCCCATCCATGAGGTCTGGTCCCTGTCAGTAGACAGGCCTCTCTTGCACAGACATCAGTCTACGCCTCCTTGCCGTTTCTGTGTGTCTGAGCCACTCTTTCTGAAGAGCTGCTAAAATAGCCCATAATGAGGTCATCTTTGTTTTCCTGGGACCAAAAAAATTCCCCCAAACTCTTCTCTGTTTGCGTGTTGACCTCTGCACCAGCTGCTTGTTCCTTCCACGGGGTTTTGTCATCACCCAGCTCTGCCCAGACCCCCCACCTCCTCAAGGTCACTGACTGTGCCCATCCAGCAGTCACCTTTGCAGCCTTCAGGAAGGGTTTGCCCCCTTGCTCCTTTCCAGTGCTTTCCTGCTAGCTGTTGGGTTACTGTGCCTGCCCGTCTCTCCAGAGACTCACCGCTGGGCAGCTGGATGACTCCAGCCCCTGCTCCCCAGATCCTGTTTTCCCCTGCCCATCACTCCCTGCTCTGGCGCGATCCAGTGAGCCAGCAGCTCGCTGTCACCTCGCACTGCTCCACGGCCGGGCTTTCACCAGCTGCCCAGCCCTGCAGGGGTGACCAGGGCCGTCCTTGGACCCACGTACCACGGCCGCTCTGCGGCACCGGCGCCGTGCGAGCCCGAGCAGGGCAGCGGCACGGCCCCTCACGCCGGGCCCCAGCATGCCAGCACGCCTGGCCAGCCCCGGGCAGCCCCACAGGATGCAATCAGCCGGCTGCTGCTGACTGCTGGCCATTACTGACGGCCCTGCCGCACGCAGACCCGGCCACGCTGCTCCCTCTGGGCCTGACTGCGTCCATCACGCGCATCCCGCCACCTCGTCGCCCCGAGCTCGCTCCGGATGGCAATCAGCTTGGAAAGCTCCCTGGCTCTCGCCTGCCTCATTTGGGGTTGAAAAGCTCCTCTCACAGCCATTGTTGTCACCACTTTCGGTTCTGCTCCTCGGGCAATCCTCCGTGTCCCATATAAGCCATTTGGACATATTTTTAGCAGGCTTTTTTTTTCTGAGCATGATAAGCTTCCTCCTTTGCTGTGTTTATGAATAACTCATTGCTTCCCCTACGGCAGCCTCGCATCCCACTCCAGCAGACTCTCAGTGCACCCAGACGTTTGTGTAAAGCAGCTCTGAGCTGTCCTCAGGGAAGGCATGGGGCTTGCTCCCAGAGCCTGAGCAAACCCTCTTCTGGGGGTCAGATCTCTGTATTGCAGCACAGGAATGCAGAAACCCCCGAGTAAACTGTTTCAAATGGGCAAAAGAGATTGTTTTTCCTTCCCCTCAAGGAGGGGCTGCAGCACTTGAGCTGCAAGTCACCCCTGTCCCTCCCCTTCCCTGCTAAACTTCAGCCAAGGGTTGTCAATCTGTGGAGAAAAATTATAAAAATAAATCCTGCTCTAAGCCCAGCAGTGCTATCAGCAGCAGGGAGCTGTGATGGGTAACAGGAAGAACCCGGCAACACACCCACAGTCTCTGTCTGCCTCACCAATTGCAGGCAGGAGGATCCTCCCAATGCCAGGCCCTCTCTGTGGCTGTTCCCTCGTGGATGGCCAGCACCGGGTTTGCCCTTGGTTTTCCCTGCTGCCTTATCCCTCCTCCCTACAGCATACACAGCCCATGAGCCCAGACTGCCCCAGGGAAGTCTGGCCATAACATCCTAGAGCAGGAGGCGCCTGCAGTTGGAGCAGAGATATTGAGCAGCAGGCCCATATCTGGGAACAGACAAATTTTTTCTGGGAAGGTCAGGAATTAGACCAAGGAGCACAGCAAGACACCTTCACCTCCCAAGGATGAGGTCTGTCTGTACTGTCCCGCCTGCAGTGAGGGATTCCAAACGACACAAATTCACTTTCTAATTTTAAATCTGCGACAAATTCTTGTGCCTTTCCTGTGCTTGCTGGGTCTTTATCAGTTTTGCAGAGGAAGTATTTCCTCTGAGGAACAGAATAATTCTCAAACCACCTGGCTGCTCCTCTCAGCATTTGCATCCTTCAGCACGAAACACATGGACAAAATGCAGAACCTCTATGTTGAGAGGAATTAATTCTTAGCTTAAAGAAATACGTTTTAAGTAGAATGAGTTAGAATGGGTTCCCAGAGTTATAATACTGTGCGATCTACCATGTTGTTTGCTCAGCTTTATTTGCCTAGCATCAGTGGCTGGATCTGCTGAAGCCTTCGGCCTCAAGCTGTGAGTTTACACCTAGAGATGTTTTGGGCTGGAATTGACTTAATTCTCTTTGTCATTTTCCTAGTAGCTAGTGCAGTGCTGTGTTCTGTCTTTCTTACGAGAGGAGCATTGATAACACACTGATGCTGCTGTGGTTGTTGCTGAACAGTGTTTATCCCAGGCCTAGGGCTTTTTTATGTCCTCATGCTCTGTCAGCGAGCAGGTGCACCACAAGTACAAACCAGAACACAAGGAGACTCCAGCTGTCAGCAGAAGCTGTAACTCCACAAGATAAGAACAGTGTATGGCCTGCCTGCACAGACACAGAGAAAGAACCCAGTAAGATGTTAGAAGACCCCAGCCCAAAAATCACCACTGGACCAAGAGGTGCATGGAGAGTCTCTGAGGGGTGGGTGCATGAGTTGTATGGGTGTAATTGCCCAGGGGTTTCTTTGTTCAGGTCCCTCTCTACAGGCACCCAGCTGGAGCTGGCCTGGTGCTGTACCACTAAACTATTTCTATAAAATCTGAGCCTGGGGCTTTGCTACAGGAAACCTAAGGTCAAGCCTGAAGGAGGAGGAGTCAGCCTTAGAGTGAGTGTGTGTTTGAGTGAGGGGTCCAAAAGGGCGGCTGTCAGCTTACTGGAGCTGCCTGCTACAAAGAGACTCTGCTCCCAGCAGTTAGAACTCTCAGGCGGTGTGTGTGATCCCTTGAGTGGTACTGAGAACGCTCAGGCTGTGGCTTTTCCTTTAACACCCTGCATATCTCCAATGTAATTATCAATTTATCTCCATGTTTCTGTCCCCGTGGCCTTCTAGGGAAGTTCAGTGGCGTGAACCCCAGCAGGTTCTTGACAGCGTGCTCTAAGATGGATGGGAGACCCAGTTGGAGCAGCTGCACAGGCTCCCATTTTAATTCCACCTGCTGCCATCAGAGCTACCCCCCTCATCCTGGTTTCAGGAGCCTCCAGCCTCCTAAAGACCTGTGAACAGCTCTAGCTAAAGGCAGCTAGCAAGCCAGAGAGAACACCCCAGGTGAGCAGAGGACAGCTCTCACCATCCGAGCCCAGCTGCATCCCCAGGTCCAGGGATGCATGTGGAGACAAGAAGAACAGAGCAGGTGGGACCTTTGGTGCCACCTTGCAAATATCTTTGATTCCTGAGAATGTTTATTGGGTGCCAGATGCTCGCTAGTCCTGCTCATTTGAGCATCCTGCTCAAATGGGGGCATGCCCCCATTTGCACCCAAATCCCCGGGCTCATCCCAGAGGAACAAACTCCAACCCCTATAGCACAGTGGGACTGAAATGCACCAGCTTTGAGATGCTTTTTTTGTCCCTGGAGTTTGGTTGGTTCAGAAAGGACCTGCACTGTGCTGGATTGAGGAGAGGGCACTGCCAAGCAGAGGGGATTGGGCCATGGCAGTGGGCTCCTTGAGAAATACTCATCTGGGGATCTGGTGGTCCTGCATGGGGCCTGCCAGCCCCACTGGCACATTCTGCCCATCCCTCTCCCCACCCCTGTCACACTTACCCGGGTGGCCAGGCTCTCCTTGCAGTGCAGGCTGATTCCACACTCATCAGTGATCTCAGAGAGGTCTTCATCCTCAAATTCCTCAAGGCTGATGTCATGGGTGAGCCTGGAGGAGTGGAGATGGCCTGGTCACCCACTGCCCCAGCGGAGGACAGGAGGGTGCCGTGGTGCCTGTGAGCTGGGAGCAGCACTGACACCTCAGAGAGGCTCTCCCAGCCTCTACCAGGAAGAAGGACAGGGAAGGCAGCTCCTTCCCAGAGGGGACAGGTCTGTCCCCATCGAGTGGCTGGGCTTGGCAGGGTCCATGGCTGTTGGGAGGCAGGAAGAGTGTGTCCCAAAGCAGTCCCTGCCTGACCAACGACAGCAGGGACATGCAGGTTGTGAGAACATGGAACAGACAGTACACCCACCCCTATTACAGGAGGTTTGTCTTGCTCACACCATCCCAGGGAGCCTCTGGGATTGTCCCAGCTGGGCACAGACACCCAACAGGGCAAAGGCTGAGGCTACAGGAAGTGGAAAGGCTGGGGATCCTGACAGGGCACAGCTGGAGGATGGACCTGCTAGGACAGGTGACCACATCGAGACCCACAGAACTTACAAGCACAGCAAACCCCTCAGCCATGGCACAACCAGCTCCTGGGAGGGATGTCCCAGCCCAGATGCCTTCGGTAAGAGGCGGCAGTGATTTCCCTCTGCACCAAAATCACTCCCCAGGGTGACTGTGGGCATCCCTGTGAACACTGGCGCTGCTGAGCTGGTCTGCATGGCTTCAGGGGTCCCTTGGAGCTGTCAGCCCCAGCCACACAGACTCATTACACCCCTTCAAAACAAGAGAGATCCTTTTAGCAGCTGAAAATGTGCTGATGAGCCCCAGGGGAGTGGTGAGGTGCTCCTGGCTTCTGAGCATTAAAATATTTCAACATGGTGGTACCTCAATGCTCTTCTCATTTATTCATTACCACAGGGGTAAATAAAAGAGCCCAGCTCAAAAATCCTTGGCCAACCTATTCAGACCCCGGAGTTTTGTCTGCAGTGGCCACGGATGCTGCTTTGCTCGCCACCATTTCCCTTTGCTCTCAGCTCCTCTGGCTGGGAGACACTCGGGTGAAAGGGCTACGCCAAGCCCATCACCCCTCTCTGGCTTGGCCCCCAGCAGCACAGAGAGAAAGGAATCAATCAGAATGGTGTTTTGTGACCTGCAGAGCTCCCACTCTCACTTTAAGCACTGCTTCCACATCTTGGGGCTCCCTCCTGCAGTGACACAAACCCAGTGCCATGGAGGGGTAACATCTCCCCTGTCCCAGCTCCTGGAGAGGGAAAGGAGCTGGAGAAGCCCATGGGGGAAGGAGCACCTTCCCTCTGTGCTCCTGAGGACCCCACCAGTAATGGTCTCCTGGGGAGAAGACAACTGGGAACAACCATACCCATGGAGGCAAGCCCCCAAGACACAACAGGGATGCAAGGACACAGCCTTCAGCACAGGGTGGGATGACTGGACCCCCCCTTTGCCTATCTCCTCCTGCTGCCCATGGGAGGGAGGAAAGGCGGAGCAGGAGGCTCATGATGAGCCTTCAAAGCACGAATTGATTTCTTCTCCGGTTACACGGGTCCCAGGGTGGGACATCATCCACTGCTGATGCTCGGGGCCTCCACCCGCCATGCTGGGGGAGTGCAGTGAGCGCTGCGGGGTCCCGGCGAGGGGCACACCATTGCCGAGGGGCTGCCAGGGGCTCCCCGGCTCTGTAGGAGCAGCCTGACAGGGTGGCAGTGCCCCCCCGCTCCAGGATGGGGTCAGGCAGCCCAGTCCCCGCTCCCGGGGAAGGGGAGATGCTGAGCGGTGCCCCAAACCGGCCGCGCCTGCCAAGGGGCGCGGCAGGAGGTGTCCGGACACCTTCTGTCACTCCGGTGCCTGGCTGTCACGCAGCTCCCTGCGCGGCCAGGAAAACTTCGGGCTCAACTGCGTGCCAAGTTTGCTCCTGTCCCGTGGCCATCACTCACGGAGAAGGGTGATGTGCCCAGGAGCAAGGGGCTGCCCCTCACTCCCCTGCATGCCCGCGGGACAGTCCCCCCTCCCCTAGGCCCACCGGTCCCCTACCATTTCTCCCACTGATCTTCCAGCCAGCTCTCCTCCTCGGTGCTCGAATCCATTTTCAAGGGCAGCTGCATTGAGGAGGAACCCCCCTTTGCTGGGGGACACACTCCCACACCAAAAAAACCCCCAGACCTGCAGCGAGCAGTAGTGAGGGAGGTGAGAGCCGAGCCCTGGGTGCCCGCTGCCTCTCCGCCTGCCCCGTCGCAGTCTGTGGCTGCCGGCGCTGCTCTGTATCCTCACTGCGCAACCTGGGGAAGCTCATTAAAAATAGATGGAATCAGCTGTCCTGGAGGGGAAAAAAAAAAAATAAAAAAATAACCTCCCCAGCTGAGCCAGCGCCAAGTCCCTGCACTCTGCTGGGGACGCTGCCTGCCTCTGCCTGCCAGCCAGCCAGCCTGGCTCCTGGTCTTGCTCCAGCACTCGGCTCCTCAGCACCCACAGCGGGCACAGGGGATCTGCTAACCCCATCACGGAAACCGCAGCACCTGGCCTCCTTCTGCCCTTGCAGCATTGCTGTCCCCCGCGGCAGGGGGACACAGACAGGAGCAGCTGGCTGGCTTCTCACCAGGTGAAGTCAGGGCACTCACTGATGCAAAGGCCAGAGTGTTTCCAGCACAGCGGGACCGGTGTCACGGCCAGCTGCACTTCTGAGCCGAGGGGAGCACCTTTGCCAAGGGGCAAGCCCAGCCAGCACAAAGCAGTGCGAGTAGCACTGTCCCTTCCCTGTCTGCCCCCAGACCCACTCCTGCCTCAGGCAGGATCATCCCTGAGCTTCCCCAACCTCTAACCCATGCTGAGGGCCAGAGAAAACCTGGTGGGCTGCTCTGCCAGCTCCCACCCCTCTTCTGCTGCTGAAAGGGACTTTCCCAGGAGGGGCTGTCAGGTGTTGCTGACAAACTGCTGGCACAGTGGCCTCAGATAGTCCTGCACCACCCCCATGCCTCTCAGACCCACTCTCTCCTTGGCCCATCAAGATGAAGCCAAAGTAGCTCTAGTGGAGGCACCCACCATGACTCCAAGATGGAGACAGGGCATCCCCCTCCCCACGAGCCGCACCCACTCTGATCCACGGTGGGGTGGATCAGAGCTGCTCTCCTGCCCCTCGCTGGTACCCACTCCAGGAGTTTCAAGTAATGGGTGCATCTCCCACCACCTGCTTGGGACCCAGCTTTGCTCCTGGACAGATTAAAGTGGGTGATGTCCACAGGAGCCCAGCTCAGTGCCTGGACTGCCCTGCTGAGCTGACCTGCTGCAAGCTCCCTCCCCAGCAGTGCCACACCACTGGTGCATGTCGCTTGTGACACTGTGGCCATTGTCACTCAGCCCCACAAGAACAGCATTCAGGACTCCATCTTCCCTACCAGCTCTGCCTGGAGGCACCTCATCTGCTTGAAACCTCAATTAATGCAACAAATAAAGAAACCTCTATCTCCGTATTACTCGCGCCCTCTGCTCCTCTCACATGGATGCTCCAGGACTTCCTAGGAAATACAAGGAAGGCTCTCCATTACCCACCTCTGCTCCCTGTACTGGAAACACCCCTTCCTCCCTCTCTCGCTTCTCAAAGAGGCTAAAAATACCAGCGAAAGGAAACAGGTCTGACTCCTCTCAGCTCCATCATTGGCAGTGAAAGCCCGAGCAGGACCTGTATTTAATACACGTGTATTTTGGCCAACTTCCCTTGCCAATGGCCACAGCATCACAGCTATGTAGGAGTCTGTCTCCATCTGTGAGGGTGGGAGAACCCTGTCCTTGCAGGTTATGAGTGGTTTCCTGAAGGATGTGCCAAGAGGCACCTGAAGGTGGGCAGTCCTGCGCTGTATGCACGAGAATGGATAAACTTGGGATTCTCAGGAACTGTGAGCAAGGGTACACACATGGGTGCATGAACCGAGGCAGGTGTTACCTGCCCAAGGCAGGAGCAGCTCGATGTCCTAAGAACAGCCTTATCATCAGTCCTGGCTGCTGTGCCTCTCTTCACCCCATCCCCTGTCAGCCACTGCCGCTGCAGAGGATTTTCCATGCAGGGGTTTGGCCAAGGCAACATGGCCCTGGATGGAGGTGGGTGCTCCAACAGGCCCAGCTCCCCAAGCCATAGTCTGGTAGTCTGCTGTTAGGTGCTGTGTACCAGTCCTGTAACCAGCACTGGTGGAAAAAATAATACTAACCTACATTTGACTGGGCCCTGTCTTTTTCTTCCCCCTCAATGGCCACAGAGACTGCTTTATTCGAACCGATGAGAAGGCGCCTCTCTCTCTCCATCAGAGAAAGACGAGCCTTTCGTCTCCCCTCACAAGACAGGTAGCCCCATTTCAACACCCAGCTCATTCATTCCCTCCAAACAGGCTTTGCTGACAGCTCCAGATGAGCACGACAGACACATGAAACAAACCACAGTGCTAGCACTGATTTTTGCCTCAGCCTGAAGGTGCGTCTTTGAACTTCCCAACAAGGTGGCGGGAACTTCCTCTAGAGATCCCCTCCTTTCCCAAAGGGCTGTGATTTCCAACAGGGCTCCCAGAGTAGAGGAGTAGTTTCCCCTCCCTCCTGACCTATGGAAATAACTCCCTAAGGGGCTCTTTTCCTATGTGCCTTCCTGCCCAGTAGCTAGGTGGACGCCCTTTGCTTTTATCAGGGAAAGCTGAAGGAGATGGAGGGGATCAGTCAGTGATCCCCTCCCAGGTTCCAGCTACATTAGAGCCACAGTCTTGGGGACAGTGCGGCAGGCAACACTGTGAGCTCTGCAGGGCCCTGCATCCAGCTGCACCCCAGTCCCCCCTGCCCCTGTAATGCTGGGTAGAGGGACCCCAGACACAGAGAGACCCCAGAGAGCCCCTCACAGGAAAGCCTGCCACAAAGCACTGGCAAAGCTTCTTAGCAGGGCAAGGAGCTGCAACACAATGTCCCAGAGAAAGATGTTAAGGAGCTCCAGTGAACACAGACACCACTGCAAGGCTTTGGAAAGCTTAAGGACAACAGGGATGCTGGATGAGAATTACATTTTTATTCCTGTCTCCTAAAATGTTGTTATTCTTGTCACAATGAACAGACACCTCTGGAGGACCTCCCGGCTCAAGGAGGCATCACCTCACCATCCTTTTCCTCCCGCTTCTTCTCAGACAACACCAAACCATTGCTGCCAGGTCGCTGTGCCTGGTCTCTTCAGAGCTTCACTCTGCTTGCTGGCCAGGACCAAACCCCTCTCAATTCAAGCCAACCGCTCACCTAACACTCAGGCTGGCATGTCACCCCTTGGAGCTGGGAGCGCAGGTGCATGCACCAAGGGGCAGAAATCTGAAACACCTCATGCTGCAGGCAGCAAGCAGGGGCAGAGGGCAGGGCTCACCTCACTGCCAGCCACGGTCTGAGCCTTCACCCTGAACCACTCATCACTGCTGGGTCCAGCTCATCTGCGGGGGACAGCCCCTCGCTGAGCCCTGCAGCAGGGATGCAGGACGTGGGACATGCACAAACCAAGCTGTGACACGTAACCCAGCTTGTGTTTCACAAGCATGGCTCTCCTCTTGCGTGACACTCCCCGCCACAGCATCACCTCTGATCTGCCAGACCCTGCCCCAGGCTCAGACACATCACTGCGTTTTCTTCCACTTACACCCTGAGATTGGTGCCCGCGGAAGATTTTGCACTCCTGCCTTGATTCCCCAGCTTTCCACCCGGTTGCACAGCCTCCCTCACGAGGAGGCCATTTCTTCCCTGGGGCAGGCTGGCAGCACACTGCTTCTCCAAAGGTCTGAGACACAGCAAGAGGCAGCAGCTCGTTCTCCCTCCCAGGGCATCGCTGTTTGCTGAGGAGCAGGAGGGTGCCCAGGGGGCAGCCACCACATCCAGGACAGCGCCGGGTGATAGGCCCAGAGCTGCTCGGCAGCTCAGCCTCCGGCCCCTGGCTCGGTAGCCAAGCCCCCTCTCCATGGAGGACGATTCCAGAGGCAGCGTTTAATCGCTCGCTTTGCAGGGTACACCAGCCATGTTGCAACAGCTCCCAGCAGCTCTCGCAGGCAGCGCTGCAATAGGAGCAGCTGCCAAAGACCCGGAGCCACCAGCAAAGGGGGTCCAGAAGCAGAGCCCTTCAAACACTGATTGCCTGAACACCACCTTTGCTCGACTGCACCCATCTGTTTTCTCACAGGGACCCACGGACTCTCCAGCCTCAGGGGCTTGGCCTGACAGAGGAGGGCATGATCTTAGCTGTGGTCCCTAGTGTGGACCATCCCCTCCTTTCCACCCAAAATCTCAGCATGCAAAGCAGCTGGTACCATTCCCCCTTCTCAGGCAGCTCTCCCCCCAGCACCCCTGGGTGGCAGAGGCAAGCAGAGAGCAATGGCTGACGAGGGCACGGCTGCCAGGAGCAGCGAGCCTCCCCTAATGGCAAGTGAGCACCGTACCTGCAGGCAGGGGCAGGGCTCCTTCTTTACCCACCGGCACATCCCTGTCCCAGAGCTACCCTCAGCAGGCACCAGGGGCTCCAAAACCCCCAGGCATCCCTGGCTTGGCCCGTGCCATCGGCAGTCCCTGGGACAAACCTCGTTGGGTTTCAGAGGAGACACAGCCCCCCGCATCCCAAATCGATGGGAGCACTTGGTATTGCTAAGAGGATCAATTCTGGCACTCTCCCACCGTCTCACTTGGGGTTCCTGTTTCACACGGGCAGGAAGGAAGCAGAAACAGCTGGGATTTCTAGGAAAGGGCTAGAAAAAGGCTTTCCTTGGGGAGGGGAGAGGGATGGAGCTTTTTTCTTCCTTGAGGAAGAGGTGTTGGAAGAGGAGATGAGACAGGGGAGGGGGCGGGAGCGGGGTGCGAGGGGGACACGAGGCCAAGCAGGGGGCTGGGAGGCTGCAGTGGTGTATGTGTGGGGTGCGGGCCAACATGGCTTGGGTGGGCGAGCTAAGCAGCCACGGGGGGCTGGAGGGATGTCTGCGGTGGGGGTTCAGCGGTGGCTGGGGGGCAGAAGGGATGGCTGGGGCGGGGGGCCGAGGGGATGCGCGGGGAGGGGGCAGGGGACCGGCGGGAGACCGGGCGGGGGCTGCAGCAGATGGGGAGCGCTGCCCCGGGCAGGAGGCAGGGGCAGCCCCGAGAGGGTTCCGCGGGGGGACGGCGGCCGGTACCTGAAATTGGGGGGCGAGGCGAGGTGCAGCCCCAGGAAGGGTGAGGAGGCGGGCGGGGATGCAGCTCCTTTCTCTCGCTCCGCCATTCCGTGGCTCTCTCCATGCAGGCGGAGGGCGGGCGGGAGGGAGGGAGGCAGGGAAGGAGGGATGAAGGGAGGGGGATGCTGGCGGTGCCGGCGGGGAGGGACATACCTGCCGCCGGGGCGGGGGGAGCGGCGGCGCGGCCCGCAGGCTCCATCCCGCGGCTCCCGGCGGCAGCCGCAGGACGGGCACGGTACAGGGGGAAGCGTCACCTCGCACCCCGACCCCACCCGCGCCGCCCGGCCTCGGGGAACGCCGGGCCCGGCGGGGCAGATGCGCCCGCAGCTAGACCGGCCCCAGATGTGCCCGCAGCTGGAGGCTGCGCCCTCAAGGGCAGGCGCGGGGGACGGCCGGGCTCTCCAAAGGCCGAGACGAGCGACCCCAGGAGAGGGGCCGGCTGGCCGAGCGGGCAGGCAGCAGCCCAGGGCCAGGGGCTGGACACAGTGAGCCCCTTGCAGGGGTCTCCTCGGCGGCGGGGAGGTGCCTGGAGGCAGCAAGAGCAGCAGGAACGACCACGCTGGTCTTTGGCACCCATCGCAGGTTTGCAGCACCTGGCAACAGGTCTGGCAGCCCCAGTACATACCCTGTCCCTGTCGAAGCTTACCAGGGCTGCAAGCACTGCGGAGGGAATTTAAAAAACAGCAAACACACCCCTTCCACAGGCACAAAGGAGGGAAAATAAAATGTATCTCAATGTTTCGAGACCCTCCCCAGAAAGGGCAGATCCACTTTTGCATCCAGCACTTTATCTTGGGGGGGTACTCATTGCTGCTACTCTTCCTTACTGGCCTGAGCAGGTTTCTCTCCCCTGCCTCTCCTCCCCATGCTTTGCAGGCTATCTCAGAAAACCGTGCAGGTTGTGCTGTCACAGAAGAGGACAGCATCAGTATTTTTAGATCCCAAGGCTACTTCTGTACCTGAACAGGAGAACTTTCCCTGTTTCCTGCGTGCCCACTGTGCTCCCAGTCCCTGTCTGACAGTCCTGAATGGCATGAGTGGCACTCCTTTAGCAGTTCAAATCTTAAAGATACATCCGGTCCCGTCAGTGTTTCTCACACCACAGAGCCGACTGCCATCGAAGCAATGGTATTCTTGGCCAAGACCCAGGACGTCAGCTGCTTCTCCAGAGAAGAGCAAGCAGAGCCCTCCAAGGCACACAGCCCTCTCTCTCAGGAGTCTTAGCCTCCTGCCAGCCAAACTGGAAAGAGATGTTATCCCTGGACTAGCATGGAGACAAGCACACACCCCCGGGGTCACCGTGCACAGGTAACGCTGGGGCAGGCTCCTGATGGCGATCCAAGTGTCCCCTTTGTCCTCTGCATGCAGACTGAACTGTATTACATGCAGGACCCAAGAGACTCACCGGCATTCTTTCAAGGAGCTTTGGGGTGGCTTTGCTGTAGCTCCATCTCAAAGCACAAACCCCACCTACCAAAATGCAGTTTCTCTGCAGCATGGCTGTTATTTGGTCTCTGACCAGGGGCAGAAGAGAAGGATGCTGCCTTGTCCCACAGCCAGATCACCACCACTGCAGCTCACCTTCTGCTTGGATGCCAAGCACCAGAAGTTCACCCCTTAGTGACCTGACCTTTAGTCAGGTCACCAGCCCTGGCTGGGCTGGCCTGGCAGGAGTCCCAGTTTGACCTTTCCAGCTGCACTACTGTCAGTCAGGTCTATTCTTTAGATGCACAGTAGAGCACAGGGCCCCTGGGAGAGTGCACGCACATCTGCTGCAAATTAAGAGACCGCACTTCCGTCCTCGCCAGCATCTCTGCTCACAAGCCATCTGCTGATTTTTCTCTTTCAAATTGTCCAACTGACCATCAAGTTCACTTCATACCGACTATTCTCAGCCTGAAAGGAAACCTGAGGAGAGCTTATGTGCTGAGAGTTTTCCTGCTCCTCTCCCCGACCCGATCTCCACCCAGATGCAGCTGTAATACCAGACCAGCACTCTGCTCTCTTTCCATCAGCCATCCTTCTCACTGCTCTTTCCTCCTCTTCCTCAAATGGCCACATTTCCAGCTCCATCTCTCCATATCCAGCTGTGTTTTCTATTTTCAGACCTTTCAGCCAGCCCCTCCTGAAGCCACTCCAGCTCCTTCCTTGTGCAGACAGAAGAGACATGGAGGAAGGGAATTTTCTCAAGCACCAGCACACGGAGCAGTCAACTGAGTCCCTGCTAGTAATCCAAGGTTACCCATTTCCAATTCTGAGCCACATTACCATCATTCCTTTGATGGGTAAAACAGGTATCCTGGCCAACACAGAGGAGGAGTCTCAAACCCAATCCCTCCAGCTTTAATTTACATTATTACACTCTGGCTAGAAGAAGCTGGACTGAGTTTACTGCCATTCTGGCTCGTAATCTTCTAAAGTACGGGCTGCTGTTTTCAAAAGGTTTTTGGCACGTGTGTGCCACCCCAAGCACTGAAGTTACACTTTTTCAAGACCAGAAGGTCCTTGCCAGAAATGAGAACAATTCAGCAACACCATGAGCTGAGGCACTTCAGGATCAGCCCCACTGCTGAACCTCAACAAGGAACTGCATGGCTACATGCACTTCCTAAGTCTTGCTGGTTACTAGGATAAGTAACGTACTTCATGTAATTCTGCCAAGATAGAGGTTCCAGTAAGTGGGCCTGCACAGGAGCACCAAGGAGGCTGGCAGGATGCACGAGAACTTGACTCTGTGTCATTGCTAAATTGCTAGGTCTACTGTATTTAACACCAGTTCATGACTTAGAAGTCATTGGCCAAGGCTCAGTCACTGACAGGATACCCAAACTAAATAAGTGTTCACAGCTCTGTAGGACTTTTCTGCCCCAGTATCCACCCTCAGCTGAAAGGAGCCATCACACCACACTGGGGAGCATCCCAAAGCCACTGCTCTCAGAGCATCAAAAGGCAACTGCTCCCTCTGCCCCAGCAAAGAGCTCACACTATGCTCCTGTTGGGGGTGCTCATGTCAGGTCAGGTACTGCCAGATTGCCCTGACACAGAAAACAGGAAACCCCCAAACTGGCATCCATTTCACGCTACTTTCTTTACAACAGCCTCCAGCAATCCTCTGCTGCTTCTGAAACAAAGATGGTATCTTTATTAATGGTTACTGACGGCTTTTTCTTTCCCAAGAACTGGCCAAGTCTTTTTGAACTAACTGTGAGCACCCACAACTGAGGAGGAACTTGCCACAGAGATAAGCAAGGTGTAGACTTGTTCAATCTGCCATCTTGCACTTTAATCAAACATGTCCAATTCTAAATATTAACGAAAACAACAAACAGTCATTCCCTACCTGTCACACAGTTTTACCCATATGTTATCATACCAGTTGGGAAAAGATGCCAGAGTGGATGAATCCCAGTCTACTTAAAAGATTTCTTGAAGCAAGCTTTTCCCTTATCTTTCTTTGTCTGGCCTGAAGTGTCTGTGTCATTCCCAGTGCTACTACCAGAGCTGCATCTCTTCCAAATACCACCATCCATATCCCAGGTACTGACAGAAACCTTGCAAATGTCATCCCCCCCACCTCCACAAAGCCTTCTAGATCACTTAGGAGCTATAGCCTCCCCTCCCTTTGACTCCTTACCCCCACAGATCCAGCCCCAAAAACTCCATTTACCAAGTGAAATAATCTGGATGACAGCAAAAAGAGGGTTAAAGACATTTATAAAAAGTTGTATTTACAGACCATTGTCTAAGCATGAAACTCTCCAAATGACAGAAGTCGCAATTTCTGTAACCTATGTGAACAAAGTGCATGTTTTTCCCCTTTCTTCTCTCTGCACCAGAAGACAGGGGTAGGGGAGTATCTCTTTTTCTTTTTAACTTTTTACCCCCAAGACGATGGGAGTAACAGCTGGGTCAGACTGAAGGGGACAAGACCTGACTGGGTTATCCACCAGGCAGACTATGAATAGTAGTTTAGAAGAAAGTAAGGTTAGGAAAAGTGACTATTTACCTGTTCAGTCTGCCCAGTGGATTCTCTGCAGAAAAAGAAGGTAAGATCAATGCCCCGGGGAACGGGAAGGAAAGGTTATTCAGCTACTCATTAAATTTATTCACAGAGTCAATTCAACCACTTCAGGTTTCTCAGGTACATTTGACTTAGTTTCTATTTGCAGCCCTGTTGCTCTGGGTTCAAACATAGGCTCCAAAACCGAATCTGATTATCCCAGCGGGAGAGAACTCCTGTACTCCCCAAGCAGTTAGTTGCATAAGCTCACATATAGCCCCACACCATCTGGGTCAGGCAGGGATGAAAGGTTTTGGACAGCAAATGAAAACAGTGCCAACAGCAGCCCACTGCACGGGACAAGCTACTCAATCGAATTCCTCTTGGAAACAGCCATGGGAGAGAATCTTCTGCAGTACTACCCTCCCTTGCGCTCTTTAGTGGCAGGCAGAGGCGCTCTGTCAGCTCTGTGCTGACCTGACAAGTAACAGGACTCAGCAAGGAGTGTACGGTCAAGAGCCAGGAAAGCTTCACAATCACCTTGCTAGGCTACAAAGCACCAGCGTGAATGCAAGTGGCAAGGAGGAGCAGTGGGCAGGTACAGGAGTTTACCGTGTGGAAATTCAAAACACAGATGCCAATACAGAAAAGAGCAAACAGAATGGACACTGCACTCTGAGCCTGAGGAAGACTCACTTCAAGGGGCTGATGTGTAAAACATCCTCTATCAGTATGAGGCACTGCACAGGCTACACACCAGACACAGGCTCCATTTGAGAGCCCTCACTCAGGGAAGGAAATGCTGTAGAGTGCTGGGCCCAGGTGTAGCTTCCTTATTACTTGGATCAGATCTATTCTGAGATACTGCTTTGCTCATATCAAGGCATGATTTTATTCTCTGAAGAATTCCTCCTTCTCAGAGTCACAGAATCAACTAGGTTGGAAAAGGCTATTGAGATCATTGAGTCCAACCTATGACTTAACATCCATGTCAACTAGACCATGGCACTGAGTACCACATCCAATCTTTTCTTTAACTACTCCCCGGGATGGTGACTCCACCACCTCCCTGGAAAGCCCGTTACAATGCCCAACCATTCTTTCCATGAAGAACTTTTTCTTAATGTCGAGCCTTAACTTCTCCCAGTGCAGCTTAACACTGTGTCTTCTTGTCCTATCACTGGTTGCCTGGGAAAAAAGGCCAATCCCCACCTGGCTACAACCTCCTTTCAGGGAGTTGTAGAGAGTTCCTCTGTCAAACAGCTCTGAAGCTGCCCATTCCAGGCAACAGCATTACAGCTCACCTCGCAGTGGCAAGGTTCTTTTGCAGGGAAAGTTTTAAGTGCCTCTCAAATGTATCTGTTCTTGTGCTACAGCTGACCTTCATTTTGTTTCTCTCCCACATAAGCATTACCTTGATTTACTCAGAAAGCGTTTCCTTCCTCACCAGCCTAGCCTAATGAAAGAAATACCAAGTTTTCCCTGTTCTCTTGTAGGATGGGTACTCTATTTTTGACATTGTAGCAGCTTCCTTCTTAACTCCTACTATAATCTGAATTAATCAGCATACATCACTACCAAGTACTACTGATGAGAAAGGATGTTCACTGTTTCTGAGATGTGCGGATGCTGATTTCTACATCAATGCATCAAGTCATGTGCACTGAGCCATTGTCAGAAAAGAAAGATACACCTGGGAGTGAGCAAGTTGACAGAACGTTCGTGCCCTTCTTAACATGGGCAGATTTTGGGCATGGCTGAGAAAAGATGTATTTGGCTCCCTGGAGACCAGAAAGCCAAATATTCCCAAGCACGAGTAACACAGTGCCCTTCTGTGGCAGCTATTGGAATTACACAGTTATATGAGACCCTGGATTTTCTGTTGCAGATCACAAGTTCCAGTCCCTCTGTGACAGCAGTTCCTACTCTTCTGGTGACCTCTTCAGCATTCTCCCTCTTCACTTGCAAGGCGCTTGTCGCTGGCTGTAGGAGAAAGTAAAAGAGAGAATTTGCCTTGACCTCCCCTGTCATACTGAAAAGCTGGCAGAACATGTGACCAGCTCCCTCCCTCCTGGGATCTGGAGCATTGCAGGCAGATGACTGACCTGCTTGCTCTCCTCTCCTGCTCTAGCCCATACCCTCACCAGATGGGAAAACCTGACTGTGAGCCCGCTCTGTGGAAGGAGAAGCAGCCTCACAAGAGCAAATGCACCACCAGCTGTGCTCTGTGACAGCTCCAGCAGCAGGGCACTGCTCTCCACTGGCCAAGGGAGCTAACAGTGAGTTAGTAAAATCCAAACAACTGGCAGGCAGACCACTGCCCTCTTTCCGGGCTGTGGAATTACACTTGGGAGCCTTACACATCCCTCCACAAGGAAGTCCATTTTGTTCATTAAAGTGGTGGGAGGAAGGATTGAGCCTTGTTAGCTTCTAGAACCAGGTAGTTTAAGCCAGATCACACTAGAACTACTCACAATCACAAACTCTTTCCAGGGATCTCTGAAGCGGGGAGACCTGTCACTTTGGCTCGTTTGTACAGTTCTTCAGGGCACGGCTCTTCTGCTCCCTCGTGCTTGCGCTTTGGAGAAGCCTGCTCTGCTTGAGACAGCCTCACTGCTGTAGAGAGAAGAAGAGTCACTGCAACAGTTCCTCTGCATTTAGGTGGCCTCGCAAGTATACGTTGGCCTAACCTGCCACAGAGCTGGGAGAATGAAGACTGCACAAGCACAGAGACATTTAGTCACAGCCTCCCTGAAAACTTTTACCAAAAAATCTTTGTTAAAAACAGAATTAAGTCACCCAGAACAAGCACAAAAGTATCCTCCTCTGACAGAAGACAGCTTAATTTTACGTGATTAACCCTACACTGAGCTGCACATCTCCCTCAAGTGGCTGCCTATGATCCCATACAGGCAATAAAAGATTCACATTAATGAACTCTTAACTCTTCAGCCCTTTAAGAATGGAAGGCTCACTGGGGATTCCAAAGAAAGCGTAAAGGGATGCGAACACAATGTATGTTTTCCTAGCTACACACCCTCTTCTTATTAGAAAAAGATCCTCTCCTGCCTATAACCTTTAAAGTGACATGAAAATCAAAACCACACAGATTAGCTCCACCTCACCTGTACTGGTGCTGCAGCCCTGCCCTGAAGCAGAGTCTGTGACCGGGCCACTGAGATCTTCCACACATGAAGGGACGGATGCCAGCAAACCTAGAGAACGGCAAGAGGACCTCAGTTAAGAAACAAAACACACCTGGGCTGGGAGAAGCTTTTCACAGAAATACCTTCGTGATCACCAACCAGCACATCCATATCCCAAAGCTGGAGGAGTTCAGAGTTGCACTGACCCAGTGCTGACTGCAGACAAACACCGTGATCCAGCAGTAAATTTATTTAGAATACACTGCTGAGGTTTTCTTACAAAGTGAAGAATGGACCACTGGTGGTGTATGGATGGTGCCACGGCATCAGCAGCTCTTAGACCTAAACAAACTCCACTCTTAGCTGTCTGAGAACATAATGGGGCTCCCCTGGAAACCAACTGAGCAGGTTTGGCAGGCACTGCTTCCTCTTGCAAGGACAGGACAGAGAGACAAGTAATACCTATTTTAAATCATGACCTTTTCTCCCAGCATTTTATCTGCTATTAAAGGCACAAACTTTTGCAATTGCTGGTACTTACAGAGGCCCCTATAGCGTGACAGCTGCTGGTAGATCTGCTTCATGCGCTCGATGTTCAGTCGGCTGGTCTCTGCGTGGTTCACCATGGGTTTGGGGTAGTCGACCCCAATGATGCACTTGGCTGCCTTCTGCACAGACTCTGGGGCATTCCATGGTTCATAGATATATCGTGAGGGGAAACCCTTTAGTTTGGGCAGATACCTCCTGCAGCACAAGTAAAAAGCAGTGTAGCACGCACGATGCACAGAATGTGCCGTGCACCTGTGAGCCACTGACTGACTTCAGCTTACAGATCCAGAAACAAAGATTAGCTCCAGGAATATCACTTACTTCACATAGTCACCACTGGGGTCTGTGCGACGTCCAAAGCCCACAGGACAGTAACAGTGGAAGAACTGTTGGAAGAATGCGCTGCACGAGAGCCACATCCAGCTGCCTGCGTTCACGCTGAAATCTGCATCCAGCAACAGTTCGTCAAACACCTGCAGCAATTGGAGGAAAAGGCACTGAGACCTTCCCTGGGCAGGACTTTGTGGCAGCAGGACCCAAGATGCTATTTCAAATGGCAGGTACAGAGCTATGAGAACAGGGCAGCAGCACTGAGGTGATCTGCTGGCTGAAGTCAGTTGGCTGGGCCATGCATCTCACTTCCTGACACTTTCACTTAGGAAGGCAAGGTCTGCTCACACTGATAAAGTGCTGGCTTATCTCGCAAGCAGCTACAGACTAAATCACTACCTAGTGTTGCAGCAAGCTTTGGGTATTGATCCTAGCCTGGCAGGCATAACAAGCGTAAAGAACCTGCCTTGTGAAGGAGAGGATGCCGCACAGAAGAACGTGCACCAAAGTATGAAGGAAGAACCCTCTGAAGATTCCAGAGCACACTACCACGGAGAGGCAGAAAGGTTTCAGCAGTAACTCACTCACATACACGCACGGATGCCGCAGTTTAGGCAGCACTTTCAATTATGCTCTTTGTCAGCTTTGTGACCAGATGCCTCTGCCTCCGCTTTTTGTGTAAGGCAGTATGTACACTGGGTACGTGCACCTGTCTGTCCTTTCAGCTGGTCCAAGAGGAGGGTCTTTTACCTCTTTCCTTGAGAGACTCTAGACTCAGATTTCACAGTCATAGAGCACTCCCTGACCAGCACGGTGATGGATTTTATAAGGAGGAAAAAGGTCCAGTTAAGAAATGACATCGAACTCCCAAAGAAAACAGGTGGGCTGAGAGGATTTTTACAAAAAACCCCCCCAAAACTAAAAGGCCCCCCAAAACCCTCATCTGTATTTACCAGTGGATCCCAAACATATTTAGTTATCGTTACTTGAGGCTTGTGATATAGTCAGAGCCTTGCAGTAGAAGGCAGAAAGAAGTCAGGCTGTTGGCTGGCCAAGAGACTGCTAGCAAATCCTCTCTTCCATGCACCTTTTACACATGCAGCAAAAGCCATACCTGTGTGCCCATCCTTGCAGCAAGTACCAGGGAGACTCTGTTTTCCTTATGGCCTTCTGTAAATATCTGAAAATGCCAGGACTCACCCTGACTCCTGACTCCCAGCTGATCCAGAGGTCACCCCTGGTCAGGAAGCAGGCCACTGCGTGCCTGGCCAGATGATGGATCCACCCTTCTTGTCTCAGTTGGGTCATGATTGCATCGATCCAAGGGAAGCCTGTCTTGCCCTCTGCCCACTTTGCCAAGGCTTCAGGGTTCCTGTCCCAGGGGATTTGTATGCAGATGGGATTCCCCTCCATGCGATCGAACTTTGGGTTGTTGGTGGCTGCAGTGTAGAAGAACTCCCGCCACAGAAGCTGTCCATACAGAGAGAGGGGGGGTGTGCTGTTCCGCTTCACCTGTGGAAAGGGAACACGGGTGTTCACAAGCACACAAAGACTAGCTTCATGGACCTGAGCTGTGAGGCACCCACGCACTTACACACATTTCCCAAGCCAGCTACTGACCACTGCCATAAAGGAGCTCAACGCCAGATCACCCCTTGTCAGAAAGCCCAGATGGTAAACTCAGAGCACTGACACAGGTTTACTCAGTACTATGACAAGTGACTGGAATGATGTAAAACTAAGAGAAAAATGCTCTACATGGCTCGTAGCACAGAAGTCCAGACTGGAGAACAAGGTCCCACCAGATTTAAGGCCTGTGTGCATACATACAGGAGAATTACTTTCTTACCCAAAAGCTTCCTCTTGTAGTAGCAACAAGCTCAGCCCGACAATCAAACGTTAGGGAGGCAACTGTATGTTTTGCACCAATTCTGGCACACTGTCTGGCAACCAGCATCATGCTAAATATGCTCATACCCCACCTGCCCTCCAGGTGAACCCTTAGTCTTACCTTCTTATACAGCTCCCAGAGACGATAGTAAAATAAGCGGCAGGACAAGCAGCCAAAACGCAGGTAGGGACTGAGTCCTGTAGGGCTGGCCAGCAAGGAATTGGCATTCATCCTTGGTCTTTCGTAATTTGCAACCCATGCCTAGACAGATTCAGGAGAAATGAGCCAAAACCCCCTTGTATTTGTGGTACACTGCTAAATGCAAACCTCTCCGCAGGTGGTGAGGCCACTCATATCTGGGAGCACAGTCTCTTCTATTTACTTCCAAGCACAGCTGGGAGAGATCTCCAGCAGGCAATCCCAACACCCACACCCCATTCAAGAAATGCAAAACCTTTGCTCCAGGATTTAAACCAGTCAGTTATTTTGCCCAAGTGGATTAATTTGCTTTGCATACAGGAGCTAACAACCCTGAGAGTTCCTAGGGATACAAGCTAACACAGCTGCTTATGTCCAGGTATGGCTATCATACTTCACACACTGAACAAGAAAACTAGGGAAATTCTGACCCCTTTGTGGAGCATTATGTTGATTATTTATTCCCTCTCCAGCATAAGTATTTATGCTTTGATTTCCATAATTGACATCAAGCCACCCAGCATTAAAAAAGTACAAAATGGTTAAAATTGAGAAACACTTTGGCAGCTGGGTCACTTTTCATTACTTTGAAATTGCTTGCCTTGTGCGCTATGATCAAGAACACCAGCCCCACTGAAAGAAATCTGATTATTTCAACAAAGGGCTCAAGGAACACCAGCCAGTGAGACAACCTACTAAGAAGCTGATGGAATAAGGGAAGGCATTTTTTTTATAAAAACGTAATTGCACTAATACCTCAGGTAAAGGTAAAAAGAGATGGTGTGCGGTGTGCAGCACGGACTGAACAACTTAACAGGAGAATTTCCAAGTTTGCACTCCTCTAAAGGAAACTGAGAAGTAGAAAAACGGAAAAGAGTCCAATGTGCTTCAAACAGCAGCATAAATAATATACTGCTCTAAACTTTTGGACCTGAGGAAGCCCATGAGCTCCCTGCTCCACACAAAATCTAAGATCACAGGAGTACTCCAACAATAGCATATGCTCCTTTCCAGAGGTGAATGCTACGGTCACTGCTAAGAAGAGCAGGGAATGTGGTAATGGGCAACACTACATTTTTCATTTGGAGGCACAGTCTGCAGGAATTGCCACTTAAATAACGTGTTACCTTTCTTTCCAAGTGTTTATCCAGCCGTGCCAGAGCTTCTGTCTCCCCTCCTTGCCAAACTGCAGGGGCAAGACCATCTGTAGGAAAGCCTGAGAGAAAGAACTTTGTAAGGTTTCAAGCCGTGCCTAGACAAAGGGCACAGATATGGGACTATGCATTAACAACAGCAAGACAGTACATACTACAATTGCCTAACATGGCTTACTCCCTGGTCTAATCCTTGTACAGCAGGCAAATCATGTAGGATATGGGAAGAGCCTGCTCATGACACTGCACTTCAAGGGCCTCTCCCTGCAATGCTTCAGGCAGCCTTATGGCAACTTTCCCCACTGCTCACAGCCAGCATTCTCTGGTGCGTCAGCACTACCCACAGGGCTCTGCTCCAAAGGCCAGAGCAGCTGGCAATGAAACATCTGCTCCACAGCTCTGCCTTACAAAACACCTTGCCATCAACATCAGCATCTCACTAGATAGCACAGCTGCTCCTGGTGAGGCTCCTATTCTGCCAAGGCTGGTACTGGGGAAGGCACTGGGTTAGTGCAAAAGAACCATTGCAAAGGGGGAAGCAATAATGCAGTCTCCCTGCACTGCTCTGGGCAGACAGAGGAGCCTCCCCTGGCAGCAAGCAGAGCAGTGTAAAGTTACAGGCAGTCTCACATTTGGCCAGACAATAAAGAAAGTAGATCCATGCAGGACTGCCGCCCTTAGGATACTCCTGTTGTAAAGCTCAATGCTTTTACACAACTGTTGAAATTATGCCTCAAGGTACCAGGAGATACTTCCTATAAAGCTGGTATGGAGCCTCCAGTCACAGACACACAGTATTCTGCATTAGTCCTTTCTTCCCTTGCATTTAGATTCACTTCGCTGATGTAGGTCTTGCATTCCTCACACCTCAGCTATCCCTTCTCCTTCTTCAAGTCTTACAGGACTGTAAGGCACAGCAGGACGAGTGAAAGGAATTTTAGTAATATCTTTTATCTTGCTAAGTACCCAAATTGATGCCTCTTGGCAATAACTGAATGAGATTACCCAAACCTGGTACACACTTAGGTCTGTTACACAAGGCGCCTGAGACTGCGGTAGGAGGAAAGCACCTGGTGAGGACACGAGATCCTAGTACAGTGGGGTTACATGCTCAGTACAGCACAGAACACAAGGACAGATACAGAGCACTTCAGAGCAATCAATGCTAAAGGGGATGCCAGGCATCAACAGCAGTGCAAGGGACACCAGAGTGTTTATCACAAGGTCTGGCACTTGCTGAAAAAATCAGGCCATTCTATGGCTAGAGGCAGCCCATGTCAGGTGAGAACACGTGCCAGCCACTGGAAACAGTTCTACTAGATCCTGTTTCAGCTGGCAGTAGTCCTTGCCTTCACTCTTGACACATACCCAGCTCTTCCAGGGATGGGACCCCATAGACATCATCATGGTTTTCCTGGATGTCCACTTTACATGTTTCCATCTGCTGACTTATTACAGTGCTCACTGGCTTCTTTGGGAGCTCCATACGGCTAATGATGGCCTGGAAGCGCTTGTAGGTGAGGGGTGGCTTGTGGCCATTCAGCTCAATTATTCTGGAGATAAAATAAACAAGGTGAAACAACACAGCCTCACTACCACAGAAGACACAAGGAAATGACATCCAAACTGGACCCTGCTATCTCTGCTCAGGATAGCCTTTCACTCTGGATACAGAAATCCTTACAAACCTACAATTCACTTGATGCATCCCTCCAAGGGATACTAAAACCAAACAAAACCCTAAAATACATCAGAAGACAAAACATCACATACTTCCTCATCTCCACATGAAAAAAACAACTACCCAAAACAGCTCCAGCTGAATCAAGCTGAGCATCACAACTATCCCAGAGCTCCTCATCAGACCCCTGTATGAAATCTCTATCTGATTACTGCCTGTCTCCCCAAGGTGCCAAATCCTAGACATGCATCTGTTCCCCTGACACCTTGTGATATCCTAACCTGATTCTGACCTTACTGCCTTCTTGACTGACACACAAGACTTAGCCTGTTAGTGACTCCTCCTCCACCTATCTTGGATGAGACAAATCCCAGTTTGCATCATTCCTCTCTCCCTGTGATTGGAGAGATCACTATCCTCCTCCATGCCATAAGGTCACGAGCAGCCCTGTCTCATGACCTGTGTCAGATCACACTATGGAAAAAGTCAAGGTTCCCTGTTCCTCTACTTCACCAAGCATCCACAACCTGCGTCTTATTTTTCCTGGGACAGAGCTTTGAGAAGCCCCCTGGGCAAGGTAAACTTCCCCAGGCTGAAAGGTGCCATTTTAACCCCTCTCCTGCAGGAGTGGAAGGAGTTAACAGCAAAGCCGACCGCACAGGGATCGCCGGCATTACATAAAGCGGAGGCAGGCAACCCCACAGCTCACACAGGAGCAGCAGCACAGCGGCCTTCCCCTCCCATTACAATCACCAGCTTACGCAAGGGGCCGGGCTGAAAGCCGAGCGTTCCGGCGGGCGCCATGTGCCCGCCCGTCCCCCGGGGCCGCACGTGTGGCGGGGCGGAGCGACACGCCGGCGCCGGGCGCTGCCGCACGCCCGCTCCGCGCTGAGCCGGCCTCCCGCCGCACCGGGACACAGCCCTCACACACGCCCCGGCCGAGGGCAGCGGGGCCTGCCCCACGGGCAGCACGGTCCAACAGATTAAAAACGAAGGCTCCTGCGGTTCCCTCCTGGTTTTCTGCTTTTAAGTTGTAAATACTGGGAAGTAAAGACATTAACCAACAGGGCAGGGAGGGAGGGAGGGCCACCGGGATGTGCACAGAGTGCAAAGTACTGTAGATTCTCAGTGCCACGGTGTGGGCACAGCACTCTGACACACATACACAGAGACAGACGTTGCCTTACAGACAACACGTTCTATCCTGCATCACCGCACCAGAGCGCATCTCCTCCGCTTTCCTGCATACACTTTTTTGCTGTCTGTCTCCATGTTCCATCCCACAGATGGCAAGATATGACAGAACTCATGAATACTACCCACCACTCTATTCTCTGTGGCTGCTCTGTGGGTCCCCAAACAAGACCAGCTAAAGATCCCCAGAAAGTCAGTGTTTCCACTGGATGAGAAGTGAGGCATTTCCAGTTACAGCACTCTAGAGAGAGAGGTTCACTTGTTTCCATAGGAATTCAGAGCTTGGACGAGAAAACGTGACTAGCCTGCACCCTGTTTGCCCTGAGGTGCTTGGGATGGGGGCAGGGAAGCCACTTCTTTCACACGGCCTCTTTTTTCAGTCCTGCTAAAGCTGCAGTTCAGCCAGAGATCCCCACCATTGTACAAGATCCACAGCTAAAACTTCTGTGGACAGCTAGCTATTCGGAGCAAATCACTGTGACTAGCAGATGGATGCCAGTGTCTGCACCTGAAATCCTCAAGGATGTAATTATGAGTAAAGTTACCTAGTATAGCTCCTGAATTCCTAAAGAGTTATTGGATCTGGGACACAAATATTCTAAGATAGGACTAGGACAACTTGCACATTTCACAGCACCTGACACTGGCATTATGCACTAAATCTGGACCTTTCACAATGCTGGCAGGAAAAGAAGTATTGAATATGGGCTATTGCACAATATGGGATATTATACTACACTTACTGGCTATTGTAGTACTGTTCAGCCTTCTGTACAAAAAATTGTGCAGGAAGCTCCCCAAGCAGGAGTCCTTTCCTTCATCATACTGACCTTCCAACCCAGGCCATACACTTTCACAGGACTTTCAATAACAAAGAAAGGGAGTTCCATACCCAGGATTTAATACCCCTGCTTCATCCATCTCCCCCAGTCCAATTTGCCACATGTGGCAGTTGTTCTAGTTTTCTTGACGCAGAACAGAGAATCACTGTACTCATCACACCGAACCTAACATTAGTTAGTGGGCACACCGTAAGCTGGCTGTGCTACCAAACCAGCAGTATGCTGCCCAGCACTATCTGACAGTAGTACCTCGACACCAGAAGTTATGAAGGTCTATGAAGGTTTCACCATCAGTCACACTTCACCTCAGGAAAGCAGGCAACCCAAACCTGACCAAAAAATTCTAGCACTGCTATGATTATAAAGTATCCTACAGTCAGTCACCTGTGACAGCAGAGTGTCTGCAGACTCAAATGCACGCCCTCACAGGTGTCACTTTCTGAATCATCTCCACAGCAGTGCCCCTGCAGGATGCCTAATGAGCTTAGGAAAGCTGCTGGCCTCAAATACCTGACACCTCAGCTCACTTGCAAATGACAAGGCTGGGTTCTGGCAAGGGAGTGAATGTGCTCCTCCGCTTCCTTGCGGGAGGAAGAGCTGGCTGCCAGCACTCGGCGTGCAGGCTGCCCAACGCACCCCAGTACCAATTCATGCGGACTGTTCCGCTGGCCTTGCCAGCTTATGCAATTGCTCTGATCCAAATCCCCTCTCCAGAGAGCTCATGGAGGGCTCTGTGTACATAGAACAAGGGGTATTTATACAGATTCAGAGAGGAGATGGAGAGAGAACCAACTGATCTGTCCATCCAACAGATGCTGAACGAAGAACAAACAATTCAGCTTCCACAGAAATACATACTGAGAAGGTGAGAGATGAAAAAGTGACTTGGTGACAGGCTGGGTATCTGCAAAGGGGGAAAACATCTGATACCAGAGCACCATGCAAGACAGGAGAGGACAGCAAGATGTGGCAGACAGAAGTTTGAGTAAACCTTATTAGAAATAACCCACCTTTTTTGGCATAGTGTACTGAACTGCAGAAGCACCAAGGCATGGATGCTTCACCATGCTTGGTTCCTTTAAGTTAGTATGTGCTCATATGAGAACACATTCTACTGTCATTTCAGCCTTAGGCTAGGGTATTTGACAAAAAGCTGATCCTGATGCGTGCTACAAAGACACAAGATCACAGTGTTCTCTTCTGACATAAACCACTCCCTCTGAACAACCCAGCCTGCGTGGGATTACAGAAACTACAGTGCTGACCATCGGTAAATACACTACAAAGGATTTAGATTCTAAGGAGGAGAAAACAGGCAGATGCAGGGAAGAGACAAAACAACCTGTCATCTGGAAGTTGTCAGACAATCGTTGTCACGTAAAGGCTTATAAGCAGGCTAAGCTGATACCCAAGAGATTATTTTTTCTGTCTGACTTCTACAATGTGAACATTGCTAATCTTGACTGGGAATTCCCAGATTTTCTTCTGAGTATTTTCCAGCACTGATGTTCATTTTCTATACCCCCTCCTTGTTTTGGGGAAGAAGAGGTGAAAGATGCTCTGATAATCACACAGCTATGCTGGCAGTGCCAACAAGGGGCACATTGTCATCTTCCTACTAGGTAAAACTGGTCAAATTCACAAGTTAACTGAACAGGCTCTTGGCAAATGTTTAAAAGGAGCTGGTGGAGGTGGTAGCAGGAATACATTGCAGGGGACAAGAGAAGTGCTGGATTCATTTACGTAGGAGCGAAAGTTTAGTCTAAATTGTTTGAAACCAGGCTGACAATCTTGTCAGAAACATGGTTAAAGAAAGATGAGAAGTACAATGCCACCACCAGGTATTATTACCACCTGTTAACTATGCAGAAAAAACATTAGGTTGAGCAGAGGGACAACACATACTGGGAGTTAGAAGACAGGGTAACACAATTGGTGGGAGAGATATTCTGGAACTTCCAGGAGAAATACAGTATTAGAACTGTATTACCACCTGCTGAGAAATCTCAGAGATGCCAAAAAATGTCAAAGTAACTGAAGACTTCAAGTACACCCACACAGATTGGGTATCTATCACATCCCATCACCTGCCAAAACCCAGTTTTCTAGTTGCCATAAATGACTGCTCCATGGAACAAGAAATCAAGAACCTACACAGAGTGTCACTTCATGATTTAGTCTTAGTGCTAAGGTATAGCTGAAAATGTTAGTTATCACTTGCCTGCTCTGTGACTTTGGCATGCATCAATTTAACGCTGTTCCAGGAGCAATAATACTATACAGATGTAAAAAAGTATTTTAGAAAGATCACAAGAGTCAAAACAATTAAAGAATAGCATCAGCTAAGACAACAGAGGCAGAATCTTTTGGAAATATGAAGACAATGATAGAAACTCACCAAACTTTGGTAAGTTAAATTAAAAACCACAGCCTTCTTGCACCTCCTCATCTAAATGAAAGTTTGAGAAACCTTTTGGAAAAAGTGTAAGTAGTGAAAAAAAAAAAATAAAAACATCCCGTTTAGATATTTATAGGGCGAAGAGGTGATGAACTCATTAAAGAAAGGAGACACTGTAACAGCATAAGAAAACCCCTGCATATATTTTTGTGGGTATATTCACTATGGACTAATCCAGGCAAGTTGTGACTCTTGGTTTTTTGGTTTTTTTTTAAGAAAATGTATCAGATGCTGTGACAGATTGGGAGACCAGGAAAAAGTGCCGCAAAACAATGCTATGCTTGAAAAGCTTGTCAGGGCCACCAAATATTCACCCAGAAATTGTAAAGGATGTAATGAAATACACAAACTAATAGCTGCTGCATGTAATATGAAACTGTCCAAATACTATGAGGGGAAAAAAAAAAGTAAATACAACTCCAGATTTTAAAAGCATTTCAGGGGCATCAGAGGGACAAATGAAGACTGGTATGAGCATTAGCCAGATGGGTAGAAAATACTAATGGGAAACAGTGAATACAAGGATACATGTAATATGCTTGAGGGTTAATTTGGCCTTGGTAAAAGGGAAGTTGTGCCTGAAAATCTATTAGACATTTGAACCTGGGGCAAGGGAGATTTACTTGATATATACTACATGAATTTTGAGAAGCCATCTGACTAGATCCCTCACTGAAATAAATTAAGAAACCACAATAATTTGCAATAAAGGAGAGATCCATGCTGACAGAAAATTCTTTGATATACAGAATTAGAGAAGGAATCTGTTTTTCCAACGGGAAGAGAAGTCCTACACAGAGCTGAGCTAGGGCTTCTGCTGCTCAATATATTTTACAAAATATCTGGGAAGGGACAAGAAAGAGCATGATGATAATGTTTACTGATGCAATAAGCTATTTGGGATATCTAAAGATAGAAGGCAACTTAAAAATTTCCCTATATACCACATAACCAGCTGCCAAAAATATCAGATGAAATTGCAGTATTGGTCATGTTGTTTGTCTATATGCATAGCTATGCAATCCTAAACTTATCTATACAGTAGCAGCTTCTCAAATAGCTATGACCATTCTGGAAGGAAGCTCTGAGACATCAGTTTAATGTTTAGCAGCACTCAGAAAAAGCAGAAATAATGCTACTGACTGTTAGGAAAAGATAGGACACATTATAGCATTCTAAAAACCCATGTTGCTTCTACATTTTGCACACTAGTTGTCATTTTCACCACTGCTCTCCACCTCTAGAAATACAAATACACCTCAAAAATGCAAAGAAAAGTGATAAAACTTACAAGAGATTTAGAACAGATTCCACCTGAAACTCTCCGCTTTAGAACAGATTCCACCTGAAACTCTCCGCTTTGGAAAAGACATAAATGACATGAAGGAGAATGTGATGGCCATTGACATTGGAGGGGTGAAGATGTAATAAACATTGGTAATAAACATGGTCTTCCAATGCAGAACTAGAAAGCAGCACCTGTTCATGAGACAGGTTCTAGAATCCTCCTCACTCCAGAGACAAACATTTCCACACAATATGTTCTAACTGCAATGCTCCTTCCCATAGGAAATGATGGATGTTAAATATTCATAGGAGAAAATCTACATTCAACATTACTGGCCCAAGTCACATCAGAAAGAAAAGAGGAAAAAAGGGGGAAAGAAAAAAAAGCAAGCAACCTGTAAGAATAGTACTGAAACGCTGTACTGACTTTGAAGTCGAGCATACCCTAGAGTCTTAGCTGAAAGACTCACCACCATTTAAAATCACATATATATAGAAAGATTATACATATAAGTAAATAAAACTCATAATCCAAACAACAAACACAATAAACACACAACAAAGTCAAAGCATTCAGATTTTAGAAAAAGGAAAGTTTGTCCCAATCTACCTTGCTTTACTTCCTCCAGCTGTCCGTTAAAAGCCCTGCTTTCGTAACCTGTTTGAGACAACAGCTCAACTACCTTTATTACAGTGAAGCCAAAACAAAGCAGTCCATACACTGAGGACATGCTCAAGGAGAGCAATCAATAGGACATAGCTGAGCAAATTAAATGACACTCAAGTACAGAGTTTAATAAGCTTGAGACAACACCTTTCTGTACATTCACGTCACTGTGAGCACTTTGACGTGTTCTAATCAACAGTGGAGCGTGCAGAGTAATCCTTATAGGCTCACTCAGCATGACAGTGATCACTGTAATGGAAGAGACTGAAGTCTTTGCAGACACGACAATCCCAGCCTAGCCTAGACAGCACCCCTGCCCCTTCTCTGCCCGTACCTGTCCAGGTCATAGAGGGTGTGGGAGTTCTCTATCACCACCTCCACACCAGCCTCCTTGGCCAGTTTGATGATAGCTGCATCCCTCTCCTTTCCAAACGGCTCCGAGTCATACTCAAAGGTGAGACGAGTGACTCCCCATTCCTGCAAGAAAAACAATATGCCCAGCTGTCAAACAGAAAACTATTTCTAACCAGCACAATTACAAATGAAGATTCAGAATTCCTGAGCAGTTTAAAGTTCTGGAAGCTTTGAGAACGTTGCTGTGAGGAACAGCAATCCGGATTTGAGATAACCAAAGAAGCAACAATTTTATCAGCTCTAGCAAACATCGCATCTGCTATGCAAATTTGTAGATGTCAGTTTTAAAACACATCAGTGGAGGTTCAGTTCTCATCTGTTACTGTTCTTAGGTTTCAGCTCAGTCCCTGAGCCTACCAATACCACGTTTTGTTGCACATGTTGTCCTGGAGTAACCTTACTATCCTCTTCCAGCATCTGCAGAAAAAGCATCACAGAAAACTCTTTCAACAGAAGTTCTGCTCAACCCCCCATGTTCTTATGCGACAACATTAAGTAAAACCAATACATTCTAAATTTTTCCTGATGTCTCTTTAAAGACATCACACAATAGGAAATCAATGTCCAACCCAAACAGAAAGAAACAGGAAATTGCAGGACGTAGGACACAACTGAGTGAACATTTCTGGTGTGCACAGTAGAATATGATACCGCAATGCAGATTTAAAGTCCTGCCTCTTTGGAGTTATTTCAGAATTGTAGAATTATAGAATGGTTGGGGCTGGAAGGAACCTTAGAGATCACCTAGTTCCAACCCCCCTAGTCAAGCCATGCACTTATTCTGATCTTCATACCTTTAACAGATCCCTCACAAATTACATGGCATAGGCCTTATGGAAGAGCACTCAGCCTCTTCCAGGCCTTTCTAGAGCACAGATTGTTCTCAAAGACTATGGCCTATTTTTTTTCCCCCAGAAAATGAATCCTATGAGAAGAGGTTTAATGGTTTCCACAGCGACCCTCACAAGACATCCATCAAGCAGAGCAGCAGCCCACAGATTTGTTCAGCAAACACAACCAGAAATCTACAGACATTTAAAAAAACCCACACACAACTAAGAACCACATTCCCCTATTGAGACAGTCTAAATCACCCTTGTATATACAGGAGACTTTTCTACCTGCGAAACACAAGCAAAGCACGAAGAACAAATGTGATTGGCTCCCTGAAGACGATTAAAAATAATGCCAAAGATGGGGAAGGGGATTTAGAAGCAGAAAACAACTGTACAAGCTACCTACATTTCTAAACTTGCAGATTCAGCCCTAAAATTAATTTTAGGAAGGACAGAGAAATTAACCAGTTATGTACCAATGAATGTACATCTTACAGAGATCCTCCACCCATTTTTCAAAGTAAGAACATGACAGCATCCAAAACTCAGAGCAAGGGTCAGACAGACACATTCCGGGCCCTGCCCTGCTCCTACATGATTTAACAGCTTCATTTTAAACTTTGCTTTCTTCTAGAAGAAAGCCAGCATCAACTGGAGGGCTTAGAAAAGATGGATTTGATCCCAAAGAATACACATTACTACCATGAGAGAATGGAATAAAAACCATCAAGGCTTACAGGGATTTTAGGTAAGCATCCAACACTTTAAATTCATGTATTTCCTATAGTTTTGAGAAGGCCACTGCTCTATGTGATGCAGCAGTACACGGGAAGCACAACCAAGCAGAAAACCTGTTACCTGTATGACCGTAAATTGTTGCAGATATACAAAAGAAAAGTCATGACTGACAACTTGCCTCTTACTATCTAACCTAGAGCAAAGAAAAATTGTAGGGGGAAAAAATATCAGAGGGATTGTGAGAACACTTCAGTGAACAAACAACGCACTTTTACAGAAGAGGTAAAACTAGAGACATTTATTCGGAAGAAGTGAGAAAAAACTTCTGCGAAGGTTAACACATTGGTAACGAGTACATTTGTCATGGTATCCATGCACAGGAGTGCTTTTGCAGGGACTGTTAGTGACAACATAGCTCAGCTACTGGCAGTGAGAGCAGAAATTACATTAGGTCTAAGTATTGCAGTAGCAAATGTGACATAACTCTCCTCTCCACAAAAGCTGACAGCAAGGCATGAGCTGCTGCTAACTCAGTGTAGCAGCTCTGGAGAGGCCTCAATCCCTACCAAACCTATATACTTACCATGTAATAGCATAAAATTCCCTCCACTTTTTTCAGCTCTGTTACAGCACACTGAGATATTCATCAACTCACCCGCCCAGACAAAATAGACTGCAGCAAAATGCAGTTCTGGCTGATTACACAATCAATCTCTCCAAACTTCAGACTGCCAACTTTATTTTGTTCTTTAACCAAAGCGGGCATTTTTCACCGATAAAGTTTTAATTACCCTGTGAATACCCTAAACTAAAGGGAGCATGAACTACTATTAGCTGGAACTTATTTGGAGATCAAAAGATAAAAATAATCTAGACTCTGAAAAAGCTAAAAGCAGCACATAGTTTGTGTCATGTGTTAAGATGCAGAAGCCAAAATAAGTATCAGTGCCCCTTCTCATCTGCACAGCCCAGTTCCTCTCCCCAATACTAACTGCACTCCTCAAAAAATACACATCAGAACCATTTACAGAAGGAGGGTACAGATTTAAGTTTACCTCTCCTTCTTGGCAGCTGGTCTACAGTAGGATTTGGGGGACACTATTTCTGTCAACCATATGTAAGGCACAGCCTCTCATGACACCCCCAACTCATACTCATGGCTATTGGGAGCCATTTTTTTTCATTCAGTTTTGTAACACTATCAAAGATATTGTCAAAAAGGTTCAAAGACATTGGGAAATACAATCTTAGAGTAGGATGGAAAAGAACGATACTGTATGAGAAACCGTGATATTGAAGGAGATGCTCTTGTTAGCCCTGACATCTGCAGCACTGACATATCACTTTAGAAATGTACCCCACTAATACATTATTGATCACCAAGGTAACGGCATATTCCACATCCTAAACAGTACATCAGCAGGATGCTTGGACCCAAGCTATATCCGTCCTGCTGCTGATGACTAAACTGCAGTCTTGAACAGAAAAAGAAAACGAAGGTCAGCTAACATAAAAGCTGCTGAATTTTGGAATTTTAAACCAAAATCCTATTTGCAATTAATATACAGATCAGTGTACTTTCTTCTGTTGTCTGTGAAGGCCTATGGTCACAGTAGTCTTGCTAAGTAAAAACTGCAGTAAGCAAACAACCACTAGGGAAGAAGCTCTCAACAAAGGGTCTGTGCGTCACAGAGCAGCCCTGTGAGAGGTGACTTAGAGAAACAAAGTTCAAGACCACCACCCAAAAAGAGAAGCTTGAGCTGACCCTGATACTAGGTTACACCCTACAAGTACATTTCTCTGCCAGTCTGAGTTCAGGTGCGGATCTGGCTCCCAAGCTGCCCTTTATAGATAGGAGTTAGTTAGTTGCAATTAAGGAGCAAAGTTTGTTATAGTGAAGAACTAGTTATAACTAAAGAGATGCCGAGGGAAATCACCAATTATTAGGGAGTGAAAGCAAGTTTAACACCAGGTCATCAATTTTCCTTCATTATGCTCCAAACAATTATTCTCTTACTTTGAAGAGTCTTGGGAAGACATCTGTTGGCTGCCCTCGCACAACAAACAAGCGGGAATTCAGTTTCCTTAAACTGTTGTCCAGATCTTCCAGGGACTGGAGAAGAAATCTGCAGAGAAGAAACAACAGCAGTGAGTGTCAGTCAGATGGGTTACAGCTAAAAGGCAAATGAGAATTTGCATGGAACTCCAGCAAACCTGCATCACCAAATCAAACTGGAAATTTGGACAAGAACCAGAAAACAAGAATTCATATTTATCTCTGGCCTGTCTAACAACTTTTATGAGATTGCAGCATCAGCCAGATCCCATTCACTCATACACAATTTGTGCTTGCCCAGATCCAAGAGGTTTCCAGGATTTTCTTACTGCAAACCACTTCCCACATTCTCCCTCAGAGATGGGAGAACAGCCTTGTCAACTCTTCTCTCCGCATTACATGGAGAAAAGCATAAATCACATAATTCCCTACTGTACATTTTTTCACAGGTTTCAGGGCAGAGAGGGATTTTGCATATGCAGCAGAAACATTTAGACACATTATTCTAAGGAAAGTAATGAAATACTGCAAGAATTGTGCAGGTTTGAAAGTACACCATGTCAGAGCAGAGAAATGCGCTGTCCTAGCTTGTCAGTAGCACAAGATTGAGCACCAAGATCTCCTGAAGCAAGAACCATCTGTACTTTGAATACCTTGTCTTGTTCACCTCTGCAAAAGACACCAGTTTAAAAACTCTACTGTCTTCTCAGCACCTGGCAGAGCTGGTAAACACACAATCCTTTGTAAGTGAGCCTGCCAAGCCTTACCTTTCCCTCTAACCCCAATGCCCATTCTGAACTGTGATCTACCAGAAGCAAGACCACCCACAGCTAAGGAAGCCAAGCCACAACTGCAATACAAAGTGGCAACTTCTCTCTCCTCAGCTGCACTGCCCATAATGTGAACTGTGAGCTTCCAGACAGACCAAGTTCACTCTGCATTTCTGGAGGGGGAAAAGGGTGCAGGGTTCACAGAAAGAAGGGCACTCTATCACAAAGGAGAACACCTGAACCAGGTCCAGGTAACCTAAACAAACCACTCCCTGAGCCCGGCCCACTTTCCATTTATTAAGTACGAGCATCAACTGTCCCAAGTGTTGCAAAAATTTTAACAAGCGTTAGTCCTACACGGCTCACACACGCTGTACAGTTAAATAGCAAGGGATTTTCAACATGATAAATTTGTGAGAACTAGGTAAAACATAAGCATTTGTCTTTGAAAAACAGAACTCTGAATACAAATATTTGGGTTAAAAATTAACAAAACAAAGCCAAGGCTCACAATGGGAATGAATGGAACTCTGGCCAACATAAGTAACTTGCTAATATGCTTTTTGCCTAACAGCCAGTGGTGCTTGGTTCTGACATCTACAGTAGTTCCACACCTCCAAGAAAACATTATTTTTAAGAACTTTGCTGGCTCATGTATGCCACGATTACAACATAAAGAAGACTCCTCTCTGTTTCCCTCCCTTCTTAACGTTGGTGGAAACAAACAGGGATTAAACAGATCAGGAATTAATCTGTTGTGGCACCACTTTGGTTCTCCCATATGAGGATAATCAGCAACAACAGCAGCACGTGAAAGGCATTTCTGTCTGCTGCTACCTGTAGATAGTCTGGTCTATGAAAAGATGAATTCAGACTGCTGTAACAGAATTCACAATTTTCTGCATTGTGAATGCTTACACTGAAGTAACTTCTGCACATTTACAATTTTTAAGCCATCCTCTGCTGAGCGATTCTAGAACATATAGTTATGACCCATACAATGCCATTCCTTGAGATGAAGCTACGGCGCACAGCAGAGGCAATCAATTACAACTAGTTTCCCTAGTGCACGGCCACGTGAACATATCCAAGAGCTCTCAAAGCATCCTTAGCCAGGTGGTTGTCTATCGACTTCCTCTGAGGGGGCAGTGGGAGATCTGCTTCGCTTGTTTGCAAGGGAGTCTTGACCAGGAGAATCCCCATCTGGATTGGGGTTCCAAACATTTAGGTTGCTGAGACCTGACACAACAGCATTATGTAATGTTACTGGCTGCAGGTAGATGAGGTCTTGATCTTTGCACAGACATGACTCATGGTGTACATTTTTCCATTTGCAGAGATGAGGAAAAGCCCGTACAGCTTCATCTTTAGCTTCTCAGCAGTGGCCGGTGTGTATTTCCGTAAAAAATCTGAGCGAAGGGAGGAAGGGAGCTGCGTGCGCACATGCCTACGCGCGCCCGGCAGCCCAAGGGCAGAGGGGAGGCGTGGTGCAGCCACGGAGCTGACGATTCTTCGCCCTCGTATCTAAATTCAGGGAAAAGGGTTTCCCAAAGCTGAATGTCCATCGGTTGCTGCTCTCATACACCCGCCTCACTGATAAAGTCTAATGACGTTACATAAAGTTGAAAGCATCCTCCCACACAGTCAGGCGGCACGGCGGAGAAAACCGCGCCGAGGCCAAGCGGACAAGGCACAGCCGCTCTCCGGCGGGAGGGCCTGGAGCAGTAAGCGGGCCCGACACGGAAGCGTGTGCTACTGCGGCCTGAGCGACACGGCCCACACCGCGCCCAGAGCGCCCCGCTGCCGCGGGAGCCTCCTCGTCCCGCACGGTCCCGCCCGCGGCCCGCAGGCCCGGTGCCACTCACCGCCAGCGGTTGATGCCCACGGCGGAGGAGGCGGCGAACCAGGGGTCCAGGATATAGATGCAGCGGAGGGACGTGGCGTCCCGCAGCGCTTCCTGCAGCGCCGGGTTGTCGTGGAGCCGCAGTCCGCGGCGGAACCAGTGCACGGAGCGGCACAGGGCCGGCGCCGGGCCCAGCGCGGCCGCCGCCGCCATCGCCGCTGCCCGACCCGCGGCCCCCGCCCCGCCCCGCCGCGTGACAGGCGCACGCGGCGACAGCCAATCAGCGCGGAGGGGCGGGGCGAGCGGCGCGCGGAGCGCCGGGGACGCTGCGCTGCCCCCCAGCGGCCGAGGCCGCAGCTGTCGCCTGCGAGGTGGCGCCGCCGGAAACCGCCCCGGAAATGTCGCTGCCACCAACGGAGAGCCAGAGAGCGACCCCCGAATTTAGTCAGCAGGGTTGGCCCTTACAGGCCAACGTTAAAAATCTCCCTTTCCAGTAAGAAAAGAAAACACAACAAAAAATGGTCAAGGACCCCAAATGGCTGGCTGCCTGGAAAAGGTACCTGTGGCCATGAAACCTGGAGCAGGAGCCCCCTCCACCCCCTCAAGTTCAACAGGAACATACTGTGGACAGAAATGGAGTGTTCTTCGGCAGGTGTGGCCAGACATCACTCACGGAGCATGGTACATCACGCAGGATCCACAGAGCAGCATATGAAGCAAAGGCATGGACTGCTCAGCATCACCATGGTTTTTAACTATGTTTAAAAGGCTTAAAGGGATTTAGAAAGCTGATGCAACATCACAGCTCACCTGAGGATGTTGCTGCTGACCCCAGGAATCAGAAACTGCAGCACAGACATACTCTACTGCATAGAACCAGATGGGAGGGGGTGGGATGGGTTGGGCAGAGATTTCTGCAGATCTGTTCAGCAGCAAGTTCCAAGCAATGGGATTGATGCAGTTGAGAAAACTCATTGCATTGAGGGATTCACTGAGCTGGCCGTGGGGGGGTATCTAAAAGGAACAAATCAAAAGGCAAACTGCAAGCACTAGAGGAGCTACAGAGTAAATATGGAACAAGTCCCCTGAAACAAGGGAGTGGGTAACAACCCCATTTTCAATACAAACCTACCCCCTACAAAGAGTAAAGAGAAGCGTTGCAAACTCTCCATGAACTGGGATCCCCACCCTGGAGCAGCGAGTGTTTCAGAGTAACTTTTCCGCTCCTGCCTGTCATGGAGTGACACAGAGGCCAAGCTCACTCCTCCACAAGAAAGGCCACTGGAGCGAGCATGCTCTCCCTCACTGGACACAGTGCAGAGACAATGAGGAGTTTAATTCCTGAGTCTTAGCATGCTTCCTCAAACTGAGAAACCAGGTGTAAAGCAACACAGGTAAAAAACTCAGAAGGATGTGATACTGACTCTTTGGAAAGGCGTTTTGGAGGCACTGCTGTTGCTTAGACTTGTACATAGCCAGAAGGAAGAGAATTTCCATCCTCTGCACTGAATGGGGCAACAGGAAGAATGTCTGTTGCAAAAACCTTATACAGCAGAACAGTTTACTGAAGTCTAACCCAAACAGTCTGGCTACTTGCCTCTTCCTTACCTGCAGGTGCAGGATTTTATAACTTCAGATTGCATTCATTCAGTTAATTCTAGATCCCTAACTACACAAAGCTCCCATTCCAGTCTTTGTCTGATATGAGCCCATCCCCCCTATGCCCCCCAAGATGTAAATTTCCCAGATTAGGTAAATAACAACATCCATTTTAAAAAACAATCACAAAAAAAACCCCAGTTGATCTCTAAAACACATGCTCTCCCCAGCTGACACAGGGTGAAATAGAACGTGATCCAGTCAGGTCTTTGGCTCTGGTTCCTGACACAATTCCCCATACACTTTGCAGATGCACTTTTTCCTGCTTCTTGCTCTTCTTTTCCCCAGGAGGAAAGGAGCACCAAAGGTTATCCCCCCCAGGCCCAAAAATAGAGGTGCAGGAGCCGCCTACACACCAGTCTCATTTCTTTCACCGCTTTTGACATTAGGATCCTCTTGCACCTTTCTCATCTCCAGTCCTTTCACCCACGTGTATGCAAAGGAGCCCCCCAGAACCATCAAGTTACTCGTCCACCACAAGAAGCTCTTTGTCTCCTCAAAGTAGATAACAGCCAGCACTGTTTGCGCACAGGCCTTGGCGGTCCCAGACACGTTGTGGGTGAGCGGGCTTGTGAACTTAATCTGAAGTCCAGTCACATACCCAATGGCAAAGCCAAACACTCCCCCCAGGGTCATCACACCCCAGAAACCAGGGCTCCCCAGCTTGTCAAAGTGGTAGAGGGTGCGGAACTCGCCCAGCAGCACCATGAGGGGGAAGAACAGGACGCAGGCGTTGACGTTGTTGTAGAAGGTCAGGCGCCAGATGCTACCATCCACAACAGGCAGCACCTTCTTGGTGTAGATGGCATTGAGAGAGACACAAAGGCTTGCTAAGATCCCAAAGAATATACCTGTCCATGACAGAGTGCCCTCAGCTCCTTCCTGGTCAACACCCAGCCAGAAGCCACCTGCAACCAAACAAATCAGGCATCATCTGAACAACTGCTGAAAGGATCAAAACATACAGCCAAAAATTCATCATTTACTTTATCATGAACAACAACAAGAGACAGGCTTAAGGGCTTCCCCCTTCTGTTAAGTGAACCCACAAAATGTCATGACTAGTGTCCTGGAAAGACTTATTTTGGGAGTGCAGGAAATTCACTGTGCAGGTAATTCAGCCTCAGAGGAATTAATTCCCACACTGAGCAGGCAACACTAGCTCAGAATCTACTATTCCAGCTAGTCTTTGCATCTAGGTAGTTTTCAGGAGACTTTTTTTTAATTGAAAAGGCTGAAAACTGACAAACAAGTAGAAAAATATTCTTCAAAGTTTGGGGAAAAACCCAAATTTATAGACTTTTCTCTACTGTTAACAGGATGGAAAAGATAGGCCAAAGATGGAAAGACAGTAAAAACATGGATGTAATATTAAGCATGATAAAAAAATCAAGAGGCAGAAACTGCATGCAGTATCTTCATGCTAGGCTTTGATAGGCAAAGCACTGTCTAAGCGCTTCCAAAGCAGGAGCTACAGGCTTTGCATCTCCAGAGCAGAGAGGCAGACCTCTTCCCATCCATCTCATAAGCAAAATATAAAAGGGAAATGAGCTACTGAAGGAGCATTGCATCACACTTTCATTAGCTGCTTCTTGTTGAAGGTTGTCTGGGAAGTTGCCTGCAAAGCACCTAACATGCTTGAAACTAAGCCCAGATACAAATGGGTTCAATGCACAGAGAGGAGGGGCTTTGTGTCAGGCCACAGAGGATGCCTGGCTATGCTGCTATAGGCACACAGGCAATGCTCTCATGGCAAAAGGTGATGGAGCCAGGAGGACAGAGTCTTCATCTCAGAGAAACCTTGTCAGGCTGCCAGGCACCACACTCCTGGGCAATGCCTGAACAAAAGATTAGTTGAAGGCAATTGCTTGTATCACTTGTAGAAAATACAGTAGCTCTGTTCCTCTTCACCTCTTCCGCGGAGATGAGATTCTCTTATTTTCATCTGATTCCATCCACCTGTCTAACACTAAGTGAACACATGCACGCCTGGAACCAGACTGCAATCAACAGTTCACCATTCTTGGCATCCAAGTGGCCCTTCAGTGGAAGGGAGCTCTTGGGATTACTTTGCTTTTGGAAAGGATGACTTATAAAGCATTCCTCTTAAGCCACTCAATGCCTTGCCCTACATCCCAGCCACACAACCAGATCTTCTGGTAGTGTATTACGCTTGGCTTGATCAGCTAACCCTTTATCACGTGCATTCAGCCTTCTGTAAAAACTAATTGGCCGGCTTTATTGTACGGTCCCAGTGGTGCTGACATAAATGTCATTGTTACCAAAGTTAATAATCAACAAGGACTTGGGAACAGGGAGAAAGCCATCTGCTATTTTACAGCCTGTACAGGGGGAAGAAACCAAAACATAAGGCAAGTTAAACTTCTTTAGAGGATAGATAGGCTTTAGTGCTCAAAGGGAGCTATGTCAAATGAGAGCAATTTCTCCTCTTAACAAGTTACCTGTATCCTCTGGACATAGAAATTTGGTTGCCAGAGACAGAGCAAGGCACGATCCCTGAGCTACCCCACCTCACCAAGCAGATGCTATGCAGGTGGGGATGACTTCCCAAGGGAATGACACCTCACCACCGCCTCTCCGGGGCTGGCTGTCGGACGGGTGCAGCCCTTCCTGCTCCCCCTCACCTATGATGACTCCGCAGGCCAGAAGGGCATAGAGGGAGGTGGTCTGCTTGAGGAGGAGGTAGGAGAGCAGCACGTTGAATACGGTGGTGAGGGAGCGCCCCACGTTGTAGAAGGCCACGCCGACATGCTTGAGGCAGAGGTTGTTAGAGGTGACCATGCCGATGAAGACGGCGGAGAGGGGCAGGACGCTGCGGGACACCTTGGGGTCGAGGCGGAGGGTGGGCAGGCCGGCGCAGGGGGGCCCGCAGGCCGCCCCCAGGCTGAGGCCCAGGCAGAGGGCGGCCGTCAGGGCGCACTGGAAGAAGGTGACGAAGAGAGGGGCGTCGAGGCGCAGCGAGGGGCTATCCAGCAGGTACTTGTTGAGGAAGACCATGGCGATGGACGTGAACCAGTAGAGGCAGACCACCACGGCGATGCGCAGCGCCCGCAGCAGGAAGGGCGCCCGCCGGCCCCCGCCGCCCTCCGCCGGCAGCAGCGGGTCGGCGCCGCCGCCGCCCAGCGCCATCCGCAGGATCCCCGTCCGCGTCAGCTGCGCTCTGCTCATGGCGAGCCGGGCCGGGCCGGGCCGCCAGCGACGGCCGCCGGCCCCCGCCTCCTCTCCACTCCTCTCGCCGCCGGCCCCGCTCACCCGCCTGCGCCGCCGGCCCCGCGCGTCCCGGAGCGCCGCGGCCCCGCCCGCCGCCCTTTATTCACGGCCCGCGGGCGCCGCTCGGCGCCGCCCCGGCCGCGGCGCCATGTCGGGGGAAGGCCCGGCCCGGCCCCCGCCGCCCGCTCCGCCCCGGGGAAGCGCGGCGGGGCCGGCGCGGCTGTTGCGAAATATGACGTTTATTAAAAAAAAAAAAAAAAACAAAAAAACCCCCAAAACAAAACAAAAAAAAAAAAAAAAAAACCCACACAAAACAAAAAAAAACAAAAACAAAAAACAAACAAACAAAAAAAAAACCAAAAAAACCCCCCACAACCCACCACCAAAACCAACCAACCAAACAAAAAAACCCCAAACTTGAGAAAGGATGCTCTTTGATTGACCTACGTATACTTCCAGGCCGAATCAAGAAGAAAGGGGATTTAATCCGTGGAACAGAGAGCTGCGAAAAAGCAAACTTTAAGTGATGCCCAGGTGTCAAAAAGAAATTACTTGTCGGCAGAATAGCCTTGTTGAGGTTTAGGTCTCGACATGTTTCAACGACCTCAGACCCAGGTGGAGGTTAGCCAAGCTTGGGGGGCAAGCTGACAGGGCGCACAAAGAATGTACAATTTACAACCCCTAAGGACGTTTGGCAGGACCCCTAAGATAAGGAAGAAGCTAATAAAGTCAGCAGCTGTACTGAGATCCGCTCCAACTGGGTAAAAGGTAATTCCAACAGGGGGAGATTGTAACCACCAACTCCCTGATCACCGACTCAGGAAACCCACCGACTCAAAAGAAGAGAAAGACTGAGAAAGACTAAAAACCATGAGAAGCGAGAAAATCATCAGTCAATAGAATATTAATCAATAAAAAAATCTAGGCAACTTGTAGCCAATGAATTAGCCTTGTTCTATAGCAAACAATGCATTTGTTTGAGAAAATGTGTGAATAGTGAAAAGTTTTGGTAGCTGTCACACTGGCTTTGTGGATTGGCCACTCAGCACCCCTTTCCATGCAGAACTCTAAATAAATCAAGTATCTCGACTCTGTGTGTGGATTGGTGCTGGCTTGTGCACTACCCCGCTACATTGCAAGCAATACAGGGGATAACTGGTTTTAATGTAGCCTTGGCATTAGGATAGGCTGCACACATTCTCATGCTCTTGCAGTTATCCTGCAATTTCCCATCATCTTTCCAGGTATAAAACACCATCTGCCCATAACCCCATGCCAAAGCATCCCGTGTTCTCTTTATAGTGCTTTATAACAAAGAAGTCTTTCAATAACAAACTCTAGCATGTCGTGAATTCAAACTGCTGGACAGGATGAAATCAATTAAAATTAATGCCAGATTCAGTGTGGTGGGGGAGACAGCGGTGAGCTCTGTCAAACATTGGTCGTTAGGACCCTTGCTTATTTCAGCTGAGACTGCTGCAAAATGTCTGGTTTGCAATGTCTTGGGGCCCAGCAATTTGCACAGGGCATAATTAAGAGGATTTTGGAAGCAAAGCCAGTAGCGTTAATTGGCCCCCATAGCAATCTTTGCTGCTCTTAGAGCTGGGAAGGGCAGAAGAATTGTAGGGCTTGTGGGGAGAAAAGTGATGAACTTAATTAGGCCAATTGGTGCGGCTGGAAAATGTTTCAGGCATAACGTGCTTTTCTCAAATCTCTGAAGTCACACTTTATTTTTATTTTTTTTTTTCTCCCAGGTGCATCTGTTGGTTTAAACGATGCTGCCCTTCCTCACAACCCTTGCCTTCTAAGCAGCATCTGGGCGCTGATGGGAATCATGTTCCCTCTGGACAAAGAAAGGTGGTGCTGGTGTGCTTGCTTTGGACTACCCAAGTGCCTGCAGGGTGAGGGAGTGTTCGGTGTTGTGCTCTGAGCAACATCTTTCAGCACTGCACCTTGCGATAGGTGCCTGGTAGAGCCCTCGCAACCCCAAGTGAGTTTTTTGCCTGCCCAGCTCACGCACCTCCCCTGTCTGCCCGCGCAGCCGGGAGAGCCGCCCCATGCATGGTGCTTGCCCGAGCTCGGATGAGGTGTGACATCCCCTGGATGCAGGCCTGCAGCTCCTGCCATGGAAACAGCAGACTGTGACTGCAGAGGGGCTGGCATTAAGGCAGGGAAAGCTGGTATCGGAATGACCAGCGGGTGTTCCCTGTAGCTCAGCCACGCTTTGATCCTGCTGCTAGAAGTCAGCTAGCACTTACCCATTACTTCATATCCTCTATTCCTTCCCATCCACCTTCTTCCAGTGCCTGGTCCAGCACTCCTCTCATAAGTGGCGTCAGTCAGGAAAAGAAAAAAAGAAAGCAAACAGTCTATGTGTGGGCACTCGGTTGGTTCCATAGGTTTCGTGGCCTGTTATACACACCTGTGGCTTCAGCATTACATAATATGGCTTGAATTTCAAGGAATTTGACCTCTCCTACCACTAATGTTGCAAGAATGACAGTACCTCTGGCAGAGTCAACCAGATATAAATTTTTTTCTTTCTACCACTTGCTAGTGTTGTTCAAAATGCCTTCTCTAAACTAAACATGGGCGTTGGAGACGGCAAAAACCCCCTCCCATTGCATCTTGTCCACTCATTCAGTGTGCAGAAGATTGCTTTGGCCTGCAGAAGTTTGAAATATCCCAGTCAATAAAATCCTTATTGCTTCTTCTGGGGGATTATCCTACAGCCCTATCACACATGTATGGCACGTCTGCATGGGAAAATCAACCAGAATCAACTCTCTCCTCTGCCAATATAACTCCCTGGTGCTGACAGTATATTCCAAAATAAAAGTGATTCATTCTTGAATAACGAGATAGTTCTGTGATCGTTGTGCTGGTCAGTCTGCCTAGGCAGAGCTTGTCTTCAGCATAGCATTGGTTTTGAGAGGTGGTTTGAATAAAGGCTTTCCTAGGTGCAAAAACTGATCAGCAGAATTACTCTGCCATAGCCCTGCATGCCTACCTGCCTCACAAGGCCGCTTTGTTTTGGGGGGAAGGTGGTTTAAAGTTGTAGGTTTAGAAATTAGTAGGTAATAATGCTAATATGTTTAGACAATGTGGCCTGGCCTCCTGTACAACATCAGTCTTAGGCTTCCCTGAATTAAATCTTACTTGAATTAAACCTGATCTTCTATGAGAATAAAAAAATCTATTTTGATTAAAAATACTTCCAGAGACTGAAATCAGTAGAGCACTAGCAATGTTATTCTGATGGCTGGTTCCTTCCCACTAAATAATGCATGCTCCTTTTCATGCTTGGCATTGCCTGGTTCAAGTTTTCAGGCCTCTGGATCTTGTTACAGCTTTGCTGATTCTTTTACAAGCAAGCAGTTAGAGTCAGACGAAGTTACGTTTTAGTCTTGCTTTTGGAGAAGATAAATAATTGTAACTTCATTACAGAACATGTTTATTATGCTACAGCAGCAAAGATTCACTTCTTTATGCAGATGAGACCTCAATATTTTCCTGCCTGGTTGTGTATTAACATGGTAGCACATATTGTGAGGAGCCTGCACAGGATTATTCCTGGCTTAGGAGTGTGCTGCTTCATGTTGCCTGAGTGCTTACAAAATAAATGATTACAACTAGTGGAGGTCTGAGGCTGGACAACAAGCAGCTTTGACAGGTTCTTTATGTAGGGAAATCTGGCTGGTAGTGTCCTTGCTCCCATGTCCCGTGAGGTGCCTGCACTGGTGCTGGTGTCCAGCACGCCGGATGCCCTGCCTGCTTCTGGCATGCACACACACATTCATACACTCCTGCATCTTATCTGCTTCTTTCCAATGTGATCAGAAAACCTTTTTAACTTTGAGAGGTGCTGCCCCTCCGAAGGGAGAGCTCTCCCCACTAAAATTAGGTGACCTACTTGAAAGCAAGCAAATCAGCTGATAGCCAGCAGCCTGGCTGATAAAAGAGCAATGGGCTTTGGGGTGTATGACAGACCTGGTGGTGAGACAGCACAGATTGTATTTCCTGGCCGCACAAGAGACCTGGACGTATCGACCGGTGTATTATTGCAGGAATAGGCCCTCTGTAAGTCATGTAGAGGAGCAAACAAAGTAACAGAAAACATTGCCAGTTTTGTTTCTGGGTTTGGGGTTAGAAATAGGACTCATTCCACTGCCTAGAATGGGACATGGGAAAAAACATCCGCTCAGCAGTGAGTTCATTCCAATGTATTTAAGAATTTATTGTTCCTTACAAGCACAGGTATCTGACTTCCAGTTAATACAAACATCCTTGATGCTGACATTTATAAAGCATGGAGCTTACAAGTTAAGATGCCAATCTAGAGTCATACATGTATCAACACACACATATATGCAAGCATATATTTGTGCCTGTACATATCCATATGTGTGAGTATGCTCAGACTATGAACAGGTGGTGTGGTGCCACAGTGGTGTCCAAGCAGGGACCAACAACCCAGGAGGGTTCACCTGAGACAGGAGTATTACTTTATTGTGACAGGGGTATTACTTTACTGGACCTACTGGTGATTCCTCTGGTTTGCTGTGTATCTCACCAAAATTAGCTTGAGCTTTCAAGGCTTTGAGTTTGAACTGCAGATATTGACTGTTAACAACAGGTCTTAGCTGTCATACCGTTATTTAGTATTTGCTGATAATCAACACAGGAGAAGAAGGCCAATGCAGAATCTAAGATTGATTTATCAGATCAGATTAGCTGAATCAGTCTCTCTCTGCGAGGGTAGAACACACGAATCAGGGGAGACAATTGAGTAATCTCTTAGTATTGTCCTCAAACAACACCTGTTTCTAGCACCGGTGTTTCCCATTACAATGCAGCTTCTTTCCAGACTCCCCTGGACCGTAGGAGAAATGGCCTTGGCAGTGTTTTACTGCTGGAGCCCTCCTGCTGCTGCAGCAGGATAATAGATGTTGCTGCAGTTTCATTATGGAAAAACATAGAACTCCAGGGAAGTCCAGTGCAGAGAAGGCCTGGTGTCACTGCGGAATTGGAACAGTTTTGGTCTAGGTGAATTTTTAGCTGTGGTTCTGTGCCAGCTTTGTTGGCCCAGACAGCTGCTGCAAAGATGCTTTGGTGCCTCCCCAACATGCTGCCCTCCAGCAGCCTGGTGACACTAGCTGGAAAGTGCTTGGATCCAGCTGCACCCAGCTCAGACATCTTCCTGGCCCTAGAACATGGGGCACTCACACAGAATCTGCTGGAGCTCAGCCCAGAAGGGGCTAATTCCCAGCTGGATCCAAACTAGCTTTGAAGCTGGATCAAAACCAGCTCTGCCTGGGCTCTTCCATCTCTGGACATCTGGTGCCAGGTTCCTGGAGCAGTCGTGCTGACTCAGCTCTGTAGAGAGGCAACAGGACCTCTACAAGGGCTCTGCCACATCAAAGCAGCCCTGAGCTTTGCAAATCTGAGCTATTTCTGGAAGCAGCGCAGGTGTCCCATCTAATAAAAGCGGCCACTCTCTCTGCATCTGGGGCATGCTGTATCCCCAGCCAGGAGAGACTCACTGTGCATAAGTGGAAGTGCATAAGAAAGAGTTAATGCAGGTTTCTCCTGGTTGTCTTGTCCCCTCCTGTCTTCCCCAACATTTTGCCTGGACTGTGGAAGTCGTGGGGACCTGCTTTGACCATAGGCAGAGGCTGGAGGTAAAGGTAGCAGCAAGTTCCTCCCACCCCAAATTACACCAACATCATCAGGCAAATACCCGAGCCTCGATCCTCCCCCTTCCTGCTCCCCTGGCGTGAAAGCCAAGCGAAGTCTCGACTGCACCTCTGTACCAGCGGTGCTGGGGGAACGATCTGGATCACAAGGAGTGGCTGTGGCAGAAGTGACACTAGAGGGCAGGGCTGGCACACGGTTGGAGCGTTCCCAGGCGGGGGTGGGACGAGCCTGGGGCCGGCCTGGGGCGCGGGCAGGCCGGTCCGGTCCGGGGCGGGGCAGCGCTGGGGCGGGGTGGAGCGGGACCCCGCTCACGCTGTCCTGCTTCGCCGCCCGCTTGCGGCCGTGGGAGGCAGGAGAGGGTGCACACTGTGCAGCAAGGGCTGGGAACTCCGCGACGGCTTTCTGAGGTGCATGGGGATGATAAGGCATGGGCCACATATCCAGCTGCCCATGCTAGCCTCTGTCACCGCCCAAGAACGCTATGGAATCAAGCCCAGGTGACAAATCACCTCATGACACAAAACATCACGGATTAAATACGTTGTCCAGCTCCTGAATGTTTCCGGGCACCCCCCGACTATCCACCTCATCCTCGTGGGCTGCAGCAGCCACTCATTCCAGGGAGGAGCTGGCTGGGACCTGACTGCCTGCACAGCAGAAATGACTCTGCGAGGCAGGGTGAAAACCGGCAGCCCACAGCAAAAAAGCGTGAAGAAGATGCTCCTTTGTCCCTCTGCCTCTGAAGAAAAGGGGATAACCTTGAGAGAAGGTGGACAGCATCCCAGGGTGACAGCCAGTTCGAAAGGATGGCTGAGGACGGCTCTGCTTGCCGTGGCTCGGGAACAGCCTGGCTGCATCAGTGCTGAGCTCTCTGCCTGGAGCTGGGAGTGCCCCACTGCCAAGGCCAGGTCAGGTGAGGGAGCAGTAGCCCAGCCCCTTATGAGCAGGCAGGCAGGTAGTGGGCTATGATTTATGAGGCAAGCCCTTGGAAACTCTCCAAACCCAGTGCTTAAGTGTGTCTGAATGGCAGCATTAATTACTATTAAAAACATACATTTATATCTCTCTCACCTGCTTTAAATCCTGTGAAATTAGATTTCCTACCCAGCCCTTCCAGCCTTCGTGGCAGCTCAGGGTGTTTTATAGGCCTATAAAGCCCCACAGTACCTGCTGTCTACATGGGCTCTTATTTACGAGGCCTTTAACCGTCTCGCTGGCTGCACCATCTGAGCCCCCTAATAATTTCATTTCCATGTGCCTTGGAGGGAGTGGCCCCTTCAGCCACCCCAACAGTCATTCCTCCCCACAGGGACTGGCTGATTCAGAGACCCAGGTACCTGGGGTGGGAGTGGGGCTGTGCTGAGGCATCCTGGTGAAGCCATTTCCAGCATTTTGGCCAGCTTCCCTGGCTTTAGATAGAAAAGGGATTCAGTGAGACAAGTGTCTCATGACAATGTTGTGAATGTCCTTGTTTGTGTGTCCTTTACAGCAAAGTCATGCCAGGCACCACCAAAAGTCACCCAGAACCTGCCAGAGCTGGGCTAAACCCCCGGATCTACTGAGCACAGAGACAGCAGTTTATATACATAAAAAGTAAATATCATTTCCATAGATTATGCTTTCTTTTGGATGCAAACTATGTACAAGTATCTTAAAATAGCCAGCTTTTCCCTAATGGACTGCAGCTATTTTGCAACTCATCCTATTTTGGATGCCTTGACAGCGTGTTTAAAAATGTAGTGTGCCTTTGGACTGAGATGTGAACCCCATTTTGCTGGGGTCCTCTTGTCCCCAGGTCACAGAGGACAGGGTGGAGAGGAGTCAGGAGCTCCATTCTTCTCCAGGTCTCTCCTACATAGTATTCCCACCTGCCTCCCCTGCACTTCTGGGTCATCAGATCTGCTGGAGAGTGGATGATGCTCTGGGGAACTGGCCAAATTTGTGTGCCTGTATCAGCCTGCCGGGGAGGAAGTGATAGATATCTCTGCCTCCTGACTCCCAGGCTGAGCTTGCTAATTTATAGATTGTATCTGTCACTCCTGATAAACGATGTCTTACTTCCCTAATGCCACCTTCAAATTGAGTTTTTAAGGTTAGGTCAGGTGGAGAAACCAAAGGGTGACTCTGCTTTTGCTTTGCTCTGACTTTGTTCTCTGCAGTTGGGCTGAAGTTGGCTTTTCAGGTAAGACATGTATCTGTTTTGGCATCTGCTTTGCTGGCCAGATGGGCAGAGTGTGTGCCCCAAACTGGGCTCTGAAAACTCCTGCCTGGCTCCCTCAGGGCCTTGGTTTGTTCTGATGTGTTTTTGGGGAGGGCCAGCTGAGGTGTCTCCCTCCTCATCTTGCTTCATCCAGCTCTGTTCCCAGAGTTTTTCTTCAAGCACTGCTGAGCTGGCTGAGATGGGGTAGGTGAACCCAAGGCCTTGCTAAAGAGGGTACCAGAGCCTGAGCTTCTTCAGGAGCACAAGGCATTAACAGAAACCTTCCAGCACTGGCTCCTGCCTACACTTGAAGACAACGGTGAGCTCGTGCCGCTGTTCAGGGAAAAGTGGCATTTTCCTTTCTCTGTACATTTCAGGTAGGATCTGTTGAGCATTGATTTCTTCAGGGGTTGTGTTTGAATGAGCACAAGCAAAGCTTTAGTGAGCATCCTTCTCCAGCAGAGAGGACCGTATTCTGGAGCACAGCCAATAGCTTAGAGCTGTACATACGTGAGAAGCTTTGTTCCTCCTCCAGGGAGCTGACTAACAAAAGTTGGCCAAGCAGGCCAGGATTAAGCATATCATTGCTCCAACCCTCCTGGGGTTACGGTGGTTAAAGGCACCTGAGTAAGACCTGTTTATCTTGTCATTATTAAGCCCTGAATATTTCCTCTTTCCCCGAGAACAGAGTTTGTTGAAGCTACCTCTTTATGCCCTTTATGCCTGAATGTCATGGCAGTAACACAGAATAAATCAGCCCAGTGAATACCTTCCACAGGTGATGACAGAACGAACCAGTAATGCCTCACAGAGGCAGTAACCTCCTGCCCAGGGCTAACTCTGAAACCTGGTAAGTCATCATCCAAACTACACCACAGCCCTTGCTTAATTTCTAGCAGCCACAGCAGTCAAAATTTCCCTGTATAACAATTACAACCATTTGAGATCGCGAATCCTGTAGCACATTGGAAACTAAAAACGATGGAGCTGGGAACAATAAATGGAATTTGAACTTCCAGTTAAAGAAACACAGAGGAGATGGCTGTGATTTGATTCAGATTTAATTCAATCCAAGTTTCTTCCTTTCAAGGTTTGTTTTTATTTTCCTCCAGCCACTGTAGACTCTTAGACTCTCCCATCCACTGCAATTCAAGCTGCGGAATAAACCTTGCTGCTGAATTTAGGTCAAGCTTGGCTGGGAATACACTGGGCCTTGGCTATTATTAAATGAATATGTATAGCATGAAAATCACACTGCAAATGCAAGAGTGGGTGCTTTAAAGCCAGCATCCAATTCTGTTGCACCTGAAGGACCTGTGAGCAGCTGAGGGGGGACAGGAGCTGGCATGGGGCACAGGGTATCAAACTGGAACTGTGGCTTCCAAAACTAAGAAGCTGAAATCCTCAACCTCACTGTAGCTTGGGATCTTGGTACTGAGGAGGCACTACTCCAAGTCAAGAAAAAGTCCTGGTCAGAGGAACCCAAGGCAGAGTGGAGGCTGACAGCAAAGCTCTCTCCAGCTGCCTGCTCCCCTGCAATTCCAGTTGGCTGCACAGGAGAATTTTCATGATATTATATGTGTGCTTTTTAACCTCTGGCTCCCGTTGACATGATGTTGAACATTCTCACATCTAGCGTATCAATAAGAAGATTGAAGGACCCACATGACTCCAGCACTCATGAATGAATGGGAGGAAATGGGTTAAGGAGCCCTGACCTCCCAAACTTCTTGGAGCAGCAGGAAAGCGAGTGAGGGCTGCCCACAGGACTGTCCAGCAGGCAGGAGCTGCTTCTGGATGTCCATCTGTGTTTATTGTGTTCTTTGCCTCTATCTTCAGCACAGATGAGGGTTGAAGGGGCCCTGAGCTGGAGGACACTGACTGTGAGAATGATCACCTCCCAGCTGATCCTGAAATTGTGCAGGATCTGCTGCTCCAGCTGGATTCCTACAAATCTATGGGGTGTGATGGGGTTCATCCAAGAAGCCTCAGTGAGCTGCTGATGTAATCACAAAGCTTTCTCAAAGTAGACTTGGGAATCCAGAGAGGCCTGAGCTGACTGGGAGCTGGTGAATATTATCCTGATTTACAAGAAGGGCAAGAAGAATTCCAGAAACTACGGGCCTGTCAATCTCACATCAGGGCCCGGCAAAGTTATGGAGATGATTACTCTGGGAGGTATTGAAAGAGAACTGAAAGACAACGCAGTCACTGCCACAGCCAGAGACCTTCATGAGAGGAAAGTCCTGCTTATCAAACCTGATTTCCTTTTATGACAAGGTAACCCACCTGGTTGACCAAGGGAAGCCAATTGATGTAATCTTTTTGGATTTCAGTAAAGCTGACCCCTGTGTGCAGTTTTGGGTGCCACGATATAAGAAAGACATGAAACTATTAGTGTCCAAAGGAGGGCCACAAGGATGATGATAAAGGGCCTGAAGGGGAAGCCGTATGAGGAGTGGCTGAGGTCACTTGTTCTGTTCAGCCTGGAGAAGAGGAGACTGAGGGGAGACCTCATTGCAGTCTGCAACTTCCTCATGAGGGGAAGAGGAGGGGCAGATGTTGACCTCTTCTCTCTGGTGACCAGTGATGGGACCCAAGGGGATGGCCTGAAGTTGTGTCAGGGGAGGTTTAGGTTGGATATTAGGAAAAGATTCTTCACCCAGAGGGTGGCTGAGCACTGGAACATTGGACACATGGTGTGACTTCTGGGGTTGATCCTGTGCAGGGCCAGGAGTGGGACTTGATGATCTTTGTGGGTCCCTTCTAACTCAGCATCTTCTGTGATTCTGTGTAAATAGAAAGGTAAATGCAATTGAGGAGGAGAGGTTTGTGTGAGGCTGAGAAGCATGCTCGGGCTGGTCATGGGGCCAGGAGGGTGGCTCAGTGCTCCTGCTGTGGCAAAACTGAAACAATCCCTTTTATCTTCCTGTGTGTACCAAGAATGCAGGATATGAGCAGCAAGAGGGCTGCTGACAGTGCTCCAATGCACAGCAATTGCAGCATGAAAATTATTCCATGGATTAAAGCATAGAAGGGCCAGTTTACGCCTCACAGAGGAGCTGTTGGCTACTGTAACATAACGCAGGAGCTGCAGGGCTCCTTGCAGCAGCTTGTACTCTCATGACAGAAGTGCATCTTGTGGCTTTGCCTCCCTGCTGCCCTGCTCTGTGTGGGTCCATAGAGTAAGAACCAAAAGGCAGGCACCCCTTCCTTACTTCCACTTACTCATCCAAGGATGTAAAAAGGGTATGAAGATAATTCCCAAGAGCTCACTGAACACAAGCACTCACGTAACTTCTGCCCCACTCCAGCTCTGGCTGATCTCCAGGATGCCCTGCTAGACAGGCAGACAGGCTAGAGAAAAACAAGCACCAAAGGCTGGAGGGGAATCATCTCATGGGCACAGACAGTCCCACAACATGTTCCACATTAACTGGTCCTGATGCAGGTGCTTGGGGGCTGACAGGGAGAGGAGTGAGGTCTGTTGGCATGCATCTTGTCCCCAGCTCATTCCTTGTTCATAGTGTGTTCCCAGCACACTTGGAATGGCATCACCCAGGATCACTAACCATCCTCTTTGTTACACACCTCGTGCTGAACTCCACATTCCCCAGCACCTGGCTTCTCATATCTCACTTTGTGCTACTGGGGCTGCTGATGTGACTCTGATTGCCTGATAAATGTAACTGAAGTGAGTGGTTTACCCTGGTGTTATTACCCGGAGCTGCTGGTGCGAGTTAACAGTAGCTGGAGTGCAGCTGTGGTGCCTCCTGCCTTTGCATTCAGGGCTGTGCTCTGGATCGCTCCCCTTCTGCCTCCTCCAAGCCGTGAAAGTGCTTTGCCATGCAGCCCTGCTGCATCCAGCTAGCTCAGACAGCCCTTTAAGCTGCACCCTTTTGGTTTTGCAGGATCTCCCTCACTTACACACTTGAAGGAAGCCCTCTAATGCACTTCTGTTTTATTACTTGTCATTTTCAATATACCTCTAGCCTGTTACACTGTGTGAGGCCAAACTCTCCTGCGCCACTTGCCAACAATATTGTGCTGTGGCAGACAATTAAACGAAAAAGCCTCTCAAAGAACTCTTCAGGCAAGGTTACATCTCAAAATCTATTGGTAAAAGTGGAGACCAGAGCATGCACAGGACTATTGCGCCAGGCATAAAGGAGTGGAAGTATGTGATTGTAGAGCATGGATTTGGGAAAGTTCTTGTTCTCCAGCATCCCAAGGGGCTAGAGGCAGGATTAGGAGCATTATTTTGCATTAGGATCATTTGAGTGTAGAGTTTGTAAGTCGACAAACTAAGCAGCAGTGTTAAAATAAAGCATGGAAGTGCAGATTTCCACAGAGAAGGAGTTGAAGAATCTTCTGATGTGGAGCCGGGCACTGTAGGGTGGTCCATCTCCTCTCAGGGAAGTCAATAACCCCTCAGGGACTACTCTGAGAGAAAACCAGTGACAGTTGCAGGGCCAGGACTCTGACAGCTGGTTCCTCCTTTTAATTGCGAGCTCTTTTCTTTGAAGAATGACCATGGATTAAATTTTATCAGCTGTAGTGCATCCCACACTGAAGAGATCCAGGAAGCAAAGGCTGTTTGGGATGTGTCTTTTCATCTGTTTTATCAAACAGTTCTTAAAGGTTTGGAACCCCCATGGTTTTTCAGAGTCTCAAAAAGCTCCTCCAGCCAAGACCTGTTCAGCATCAGGGCACTTCTCCTACCCAGCACCTCTCTGCCCCCATCCCAAAGTAAAGAAAAGTCAGTGCTCACCATTTCTGAGCAAGCAAAGGGAGGCTTTGTTTTTAGGGTGGGACAGCCATAATGGTGCCTGGTAAGGGGGTCTGTTAGGGCAGTGGTGAAAGCAGAGAAAGAGGCTGCAGTTCAGCACCAACTAACGAGATTCATGACTCAAAAGCCAGCTCATGGACACCCATTTCTGCTCGCAGTGCTGTGTGCCAGTCCCTGCTGCAGACCAGGCAGCAACCCCACAGAATGTGGAAAAGGAGCCCAAGACTTGTAGTCACACAATAGGGAAAGCTGGGGCAAATTTGCCTTCAAAGAGAAAAGGGGAAAGAACACAAAGCAGGCCAAAGCCCCCTTCTGAAAGAATTTGCTGTGGTGCCCAACTGAGGTAAGCTATACCCCCTGCACACAGTGCAGCCAGGACTAGGGCCAAATATAAGTTTGTGCCCCTCCAGGTATGTCTGATACTTCTCTAGTGGAGGGGTGGGTGCTAAGAAGAAAGAAAAACCTTTTTGTCCATCCTTGCAGAGTTCCTGTAGCACCAGAGCCCACACAGCACAAAAAGAGTTCAGGATTGTGCAGGGTGGACCTGGTGCCTGACCACACTGGTGCCATCCCATCCCATCCCATCCCATCCCATCCCATCCCATCCCATCCCATCGCATCCCATCGCATGCCATCCCGTGCCATGCCATGCCATCCCCACACAGAGCAGGCTGTCACTGCTCTCCCACATGCACAGCTGCCCCTTTGGTGTCACATCAGCCATGGCTGTGCTGCCACATCCCTGTCCTCGGCAGGCAGTCACTCTGCATGTTCCCAGCTGCAGTGTTGACCCAGAGCTCACCATCTACAGCCTTCCATCCCTGGGAGGTGCGGAGCTCACAGGCTCTTGTAGCAGGGATCTTGTGAGGTTGTCCTTCCCTGGGTAGGGACAGCAAGGCTGGGAGAGCCAGAGCAAGAGCACAGGCATTTCTTCACCCCTCAGCTTCTTCCAGGCTATTTGTTTCCTGCCATCTTTGCCAGACTTATGCCATCTTATGGGGCAAAGACCCACCTAACAAAAAATCAACAAACACAGGTTGGAGAAAGGGGGGCATGACACAGCCCCCAGGCTGCAAGACTCTGCCCCCCACTCCCCCTTTGCCTTGTAGGACTGGCCCTATCTTCTCCCAGGAAGTCCCAGGCCCTACATTTAACTCTCAAAGCACCTGAAGCAGCGTAGCTCACAGAAGTCCCCACCTCTATGGAAACATTTTTATTATTTTTTTTTAATTTCTGTTTTTATAGAGGCCTTTGAAGATGCTTGTTGCCATGGAAACATGCTTTAAAGAGTGCCTTTTCCCTTCCCTATCTTGAGAACTTCTGTTGCCATAACAGCTGCATCCAGCTCCTCCCTTCTCCCTGGCAGCTGGCCCACTACGGGATGCAGTGAGGTTCTGCCTCTGGGGTCCCTGAGCCCCCGGTGGTCAGGGCCAGAGGAGATGTTTATACTCCTGCAGGTGTTTGGTGTTCTTCCTCATGGCTCTGTGTGCTGGGTGTGGAAGAGACAGCCTGCTGCAAGAGCATCTCTGGGCCATGCAGTGCCTGCAAGCCCCTTTCTTACACACAGTGGGGCTCTGCCCACGCCCTTGTCTCTCACATCCCACATCAGTGACACTGGCTTTTTCTTCGAACCATTTCTCCTAAAGCCCTTGACTGAACCATTCCCTTACAGCTCAGTGGGCAGCATTGTGGCTGAGCTGGCAGCAACACCCGTGATTAGGGTGGCTTTGATCTCTGCAGCACACACCACTGGGCAGCTGCATGTGTTTTCTGGCCCCCATACAGAGCAGGGTCCCTCATCTTGGTGACAGCCTTCCCTGGGCAGTGGTGCATCCCTGGTGGATGGGACACGCTTGCTTCAGAAGCATCCATCTCCAGAGCAGCCCAGCCCATGACACGCAGCAGGGAGGATGGCACAGGTGGTCACTGGCTGCTGCCCATCTTCTAGGCACCCCGATCCAGCCCTGCCCGTCTCCTTGTCACTGCAGGCAAACCACAGCAACGAACCTGGTTTTTTCCGACTCACTTTGCAACCATTAGCTCCTGTGGCTCCCAGTTCTTCCACGGTGGCAGAGCAACCTGGGACTGTGCTGTGAACCCTCTGGTCTGGCAAGTCCAGGCTAACCCAAAGCATCCCTGCTCTAGCAGCTTGGCAGGGCGGCCCCAGGCAAGATCCGAGGCCACAGGCAGTAGGACCCGGAGCACGTCTGGCTGTGCTGTGCCCCTCTGTCCTGCTGCACCTTCAGCCAGCCGGGTCTGCAGCCACTCCCAGCTCTGAGAGGCCAAATTCCCGCCTTGGCAGCCCTGAGCTCCCTCCTCAGTTCTGCTTACACCCCTTGCCCCTGGCCTGCATCGCCTCCCTCCTCTCCCACTCTCACGTGTTGCCTGAGTAATATCTTCCCTTTGCATCAATGAGTCGTTTGGGGACAGGGCGCTGCAACATCCCCCGGGCCTGCGGTACCTCCAGGCACGATTCTAGAGCGGGTGGGAGGCGAGGGGGCGGAAAGGGGGGCTGCAGCTCGCCCGCCCCTCCCTGCTGGGCACGCACATGCCTGTCACAGATGGCTGCTTGCCTCCCACCCCGTGGCTGCGTCAGCCACTTGCATCTTTGGCAGGACCGTCCACCGGGCAGGGATCCCCCCGCGCACATCAGCAAAGCCGGTTCCGACCCGGATAGGGCCCAGCCCACACCGGCGGGGTGTGGAGCCACAGCGAGTGGCGGAGGTGCAGCTAGCAATGCCCAGAGTATCCAGAGGGAGACAGGTTTCCCGTCTGCCCCCTTGCAGTGCCTTGCCTGAAGCATCACCGTAGCGAAGCTGACTCTGACCCCTGTTCCCGTGTCTTTCCCGCTTCCCCACAGGCTGCTGCAGAGCCAAGCCTAATGGAGAGCACATTGCTGGCTGCCGTCACCTCAATTAATGCAGCCCTGCTTGCTTTAGCAATTACCTGCCAGCGCCTCGCAGCCCGCTCCCAGCTCCAGATCTCCTGCCAGCATCTACAGCTGGTGAGCAGAGGTGGGGAGCAGATATGGAGCACCTTCATCCATGGATGCTCTGGGGGCTGGATGCCCTCTCTGCCAAAGACACCTGTGTGCCCAGGACAGGCTTCTGGGACCAGGACAGGGACCCCTGGCCACCAGAGAGCTCCAGGTGAGTGCAACAGTCCCTGGCCTGACTATAAATTAGACTTTACATTAGCAAAGTCACCGTGGCCAGAGAAGGGTGGCAAGGCTCTCAGCACAGGTACAGCTCCTGTGGCTGCATCCGTGCCCATGGTAAAGCCCTGCATCAGGAAAGGGTGTCAGCGAGAGCACTGCTACGGTCCCCCACAGCCAGTAAGTGCTGGCTGGCAGGTGACAGCATTAGTCACCCACTGGGACAACTGAACATCCTCAGGAAAGGGCACAGCCACACTGGCTTCTGCACTGGCACCACAACTCCAAATCCCCCAGAGGCACTAGCCTTGAAAGAAAGAGGAACAAAAATTTCTCCTGAATCAGGGCAAGAAGGGTTAGGAGATTGCTGGGCTTTTTTCTTACATGTGATTTTTAAGTTAGAAGTGAAAATGCTCTTTTTATTTACTTCCTGCTTTCTGAGCTTTTAGGGTGCATCAGGGTCAGGTTTTCAAAGTGTTTCTCCAAGCAGTGAGGGATAGAAGCTTATTTGAAAGTGAAGTGAAGTGGGAGAGAGAGAAAAACATGCTCCTGTCATCGGGAACTGGGTTGGCAGAAGAAAGCACAAGTCCTGAGAAAAGCACAGCAATGGGGTCACCCTTTACAGCTCTCCAGCTTGCCGTGAGTCTCAAAACCTTGTCTCCAAATCCTCATACTTCTCCAAGTGTCTCCCACTACTTTCCTTCACCACCGCGACTTGCCCTGCATGGCCCAGTGTGCGGGCTGCAGCACTTCAAACCCATTCCAAAACACCTTCCTCCTCTGGAGCTCAGCTCTCCAGCAGCCCTGAATCAGCTGAAGTGCTCATGCAAAACAGAGTCACGGAGACAAAGGTTCCAGAAAAGGGAGAAGTATCTCCAGCTTTCTCTGGAGGGCAGTAGCAGTGGACGTTGAAATAGCCACAATGCAATTTCCCCATGGTGTTGAAAACACTCTCTCAGCCTCGGTTCTAAACTGAATGGATCTCTTTACACAGCATTAGCACTTGCTCTGCACTGTAGCAAGGTCTCGCCACACTTAACTCGATCAGCGCGGTTCCACAGCTGCAGCCGTGCACGTGTGACGGCCGTGTGTCTGTGTGCACGGAGCCAAACAAAACTCCTCTCTGCCTGAAAATCATCTCTGCCACCCAAATCTTTTGGTTTTGCTGCTGATCACCATGACCAGGAGAGTTTAAAGAAGAGGCTTGGTGTACCTGCACATCCCAGAATACCTCTGTGCCGTGACATTCCACGGTCCTTGAGGCAGTCTGCAGGCTGGGCAGCAGCTCAGAGCAGGCTGCTGACGTCCCATCTTACTTCCCCCAACAGACAGGGAATGGACTTTAGGAAATAGCTGTATTTTCACCAAAAGCTGTCACAGGTGCATTAGGCAATAGGTCTTTGCACGGTGATAAAAATCCACTCTTCCTAGCCTTGTGGGGATGGTGCTCCTAGTGTTATACATCTGCTTTGGGGTGGTGGACAGTGGTGATGGGGGTGTGTGCAGTCCTGAAAGCAGCCTTGGTCCCTCAGCCCTGTTGTGGCACACCAGGGAGTAAAGAAGCTCCACACCTGGCTCTGGGGATGTAAGATTTCAGCCAGAGACATGGATACTGCAGCCTCAGAGTCCGTGCTGGCAGCCTCCATCCTTCTGGCCAGCTCCAGATTCACCAGCCCAGCTGCCCTGGCCCCCCATGACAGAAGCACCTGTGCCAGCCCAGGACCTGGCTATGCCTAGGTGACAAATTATCTTATGAGGCCATCTTTAATCTTTGCATGTTTGAAAGGTATGGTTATCAAGCAGCTGGTTTGTCCTACCCCAGAAGGAGGTGGAGGCATGCTGGCCAGGTTGCATCAGGAGAGGCAGCAGTAAGGTCCTTTGGGATCACTGTGCCCCCAAGTGTGGAGCTCCAAGCCGTGAGCACCAGCAGACAAAGGGATGCTGCTCGTGTTTGCTATGAGACGTGAGTACCAGGCCCCTCACACACATCAGAGGTGCAGCAGCTGGGCTTCCCGCTGCAGGGTTTGGCTGGAAGTCACAGTTTACACAAGCACCTGGGTGCTTTTCAACCAACAGGCGTGCTCTGTGCCTCCTCCCCACCTCTCAGCATGTACAGAAGCTAAACCTGATCGTGGACCTGAAAGAGAAATGCCAGCTTTGTGCATTGTGGAGGAGTTGATGCTTTCCGCTGTCAGTGCTGTGCAAAGCAGTCCCATGTGCTGAGGGCACCAGGACTCCGAGGGGTTGGATAGCAGGGGCCCAGCTGGGACGCACCTCAGTTCCGGCTGGGGCTCACAAGGCAGCCAGCTGGTCTGTCAGGCTGCTTGAGGCCAGAAGGCCAACCCCTCCAGAGCCAGATGGGGCTCCGAAGAGGCTCATCTCCTGCTCTGTTTAGCACATCTTTCCCGCCAAGGATTTTCTTGGCTAAGCACTGGCTGGGTCTCGGTGCTGCTGCCCGATGCTGCTTGGCTGAAACGGAGCTACCCTGAGAGGGGAGGGGGCCTGGCAGGACGGATGTGCTCTGCCAGCCTTGCCGGGCTGGCTGCTGACTGTGTGGCCGCATCTGACAGGCCTGTGCTGGCACCAGATTGATGTCCTTTTTGTTCCTGATAAGGATCCGAAGTCTCCTCTGGGTTCCAGCAGCAATTCTTTTATCCTTCCTGATTGTGGCATCCGTGCTCCTGGAGTCCCCGGAGATGCATCAATCGCGGAGCTGCAGGCGCTGCGGCTGCTATCGGCAGAGATGATGGAAAAGCTACAGGAACAGCTGTCATTTCTCCCTGTTTGTGTTTTGTTCTCGGCCTATCAGTAGGGTGTTTTCCACCAGACACCTATCAATCTGCTGCACTGGAGCCCAGCCTGGTCTGTGTGCCTGACACTGCCAGTGCCAAAGCCTGCCTGCAGCCTCCAGCCCGCCACCGTGCCCTCTCCCCTGCCCGGGAGCTGCCCATCCTGCAGCACTGGGAGTGCAGGGCTCCGTCCCGGGGCCAGCGCAGCAGCTGAGGCATTGGGATGCAGCCAGGGAGCTCTGTGCCTGCTCTGGCCCCCGGCCTGACCCCACGTGGCACTTGCTGCTCCCTTCCTTAGGTCTTTGTTTCAGCAGCCCCTGCTTTGGGCTGGCTGAGGCGTGCCCTGCAGGTTCCAGGAGATGAGGGCGAGAAAGGCACCGGTGTCTGGCAGCAGGCAAACCCATCCCAGCCCCTGGACAAGGAGGAGCAGAGGGGCACTCTGGAAGGCAGCATGGCAACACATGTGCCTCTGAGACAAGCCCAGCAGTGGGGCTGGGCATTCAGGGTTACACTGGGGATTGCCCATCCACCCTCTCCCACTCTGGGCTTCTGTGGAAGTACTGCCCTGGGAGAAGGAGCTGCAGCCCTGGACAGGGTAGGTCAAGCCCATCCCTGTGCCATCAGGGCTGACAGCACCAAAGGAAGAGGGTCACAGGGACATAAGTGGCAGGGGGGCACATCTTTTACCTCCTTGTAATGAGACAGAGAGCCTCATATGAAAAAAAGCTTTGATTTGACTTGTTCTTCCTCAAATTCTTTTGAATTGAGGATGTACGTAAGAAGAATTTTTAGTAAGCCAGGGTTAGAGGACCTCCAAACACATTTCCTTTCAGAAGGGACCTTCCAGAGCACTGTGGAGCAAAGAGGGCTGTGGGGTCTGTGATGCCCCCAGCCCCTTCTGCACCCTGCTGCTGGCATTACCTGCCTCCGGGCCAGCAAAGGCGGCAGATCCCATGGCCTCAGTGCTCAGCATTTATGTCACCCGCTCTGTGATGGCTAAAAACAAGATAAAGACAGGCACCCAGTCCCATTTAATGCCACTCTCTATCCATCACTGAGCTCACAGGCGTATCGTGCCTCATTATTTAAAATCCTCAACCCACTCCTGCCCTGTGCGGGAGTCAGCACCGAAAGTGAACCTGCAGTAATCCAAGTTTTCCCTCACAGCTGGTCAGGGAAAGTCAGTCTCCACTTGCTGTTCCCTGAAAATGGCCAGAGGAGGACACAGTTCCTATTCCACAGCCAGCAGGCACCGGCCAGCTGGGATCTCAGTCCCTTGCCATCCACCCTGTCCCACCGGTGATTTCACATCCTTCTGTACCGGGCTTTCCCCTTCACGTAGTTCTGTCTCCCTCTCTCTCCCCAGCCACAGCTTTGCTTCTCACCCCTCATCAGCTCCTTGCCATGGTGTCCCTCAGTAGCTGTGCCCAGGCCTCAGAATGCCACTGCTCTGCCAGCAGGTCTGAGCAGATGCCCAGTTTCTTTCTGTGAGGCTGCAAACACCTGATATGGCAAAAATTTACATGCAGACATCTTCATGTCTCTTAGCTGTTGGTATGGCTGACGTGCAACTGCATATCTGGGCTTTCAGTGCCACCACAGAGCAGCTGGGAGCATGTTGCAACCCCAGCTGCATGACCCTGCCCCGTCAGATGCAGCTGAGAAGGCTCCTGGTTTTGCTCTGAAGAGTGTCCTTGTGCTTGGGCTGGCAGGTGCCAGTTGGCACTCACCTCTTCCCTCCCCCTCCAGGCCGGGTTGGGGTGTCTTCAGGCAGAGACTAAATGTTCCAGACACTGGCTGAGAAAGCAGACTATTCTCAAGACATGTTTCTTTCTCTTTGGGTTTGTTCGGTGCTTTTTTTTTTTTTTTTTTTTTTTCTTTTTAAGCCTCACTTAACCCAACTGAGTGACATATGCTGCTTTTGGTGAAAAACCACTGTTTCCTGCCACACTTGGGCTGGGGTTGCAGATTGCTGCGATGGCCCCTAGCTTTTCTTCCTCAGGCTAAAGCATCTTCTGTCAAAGCCAAGAGCTGATTGCCCTGCTAGTGCCACATTAGAAAGCCTCTTCTGGCTCCTCATGCAGCAGTGATCAAGCTGTCCCGATGTAGCAGGTTCTTTGGATGCAGCCTGTTCTCCTGGGGTGCCCAGTGTCCAGCTCCGCATTAACCTGACTCCCCGGTGAAGCTTTTCCATTCAAGCCTGTGTTGCAGTGGCGCTAATTAAACAAATACATCTCAATTCTGATTAAAATCTACATGTAAATCGTGGTGTTTCGCAGCAGGCTGCATTTCAGCAGTCGGTTCTGCCATTTCTTATGCCTCCTCAGAGAGTGCATGGTCAATGAACCTTAGTGGGGGTTGAAACCTCCCAAGCCCTCCTGCCTGGGAGACAGGACTCTTGCTGTCTTCATACCCTGCCAAACCCAGCTCTTCATCCTTGCCTCCCTGCACAGGACTGTGTGCCAGGGACTGTTTTGTTTTTTTTTTTTTTTCCTGGGCACCTCATTGATTAATTCTTGCTTTCTTTTTGTGCAAGAGCAGATCGACTGCCTCTTCAGCTGGGACGAAAACTTCAGGTATGAGGTAAAGGCTGAGCTCTGGCACTCAGGCTCCACCTGCAATGCCCAGGACAGTGCAGGATTTTTCCACTACTGTGAGCCACACAGTGGCTTGTATTATGCTTGTTTGCTTTTCTCTCTTCTCTGGCAAATGAACAGAAAGGAAAGAGAGAGAGAGAGAGAGAGAGAGAGAGAGAGGGAGAAGGCTTTTTAACCTCTTTATAGACTCAAAGTAATTATAAATAGAAAGGTTGCCTGCCTTTTTTGGTGAAGATAAACTTTTGAGAGACAGCCTTTGTGCATATTGAGCACAGCTCCTGAAGCTCTCTCCCACTGCACGGGAGGCAGAGAGAGGATGCACATTGCACATATCAAAGGCACTTAATATGGCTGAGATGCTACAGGGGGTGCTATGAACTATACCAATGACATTTTCATCTTGGGAAAAAAAAAGAAAGAGTGAAAAAATTCTGCCTAAAACTTCTGCCTAAGAAGATGAATTTGCAAATGGGTCTGATCATGAAAGGGAGCTTTTTGGGGCAGTGCCCCCTGAGATTACCCCCTGCTTCTTCCTACCAGCACTCCAGCTGGGCACCTGCAGTTCTGAGTCTCTAACTCCACCACCAGCTCTGGTCTCATTAGCATTTAAATTCTCCCTGCAAATGCAGAGCTTGGGTGATGAAAGGCTAGGGGGATGCTTCTGCTGCCTTTTGTCTCTGCTAAGCCACCCCAAGCATTTCTGTTCCTTTCACCAAGGTTGTAGCGAGGTGGAGGTTGCTCTCTTCCTCCAAATAACAAGTGGTAGGACAAGAGGCAATGGACACAAGCTGTGCCAGGGGATGTTTAAGTTGGATATTAGGAAAAAATTTCTTCACTGAAGGGGTTGTCAAGCATTGAGATAGGCTGCCCAAAGGAGTGTTGGAGTCAGCATCCCTGGAAGCACTTAAAAGACATGTAGATGTGGCACTTAGGAATGTGGTTTAGTGGTGGACTTGGTGATGCTAGGTTAATGATTGGACTTGGTGATCTTAAAGGTCTTTTCCAACCTGAACAATTCTATGAGTCTATGATTTCCAGCCTGCCCTCACCCCCACCGAGTGGTGGCTTGGGAAGCTGTCTGCTGCGAGGGTTTGTCAGCCACACGTGCTGGCTAGCAACTGCGCGCTGACCGACAGCGGCTTTGGAGCAGTGGGCTGTGGTGTGGCAGGGTGTTTGGGCAAAGGTTCTGCAGCCCAGTGGGGTGTGAAACCACCTGGCAGCCATTGCTGTGCCAGAGCAGGACCCCTCTGAGGATCAAGACCCCCAGCATTAGCACCAGTGAGGTTCCCTCTGCTTTGCCGTGCTTCCACGTTGCCTGTTGGAGGGGCACGGATGTACCTCTGGCATGTTTGTCCTATCCATGGTGTATATGAGCAAAAGCAACCAGAGCAGGGAAGAGCCAGGGTTTGTGCCAGAATGGCACTTCCCTGCTCGAGGGGCTTCTGGGCTTTTGCCATGCCTCCAGCTGTAGCCGGCCGGGACTCCAGGCAGTGGCGATGGCCCCTCGCTGCTGCTCTGCACCTCGCTCACAGCAGTCACAGGTGGTGATGAGACTTGGCTGTGATGAGATTAACTATGTAGGAGCTATCTCTCCACTTTCTTTCTCCTCCTCCCATCACCACTTACTTCTTCATCCTTGTGCTCTAAGTAAAGAACTTCATCTCTTGCCAAATCCTCCGTCTGTGTTGGAGGATTGGGGTGAGCCAGGCGTAAAATGAAAATAAATCACTAATTCCTCCTAATAATGCCTGATTTCCTGATTTGATATCCCACATTAATTCTAATTACTCACCCAGAGTCAGGGCATTAATCAACACGTTAAAACTTCTCCTCACTTAGCAACACTGACGTGCCAGGCATCTGGCAGGGCCGGAGCGCTGGGGATTTGTCTGTCACACGGGCCCCATCTGCAGCAGCTCTGTCAGGGGGTGGCGAGGAGAAGGAGGCCCTCTCCTGGATGGCCACATGGGAGACACAGCAGCTTTGGAGTGCCGTGGGCAGGCACCCAGCATCCTGCTTCCCTCCTTGCAAGGGTGAGGACCTCGCCAGGTATTGCCAACCATGCAGTTCCACGGCGTGATCCAGCAGCTGTGGCATCCTAGGTTAAAAGGAAATGCCTTGCTCAATAATGTCTCTTCAGTAGAAGTACTGATAGATGATCCACTCATAGCCTTCTTTTGAAAAATATAAACCAGGTACAACATCTCTCTGAGGAGAGAGGTGAAAAGGTGGTGAGGAGGAATCACACCTGCCACAATCCCTGATCTGCCACCATCATCGTTTTCCTCAGCAAACCACTTCCTGGCAGGAAGGATGAATTGATTTCAATTCAAGTTGATCTAAATCTGTAAACAGGAAGCCTTTAAATAATCCACTCTAATCTTGTTTCACATTTGAGCTACTTCCCTGTTTTCCTGAAGCAAGCTGGTGCTGGTCAGCAAAACCCAATACTTGCTTTTTGCCAGCTTCCACTGTACTTAAACCAGCTTATTAGAGCTATTATGTAATTAAAATTTTTTCAGATTTTTTTTCACTTTGTGTTGAAAGGCTTAATATTGCATTTATTCACTAGATGATTTTTTTTTTAAATTCATCACTTGAATAAGCTTTAATTTGGATGGTAATTAACCGAAACATGTGCAAAGTCAGAATCTGCATTTAGTTTTATGATCCTGCCTTACCTGTCCTAGACACAAGACAAAAGAGGTCTCTTAAAATATGTTTGCATTTAAAAGCCGTGCAATTTATTAAAGGCAGCATTAGAGGCAGTTAATGAACTCGGCTTCGTTTCTGGCTACAGGGTCCTTGTGGGTTTTCAGCAGTATGGATTTCAACCTTGCAGATGTCACCTCTAGGACAAGGGTGGAAATGAGCCCTTCTCCTTTTTGGCATTTGCAGCAGACTCTCCAATGTGACCAAGCTCATCCTTGAGCCAAGGACAGTCCTTTTGCTGCACTTAGCCCACTGCTGCCATATTCTGGTGCTGTGTTTCATTCCAGGTTGTGGGTGCCTCCTGAGTTCTTGACTTTTGAACAATAAACATGCACTTTGTGAGTACTTACTTTTACATGAGGTTTATCAACCTACAGTTATTTTATGCCTTAAGAGTTTCCAATCAAGAGAACTAATTTTTGGGAGAAATACAGATCTAAAATACTTCCAATTAGCAGTAATATTTAAATACATCCTGCTCCAAGGGCTCAGGCAATAGCAGCCATCTGAGCTTGAGGAAGAGCAGAGCCCTCCCACGCTCAAACCTAAAACTGGGTTGTTGCTTGATGGCATCAAACCACACTCGCTTCTGTTTCCTGGCCCAGGCTGAGACCCAGTGGTTGTCCTTCCACTGGTAGCAGCCACCAGACTTCTGAAGTTTTCCTTTGAAGAGAAACCAAACATTTATGGTCAGAAGATAAACTGAGAACCATGCAGCAGACAATGTGCAGTGGAGCCCAGCGTGTCCTGAGCCTTATCCTCCACCAAACCCTGCCAGGGACTGGACAGCTGCCTGTTCCCAGCAACTCAGGGACCATGCAGCCTTGGCCTGACGGTGCCAGGTTTACAATGGCAGGCAGGGGTTTTTAAGCTAATAGCCTGCCCTGGTACCTTTGGAGCGCACAGCTTTGTCTGGGTGGAAATCACAGCGCTGCCCTCTCATTTTCCTCCCCTACAAGCTGCAGGTCGGTGGTTTACAGCCGGGGGTCAATGGATCTCGAGAGTGCTGTGGGCTATTTCTAAGAATAAGAAAAGTGAGTCTCTTGTTGGCAGCCTTTCAGTTCCTCTGTAGGAATTTGTGACTCTGTGGGAATATTTTTAGGAGATATACAACTGGGAAAGCTCACAAAGCTCAAATCAAGATGGATGCATTCACCCAGGAGAGTTTTACAGCCTTCATATTCAAACTCCCCACTACCCTCTGGGTAGTGCACAGAATTAATTATGCTTCAGCAGTGCTGGGACTTCCCTACAGCAGCTAAAGCGCCGTCATCCAGCCCATCTGGAGAAATTGATACCCCAGAGCCCCTCACCATGTGCAGAAGGACGGACCGCGCTTGGTCCCACCAGGCAAAAAGGAACTGGGGACTTCAGCTGTGCCCTGCCCAGGTGACAGCACATGAGTACTAAAAGGGGCATCATTAATGTGCACAGCCTCTCCTTGCAATCTCGAGGTCTGTGCTTGCCACTAAATCATCTGGTTTGGAACAAATTCACTGGGAAGAACTATAGCAAGTCAAGCAGAGGTCTTGGGCACGGGGAACAGCGGCCCATAAAGCAAACATGCAGCAGTGTGCTCAGCTGTGGGGGATGCTGCTGGCACATGTACTCAGGAAGATTAATATGCACTGAACAACCAGGAGTGGGGAGGGAAGCTAGCAAGGTTCCTCTCATTAGCTCATCATTCCAGCTGAATTAATGACTCACAAGTTTCGCCCAGCCCTTGCTGGGTCTGTTAATAAATAGCACCACAGATTAGTGGAGAGTTGAGTGCATGCCTATATGAGGGGGGCTTAAAAGCCTCTTAGACACTCTGTGGGGAGAATGAGGGAGAGATGCACTCTCAAGATGTCGGGATCAAGTGGAGAGGTGGTGGGGGAGTGCGATACTCTGCCAGCATCCTTCATTTCTCCCTTCCCTCTCATGCAGGGATGCAGCCGGAGAATCTGTGTGCCCTGAGCAGCTAGAGGAAATCACAGATGAATTAAAAATGAACCTGCTTCGGGCAGAAGAAAGGAAGCTTGTCAGAGAATATGCATATGGAAGCAGGGAATAAGTATGGGCAGTATGGGAAATATGGGTATTAACAGCTGACGCATTCCCTGCATGTACAGAGAGACTTTTAAGGGCCTATTATCAGTGGCACCATACCTGCAGCCAGCTCCAAGGGAAAGCAAGGTCCCTGCTGAGATGACCCACCAAGACAGCAGCACCTTGGCTGAAGATCCTATGTCCTGCTGGTGCCAAGGTACATGACAGGGAAGTGAACAGAGAGTACCTGCACGGACACAGAGTGTGCCTGGAGGGCTTCAGCACAGCTCTGGTTTCAAGGTGGGTTTATTGAGGCAGAAATTATATTATGGCAAAGCAGAACTGGCACAAAGTAGACGCCTGCAGAAGGCTCTGGGATGTCCAGTGGGTTAGAAGTCTGGGGCTAAGCCAAGGAGGAGGGGTACTGTATGCCAAGTCTATTTTTTATACTAATGGTCACAAGCTAAACCCAAGGAAGGAGCTTGGTGGGGATTAGAAATAATATGCATTTGCCTTGCAACTCAAGGCAGGATGTTGCCAGATCGTGCTGCAGGCCCGGCTGCTTGGCAGGTGCTACCTGGGGACAATGCAGGTGCTCATCCAGATAACCTGGAGCATCACTGTATTTCAGCAGTCTGATCCCTGTGACAGTCTCCGTGGGGAGTACTCCAGGGCAGGAGCAGGGACTGGGATCCAGGAAGCACTGGCAGAGGTGGCTCCCAAGATGAGGGTGGGCTTGGGCAGCAGGGCAGAGCACAGGATGGGTCAGGAAACCCTGTGGGTGGGTGGCTTTACATGACATTAGAGGTACAACAGTGTGCCTCACAGAACTGGGAGGAGGCAAAAAGAATACCTCCCCTGCATGGGTGACAGGAGGAGGTTGGCTCGACCCATACCAACTTACTGGCCAAAGGGTCAAGGATCTGGTTGGAAGCTTGGCAAAGCCAGTGGCTCCTTCAGTCCTGTCCTTCCAAGTGCTGCTGGGCTCCCTGGTGTGTCCTAGCACCCTGCAGCCCCCCAGCTGTCCACCTCCCCTTCATTACTGTTCACTTCCAGCCACTTGGGCTTTGCTTTCCAGCACCAGGCAATGCCCTTTGACTGCCTCCTCCTGTGGCTCAGAGAGGATCAGCCCTGCAGAAAAGCCATGAGCAGATGTTCTCCCTTATCATCCTCTCAGATACTCCTTTCCTGCCTCCTCTCCCCCACCTCCTCCTTTATTCTCTGACTCAAGGGCTGAAATGAAAACACCTCCTTCTCCAACAGCCCCCAACAACAGCAGGATAGAAACCAGCTCCATTCTCTTGATTTGTAAAAAAAAAATAAATACAGAGAAATGTCTTGATAGCATTGTATCAAAAAGCGGATGCTGTGCTGTGCTCAGATGTCTCAGGAGACCAGATCTCAGCTCCTTTGACTGTTTGAAGACTTGCTGAGTCTCCAGGGATCTCAGCAGCTCCAAAGCTGCCACGGTGAAGTGAGAAAAATCAGACAGATCCACTGCTGGCAAAGGCTTTCTCTGCAGATATCAAAGGAGGCAGCACAGAACCAGTATTATTCAGAATGGCCAAGGAGCAAGAAGACTGGGAGGGGAAGCTCTGGGAGCTGAACTTACACACTCGGTAACAGGGCTGGAGAAGTCATGACTTCTCTCTTGTTCCTGCAAGTATCATCCAAGGAATGGTCCAGAGAGAGGAGGGAGGAGGTGAGGTCAGCCTCAGCTGATCAAAGGACTTGGAAAACTGAGCTGGGAGCAAGAGGAAAAGCCAGGACATAAGAAACCTTGACTACTGGAGGAAGGAGGGGCCTTCAACTTGCATGCCTCAGAAGCGCAAAAGCCGGGATGCTGAAATACATGGTGATGGGTAAATCAGATTGCTTTCCTGCTCTTCTTTGCACTCGTCATTAGGAGAAGTCCTACTGCGTACACTATTTTCACCGTGTATTTTCACATTGTGTTTCCTGGCCCTTGAGAAGAAGACAGCGAATCAGGGACATCATTCCTCTCATCTGCAGATTTGCCTCAGCCTCTGGAAAACTTTACACAAGAGTGCAAAAAACTTTACACAAGAGTGCAAAAATCACCTGCAAAAACCCCCAGGGAAACAGGCCCTGCCCTGTGTCCTATTTCTGGTGCTCTCTGCACATTCTTCCTCTGTCCAAACCATAACTGTTCATATTCAAAAGCCTTTGGTGAGATTTTCCTGCCAGAGAAGCAAGCCCTTCCCAACGTTTCAGGCTCCCTTTGCTTCTGACCTCTCCTGGGCTCAGACTACAGCACAAAGAGGCACTGGGTGTTTGAGCAGGGCCTTGCCACACTCACCTTTGGCAGCCATCTGTCCTGGCAGCACACCAACAGTGCTGCCTGGTGCAAGGCCGTTGTCTTTGAGAGAAGGAGTACAGGAAGAGGATTGACCATCCTGTTAAAGATTTTTCATTTTTTCCCCTCCCTGCTGTGAGCCCAAGTGTGCCAAGGTGAGCCTGGGATTGCTGCTGGAGAATTCCTGCCTCCTGTGTTGCCAGTGTACTATCCTCCTGCCCACATTTCCTTTCACACATGTTCTCCAGCCCACTCACTTTATTCCCTCCCAAAAAGGATGAAATCCCCCTGAGAGAGAGTAATCAGGGAGTCAAACAAGCTGCACTCCAAAACCGCCAGTTTCTTTACTCTGTGTATTCATGCAGAGTACAGAGTTGGTACAGATGTAAGTAAACAGGACATCCACGGTGTCTTCAGGAGGAAGCTGATTTCCCACAGGTGTCCCAGGGCTGTTTGTGCCATCACAGACTCGCTCTCCTCATGACCTCACTAGGATCAAGGATGAAAGAAATGTACTAACAGGCTGGAGCTGACAAAGTATCTCCTGTCCACTGATGCTGAGCATGGGCTGGAGAGTGACCATGCTCACTGGGATGGGAAAGTCTCCCTCCCTCAGTTCTAAATAACACCAGCAGATAACTTGGGATCAGGGAACAAACAGACGATAAGGAGGAAGAAGATGAGGATGAAATGGAGCTGAGGGTCAGTGTGAGACATGGGATCACTCCTGCCTTGCTTCTGATCCCAGGCAGGAAACCAGTGAGGGACCAAAACAGCCACAGGCAATGGAGGATGCTCACTGAGACCCCCAGCAAGGAGCCAGCCAGTGCACTGGAGGGAATGTCATGCTGAAGCTCTCCAGATGTTTCCTAGCAGGTGGGGTGGGCTGGGAAAGAGGCTCATCAAAGCTCCCTATCACCTCTCTGGGACAGTTTTCTCTTTCTGAAATTGATGCAGCAGCTGCAGAGGGGTGCAGAGGCAGTGCAAGTCTTTCCCCACCCTCCTGCACTCTGCTGTCATGCTCCTTCACCTGAGCCTAACCTGCAGAGTGCACTGATGGACCACATCACATCCCGCCAGGCCCGGACGCGCAGAGTCCTGATGGTGCCGTCATTTTTGGGGAGGATCAGCGCTAGAGGTTTTTCAAAGCTATGCTATAGTGATCCACCATCGCACACGTGCTGTTACTGCCATCACAGGAAAGAGCATCAGGTAATCAGCCATGTTCACGAGGAGCTCATTAGCTTTCTGGGAGCTTCCACCTCACCGAGGACTCAGTTGTGCCTCCTTACAGACACATTACAGCGTTTGCTCTGCAAACAGCTCCAGCAAAATCGATATGAGCAGTCCCATGGAAAGATGGTTTGTGGAATGAAGAAAGGTGTTACTGTCTGGCCAGATGGAAGCATGCAATAGCTCTCTGCTGGCGGAAAAGCATTTCCCCTTGTATTCAAAAACTCAGCCACCAACATATTAAATTACTTGAATGACTAAGTCAGCTACTGCTTCAAGGGCAATAACATTTCACAAACAACACATGGAATTCTTTGCTCGTCTTCATTGTACCAGCTGCAAGGCTTGCATTGCTGTTTTCTAAGAGATCCCATTACATTTTCTTAAGATTCCCTCAAAAGCTGCTGTAAGACCACAGTTTTAAACAAAATGTAATTCACTCTAGTGCTTTGATCCTTCCATTGCTCCAAAGGGCTCAGAATGTTGCTCCCTTTGAAGCCATATGCTTTTAACTTTCACGGGTGTGCATCTTGCAGCAGCTTCTCATGGACAAGGGTCCTTCTGCTGTTGCCCCTCCAGCTCCTCAAGCCTTAGAGGAGACCTCAACAACACAGCTGAGCTGCAAAGGATGATGCTCTCTGTGACTCTGGGAGTCCTGACTCTCTCTGAAAGCAGCTTACAGTTTCTCCTGCTCCTCCTGCAAAGGCTTTTTTTTTTTTTTTTTGTCCAGAAAAGATCTAATGTTACCCAAAAAAAGGAGCAGGGAGTAACCTGAATCTCTTGTTTTGCTCTGTGGGCACCAAATTTCGTACCAAGAGAGCTCTGCTGATGCTGAGGAGGGAGTACACATTGTCATATGCTGGGGTAAACCAGAGAGCACAACCACAGAGAAGTCTGAGTGACTGCTGGGGGAACCCCGCTGTAGGGACGTGCCCTGGCTGGCAGGAGCACAGGGAGAGAGGGACTGAGGGAGCTGCTGTACGCCCAGTGAGCTGAAATCAAATCCTTTCCATTTTGACATTTTTGGGACGGGGTAAAAGAGGCGCATTTTGTACATGTTGAGAAATTCCCCGCCTTTCTATTGCTGAGTGTCACAGTTGCTCTGAGCTCCAGTGTCAATGGCTCTCTCTCACTTTACCGCAGACCCCCTCCGGCTGCACCCCACAAACCACAGCCCCCCTGGGGCGGCTGAACCTCCCGCCATAGGTGAGCCAGGGGTGCAGAGCTGGGCTGGAGACACAGGTGAGGACAGGCAGCTCCAGGCTCGAGCTGGACAGCCAAGCCAGTGGCTCTGTGGGCTGGTGCAGGTCACAGCTGCGAGTGGCTCAGGCAGGAACGGAGAGGTGAGCTAATTCCAGGGCAGCCCTCTGCCTCCCTCCTCTCCCCAGCACCACCCCACTGTGGGCATGGAGGGTGAGGTGCTGGGTTAAAGTGGGGGCACACAGGCGGCTAGAAAGTCCTGGCTGTGCCTGGCATGGATGCAAAAAAGCCCACAGAGCCACATGAGACACACCGTGTCGACTTGCCTAGCCACACGTTTGACCAGGAGGAGAGAATGTGCTGCCAGACCCAAAGCACCATCATTCTGCTAGCAGAAAAACACTTCTTGTTCTCTCTCACGCAATTCACTCACTGCCACTTCACTGGCATGATGAGCCAAGCCGGGGATGCCAGCTCTCCGCTGTTCGATGCTCTGCTTCGGTGTCTAGGGATGACGCGGGCTGCTCCGGGCTGTCCCTGCTGCGGGGCAGCGCCACAGGGAAGCGCTTCATGGGGCTGCCTGCGGGAAGATCTTCCCTGGCCCCTGTCCGTGGCTCTGCTTCTTGCATGCGGGATCAGGTCCTGTACGTCTGTCCGTCCGCCCTCTGGCACGGGGCCGGGCTGCCCTCGGGGCCGTGTCACGACCCTGGGCTGCTCTCGGGATGCCGCCCGCACGGAGAGCCGCAGGCAAAGCCAGAGCCGTCCCGGCAGCCGCGGCTGCTGTTGTTATTTCTCATCTCTGGATTTTTCCAGCACCGACATTGCTTTTCCTGGTGTTGCCATAACAACTGGCGTTAAGAGCTTGTTGACATTGCCCTGCTGTACTAATTGCACAATTTCCTGTCGCTGTTACATGCCAGTTATTTCTTTAGAAGGGCTGAAATTGCTTTCGGCCACCTCGTCTGCTCCCTTGCTGCCTCCTTGGGCCTAGTTAGGGAGCTTGAGCAAGAGAGAAAATGTTCCTGAAATGCTCCAGGGAAGTGTCATTTAACCCGGCCCAGAGCAGCCGGTGACTCTCTAGCTGAAATGCAGGTAGTTTATGATATCTTGCCTGCACTGATGCTTTCACTGTTTTGCTGGATGCAGGTATGACACCTGCAGCAGCAGGAAAGCTCAGGGATGTGTGGCTGCTTTGTGGAAGGTCTGGAACAGAGCTTGGGTAATATGTCATAACCACCTCTTTCTCCTGCCAGTACCACTGCCACGTGCCAGAACACTCATCCAGTGTGGAAGGGATGTGCTTTCCCCAGTGCCAGGGTCTGACACTCCACACTCCCCTGTGTTCCCTCCCCTGGGAGCACAAGCTCTGGCACACCATGAAGGAACTGGAGGTGTCACAGAGCTCCACATCCACAACGATGGGAGTCCTTGGGCTCCTCGCTAGTTCCTGGAATACTGTGGCAGGAAGGTGATGGGTTGCCCGTGAGTTCAGGAGTTTAGCTCCATGTTTTGTTGGAGCGGAAATGATGGGGAGGATCAATAGCATTGATCCAGCCCCATTTTCAAAGGATGCTCAGGTCACCTTGAAATGTTGTCCTAGTTCATGGAAACACAGTCTCCCTCCAGCCAGAGCTCTTCATGGTTGCTCTCTGGCTTCACCTGAACCCCTGTTTTCCTTGTCCCCAGCACATGCTGCAGGCTGCCTGGAAACCCCTTCTGATCCCAGTCCAGGGTCCCTCACAGCACTTCATGGCTCAGAGCAGTCTGACTCTCCAAACTGAGGGTGGAGAAAGCAGCTCAATCGGAGGCACCCTGAAGTTTGTCTAGGAAAACTGAGGAACTTCCTTCCCAGTCCTGTATCTTTATCAGTCCCACAAACCAAGATATCACCTAGGGATGCTGGATGAGGGGCATGGGCAGACTGGATGAAAGGGGAGCTCCAAGTCCCCATCCAGCCCTCCAAGACAAACAGTAAGGCTGCCCTGTTGTGTTCCTTAATTTATCACCAAGACACTCACTTTATAAATATTAAATGAAGGGCTCTATAAATTTTTAACGTAGAAATAAAACTGCATTTGGTGGAGAAAAGAAACACCCCACTCCTTACCCCTTCCTGCTGTCTTTCTTCCCTTGCCAATGGTGGAGCACAATGCTACACCCATGGCTGCTGATGTGTGCATGGAGCTGATATTTCTGCAGAGTGTGTTTATCTGCACAAGAGCACAACGTTAGCACACCTGCCTGAGCTGCTGGGTATCGAGGGGGTCGCACTGCAGTCCTGCTCTATTGTGTCATTAAATGCAGTCACAAAAATTCTGTGTCCTGAGCTGTCATCCAAAGTGACCCCGTGTGTCCTCAAATGTACCATCCTAAGTCACCAATGGCCACGTAACACCTGTCCTTGGCACCACTCTTCAGAACTTGCCCCACCGCTGTCCCCCAGCACACACCAGCACGTCACTGCCTGTGATCAGTTTTCACTGGTCCATTCAAGCTGGGACTTGCTGAAGGTGTGCTCTTACCTTTCCCCAGGGCCTCCCCAGTCCTGGACCTCTGGACATGGGTGAGAAGAAGGTGGCCACCACTGACTACAGCTGTGGAGGCCAGTTGGCACCGATTTCAAACTGGCCAGATGAGTGCTTTGAAGCTCTCCCTTTGCAGGGGCTGCTAACGTGGGTCGCAGCTCTTCAAGCTCAGTCCTCACCCCCCCGGGAGCTACAGAAACACGTCACTCCTCAGCATCAGCCTGCTGCAATGAAGAGTGTGGATGAATCATTAGGACAAGTGCTACTACAACCCAAGTGCAAATCAGGGAAGACCAGACCTTTGGCAAATAATAGCTCTTTGCTCAAGCACGCTACTCTTCTGTATTCAGCTGTGGCTCCTTATGCTGACCTCACCTCAGGAGATGTGTGGCAAAATGGGTCACAGTGCCACCCCTCAGGGTCCCACACGCATGCCTCTGTGGTCCAGCTGAAACTCAGTCACCCCTGATGGACGGCAAAGGAGTAGCCAGTGGCCAGACTGGCCCTGAAGATGGTTATGTTGCATCAGGCACTGAAGTATCTCAGTACTGTAATGCTGCTTATGAGTAGAAAATGGACCTTGGACAGAAAAGCCTGATGCCAGATTACGCCATGCCCCTTGTTCTCCCTGAAACCTCTGTGAGACCCTCTTTCTCTTCTCACAGCTCTCTGTGAAGTGCAAATGCCAGCAAATCCCTCCTCCTGCAATCATTAACTGCAGGGAGGAAAATAATGTCAGCAGCTTTCTGATTAGGGTGGATAAGGTGGATGTTGCCTGGACTTCTCTCAGCCAGGCAGGAATGAATGGGAATCCCACAGAGCTCTCCTCTTGCTGCTGAGTGCCCTGATGGAGTCATCTCGGGTTCTGTGCTGCAGAGGGACCCCCCACTTTGCAGCCGGGTTCCAAAATACCTCTAAGAGTTCTTCACTGCTTTGATGAACTCCAATATTTTGGCAAAATTTTGTTGTTTCTCTGCAAGTGAGAAACATCAGAGTGAATGTTTACAATGCCATGTTGGTGCAAGGGGATTAGCTGCCCATGATCTCCAACTGAGGAAAGCAAGACTGGGATGCAACTTGCACTCCACGCACCAGGCGCCACCTCCTGCAGCCAAGAAACCTCCAAAGTGTGAATGATGCTGCATCCACCACCCCTGGGTGTCTCCAGTCTGAACCAGCCCTCTCACCTGCCAGTCTCCCTGGCCAAGGCCCCTGATCCCACCTTGGGCTGCCTTCACTGTCTCCTCGGTCACCTGGAGCATCACCCCTGTGGCTGGGGCTGGCAGGGAGGACAGGGAGGCAGATTGTGCTGTGTGCTGATGTCTCACAGCCTGACACGTAGAGGAGGATTTCCAAGCCCCCAGCTGCCAATCAGCACAACAGAGCCAGGCGTTAAGCAAAACAAAAACTCATAAAAGTGATTTAAAAAATAATAATGACAACACAAGTTATTAAAATCTGCACTCAGCTGGGCGTGGGGCTTATTGAGTATTTTCCTGGCATTTTGTCAGACTGTGGGATTGCCCCAGACACCAGGGCAGGGTGTATGACAAGGAGAGACAACGATCAATTTTTAATATTGCATATTTAAGCAAGCTTGGGCTCCAATCCATCATATCCCCTGGCTTTCCCTAAAATTAATCTTCAATAGCTTATCGAGAACTTCAGAAAATTAATATCCTACCACTTCACCTTAGGGGAACAGCACTTTTTCTGGCTGAATATGCATGTGAGAGCAAAGGAGCAAGAGATGAAGGGTCCTCCTGTAAAACTTCAGGTTCAAAAGATGGTTTTAGTGGAGCCATCCACTACTTCCACAGGGTTCCAGCTCTGCGGGCACTGCTGGAGAGCCAAGGAGAGACTGCAGGAAAAGCTGACAGAAAAGAGCATCCTGGGAGCCACTCAGAGCCTGCATTGAACCCAATGCCCTGTGATCCCATGTCTCCTGTGGCCTTTCTCTCACTGAGGAGGGATGCGGGGTGATGAGCAAGGCAGAAAAGACATGAACTTTCCCAGGCAATTCAGGACACTTCACCTTTTTTTTTTCCCCTATCCGGGCTCAGAAATGAATCTGCCCTTAGTGTCAGTCCAGGGAAGCGTGAAGAGGAACAGGAACAGGTTGTTTCCCTGTTGTCTGGCTCCAAGGAGCTGAACATCTGTGCTCTCAGTCCCCAATTCAGTGGAGGGTAAAGTCTCCTGCTGGGAACTTGCAGGGCATGGCAGCATCCAAACCCCACCAGCCTTTCAGAGAAGGAAGCCAACAAGGGAGTGCAGCCTGTCAGTCGGGCACGGCTCCTGTTCATGAACAAGTTGTTCATGAGTGAGTGGCTTTACAGCCACAGAGGAGGGTCAGAGTCCTCTATGGCCTGGCAGCAACCCAGCAAGCCCTGGCAAGGCTCCAGCAATGACCCCCCAGCCAAGCCAGCGGGGATCCCTCACAAACAGAGAACCCACCCCCAAGGAACGCTTTGAGCTGCAGAGTGCTCACTGGGCACCCAGGGAAGCTGCTCAAGTAAACCCTCAGCAGTGTGTGTGTGTATCTGCACATCAGGGTCAATGCTTCTGGCCCCACTGCTCTGGAAATACAAATGTGTGTCAGTAGGAACGGTGAGGTGGATGCGTTTCCAGTTGACCAAAGTGAGGAGGATCCAGCCCCACTGGCTGTGCTCTGCTCTGGCCCCCAGACAAGTGGCCTGCTCACTAGCAAGGAGGAGAACAGTGGGGGAGGTTTTGTACTGTAAACTCCCCTGCTTTTCCATCAGCTCTAGCTCTGAAATTTATAACACAAATTTCCTCCCGGCAATGTTCTCACCACTGCTGACTGGCTGCTTCGCCATGCCCCAGCCTCCTTCCTGGAAGCCACAAGGGACACAGGGGATGGCTGCTCTGCTCTCCCGCTCCAGCTGCAGCCATCACAATCACCCCTCTGCAAAGCAGAGCGAAGCTTGCAGAACTGGTGTCTAGCTTGTGTTGCCACACAGAGCACCTCACAGCTGCCCAGTAAATGTGCCTGGGAGCTGGATCTCCCTTCCCTGCCTGCTCTTCGCTTCTGGGCTGAGGGTCGCTCTCAGTCAGTGGGGAGGAAAGAGAGCTGAGATGAGAAGGGGGAGAAAGGGAGTATGTCAGTGCCAGATCCATGCCAGCAGCAATGGAGAAGGCAAGAGGGGCAGACAAAGAGCTGGGGCCCAGAGGGATGCCCCAAGCCATTTCACAGAAGCCCTCACCAGCTTCCTCATTAAACGGGTTCTGTGGCAATAGGATTAAGGGTCAGGGAGCATGGGACCACAGCCGAGACTGGATTATCTGAAAAAGAATTAAATGGAGATTAACTCCAACCTAGCACTCACTGCCACTGCCAGGTCGCTGTGCTTTTTAAACCTCCCTCTCGGGCAGCCCCCTGCAGCGCCGGCAGCCCAGGTCCCCCATCATCACAAGGGCTGGATTTACATCTCCCCCGTGCCTATTGCCTAGGGGTCCAGTATGGGAGACTCAAGGGACTACAAGCTTGTCTGTGGCTCCCTACGTCAGAGCAGGGCCAGAGGAATTTGTTAGTAATAATTAAGCACCCACAGAGCATAAGCAGAGGAGGGCTGCAGCACCCCATGGAACCCCCAGCACCCCAGGAGTGCGGGATTCAGCACCTCCCGGAGGAGGCCAGTGCTGAGCACGTGATCAGTGAGCCACAGATGGGGGTGTTTGTAGGGAGAACCCTTGGGTCTGGGATCCTCTGGGGACACAAACGCAAGGCTCGGATAAGGAGAGGACTTTCCAGGGCTGCTGGGGCATGGACTGCTCCAGTAACGAGCAGGACTGGGGTCTGCCAGACTGGCACCTGGCCCCACAGGGAATGCCCCCCAGGCGGCAGAGCTCTTGGCCAGATGCAGACACCTCCATCCTGCTGCGTTTCTTTGCTTTGTTCGCGCATTTCCTGAGAGGAAATTGTGTCTCCTCGAGGAGGTGCAGCCAGCTGCTCCCCTCCTCTCAGAGGGTCTGTGTGCGCCAGCCCTGTGAGCTGCCTCTGCTTCACACCAGCAGCTCCCCGAGAGGAGCGATTACATCTCTCTGTAAAGAGGGCACTTACGACATGTTCATCTTGCCCAGAACCTCCTGACTGCACTCTACAAGCGCTAATTAATTAAGCTGTATACCTGGAGCTGCAGCAGGATCAGCATCTGCCTGCTCTGGTGGGGAAACCCAGCTGGGGCTGTAGCAGAAAGGGTTTGGCTGCAGAGTGGATCGCTGTCACAGCCCAGGATGGGCTCCACGTGCCTGCAGCTCGGCTGCGGCACACAGGGGTACTCCCGAATGGGGAAATCAAAACCTTGCCTGGCAACAAGACATTACAGCAGGTAACAAGAAAGAAAAAAATGAGGCAAAATGGATTTCTGGAGAGCAGATGGCTGAAGGTGTAAAAACAAAAACAAAAAAGCAAGAAGAAGAAAGCCTTCCCCCCAAAAAACCAAACAGCAGATAGTTGGTAGCAAATGTTACACTGACAATAAAAATGAAGCCTCCAGGGGTAATTTGGGGAATTACAGATCAGTAAATTGCACATCTGTGTGCACCAAATTGATTGGAATGATAATTAAAAACAGAACATCTCATAATACAGCCCAGTGTGTGTGTCTCAGAGGAAAACCATGTCTCACTAATCTCCCAGATTTCCTTGAACGTATCAGCCCAGCGGCGGATGCAGAACAACGAAGTGGCTATTTATTTAGAACTCCTCCGACAAAAGATTGTCCAGACTGCTGCTAGAAAAGCTAATTAGCCAGAGGGCAAAAGGCATCGTCTTTTTCTTGCATGGGAACCTGGCAAGGAGTCCCAAAGCAGAGAGGATAAATAGTTTGGGTTTATAATGGCAAAAGATTAGCAGTGGCGAAGTCGGGACACGTGCTAGGCTTCCTGCTATGCAAGGGTGTTATTAACGGCCTGGATGGAGGAGCAGAGACAGGAGGTAGGAACAAGTACAAAATTTCTCAGGCTCATGAGCACAGGATACAGCAAGGAGTGTCAGAGAGTCCCTAAGGTACTGTACGGATGGGTACTATGGTGACAAATTGTATTGATGCGAAGAAATGCACTTTGCAGCATAAAACTCGCAGGCTTTTGTAAAACCCGGGGAGGTTTCTGTACCATCCTCCAGAAGAAGCTGGGAATGCCCCAGGAACACCTCGGGCCACAATCGCTGCTGACAGAGCAGAAGTAGGCGGTGAAGCCTCGATGCAGCTGGGACAGGTCGGGCGATGTGCAGAGAGCTGCACGGGGACGGGCACCAGGCTGCAGGGCCAGCAAGAGGAGGGGGGACCAAGGGATGGGGACCACAGCTGTCAGGGAGGGGAGGCATTGGCCAGCCTTACAAATTAGCAAGGAGCAGAGAGAAGATGTGAATGCAGAGTTTTCCCTCGTGCCTAGCAGAAGGGCTGGTCAGTGAAACAAAAGCAGGGATGAGGCGGGAAGACACCACTTCACCCGATGTGAGATTAAATAACGGTGGTTTTGACAGAGGAAATAGCTGTTTGAGGCCAGAAACTCAGTGAGATTTGATGCTGTATTAGGTAAACACATAACCCAGGGCAGCACTATCACTGGTGACGTTTTGTGCATTTGTGCTTGGGCCCTGACTCTCTTGGGGGGCCAGGTTGCCCCGTGTCTCCCGTGCCAGCCTTGCTCCTTTCCCTGCCCCAGGTCCGCACCCACGTAGAAGCAGCTCCTACCTGAAAAGGCCTTGCTATCAAGAGTTAACCCTGCGCTGCTGAACGGGACAGCGAATGCACAGCAGGAGGGTGGCACAAGGAAAACTCCCAGGAACAAAAACTCTTCTCCTCGGCATCCTGTGCCTGCAAACTTCTGGCAGCCTAAAATCTCAGCACAGAGCATCCCAGAGCTGGGGGACTGCCCCAGACATGGCCTTCGCGCCCCATCCGCGCTATCCCACCGCCGCCCCGGTCTGCGTGACAGCCGCCTACCTGCCGAGCCCCGGGGAATGAACACCTCACCGGGAGCACCTTCCATCTGCGCCGGGAAGGAACCGCCGCTGTCAGAAGGCAGGCTGCTGGCTTCAGCTCTCCCTCCTGCTGAAAGGGACAAAACCTTTGCGCGGGGACAAAATAGGAAGTGGGAAGCCCCAAGGAAATGCCCAGCCGGCGGCTCTCGGGGCTGCTCCAGCTCCGTGCCGGCTTCTCCCCAGCCAGCCCTCGAGCTGGCATCGGCCCCAACTCGCCTCTCTCCTGCTTCTTCTCTCCCTCTGAACCTCCAAAGAGGCAGCTGTGCTTGTGGACATGTTTTTCCTTTTCGGTGCCTACAAAGAGAGCCAGTGTTAAGCGAGCGAGCCCTGCAGTCACCCTGCTGAGGGTAAAGCCCGGGCTCGAAAAGGGCTTGTAGGGGTGACCGGTGAGTGCATCAGCCAATGGCATCTTCACCTCTCACGGCCTCCTTTGGAAAGGTCGAAATGGTCCTAGCATTTTTCTTTGGCTCCTATCAGCCACTAAGCTATTTCCCATTGCAACAAGAAGATTCGATTTTCCTCTTTTTCCAACAACACCAGCCCCGTGGCTCACCTTGCCGCAATACAGTATAGGACACGGGTTATTACAGTGGGAATATGCTCCCCCAATCTCCTGGTGCTTCTTTTGCACTAATTTTTAAGCAAGTGAGGGAAGAGTCCATTTCTGCCCCAGGAATATATCCCTTACACATCTGTGTCTGTACCTTTCAAGAGCAAAGAAACTCTTCCCCTCCATTTCCTTCCCAACTTCTCCCTCCCGTATCCATCATCATTAGCGACTATAAACATCAGACCTGCAGCCATTAGGCTGCTATTCCTAGACAAATAATGCTTTTCATATTTAATTTACAAGTGGTTGCGGAATTTCTTTGGGGTGCACGGGGTTAATTAAGAGCTGAATTAGATGGAAGTGCTTCTCCCTGAGGAAACTCAATTAAACTGTCCTGGACAAAAAACAAGGATGGTCAGGATTTCTCCCCAAAAAGTGATGCTGTGCCAGCCACCCCGACCACAATGTCCCCTCTGCCTGAGGATAGAACCTGGGGATAGAACCTCATCTCCTCCCTAATGCCACGTACAGTGTGCCAACAGTGCTGGCTGCCCTTAACCCCCTGGGAAGGGGAGTGAGACACTGAAGCAGTAGAGGTAAATAACAGGCAGTGAAGAGGGACAGGACCAAGGAGCACCCAGCACCTGCATGGGACACACACTGTAACAGCTCCTCCTTTTGGGATGCGAATACTGGGAGCCCCCACGTTTCAGTCAGATATGACAGTGGTGGTGCTCATGGTTAATCCTTCCTCCTGCTTCACAGACAAATTGCCAAATGCTCCTCAGGAAAGTGATCTCCAAAACAGGAGGAGTTCAAGACCCTGCTATGTGTGTGAAGGAAGATCCTGGCCTCCTCATGCCAGACATCTGCTCACCTGGGCAAGCCATGCTGTGAATCACAAACCACCACCGGTCCTGTGTGAGCTGTGCATCCTTCTTGTGGTGGCTCATGGGCAGCACCTCCTTTTCTTCCCAAGAAAAAGAGCTCTGGATAGAGCAACATAGAAATTAAACAAACCCAAAAGTTCAGAAAACCCTCTGGAAATGGAAGTGAGATCTTTTGAGATGATAGGAAAGTTTGTTTACATGGACATTTTGCTCTGATCCCAGCAAATAAGGAAGGAAGCACATACCTGGTTCATCAGACAGGATGAAAATACTAAAATTCCAGTGCTCAATACCCACATGCAGCACATTGTAAGGACCTGTCTATCCAAGGAAGTGTTTCGTGGCGATGGTCAGCCCTTTGAACTAATACTCATTTTATTCTTCTGTGTGTGTCTTTCCAACAGTCAAATCTGAGATGCAAGAGGTCCAATGGCACCACTGTGCCACCCTGCCCTGAGAGGCTTCAGCTTCAACAAGGTGGAGGGCTGCTACCAGGAGTTTCACTCAGCAGCATGTGCTTGATCTTGGGTACCTGTGTGTCCTGTGGCTCCTTCCCTGCCTCCATGCGCCCATGACACTGGCAGAAGCCTCACCTGAAAGTGATTCAGCTGTTCCCCTGACTCTGAGAGCACACGGAAGATGAATACCATGTCATCCTTTCTAATATCAGCCTCACTGTTTGATGCGATTACCTGCTGTGTTCACTTGGCACTTGAACATTCAGACCTATCCATTTAATCTTAATTGTGCCCTTAATCTGATCATTGTGTTGTTCTACCTCTAACTGGCTTAAAGGAACCCGGCAGTAAATTTGCCTTCGCAAGACGATCAACTTAAGTGTATCTTAGGTTGGCTTTTATATAAAGTTTTTGAGGCATAGCACAGAAATCAGTTTATTTTGTTGACTGGCAGCATGAATAATGAACTTGGAGGGTAGAATTCCCTTTGATAACGTGTTCTGCTACCAAACCCGAGCTCCCGTATTTCACAAAGCCTTCCCTGTCCTTCCCATGGCCACGGAGAGGCTCAGACAAGATGGCTGCTGGGGAGCCGAGTGGGATCAGGGGGGTCAGGAAGGGTTTCCTCAGCTCAGAGGGAGTGCATGTGTTCCTGTTCAGATAGGCTTACTTCCTCCAAAAGCATTTCCGAGTGCACCTGGATAGGGAGGAAAAGAGGCAGGTATTTGCTATGCCTCCACCAGGGCGTTTTTCCCTCTTGGTATCTCGGCTTGTTTGCTCTTAGCTAAGGCAGCCCCTAACAGTGCATCTCAGTGCCCTGTCTAACTGGGAGGATGATCCAGGGAGAAAAATCAAGCCTTGGAAAATTTTCTGTCCCCTTCCCCCAGAAGCTGCAAGTCCTTGTCTCCTTGAGACCGTCTAGGTGAGATTATCCACACAGACACAGGCTCCACAGCAGCAGGAGGAGATCAGAGAAAGTGGGAGCAGAGCAGGAGGATTCCTGGGAGCCACATTCCTCATCCCAGGACATCGCAAAGCCCGCACAGACTTCCCCCGGCTTTTCAGAAGCGAAACCGAGTGCCTGCCAGACGGGTCCCACCTGGGGCTGCCTGCTCAGCCTGCCGGTAAGTGGATGGGCTAACGCGAGCGCTCAAAACAAGCCTCTTACTGACAAAAAAACCTCAGGAGCCTGGCGAGGACAGAATCCCAGTAAGCACACTGTGTCCAGACATGCAGAGAGAGCCAAGGATGCCCTGGCACGCCGTCTTCCCTATCCCCTGGGAAATTTTTATATTTAATTAGAAGAGAGTTAAGGAGAAAGACAAGTGCATGTGTAGGAATAAACCATCACCCGGGTAGCTGATTTCCTCCATCCAGGAGACAGAAGCAAAGGAACATTTAATCCTGCTGTCTGAGCATGGCCAAATTGAGATCTACAGGGACTTCTCTGTGCAAATGCCGTACGGCAACAAACAGCCTGGGTAACAGGATAAGCTTTATCTGAACAATCGGCCACTTCAGCGCAGCCTTCCAGGGCCACTCCAACTGGCCAGCAAGGGGTCGCCTGGGGACAGTTCCTCCAGGCTGGCAGGAGAATCTAGAAAAGGAACCGCTGCGGAGCAGCCTGGGATGCGGCTGGATTCGGGCAACACTGCCAAAACTCCTCAGCGAGACCCCGCTTTGCTCAGAGAGCGCGCTGTTACCTCCCGCCCCGACAAAGCCCTTCCGCTGCCGCCGCCGGGCAGAGGCTGAGGCTCCCCCGCCTGCCCATCGCCGCAGCGCAGCGGCCCCTCGCACACCCAGCGGGGCTTTCGGCCTCCCTGCCCGGCCCCCGCCGGCCTTCCCGGAGCTCCTGAGAGCGCGGCGACGTTAGTGATGCCGCCTTTTGATATGCAAACGGAGCGCTCATTACGCCCCTCGCCCCACATCCTCCGAGCGGTTAATTAAAGAGCGTGCAGCAGGCAGAAAATTATCGTCGCCTGCAAAATAAACCAACAACACCCGGATGGCTTCGCTCTCCCCCTCCAAAGCACGTGCAGCCAGCCCTGGCAGCAGCGGGATGGGCAGACAGGTGGATCCACGTTGCCTGGTGCTCGGGCAGGTGAATGCCGCAGCTCCCGCGCCTGCACAGCCGTAACCTGCGGCGTGGGAAGCTGCAGCCAGGGCACTACGGCTGCGTTGGAACCAGACAGGTGCAGGGCAGCTGTGGCACACGGGATGAACACACGGCTCTGGGATCACAAAGGAACCAGAGCCACCTGCCAGCACCATGCTGCTCTTTGCTCAATTTCTCCCAGGCTCTAGGTGAGCAGGAGAGATCCCATCCCATCAGCCCAGGGAAGGATGGCCTTCCTCTTCCCCAGACCCCCCCTGGACGCTCACCACGGGAAGCAGAGATGGGAACAGGTTATTTTAATGCTGAGCTTCGTGGTGCCTCTGTTTCCCAGGGAGAGGAAGACCTGGACTCACCACTGCACTTTGCAGGGAGGACGCTGATGTCCAGGTGTCCTTGCAGGTGAGCCCTGGGGAGCTGCTGCTGCAGCCCAGCCACAAGGCAAGGTTAGCAGGGCTGATGTGCAAACAGCTGGTGCTCTGACCCGTGCCACTGCTCTGCTGAGGGAAGGGGCTCTTCTCACACCCATCCCCCAAATCCATCTCACCCTGCTCCAGAGCCTTGCCTTGCAAACCATCATCAGCGTTTTTAGGGCTCCAAATCCAGTCCTTGCAGAAAGAAGCCAGTGCCTGCAGCAAGCAAAACAGATCAAAGGGAAGGGTGGGAGTCAGAGCCCACAATTTCCTTCTCCTCCAACTAAATGAGGAATCAAATTAACCTGATACTGAGCTGAGAGAGACTGCCCTGACCCACTTTCCCTCTTAGGGGGGTTCACGTTTAACCCAAGAGCACACTGGTCACTGTGGCCCCCAGGAGCTGTCTCTGCCCACTTTGCTGGGCCAGATCCTCAGCCGTGACTATCTGTCCGAGGATGATGAAACTCTGGATGCCAGCACATGCCTTTCCTCCCTCCCAGCTGAATAAGAGAGGGAAAGATTGGATAGCAGTTTACTCTTGCGTGGTTTTGGGCACATTTTGGGTGTCCCCCTGGCTTGTGGCAAATCTTCCATATCTGAGCAGGGATCTGCTTGGGGGAAAAGCACTGCCCTTAGCCAGAAGGACACATTGCTTTTTTCCCCTGCCATTTTCTGGGATACAGCCTGAATTTGTTGATGCTGTTGGGAAACAGAGATTACTGCAGAAATGAGTAACTCCCACTCACTCCTCTCACAGAGCTGGTTAGAAATGACAGAAGCAGCAGGTGCTCTGTGGACAGTAATGGACTTAGTGTATCCCTTTCCACCCAAAGATCACTGCCTTGTTTTTTGGGAAATGGAGAACTTGCTTGAGACAAGCTTAGGAGCTGCCTGATGCTTTGGAGAAAGATCACTCCTTTGCTCTTTTGCCCATCAATATAAAAGCAGTAGCACAACCCAAGTTGTGCTACATGGGCACAAACACCACTTGTCCCCGGCCCCCCAGGACAGGCTGTGACTGCTGTTTGCCTGGGAAGGTGGTTCAGGTGCCCTGCTTGCTCCTTCTCTTCCCTTGTTCCAAGGCAGAGGTGTTTCTGTGCCCTGGGAAGGAGGCCCCTCTGTGGCAGGATGTTGCTCTCTGCAGCTGGAGCAGGATGATGGAGCAGCTCAGTGCTGCAGGACAGACTCTGACCACAGCGTTTTCCACACATCCAGTGAGAAGGTGCTGGGAGTGGGATCTAAGCAGCCCCTCAGGTACTGCTACTGCTCCCAATTGTTCCTGTAGCCGTTCTCCCATGCCTCCAGCCTTCAGGGACCTTACTGCAATGCCTAAGAGCCGAAACTCCCACGTCAGCAGCTCTGCACATCTCCAGGGAATGCACTGCCCCTGCCCTTCAGCCCCCCTCCCACTCCTCCCGCAAGCAGTGCAATCCGTCTCCTCATCTCAGGACTTGCCCTGCCATCCATCACTGACTGCCTGAGCACATTATCCTTCACTTCTCCAGACAGCAGTTGAGAAAGGCAGCTGGGACCAAGCAGTTCCTCAGCTGAATCCCAGACACGCTCACACCTTGGCTCTGTGCTGCAGGGTTGGAGCTTTGCTGACTCAAACTCTCCAAAGACCAGCAAAGTCCGTGGGGCAGCCTGGCACTGCGGGCACCACCTGTGATCCTTGGAGATGGAAGCTGCGGCAGATGGGATGTTCTGAATACCACCACTGTGGACCATAGACAGCTAAAGCCATCCTTGTTGCCATGTCCTGGCCGGTCCCACCAGGGCTGCAGAATGGATTATGCACTGCCAGGACGGGGCTCAGTGCCCTCTCTTTGAGGAAGGGCAGCAGGGAGGCTGGGAATGCCCAGCAGCCCAGGGCACAGACAGAGGCACAGGCGCATGAGAGAGGATGGGGCCAATTTTTGCCCAGCACCTGAATGATTTTGCCCAAGACCGTAAAATTTCAGAGGCAGAAGCCTGTTCCTTACTCTGGTATTTTTCCCTGATGCCACTTCTGTTGAGTTTCTCTCCCATTCTTTGACTTTTCCATTCCTTGAAGCAGGGGCTTTTGCCTGCAGCACCCCTACATTCCAGCGCCTGTGCTCCTTGTGCTGCTCCCCTGCAAACCCTCCTGACAGCCAGGGACAGCCTTCCCACATATGCCACAGCTGTGCTCCTCCAACCTCTCCTACCCTCCCTGCCAGACTCCCCGGAGCAGTTTGAGCCCCTCCGTGTGCTCTGGGGGGAAGCAGTGGGCAAACACGTGCTGTTCTGCCACGTGAGGACAGCAGGGAAATACAACAGCATTTGTTCTGACTGATGCAGCAGGAAGATGACAGCAGGGAAGTCCCAGTGCTTCCACCTCTGAGATTTCCACAATAACACCTCCTGTGGCAGGGATGTCTCCATGGGGGCAATGCTGTTCCAGAGCTCCTAGGGATTTGACCCAATCTGACCTGGTATCATAGACATGGTAACCAGGGGAAAAATAATTTTGGAAGGCTAAAAAGAATCACAGCTTCTGGTGGTACATTATAGACATCAGAAACCAATTCTGATAAATGTGTGGTTTGATGTGAGTCAGTAGTAATAAGTGCTACAAATTTAAATACCTCACTGCACACTCACTCCATAGCTATGCACTTTATGAAGCACTTTGGATTAATATGCATTTAGTACAACGCACCAGTATATAGTTTGTATTGAATTGCTGCGCCTCTGTGTGCATGCTAATATTAAATGGGCAACTACTTGCGTACACAGCGGCAGATATTAAGACACCAGTGCTAATCTAGAGCTTTCAATGACCCTAATGCAATATTTCGGAGAAGCACCCGATGACCAGAGGGCTAAGTGGTGGTCAGGCCCTGCTGGCTCCTGTTTGTGGGTCCTGCAAGCTTGGAACAGCAGGAAGGGATGAGCAGCCTTGGTTCTTAGCTAATGCTTTTAGGGATGACTCGACACGGGCACACCCCAAGGGCTGGGCTCGCCCGTGCCCTCTCTGAGGGGCTCCCTCCTGGGGTCAGATGTCTCAGCTCTTGCTGCTCAGCCACCGGGCCCTGGTGCCACTCTGCTCCACGGTGCCAGTGAGCCACCAGCATCACGTGAGGAGTGGAGTCCTCTAGGGATGTCACATTCTCCTTGCTGCCCGCAGCAGCCTGGGGAGAGGCCACACCGTGGGCAGCCCCTACAGCCTGCAGCTCTCTGGGTGGTGCTTGATTCCCTGAGGACTTTTGTCCAGGCTGATGTGAAAGCTTTACACTTCCTTCCCAGGGACCATTCTGCAGCCTTGGACCTGGGATTACCAGGCAGCTTCCCATCCTTTCTCTCTACCTTCATCTCTCTTCTCCCTCCTCCCTTGGGTAGTTCTTACCCTGGCTCCATCTCTTAAGCAGACATGAGGCTGTTCTATTCTCTGCATACCAGCTTCCCAGCCTGTTCTTCTGTTTTTATACCAACTGTGCCTGTCTCTTTCAGCCTCTGGCAGCCACCCTAGGCGGGACATGGTGCCCCAGGATGCTTTTGGGGCTCTCTAGAGGCACAGATTGCCCATTGATTGCCTCAGCCATGCCCAGCCTCAAATCCTACTCTCAGTTTCAACCTGCAGTCCTGTAGGGATCCATCATTCTTCCATCCCTGCTCCCTAGCAATGAAACATGACCATCAAGCCTTCCATTCTTGTGCCTCGCTGTCACCCTGGTTTTTCTGAGTTTTTCAAAGCCTTTTGATTGTTTATAAAATGAAGTCAGACTTTTTAGCTACTGTACAATATTAGGAGCAGTTTTCACTTTTTCTCACACATGTAACATAAACAAATCCTTTGTTTATCATTCTCTGTCCTTTGTTTGCATATTTCTAACCTGAAAACAATTGTAACTGACAGCTGGTCTGGCCATTCGGCTGGGAGGTGATAACTCCAGAAGCCAATCCACAGCCAGACCCACAAATGTATAAAAAGTAAGAAATAAACAGGCAGAGGGGCTCTGGGCTTGGCTCAGCCTTGAGCTCTCTCAGAGGAACAACTCTGCCCTGCAAAATCTCTCGTCTCTGTGTGGTTGCTTTGCGTATCCCGATCACACCTCGCCCTACCCTTCCCCTGGCAGGTGGATGCCCAGGTCCCTCACACAGTTCACAGTCCAGGAAACTGGGTCTGGTGCCACTCGAGGAGAAAAATCCTGTAGATACCATCATGGCATCCTCCATCCTTGGAGTTTTGCAAGACGTGACTGGATAAAGGCCTGAGCAACCCAGTCTGGCCCCAGAGCTGACCCTGATTTGAGGAGGAGGTAGGACATGAAACCTCCTGAAGTCCCTGCGAGTTTCCTTGTGGTCCTAAGCCCCTGCCCATACAAACTTTTAGAGGTGGTCCCAGGCCTTTCCCAAGCTGCAAGGGGCTTAACTTTTCTCAGGTTGGTGGCAGCATCTTCTTTGAAGCTCTTCCCTCACAGCCAGAAGCTCCTTCCTCCAGGGTCCCCCTGCTTCGCAGGCCCCTTCCAACCTTCCCCTTTACTGATTCCCCGAGGGAGCCCCTCTCTCCCTGGCACTGCCAGGCTCCCACCGTGGTGCTGGGTGAGAGCAGACTCGTCAGAGATGGGAGGCACGCATCGCCTGCTGGGGGAGCGGAATAAAACGAGCAGAAAACACGCTGAAGCCTCTCCCACTTTTTCATGGCTGACAAATTAGTTTTACATTAAGTTTTTAATGTGCTTGGCTTGTTGGCTCTGCTTGGAGCGTGGTGGGACCAGGCAGAGCAGGGGGAGAGGGGACAGCAGGGACAGGTGGCATCGTGCTGGAGCAGATGGTGCCTGTGCATGTTGGATGCAACCCCACTGTCAGATGGCTCAGGCTGCCCCAGCTCCAGGAGAAAGAAATGAGCCTTCTCACCTGTTCCCTCTGGGCTTTGGGGGCTATTGCCTTGGGCAAGGAGGAAGAGGGGACAGGTTTCCAGGGGGCACTGGGCAGTACGCAAACCCACCCAGGTCCGGTCAGACACCTGGTTTTGTTCCTTCCCTTGGGAGCTACAGTCATGACTCTTTGCAGAGCAGGGCATGGTCCCAGTTCCACCTCTTCAAGGATGGTGAGTACGATCCATCCCCAGCAAGTGCCTGAAATCCCTGCTTAGCTTTCCTCTGCCTCTCCAAAGGTTACAGTAAGCCAGAAGAAACCTTGGCCCTGCAAGCATCATGACTGTCACCATGATTCCATCCTTAGGAAGTCGCATTAAGGTTCCCTTGGTCCCGGAATAGCAGCGGGCAGGTGAAAGCCACAATGAGATGAGATGGCATCCAATAAATTCTTGGGAAAGGGCAGTTTCATCCAACCCAAAACATCACCCCTCGGTTTCCATTGAATTGCTGCCAGTTCTGGACCAGTTCTAGAGGGGGTGGGTTACAGACGAGGCACAGTCAGCTCGGAGGAGGCTGTTTAAATTACAGCAGACTCCAAGCTGCTGTAGCTTACACTGAGGAATAAATCCAAGCCTTTCATCTATCCATCCTCAGGGGTTTTAAGTGTCTCCTTGCTTGCAGGGGTTAGCAAAGCAAGTGTTTTCAAAGGGAAGCGAAGAGATGGCGAAAAACAGCATCCACAGCTGGGAGCAAAGAGCAGCTTTTTGTGGAAGTCACGCAAAGAGAGAAATCAATACAGCTCTCAAACAGGCACGACAAAAGAACAAGTGGAAAAATCAAGTGGCCCACCAAATCAAACCAGAAGGTGCAAGCAAGGAGCTTCACAGCTGCCTGGGACTGCAGGAGAAGCCACTGAGGAAGAACAAAGAGAGAGTAAGAGCTCAAAATATGTGGGACAACAAAATGGCTCAAGACATCACACTCCCAGTATCAAGCCTCCACGAGTCCTGCTGTGGAGTCCAAGGCACTGCTGTGTGCAGAGATCCCCTGCACCTGTCTGGGGAGCCAGCAAGGCCCCGTGCCTCAGCTGACCTCTTGTGCTGGTGCCTCCTGCTCCATGTGTGACCCTTGCTTCTTCCTGACTCCATGTTATCCAACGTGTTTCTGCATGTTATCTAACCATGATCCTCAGGGAAGGACGAGGCCCTGAGACGTGTTGCTGGCTGCTGTGAGAACAGTGCACAAACACAGCGTTCACTGCCATTCACTTTTGCAGCCATGAACATTTTCCTTGGGCATCTCCTGGAGGAGCCACACTGTTTAGAGTGGAAGTGTTGCAGCCCAGGGACCCTGCCTGCTCATTGCTTTGGTCTGAGAAGACCCAGGGCATCCCCTTGCCCTCCTCTGGGGACACCAGGCAGTGTGCCTGCCCTAGACCATGTCCTTGCCTGCTCCTGTCACTGTGCTGGGTCAGCAGCCCGGGAATCAGCTCCGATGTTACGCCTGGAGGAGAAGCAGCACCAGCGTGCAGACTCAGCACAAGAGGTGTCCCATGGGGAAAAAGGCTGCTTCCCTGTCCCCCCTCCAGCACAGCCAAAAGCATGGACAAGCCCTGAGCAAGGGCCGGGGAAGCAGCAGGAGGTCTTCGGGAGCTGGGTGAGCATGGAAGACGCCTCCTGAATCTGTATCACGGAGCTAATCCGGGATTTTGATGCTCGGATACCGAGAGCAGCGGCCACAGGCGCACAAGAGGGAAGCCTGAAGCAAAAACTCCCGTGGAGCCCAGCCAGCCTTTGCCCCATGCCTGCTGCTCTGGCCCCTTTGGCTGCCTGGTGTCCAGCCTAAGCTCCCACACGGCCCCATCTAGAACTCCCTGTTGGCATCTTGAACAAAGCCCTGACCTTCCACCCTCTTCCCCAGCCTGGCTTGCAGGGGAAGCCCTTTTATCAAGCAACTGGCACTCCCAGGAGCGGAGCGGGCCGTAGCAGCGGAGCGGCATGGCCAGGGTGGGAGATGGTCCCGGCTGTGCAGGAGGGGCCCCCGGCTCCTGTGGCCCCCGAGCTTGCGGGCAGGGCTGCGGAGGCTCCCTGAAAGGGCTCCTTGTCGGCAGGGGCGGAGCGGGGACGCCGGCGGCATTGAGGGCTGGCTGGCTGGGAGGGTGCAGCCCCGGGCTCACAGCCCTCCTTGGAAAGGCTGGTTTGCGGCGCTGCCCGCCGCCGGGAGCCGCAGGAGGATGCGTGCGCTTCCGCAGCTCCAAGCGAGAGCAGCCTCTGCGCTGCTCCTGCTCCCCCAAGCCCCGCCGGCCTCACCGCCCCGGCACAGCACCGCGTCTCTCTGAGCTTTCCAGACCTGACTTCGGCGCCCGATCCCAGCCCCTCCAGGAGAAGCTGCAGCCGTGCTCAGCAAGGCCACCGCCGCTGCAGCGCTCCTTCAGACAGCGGGCGGACTCTCCCCGTGCTCTCTGCTCCCCTCTCCTTGCGACAGGGCTGAGGGGGATCCAGCCTGGCTGGGGAGGGAACAGTGGCAGCACTCCAGCCCTCCTTGGCCCTTGGAGCTCCTGCAGCCACCTGTAAACGCCCGTGAGGCCCGTGCGGCCACCAGCGCGCACACGAATCGGAGGAAGGAAGGATGCTTGCCTGGGGAAGCCGGCCCCAAGGCTCCCGGCACCTGCAGCCAAGGCAGGCCAGGCTGGGATGTACCTCACAAAGGGTGGGAGGGTGCCAGAGGCAAAGCCCCCCAGCCACTCCCACCCCACTCTCCTCAGAGGTGTGGCAAAGGAAAAATTACTTCCACAGTGACCTGGCTGCGTGACCTGTCAGATGGCAAACAGCATCTTCCCTTCCAGCCCTGGAGACAGGTCCTGTGCCAGGACACATGGGCAGTGTTTCAGGGGTGGGGTGTTTCAGGACAGGGTGAAGCAGCAGCTTCCCACCTTTGCCAGCAGAGACCCAGTGGAAAGCAGGTTCATCCCCTTCCCTCCCAGGGCAGCCCTGCACACCAGCAGGGAGCAGGGCACGTCTGCCAGTGAGGAAGCCCTTTCCAGGCTCCTGGATGCCATGGTGTTGTTTTTAGGGAGGGGGCATGAGGCTGGTACCCAACACTGCACAGGGATTCAGGGCACAGCCTTCTGCACGCTCTGAGCAGCAGCTGGAGGAGGCAGGGTCTCCTTGGGGACCCATCTGTCCTTAGAGAGACAGGCAGATGCTTGGGGCACTTTCTGGGCTTGCAGTGGCAATGTCACTGACTCACATGCAGGCTCTGTGAGCTTCAGGCAGTTTAGGATGAAATTAAAGACTCCACTGATGGCAAGCTAATTCGAGGTTCTGCAGAAGTGTGACCACATCAAAAGGGCTGGGGAGGCAGAGCAGATGCTCTGCATGCTGGTGATGTGGGTCACACCTGGCTCTCCAGCTGAGACACAGCTCTGGGATGCTGGGAATACCACTGCCCTGGACACTGCCAGAGCTGGGCACAGCAGGTCCCATCACCTCCTGCTGCTGCATGGCCAGGGTAGCAGCACGTTCCTGGCAAAGCACCCTGCTCCCTTATGGCAGACATGCCCTTACCAGTGCAATCCCTGAGCTGGAACAGAGGCAAAGCTATCTCAGGACAGAACTACAGCCCTCCGGTCAGACTTCTCTCTAGTCTCAAGTACTGCAGACAGGATGCAGCAGCCTCCACACTTTCCCTGGGGACTGGCCAGTTCCTCTCAAATGCCTCTGCTCTCTGGGCCTCTCTATCAAATGTAATGGCCATACCAACCTCAGAGGAACTTAAAAACCCTCAAAGCATTGTGAATAACAATTAGAGCAAACAGCACCACATTCCATTTAAGACCTTGCATCCTTTTTTTTTCCAAAATGGGAAACTGATCTGACCCAGAGTGCCTGAATACTGAGTCAAACCTGCTCTAAGGTCCAGCAGAGCCTACACCTTCCTCTCTGGCCAGCCTTGGCAGTTTGCAAGGAAGGGTTCTCATTTCCCCCTATGCTCAACACACGTGGCATCCAGGCCTAGCAGGTGGATGGCCGTTCCCTGTCTTAGTCCTTGCAGAGTATTTTAATGGAAATATTAAGGTTGGCATGGACGCTAGCCAAGTGCAAGCTCATGTGTGTATAAGCTGGGGGAAAAGCAGAACAGGGACTAAAAGAAGGGCTGTATTCATAAGCCAGGATGCATTTCCAGTTAGTTGAGCAGAGCACCACTGGTCCCAGGTGTGTTAAGCCTCAGGACAAATGCTGTGTTAAGCAGAAGACAGCAGCATGTTATTACTTCCTGTTAACCCAGAAGGAACATAGTTGCAAAAGACAACTCTGAACAGACAGGTATCAGTCCAATAAACTACTTCAGTATTTCCCAGCAAGAGGAACACAGGAATCATAGGGAGGACCCAGCAACCAACAACCCTTGTCCTCTGGGTCACAGAGATCCTGGAGAACCCTTGGAGACACACATCTTGGTGTCTGTCCATAAGAGGACACAAATGGGGAAACACATTAGAGATTTGATATAATAAAGTCACCTTCCCCTCTGTAAGGCCTTGCTGTCTTGTGTTCCAGCAGCCCTATTACTAGAAGGTAAAACAAGCTGAGGAACAAACTTCTTGCTAAATACAGCATAAAAAGGGTCCTGGTTTGTTCCTCTCTACAGCATTACCATCCTGACTCCAACTATTCCCTGACACAGGCTGCAGCAAGCTCCTACTGTAGGTTTCTCTTGTAGACTCTGACTGCAGGCTTTTACCCAGCTGGACTATGAGTGCAGGCTCTAACTGCAGCTCCAGACTCACCTCACAGCAGTGATTCTCTCTCCTCAGGAGCCTGCTTCAGGATCCTCAGGGTTCCTCCTCCGTGATGATTCTCCCCTTACCAGTTAACCCCCCTCTTTTATCTCACTCATCCTCATTGGATATAGCTGTTACTCATCAGGGGCGAGGCTGTACTGGTTAATTAACTCAGCTGTTACTTATCAGGGGTGAGAGCACCTGTATTCCCCCCTCCTACATCTTGCACCATGATTGAATGACCCCCGCTCTTCAATCACTGACAGGGATTTTCAGGACACCTGAGCGTGCGAATGTGGAGCGCCTTACCCTGGCACGGCATGAAGGCGGCGCTTGTGGCTGGCTTTGGCCGCCCTGTCATTTGTTCTGGGATCAAAGCAATGTACCTGATGACACCAGGAATAACTGAGAAATAGTTTCTGAGGGTTTTTCCACCTGTCTGAGGCAGCTGGGAAGGCTCTGTGGGGCTGGCAGGGAGGCGGCAGCCCAGGACTGGTTAGAAAGGGCTGTGGGTTGTCACAAAGACAAACTGCTCTTTAACCAGGTTTTCAATCTCCAGTCTTCACTGATGTTTTCACAAATCCCCCTTTTTCAGTCCAGTGAAATATGGAGTGTCTTAGTAAATTCACACCCAACCCTTCTGCAAATTCATAATATGTGAATGTTTTTTATTGAAAACAGAAGCGGTGTTAAAGTTACTACTGTATTTCTAACTCCCAAGGAAACGGGACTACAAAAGCTACAGGCTGAATGAAAGTGTTGACTTTGATATGGCATGATTTATGGGGCATATTTAACATCGTGAAGCCTGAAGTACACCTTTAAAGAGAAGAAAACAAAAATACAAAGATATGTGAAAATACAATACGGCTTTTGATACTGGCTTGGCATCTCCATCAGTAGATGATTTTCCTCTTGACTTCTCCTCAAGGGAAGTGGGAGGAGGCCTGGAAGGGGCTGAGCAAAGCTGGGAGAGAACTGCACTGTGTCCTGTTTATGTTATTTTCTGTGCTAAGTGTAAGGCAGACCCCAGGAGCTTATAAGGTTTGAGCTTTTTCTGGGAGGTTTCTCAGGAGTAAGATGGGATGCTAGGGGATCACAGTGTGCTAAGCAGGTGTGCTGAGCCAAGGCAGGATCCTTAGCTGAGTTAGCACAGCTGCTCTCACGGTCAGCCCTGAGATGCTCTCTGTGCCTGTGGGATGTGTGTTTTCAAACAGACATCAGGCAGGCTGGAGAGACCAGCAAGAATCATGAAAAGCCCAGAAAAATCTGCTTCAGTATGAGAGATAAAGAAGTTTAGTCTATTTAACTTCTCAGAGAGAAGGTTAAGAGGTGCCTTGATCATGATCTATTAATACCTACACAGGAGAAACAGTTCAGATAGTAGATAGCTCTTTAATCTAATAGGCAAAGGCATAATGTGCTCCAGTGGCTGGAAGCCAAAACTCAACGTCTCCAGCCTAGAAATAAGGGGAACGTTTCACCATCAGGCACATCAAGCTCTGGAACAACTCAGTCACAGCAGCAAAGGCATCTCTCCTGAGACAGAGGTGTGCTCCTGCGGACAGCTGTGGTGCGGGAATTACTGGGTACAAGGCTGTAGCCTGTTACCCACAGGGGCAAGGCTGAGCAGCCATTATGACTATTTGGCGCTGAAAATCCAACATTTTACAAATGAGTGGTTGATTGAGTTTATTTTTTGTATAGAGAAGGAGACTCTCTCCCACCGCTCCTGCCCAGCAATTTAAAACTGATCAGTAGCCACGATTCTGTGAGTGTGTCACAGTGACTGTATAACATTGAGGCAGTTACTTTTGTACTCATCCATTTCCTTTACCTTATGTGTTATATTGACTTCTCGTGGCTCTTGGGAGGGCTGACCGAAGAAGGGGGAGTGAAAGGCAGGGGTAAATAAACACATCCTTGGGACATTACCACTCCTGCACACACAGAATTTATAAGCTACTCAAGAGAAGGGATTATAGCATGAGCTGTTTATCTCCCCTTCTGAACTACAGAAGCGTGATAAGTCTCAAGTATTTTGTTAAATCTTATACATTAAGGCAAATGAGAAAGAACATTTTCTGAAAGTCAGGCGTCCCCAAAATATTCCAGTAGTTGTCCCTTAAGGTCAAGGTATCAAAAAATCACTCTGTGAGAAATCTCGTTTGGCGCTCCTGCGAGGCTTAGGAGCGATTTCAGCAACCCCGTCGGGCTCCGGCGGACTTTGGAAGCTCCTCGGAGGGAGGCTTGCCCTCCCCAGCCCTTCAAAGGCAGCCACGGGCTGCGGAAGGCAGCGGCAGCGGCGCTCCGTCGCAGCCCTCCCGCGGCTCCCCGCCCGCTGCAGCGCCCCAGCCGCGCCGCGACAGCCAGCGGGCAGCTGCTCTTCCTTCCTCTGCCGCACACCGCCCCATCCTCCCGGGATGGCAGCGAAGTTTTACCTTGTCGGCCCGGAGAGGCGCTTCCTTCCCGCAGGAAAGGCCGAGCCGGGCGGGAGAGCTCCCGCATTGCTGCCGGCGCTGCAGCCCGGGGAGAGCCTCCCCTCCTCCGGCAGAGAAAGGCGCAGCGCGCAGGGGGCTGACGAACGCGACACCGCCGTCCGACACGGACTCGCAAAGTGCCTTGCTTAAGCACACAAATAATGCTTTCTATTAGTTTGCCTTTAAATTTACGTGCGGTAATGCGTTGCTCTTTACGTTGGCGGTGTTTGGCAGGATACGTGGGGCACGTAACAGGGCCAGTTACTGACGGAATCGTAACTTTGCTCCCGACTGCATTTGGAGTGATTAGAACAGTAACCTTCACATCACCTTAACAGCCACAGTGACATTTTATCACATATATTCCCAAACACGTTGTTAAGGTAGGTTTTTTGAACCTTAAGAGAAGAAAACACAAACCTTTGCAGAAATCTGTTGCTGAAGACCATGAAAATTGGGTATTTTCAAACTGCATTTTGGCTCAGGGGAACATTTACAAGGTGAGTTTCCTTGACTCACCAAGTCACCAGCAGACTCTCTGCTCTCCTGCCTGGAGCCACACAGGGGAAAAACTATGCCTTTTAAACAGAACCAAATCTTCTTGATGAGGGTGAGGTACAGCCGCAGCAGTCCTTCCCTCTGAAAACAAGCTGACCACAAACACACACCACAGAACCTAATTAATATTTTAATACTCAACAGTCAGAGATAGAGAGCTGTAATATGTACTAACAAACAGCATCTCTCTAGATTAACACTTAAAATACCAGGGCAGAATCAGAAAACATGATCATGCCCAGCTGAAATCATCAGAAGCATATGTTTCTCCTTCAACTCTGGTTTAATTTTTTGCACCATTCTCTCAAATTGCTTTGTTTTGTATGATACAGCCTCTACAGCACCTGTGGGTACGAGTCCAAGTACCTCTGGGACTGTTCCAAGTTGCAGGATACCCTGGATTTTTGCAGATGTACTTTAGAGCAGTCTTAGTGATGTGTAAGAGAGGAGCAAACCCTGACTCCTTGGAAAGACTGGGAAACATGCAGGTGCCTGCCTGGTCTCTTATGTTTACTGTGAGCCCCTTGATTTCTTCCTGGCACTGGTCCCTGCACTGGTTCATGCCCCCTTTGGCCAAACTCCTTGAAATCCTGCCATTCCTGCACTTGCAGTGCCTTTGCCCCCAGTGGGAGTGCGGCAGAGCCACGGCTGTGTGCCGGCTGGATGCCTGCTCGTGGCTGCTCCCCACGGCTCACTGGAGGTGCCAGGTAAGAGGGAGCACAGGTCAGGTGCATGCCACGGGCACCTGGAGCCGTCAAAGGCCTATAAGCCACACGGGGGTGGCACTCAGGGCCGTGGCACAGGTACTGTGGGCTGCACCATGGCAAATGAATCAGCAGGGAGGGGATGGCCTGAGCCAGCACCATCACCTGAGAAGCGCCAGCAACAGAAACCCCAGGGCCACCTGCTTGTTTCCAGCAGCAGCTGGTGGCGTGGCACTTTCCCAGCTCCAGGAAGAGTCAGACAGGCAGGAGCCTCAGTCCTCGTCCTTTGCAAGGTGTAGGAAAACATGCAAGAGAGCGAGTGGCTTCAGGGCTTTCTCGTTCAAAACAGGGATACACCAATGCAATAGCACTGTATAACGAATGCTACAATGGGGAGCTGTTGCTATGGTGAAGGAAATAATATTTAAGCACCAACTGTTTATAAATATAAAATCCCTACAAAGTTTTCTAAAATTAGATTAAGGGGGCTAGGGCTGTCAGGATATTGTAAAAAACTCGAGAAATACCAGTATTTTTGGACACACGAGATCTGTGTACTCCTAAAACAGCAAATGTGAGTCCAAAAGGCTAAACAACAAACGTGACAATCTGCCGTTTTGCTTCCCGAGTTTTAAAGGCAATCTCATAGCTCTGAACTCACTGTCGCAGCCTGACAGGCCTCTGAGAGTGGAAAGCAAGACCTGTGTTCCCAGGGGTTTGTTCTTCTCTTGACACAAGTGCGGAGCAGAGACCTGGGCCCCGCCTGCTACTCGTAGCTGCTCTCGGCCAAGCATAGTTCCGAGCTGCTGCTGAACATGCGGGTACTGTGATCCCACAGTTACATGTTGCAAATCCTAGAGTCAGGGATAAGGATTTGGAAATCCCTGAGCGGGGGAGGCAGCTCCTTGCAGAGCTCGGGGTTTTTCAGGAGATAGTTGTTCACATCATGGATATAAGACGAAAACTGCTGTGCCCAGTGCCCAGGCAGCTCCAAACATGCCCCAAATAAAACAGGGTTATAAAAAATGAATATCCATTGTAGCATCTCCAGAATCATAACCCGTCTTTTGCTGGCAGCTGCCATTTCAGCAGAGCTGCAGTTAAACTGCTAAAAATGCAGTTTAGTTGGCAAGCGCTGGACAAAAGGGAAACATTCAAAGTTGCCAAAAGTAAATGTCTGACCTGTTTCTAGGGGTCGAACAGAAGCAGAAGGAGGAATGTGACTGTCAGAGCACAACCGCTTCAGCTGCTCTGACACACTCCCATGCTGCTTCTCCTCTGCCCTATCCCACCTTCCAAGGTAGGACGGATGGTGGGAAGGTGCCATCACATGCCAGTGTTTTGGCACTGGCACCACTGAGGATGGTTTTGGACCCTGGCCGTGGCGGTGAGCCCTGATTTAGGTGGCACGGGGCGGATTCCTGGCGCTGAAGAACCAGTCCCCATGACAATATTGTTTTTGACGAGCAAAGGCAACCGGAAAACGCGGGAATGAATGTGCACCATCATCGCTACCAAGTCCCGAGGTGCTGCTGGTGGCCGAGCAGCGGGGCCCGAGGAGGGTGCGAGGTACCCGCTGCCCCCGTCCAGCCGGTCCGCGGTGTCCCTGTCAGCCCCCAGCCTGGGGGACACATCTCACGGGGGGAGCCTCACCGGGCCCCCCTCCCGCCCCCGCGACGGGAGGGGCTCTGGCCGCTCCGGCAGGGCGCCTCGGGGAGGTAAATAAGGAAACGGGGAGTTTCCTGCTGGGCAAAGCCGGGGAGCTCGGCGGCCGGGCTGGGGTGAGCGTGCGGCGCGGAGCAGAGCGGAGCGGAGCGGAGGCTCTGCCGGAGAGCTGCCGGTGCCCGGCGCTGCGCTGCGTGCTCCCGTGCGCGCTGCCGGGCGGAGGGAGGAAGGGAGGGAGGGAAGGAAGGAGGGAGGGAGGGGAGCGGCGCAGCCCCCTGGCCGCCCGCCCCTCGCCCGGCGCGGCGCGGAGGGCGTGGAGAGGCGGCCCCGCTCGGCGGGTGCCCGAGCGGGCAGGACAGGGCAGGGCAGGGATGAGCCCCCGCAGCGCCGCCCGCTGAGCTCCGCCGGCTGCCGCCCCCGAGCCGGGCCGGGCTGGGCCGGGCTCGGCGTCCCCCGCCCCAGGAGCCGCGGCCGGGGATGCGGGGGGCGGCCCGCCGGGGCGTTCCGCCAGGTAAGGGGCGCCGGGGGTGCGGGGAGAGCGGCGCAGATCGGCGGGGGTGCCCGGGGGCGCCAGGCTGGGGCTCTCTCGTAACCCTTTCCGCGCCACCAACTTTCCGAGGCAGCGAGACGTCGCCCGCAGCGGCGGAAGGGACTTTTCCCGCTGGTGCCCAGCCCGGCTGCGGCGGGACCCCGGCCCGGGCTGCGAGCGCTCAAGGGGAGCCGCCGCCCGGGGCCGCCTTTAGCGGCGGGGACACGGCAGCCCCGTCCCCAGAGCCCCGGGGAACGAGCTGCCGCGAAACTTGCGCTGCTGTTGGGCGAGGAGCTGCCGCCTGGAGCAAGTAAGTCCCCGGTGGCTTCGGGAGGCCGAGATGCCCTGCCCGGCCGCGTAGCCGCGCCAGCCGGCGGAGCGAGTGCCCCGGCGCTTGCGGTCAGACCTCCAGGCGGTCTGAGGAACCTGGCGTGGGGGCGCAGGCTGACGAGGAGACCCCACGGAGTGGGATGCAAGCATGCCGTAGCATGGAGCAATCCTAGGGGAAAGCTGCGCTGTTCGAGATTTGGGCTCTTGACGTGGCCGTAGGTTGGGGACGTTGCAAAAAGAGTGTTTTGAGGCGGTGAATGAGCGCGTTCATCCCAAAAGAGCCTTCCAGCTCCTGCCAGGGAGTGCTCGGGGAGTGAGCGGGCAGCAGCGCGCTGGTGGATGGCTCAGGGGAAGGTGGAGAGCACAAACCCCCCTATTTGGTTTACCGAGACGTTCGCATCCTCGGGAAGAGGCAGATGCAGTTCAGCAGATGAGGGATAAACAGGCACAGGTGGATGTTGCGATAAGAAAACTCTGAGACAGGCTGGGGTTGGCATTACTTGATAGTGATTAATTAACTGAAAATGTATATGCTGTGTGCCAGTAGGAAAGAAATGGATTCCCTGTTGAAAGTCCTGTGATTGTTTAAGTGCTGGTCAAAGTGGGCAGGAATCTTCTGGTGTTATTAAAGGATCTGTCGGTCCCTCTGAAATGCAGAGGGAATGAGCAGAGACACGGGAACAGAGGACATGCCGAGGTGGCTTTGAGCACAGGAGTCCCATGCCTTATCATAAGAAAAGTGCTCCAAGAGTTGATGAGTGCAAGAGCAGAATGAGTCTGGGGGGCACGAAGCACCTCCGCTCGGCACACGGTGAGGCACGCGAGGAAGGTGGCGGGCACAAGTTCCCAGCTGGCATTTGAAGCTGTGACTGTAGGGAAGCTCTAGTCCTGAACAGCTGAAGAGGAGGCAAGGCTGAAAATTCATTCCCACCACGCCAGGATCTCATGTTGGTGATGCTTACTGAGGGGGAGGCCTGGGGACGGAGCCCAGCCCTGCTCACGTCTCTGTGGTGGTGCCCAAAGTCAAGTAGTGCGTGTGGTGAGGGGACGGGGGACAGCTTGGTGCTGCTTTTTCTCAGTGGTCTGTCTGTCCTCTGGGGAGTGGTGGGGTCCAGCCAGCCCAGTGCCCGGGCTGGGTGGCCCACAGGCACGTTTGGTGTCTGCCAGCCTTTGCAGAGCCAACAGCGTGACTAAGCCACTGCGACCAAGTGGGATGCTTGCACCCCACCAGAAGCCTGTCTTCCCTGCCTCAGTGGCCACAACGTTGTTTAGCGGGATAAACTTTGCTCAGTGGGAGAACACTGGGATGTGTCAGGGCCTTTTCCAGTGGGTCACTGGCTGAGAGCTGTTTTGCAAACCTGCGACTTAACTTTTGTGCCGGGGTGGTGGGGTGAGGGGGAGCGGGGCTGCAGGAGGGAGCTGCCGGCTGGGCAGGGCGGCACCGCAGGATGCTGGCTGCCGCTTGTCCCCTCCAGCAGCCCTCAACAAGTCATACTGCTCTGGGCAAGGCATGCAGGGCTGTTACATGCTGGGCAGGGGACGGAGGCGCAGGTGCAGGGCTGAGCAGGCGCTGAAGTTGGTGCTGTGAATTCTCTGGGTGACTACGCATGCATGAGTCTCTGGGTGGGGGAAGGGAAAGGGGGAAGAGGGCTTGTCTGCCATGAGTCACATTTTGGGATGTGTCCCCTGGTGAGGCTGCTGCAGTCTCACTTGTGTCAGGAGAGGGGTTTTGCCTTCCGACTGGCGGCCTTGCGCGGGGTGCGCCGTGCGCTCCTCCGTGCCGGTGCGCCCGTCTGTGCCCGCAGGCGGGTGGGCAGCCCTGCCCGCTCCCGCAGTCATCCGCCCCTCTGCCTGGCACCGAGACCCCGGCGCTTCTCAGGCGATCACTGCTCACAGTTGTGTTTTCCAGCTGGTCCCAAAGTCCTGAGTCACTCTGTCGTTTCCATGGAAACAGCCTTGCTGGCGGGAATCAGTTTTGGGGGTAGAGGGTGCTGGTAGCTGGACTGGCACCAGGGCAGGCCTGCGGGAAGGACTGGCAAGGCTCAGGCACTCCTCCAGTGCATCATCTTTGTGCCAGGGCTTTTACAAAGGCTGGAGCAGGCAGCTCTGTTGCACAGACCCTCACACCTTCTTCCACTCCCTCTTCCCTTCCTCCCTGCCACGGGGAAGCAGAGAGGAGTCCCTGGCAGTGGCAAGGGAGCTCAGGACGAGCCCAGCCAGGTGGAGGGTACAACCTCTGGGGAGCTGTTGAGAGAGGGGGACAGCCTGGATGGCACCCAAAAAGAGCAGGTTTTTTTGACTGCCCTGTGAGAGAGCCTTGGGAACAGCAGTGGCAGCAACTGCAAGGGCTCCTGCCTAAAGCTGCCATCGCTCCTCAGCTGCCTGAACACGGCCACCTCCAGAGAGCAAGGGAACCTGCAGGGAAGGCTTGAGGCAGGAGTCAAGGCAGCTGCCCATGTGGAGATGCTGTGGGAGCCCCCCACGAGGATGAGAGTGCCACAGTGCCGTGAGGCACTGCCCTGCATAACATCTAGCTGCGTTTGGAGCGGAGGAGACCTGTGAGTTGTACTGACCCCTGCAACTTCCCCACAGACTCCAGCCTGCCTGGCAGCACCTGTACTCAGCTGCCAGTCCAGCCTCCAGTGCCACGGCCTGGCTGCACGGCTCTAAAAGCAGGTAATTCCCATCAAATCTAGGAAGACCATGTCCAAAAGAGGAGCCCCCGGTCCCTGCTGCACAATGGCTGGCCGGCAGCAGTCACTGCTCCCCGCACCGGTGACTCACAGATGCCATTCAGCTTAATTCATCACCTCCGATCTCCCCGGCGCTCCTGGGCTGTCTTGCTGGCTTCTCGCCTGCTCATCTCCCTCAGAGCAGCGCTGTAAGTCAGTCGAGGAGGAGGAGGAAGAGGAAGGCAGGTGATCACGCATCTGCTGCTGTTGGCAGGTGCACAGGGTGGGGGAGGTTGCACTGCCTGCGCCCATCCTCTCCGTTCCTCCCGGATCACGGCTGCGGGAAGTGGGGCAGGGGAGAGGAAAGGCTCAGCACCTTCCTCTTCCCACAGACAATGCTCCTGTCCCTGTGCCAGGCACTGGCTGGCCTCCTGCTGCACTTAGAGAGGTTTGCCGGATGCTGTGCATCCCTTGTGGACAGCCTGGTCCCAATGCGACTGCAGACAGCTGCACAGAGATGCAGGCAAGGCTGCAGCGTGCAGTCTGGAGTGCTGTGACCACAAGGGGGTTAGGCTTGGGAAAGGGGCAGTGGTGGCCCCAGCACAGTGCCAAAATAGCCCACGTGCCTTCTGGCAGGCCCCTTGCAGTACCAGCAGTGCCAGGGGCTGGAAGGCGAGAGTGATGAACCCCCACCCCATGCCCCATCTCATAGTCCCAACCGCCTGGAGGGACACACCGAACTCGGCTCCCACCCTTGGGCTGCATTTGCTCGTCATTTTTGGTGGAGCTGAGCTGGAGGCAGAACAGAGGGTGATTTCGACTGAGAACACACTAGCACAGAAACATCTACAAGGCCAGTGCTTTGGGTGACTCCCATGGTCTGGGGCTGAGGAGCCAAAACGATCCCTGCCTCACACAGGACTCTCGGATGCAGCCCCATGGGCCTCTCTCCAGCTGCTGTCTGAGCTGCTGGCCCTGGGTATCAGTGCCTGAAGAGGAACAGACCAATTTAAGAACAAGGTTCCTCGGGGCAGGAATGGGAGTGCAAGTGGCTGTCCTGCTGTGCCTGTGTGCAGGACACATCCTCCTGGGGCCTGTTTGGTTGCAGTGCACCGCTCAGCCTGCCCACCCCGAGCCGTGTGGAGCCTGGCACGGCTCCTCCTTGGCAGGTGTTCACTCCAGCCTGGCTCTGTCTGACAGATGAACAAGGGGCGGTGGGGCTAAGCGTGATCCTCAGTTGTCCTGGCAGCTCCCAGGTGCCATGTGCTTCTGCTGCCCCAGGAGCGCCTTCAGAGCACTCAGCTGCCGGTTGCCACTGCCCCTGGAGCCCAGGGCTGGATTGAGCAGGAACTGCAGCCCCTCAGGGACAGGCAGGGATGGGAGGAGGCAGGAGAGCCAGTCGGGAGGTGAGAGGAGGTTCTGGCTGGCTTTAAAGGCCACAGATGAGACATCAGGGAGGGAAGCCTTCTCCCAAAACCTTCCCCTCCCTGGTTGCAGCCCAGCAGATGGGCAGGGCACGCCAAGGGTGTCAAGGGGCATTAAAGGCTGAAGCTGGGCTGTGTTTTAGCACTTGCTCAGTCAAGGAGGTGAATCAATGCTCCGTGTTTCCCCCTCTGCCTTTCGGGAAATTGCAGAAGGGAATGGGTCAGTGTGGGTGGAGAACCTGAAATGCTAACAGTGAATGATCTGGTGGGCATTGGGACCAAGAATGCATCTGGTCTCTGGTTTGCCTTTTCTGGGGAGCTGGCAGCAAGTTTCTGCTGTAACCAGGACAGTCTGAGTCTCATCTGCTCCAGCATCCATCAACAATGAAGCAAAGAGTAGGAGCTGAGATTGTGTGTGGAGGATGCAGTGTGGTTGGCCATCACTAGAGAGCAGGAAAGCATTCCCACTGCAGCTTCCACCTAGGCAACATGCAGAAGACACTGGGCCAGGAGATGCCAGCAGGGACTCTCTGGTCCTGTTCTGCCTTAGCAGACTTGGAAAAACACTTTATTCAAGGGATAAAATATCCCATGTAGACACTGGGGCCAGGTTTCCCCTTTGCAGGGTGGGTAACCCCCATCCAGCAGCAGCAATAGCCAAGCACCTCTGACTTCGGTCCTCCAGCTATGTGCCACAATCCTTGGCAAACAGCAATCTAGGTGAAAGCAATCTGTATTCAAAGCATCATTTTGGCTCTAAAGCACAGCTCTTTGTGCACAGACACAGGTAGCACTGGTGGGGGCTGTGTGCAGCAGCTGTCCAGACCCCCTGTCCTGGGGTCCTGCTCTAAACCCCTGCTCCCAATGAGAGGTCTCTGGAGTTGATAGTTCCTGAAGCTTCCTGCCTCCACAAATCAGCTGGGGCAATCAGTAAACAATAAAAATATTAATTAAAAAACTGCAAGGCTTTTTTCCTCACCTGCAGGTCAGAGCTGCCCTCCTGGTGCCACTTGCTGGGTGACAGGGTCCCCCCAGGGAGTGGAACACCTCGAGGATATGGGAACAGCACACCGTGGCAGCTGCTATGAGCTCTGCAGGGACCACACACCAGGAGGATTGCACTGTCCCAAGCCCATCAGGGATTTTGGTGTGCTCTGGGTTAGAACAGCCCTCACATGCTGAAATCCATCGCTGGCCCACAGGCCTCCCTCAGGGAGATGGTACAAGCAGCAACAGCACTGGCTCTGACAGTGCCACCACAGTGACCTGTGTGCTGGGGCTGAGCAGGGCAGCAGGCACTCACCATGAGCTTGGGGCCAGCACATTGCTCTCCCTGGGGACCTGCAGAGAGCAGGGAAGAGGAAGCAATGGCAGTGATGATACAGTGGGCTCTGCTGGGCGAGGAGCAGAGATACTTGGGTGTTGTCCCCTTGGTTTACCTGAGGTGGATGGGCAAGTGAATGTACCACACTGCAGGAGGAGGGACACGGAAGGAAGATGGGCAAGGGAAAGTGGGTGCAGGGGAGTTTCAAAACCATTGCTAAGGCTGGTGTGTTTCCCACTCACAGGTGTTTTAGCTTGTTGGGAGTTTCTGGGATGCATCCTCGATGTCCTGTCTCCCAGCCCCACCGATCTCCTGAGAGCAATAGTATGTGGATGTGAAATGTCTGTGCTTTGGAGAGCAGCAGGCAGTCTGTGAACATTATTTGGTTAGTGAACAGGGGGAATACTGAAGCACCACCACAGTTACATCCCCTCCCAGCAATATGGCAGCTTCCCAGGCACGACGGGTACTCCCCGCCTCATGGTCCTTGAGCATCCCATCCAAGGGTCCTGCTCATTTTTCCCTACCCTAGCCCATGTGTGGGCAGCAGCAAGGCAGGGCTAGCACCACTGAAGCTGTTCTTTGCAACTACAGCCCCACACTTCTCTGCACCCATCCCTAGTGCCAACGGGCTACTGACCTGGTTGGCAGTAGAGCATAGAAGAGATGCAGTTTCACATGCTTCCTCCTTTGTGGTATTGTTTTTCCCCCTTGGTGCTCAGAATAGGAGAGCCCTGAGTCCCAGAGTGGAGCAGGATCCTACCAGCCCCATGAGCTCATTGCTGAGGGCACAGCTCTGGCTGTGCTCGTTCCCAGAGGCTGACAGACTGAGCTGGCTGTTGGACCTCTGTGCAAAGAGGTGTGCAGCTCCAGGAGAGACACTGCCACTCTCCCAGGCAGGAGGTTGCTGGCCTGGGTGAGCTATGCCTTGTCCTGACAGCTGGAAGGGAAGGATGGAGACAAGATAGCACCATCCCCTGACCTTTCCCTGCCACAGCTCCTGCACTGCTGGTCAAAGGCACAGGTTGGTGGTATGACAAGTGTCTCACAAGGCAGCTGGGGGAGAGAGTTTGCAGCAGCTGGATGGAAGCACACAGACAGTGTCACCGCCAGGTTCTAACATCCCCCTGCCTGGGTTGCAGGGCATAGGCTGAGCTACGGGCCACAGCCTGGAAGGAACAGGGCTGAAGTCCTGGCTGGACATGCTTCTCCAGGCTTGCCAACCTCTGCCTGTTCTTTTTCTTGTCTGAAATGGGGCTCTGCAGTGTGTGGCTGGGATTCACATAGTTATGACTGATGGACATACATTAGGAGGGCATTTGTTGGTACCTGCATCAGTTGGATACTTGGCAGTCCATGCTCAAACTGTGAATTCTCTGTTGGGTTGCAGACACCAAGACCACCTGTGAAGAAGCTCCATGAAGGTGACCAGCCATGCAATGTTCTTGGAAGGCTGTACTCCTCCTAGCCTTGGCATCCATTGCAATCCAGTACACAGCAATCCGGACCTTCACTGCCAAGTCCTTCCACAGCTGCCCCATCCCTAGTCCTGTGAACTGCAGCCTGAGCCAGGACACTGATGTGGCTGACAGGCTGTGCGATGAGAATCCCACTTTCCCGTATAACCTCTCCAGGAAGACTCACGTTCTCATCCTTGCCACCACCCGCAGCGGCTCCTCGTTTGTTGGGCAGCTGTTCAACCAGCACTTTGATGTCTTCTATTTATTTGAGCCCCTCTACCACGTCCAGTACACCCTGATCCCAAAGCTGACCCAGAGCAAGAGTACGACAGACAGGCGGGTCATGCTGGGGGCCAGCCGAGACCTGCTGAGGAGCCTGTATGACTGCGACCTCTACTTCCTGGAGAACTACATCAAGCCCCAGCCTGTCAACCACACTACTGACCGCCTCTTCCGCAGGGGAGCCAGCAAGGCCCTGTGCTCACCACCTGTATGTGAGTCCCTGGGAGCTGTGGATCTCCACTTGGAGGAAGGAGACTGCGTGAAGAAGTGTGGGACCTTGAATCTGACACTGGCCACTGAGTCCTGCAGAGAGCACGGCCACGTGGCCATCAAAACCGTACGGGTGCCCGAGGTCAGTGACCTCCGGGCCCTGGTGGAGGACCCGCGGCTGAACTTGAAGGTCATCCAGCTGGTGAGGGACCCCCGGGGGATCCTAGCGTCCCGGAGTGAGACCTTCCGAGACACCTACAGGCTGTGGAGGATCTGGGATGGCACTGGCAGGAAGCCATACAACCTGGATGTGACCCAGCTCACCACAGTGTGTGAGGACTTCTGGAACTCTGTGTCCACCGGCCTCAACCGGCCACCATGGCTCAAGGGCAAGTACATGCTGGTGCGGTACGAAGACCTGGCCAGGAACCCCATGAAAAAGACTGAGGAGATCTATGATTTCCTGGGCATCCCCATGGACAGCAATGTCGAGCGCTGGATACAGAACAACACCCGAGGAGACAGGTCCTCCTCCAAACACAAGTACGGGACGGTGCGCAACTCGGCGGCAACAGCGGAGAAGTGGCGCTTCCGTCTGTCCTACGAGATCGTGGCGTTCACCCAGCACGCCTGCCAGCAGGTGCTGGCGCAGCTCGGCTACAAAACTGCTGGCTCCGAGGAGGAGCTGAAGAACCTCTCCATCAGCCTGGTGGAGGAGAGAGACTTCATGCCCTTCTCCTAAGGCAGCCCCAATGGGCCTGGTTTCCATGCGTACTGTTTCTAACTGATGCCTTATTTTATTTTCTTTCCTTTTGTTTCCCCCTCTTTCTCTCTCTTGTCTTTTTCTCTCCAAAATTTGCACTAAACCTTGAGCAGGAATCTCAACGGCTGAGTCCAGGGGAAGTGACTGCTGCCCCTCAATACATTTTGGATGCCAGGAGGAATATGGTCTCTCCAAGCAAGAGCTAGAACTCTGGATGGGTAACAATGTTTACAAAACACACAAAATGTATAAAGCAACCTTCAAGCTTTCCAAACCGAAGGGTATCTGGGGTACTGTACTTTTGCACTGTTTACTTTTACAATGTAAGAGGTAAATATAAATATAATTTATGAATGGTGTCATCCCCTCCAGAATAACTCCCCCTGCCCCCAATGAGCAGGTTAGACTGGAAGCTGAAAGTGGAACAACCTCCTCGTTTTCGATCTCAGTGCGACATGCCTGTCTGTTGCAGTCCTGTTATTGGGCTGGGCAGTTGGTCAGCTGCTCCTACATGGTTGTTTGGTAACACCTGTGATATTTCTTTGTGCCAAAACCCACACACACACAAAAAAAAAAAAAAAAAAAAAAAGGGAAAGAAAGTGATTGGGTCATTTGGTTAAAGCCCAGCACATTTAATGCTTTATTTCTGTGTTTTCTGTAAATAAAAGTGCAATAAAACTGACCTGGGGGTGAACTTCAACTGAAAGACCTCAGCGAGTATACTGGGGTGGATGCACCACCAGGCAAACAGCAGCAACTCCTGGACTGCCCCGAGTCTGGGGGCGTCTGGGGGAGGAGACACCACAGCACCCAGGGCGGCAGGGAGCTGCAGCCACCTCCTGTGCACGTTTGCATCTGAAGTGTGTCAAAATGCAAGCAGTTAAGCAAAAAGCAAGAACCCGTGGTTGTTTACTGACCTGAAAGCTTGTTGGTTTGCATAGGGGCATGGGGCTTGCTGAAGTGCCTGACTCCAGGAGTGCTAATGGCACCTGCAAGGTGAACCCATTCCCATCAGGCTGCCCCCCACCATGTCTGACAGTGCTGATGCTAGTGTTGGTATTGCCTGTCCTGGAGGCCAGGGAAAGTGTTCTGGTGCAGGTCATGAAACTGAATTCATAATTAAAATGAACAAACAAGATGATCCTGCCAATACACAAGTATTCCTTCGTGAGCTGCCTGCAAGACACCCGGGGCTGTGGGCTGGGCAGGTCAGAAAGCTGCTGAATGGGGGAGCCAGGCATGCAGGGCAGGAACACTGAAAGCCTTACACAAGGCATTGCTGGTCTACTTGATCCCTCTCTCTTGAAACAGCTGGCCAGTTCCTCCAGCCCAGCTGGCAGAGTCCCAACAGTCGAGCCCTTGAGACGTGTCCTGCAGACCACAAGCAGCTGCAGATGAGAAGCCACTGGGGCCAGTCTCCAGGGTACAGAGGACAACAATGGCCCAGCAGTTTCCCAGTTGCTCCTGGAGCCAGGCAGGGCAGCAACCCACAGAGAGATGAGACCACAACTTGTGACATCTATTCACAGCTGCACACTCCCAGCTTTGGGCCCGCTCCTGGCCCAGAGGTGTCCGAGTCACACATAGCCCACCTACCTGGGCAGGTCTTCTCTCCAAAGGTCTCTTCTGAGCTCTGCTGCCCACCAGCTTTTGCCCCACTCTGACTTGGGACAAGACTGGGTGCTGCGATTGCACACAGGGGAGTAGGACATGCTGCCCAAGTGAGACAGGACAAAGCTGTAACTATAGGTGATTTTGCACCATCCTTTCACCCCTTAAAAGATCTCTAGAGGAGCAGCTTGTTAGTGGTATTTTGCGACTTGGCTTAATGTGGCAAACCGGCTGGGCTGCAGGAAAGGTGAGAAGCTGTGATGTACCCGAGAGCTTCTCCTCTGGGCTCATGGCTCAAACATCTGTAATTCATCTGTGCTGTCTGCAAGGCTATATGGATGATTCCAGCTCTGTGAGGAGGAATGGAGGAATAGCGAGCATGCACTTCCTGGAGGATGGGCACTTCCCTCATTTCCCTCCCACAGTGGGCATAGGGGCAGCCCCTGGAAGAGATCACATCCCCAGATGTCTTCACCTCCCCGTCATTGCCAAACCTGCTCCTGTCACCAGCTTGGTGCCTCCCAAGTCACACTGCCTAGCTGAGTCTGCGAGTGAGGATGGAGGAACAGGGCAGAGGTGGCAGCAGACAGCCTTACTGGTGTGCTGTGTGCTGCTCTTCCCAAGCAGCTGGCAGCAAAATGCCAACCAAATAAATGGCTTGATTGCCCTGTTATTAGTTACTAAATTAATCCTTTTGTCAGCACTTAACAAATGCTGAGCTGTTGGCTCCTGGCCTCGACCCAGTAAAAGGGACACCCTGTCTTGTGGCTGATCCAGCACTGCCCAGCCACAGAGCAGCAATCCTCCCTGAGGGCTGTGCATTCCTGGGAGCACTGAGTGGCTCTGCCCTGGGTTAAGTGCCCCTGGAGCAGATGAGGTGGCTGGAGTTGCCAGCTGTGCCCCGCAGCACCAGCACTGCCAGCCAGCCAGCAGAGGGTCAGGCTGCCCCATGGGGGCTTGCTGCAGCTCTGGGGAGGGATGTCAAACTGCCATCTCCTGCGGAAAGAGCAGGCTGCTGTGAGGAGAATTTGCTTCCTCAGCTGGGAAAAGTGGCTATGCAAACCTGCCTGAAGGAACAGCGGCTGTAGAGGCAAAATTTCCCATCTTCAGCTGCTGAGATCCCACTTTCAGGGCTAGGCCAGCTGTCCCCAGCCTGAAAGCCCTCTTATGCACTGGTCTTTAAACCAACACAAAAAATTGAATTTAGAAGTCTTATCCAAACTGTTCTTACCATTCCAATCAGGAAAGGCGCCTGCAGCGAAATGGCTTTTGAACTGCGGTTGAAAGCTATGTCCTAGTTTAAGCAGGGATGGAGATTCAGCTTTGCTTGGTGCCCTTAGGGGAGAGATCTAATTTCCCAAGGAATCTCTAACGTCTTCCTTCAACTGTGCTTCCTCTCCTCATTTCCCCCCACTAGGAACAAGAGCCAGCATAATCATGGGTTTTATCCTCAAATTTTACTGTAATTAAAATACAGAGATGCAGAATATTCCCAGAAACACACTGCAAAACAAACCAAGCAAACAAATTCAGTAGGAAACCAATTACAGACAATAAAATGATAAAGAACAAAAGTGTTCTCTGGAGCCCAGCACTGTGCACGGGACCGCAGTTTTGGGCTGCCAAAGGCCTCCTCAGCTCCTACAGAAGCAGAGTTGGGCCCTGGCTCTGCGGCTCTAACCATCTCCATATTCCCACTCATGCTGTTGTTTTTACAAGGATGACTGCAATGGAGACACGGAAATGACCCACCCACAGGGATAGGAGCCAACAAGGGAACCCAGAGAAAAAGAAGTGGGTTAAGATTTTCCACACACAAAACACAAGGGGACAGAGAGGGGTGGAAGACATGCACTTCTCTCCCAGCCAGGGGAGCTGCGGGGGCAATCGCCCTCTGCCCTCCCAGACACTGCAAGTGTGGATGTTGAATGAAGGTCTCAGCAAAAGCTTTGAGGAGCTCTATCCACGGGCAAGACCAAAAAGCTAAAGGAGGGATAAAAAAGTGGAGGATAATGAAACTAAAGTCAGGGAAAAGGGAGGAGAGGATCCACCTGTGGGTCTCCTTTTGGCCAGGACATGCTTGTGGGGCACAGGCAAACTGCCAGGCAAGGTGGGACACAGGGCTGTGAACAGGGCTACATCCCACCTCCACCATGGGGGAGACCCAGGCCAATCATGGGGAGATCTGGGAAGGGTGGGTGATAAGAAGGGAGCTCATCTGCCCATCCATTGTTCTATCTAAATGGAAATTGCTAGCAATCATCATTACTATGGAACCAGGGCACAAGCCAGGCATGTAGAACCACCACACACCAAAACCCACATTGACCAACTCCCCTTTCTGTGCTCTTTCTTAGGAGAAACACCATTGCATTCATCTTCTGAATCAAAGCCTGTCCTAAGAAACAAATTCTTTCCATGGTCACTATTTTCTTGTTCCCTCACTCCTCAACTCCTCCTGTCACACCGCACTCCCATCTTCTGTGTACCAACTCCCTTTAATCCTTCCCTCTACCCCAATGCTACCCCCTCCTGTTTCGTACCAAGCTACCCCATCTGGCAGCCACGGGATTTATGCACAACACAGTTTTTGCCCTTCGTACCATGAATGGGCAGTGAGAGCAGGGCTGCACTGGTGGCCCAGGTGGCTGGAGTCTCTGTAGTGGGGGAGGAGGAAAGATAGGGCATCTGACAACAGCCAACAGCTTCCCCATCCAATCCAGATCCCATTGTCCTGCAACCAAAGCTGTCAGAAGGCATCTTTACTTTTAGACTGGGGAGACTGACCCTGTTTTCCCTCTGCTCTGGCACTGTAAATGCCCAGAAAAGCAGGCTGGGACTGGGTCACCATCGTGAACTGAGCAGGCCTAGCAGAGACTTTCTTAAAGCCTTTTTGTTCTGGAGAGTTACTTATTCCTGAGTGCCTGCTTAGCAGTGTGAGGCCTTGTTTTTGGAGTAGATTTAATCTTCTACCCCTGCCTGCTAGTTTGATCTCTTATGACTCATGGTCCCGGAGCTCTCTTTTAGCTGGGCTGTAAGAACAACGATTTAGGCTATGAGTTCCCCTCACCAACTCATTTTGTCTTCTCCAGGCCATCCTGCAAGGAAATGGCAGTTCCAGACAAATTGTGGGCTTTACTCTACTTCCTGCAAGGATGCAAAGAAGAAATAAAAAGATGGAAAACTCTCAAGGCACCTGTGGCCTTCCTTACATCACCTTTATCCCATTTGCCATGCCTGCTCTGTATACAGTGCCTGCAGGCAGGCAGGATGTACTGCCTCCCCCAGCAAGAGCCTGTCTGAGACACTATTTAGCCAAAAGCATAATCAGCCCCCCACCACCCACCCAGGGCTGGCTGCTGAAGGTTCTGAGATTCTATCTTCTCCTGTCTAAGACCTAGGAGAGACATTTAGGAAGAAGACTCTTCTGTCCCAACTGGCCAGAAGCTATCTTTCTCAGAGGGATCGTGACAACACAGCTACTTACACACAAGCATCTTTCAGCTTTGGGGCTAGAGCTCGCTTCAGGGGCAGTCTGTGATCTGGAATAAGAGATGAGATGTGCTCAGGGAGAGCAGTGAGCAGAGATCCATGCAGTGCGAACTGTCCTCCAGCCTTGCAGGGCGTTTGAGACAAAGGGAGAACAGACAAGACTTCTTCTGGCCTTGACAACTGCCACGAGCATCCCAGCAAAGTAGAGGCACACATCAAGGCCTGATCTTTCTGTGAAGCTGCTGCCTTCAGAGACAAAACCGGTATGTCTGGGTCAACTTGGCCTTCACCAGAACAAAGGACACAAAGTGAGGAAATGCACACACCTACCAAATGCTGCTTCCTCTTCAGAAACAAAAACGTAAGTCAAACCTCTCTCGTGCTATCAAGAGTAGCAAACTGCGGAGATCAGCAGCTTCTTACCACCGCAAACAGCAGGGGCTACCTGGCAAAGGGTATGGAGAGTGACTAACACCAGCATGATTCTCAGGGGGACACAGCAACATACATCCCAAAATGCAGATTTAATAAAGGTCAGAATGAAAACTATATCACAGGCCCAAGAACATTCAGCAAAAATGATGGCGGGGGTGTGTGTGTGTCGTTTTCTAAGTCCTAAGCACAAGAGAGCTGTCAGGAAGTGCAGTAACCTCCAAAGGGAAATGAAGATCAAGAAAGTTGGCTTCAACGTCCAAAAGATAGGGCTGAGTGAAAACAAACAGAACAGACAGGAGAAAGGGGATTTTTCACATTCCTTTGGTTTCAATACACTACGCTCTTGCGCAACAGAGGGCAAAACATCCTCTAAAACATGGTTTTCTTTTGACCAGGACCCTTTATAAAAACTATATGCTGAAAGTGCCAAAGATGACCATGTGAACTCCTCTGTGGCAGTGGCACAGGTCTCTTTCCCTGGCTGAAGACATGCCTGTGGACTTACACGTACACACGCACGCTAACACAGATGCATATTTATAAAATACAGCACAAGCACTGCTTCACTTGCCTATGCATCCAACACCTACAGACCATAGCAAATCACCTGCCAAAGCTAGGAGCAGCAGAGTTTATGGTGGAGCCTGTAGCTTTCCTCCTCCCGAGAACTACAGGGGACCTTGGAGGGAGGGAGTGAGTGAGTGCACATTTGTATGTGTGTGTACAATGCCATACGGCCCCTTGAGCATCACGGGCCAGGCTGAGGATGGCTGTGACTCCCAGATGGATGCAGGTGTCTGGGTTTCTGCGGCACTACGACTATGGGTGGGCTATTTAGTGCAACGTGGTCATTCAGAGGAATAGGCTGGACCGCAGGAGCAGTGTGCGGAAGAGGAGTTGCTGGTGCCCTGCGCAGGCTTACTGCTGTTGGAGCACACTCAGCCCCTTGGGAAGTGTTCTCCGACATGGTGCAGCCCACTCACCACTCACACCCAGGCCACTGCTCCCAGGATGCTGAGTCGTGGGGAGAGCAACACATTCAGCTTCCTCTCCATCCCTGCAGCAGAATTTGGGTGGCATTTGGGAACACACTTGCTCTTGGTTACTACTGACATCTGTGGAGTGTGAGTGTGGCCAAGAGACAAAAGGCCCTTGTTAAAGACAAGGATACTGGAAGGACTTCAAGGGTCAAACAAAAGGCCTGGTCTCTCTCTGTGGAACATCGCTCCCTGTACTGCAATATCACAGAGGCCTAGCAAGTGCCACTGTCAGCTCCTTCCCCAAATGGGAACATACAGCAGCTTTCATATTCCTTCCTCTCACCAAGAAAATCTGTTCAGAACTTGATGGTCTGGGATCTATCATACTCTGGTGTGGTATCACCCCAGAGCTGCTCTGCTGAGCTTGAGGATTCCCTCTCTGAAGGGTTCAATTCAGCTGGGGAGTAAGTGACTGGGAGCGGCTCGTGGGGATGGGCCCTGCAAAGAAAAGGTAAGAGGTGCAGGGCAGGAGAGAGGCTTCCCCCTCTTCACAGTATCTCTCCTTTTTGTCAGTGGGACTTCTGCAGTTCTCTGCCAGGCACACCTCCCAAACACACCTCCCAAACGGAAGGGGTGTTTCAGAGGCTGTCTTCCCAAGCTAAAGTTGAATTTGACTCAACACTTTAAGTCAGGCATAGTTCCCCCCCTGTTACTCCCCTCACCTCCAGGCAGATGGAGCCTGATGCCCTCTCCCATCCCTCCATGCTTACAAGAGCAAGAGGGGAGGAAGGAACTACAAGACAGAGACAACTGCGCCTTTAAAGTCCTCAGAGCAGAGATGGTTCCCAGAAGGTGATGGGAGTGAAAGGCATTGACAGTGGCTCTGTGAGCTCTGAGCCAGGCAGGCAGTGCTGAGCAGGCTGCAGCCAGAGTCTGCTCGGGTGCTTGACCCTCCCTGAAGCAGCTGGTTCCAACTCAAAGAGGTGCTGGGTAGGGGCAGAGTATGGGCAGGTTGATCTTTTGGAAGGGAGCTGTGACAGGGATTAGTCAGCCTTGTCCTTCTTCTTTGCAGTGAAAGGGACTTTGCTGGCGACCGCACTGCCCACAGCTCCAACGCCGCCGGTCACTGCTGAGACGCTGCCCTTCACCAGTCCAACGCCAGCAGCGGGGACACTGGTCACAGCTGTTTTGGTGAGCTCCAGACTCTTGCTGCCCACCCACGCCACTCCTCCCAGAGTGGCCCCCACAGCTCCCCGGGTGATACTGAACAGGCCGCCCGTCACTCTCCAGATGACTCCTGCCTGCTCCTGTGGGTGGTCCTTGCTGGCATCTGTGGGGAAAGAGAGAAAGGAAATGTCAGACGTGGTCACGCCGGAGACTTCCATGGGCACCTCTTCTAGCTCAGGATGGTTGTCAACTATGGAACACGCTCTCATATGCATAATGCTTTGCCTTGCAGCCCCAGACCTCTTGGTGCCTGAAGAAGGAACCAAGGCGATCCCAGGCCTACAGCATAGCAGGAAAGGACTTTGAGAGGGTAGGAGCGGGAACAGAATTGCCTGTGTGACAGAGAAGGGAAGAAGGCAGGTCAGTTACATCTCCAAACCTGCAAATCTTCGTGCTGCAGTGCAAAGCTTTACAAGAGATGTAATTCCCCTCCCACGCGTGTTGGCTAATGCCAGTAAGCCACAAAGACTAATGCCAGCACAGGAGGCATGAACTACAGACAGCAACACGTTTGTGCAGCCTGCAGGTCCTCGGAAGCATCTGTTTGGAAGCAGGTCTGGGCTCATGTCAGACGTGGAACTGAGGCACAGCACAGACTTATCTGTGAGAGATGTAATTGAGCGAGCAGAGATAGCAAACTGCAGTAAAGATACAGTGACAGAAACGTCACCTCGGATTGCACAAGCCCTCCAGAGATATCAGCTACGTATTTAATAGTGTTAAGACAGTGCTTAAGTTACACTGTGTTGCTGCTGGTTCACCTGTGCCAGCTGGATCAAGGCCAGCATGATATACCCACCCAAGCTGCCATCACACCTGCCCACAACACTGCAGACATAACGTTCACAGCTCACCACTTCTTGGGAAAGGGTTGACTCTGAACCGCTTCTCACGGGATTCAAACCTGACAACTCTCCTGCTGGCCTGCCTGCACAAAACTCTCTCCCTTTGCATCAGCTAACAAAGCAGTGTGCAGGCAGCAATGCAAGAGCTGCTCTTTTCATGGGGCAAGGTATTTTAGATACTCTGACTTCTGATTCACTGCCAGTTCTGTCCATGATATGAGTTACTAATAATTGCAAAAACACAAAAAAGCAATCCTGGAAGGAAAAAAAAGTAGTGTGTTCACCCTTTAGTCCGTGGAAGATTTGCAGGTCTAACGAAAAGAATTAATTTTCTGCTTTTCTTATGCCACTGTAGCTTGTGCTGTGTTCAAACCCAAGTGACAACACCCACAAAAGTAGAGGTGGGCAGGTGATGTTAAATCCATTCAAGTCTCCATTCTGGAAGGGTGATTCACATCAGAAAGTGGCCAGTCCACCCTACCTGTTAATGTTCCTAATTCTCTGGCATGAAATAAGGCCTCTGACCTCACAGTGTAAGAAAATAGCTTCAGCTGGGGTAATGAATATTGTATTTCCAGCTCTGTTACAAAGACAGCAAAGTGGTGAATGTGCTTCTGCAACTGCAGATCGTGTTAAGTGGGAATAACTTTTAGATAGACAACAAGCTCTGTCAGAGGAGCAGAAAACCTACATGTTTATAGGCTGTGTTGTTTGATTGTGGGTTGTTTTTTTTTTTTCCCTAATGAATTACAAAGCGAGCATCAGTAAAAAAGTGCAGACAAAAAAGGTTAAAAAAAAAAAAGCAGAACATGAGTTAGGTCTGTAAAAAGCTAAATAGCACTTACTTGAGGATGATGCTGGCACACGTTTGGTTACCCTACAGCTTTGTTAGATCTTTTCCTGAAGGATGGAAGCTCCCATGGCTTTATTCACTGGAGCATTTTGCTAGGTGGACAGGACTACAGAAGAATATTGCTGGCTGTTCAATCACTGCAGTTTTGTTGTATTTGCATAAAGTAAAGCTGTATCAGACCCCAATTTTTTGTGAAAGCATCCTGATCCTGCTTATCACAGCCCAGTGGAAGATGCCGAAATACTCCCCAACAGCCTAAGAGGAACCCTAATATATCACCATGGGTTTCCATATCAGAAAATGTGGGAGCAGCAATGTTGGGGCCCTGCTGAGGTTGCCTTGGGATGTCTTTTCAAGCCCCAGTGTTCCCTGGAGCTGCAGGCTCTTTAACTCTCTCAACCCTAACCCTAAACCAGGATCAGGTGCTGTGATGATCCGTCCCTAGGTATTTTTGTCCTGGATTCTTCTAAAATTCTGCAGAGTTTGGAGTTTTCTTGGATTCACGCATTTTCCTCATAGCTTCTCCCAGTCTGAACAGAGGTCTCCTTTGGGCAAGGAGTCTGATGTTCACTAGCTCTGACAACTTGCAATAAGCCTTAAATTGCACATCTATCTGATAATGTGGGCTGCAATATGCAGTTGGAGAAGGACCTGTATGGAGTTTCCAATGTCCAGTTCTACCCAGCATACAACCTATTCCTTACCTATTCCTCAACAATTTCTCAAGAGGTTTCCTTTTTCTCCTCTCCCTCAATGTTACTGAGATCCATTGGCTCCATGTCCATCTGCTGCACAGTGTTTATCCAGTACAGCCATTTCTGTGTTTTGTCTGCAGTTTGAGGGCAGGAAGAACTGCGGGGTACAGAAATCCATGCAATTGTAAAGCAGGACTAAGCAGAAGCCAGAGTAGTCCTCCAAACAAGCACTATCCTTCAAGGATGGCAGGTCTCGTATTCCTGCTCCTGTGTGAGGAAGCAGATCCTTTGTGTCCCAGAGGACTGCAATGCAGAAGCTTTGGGCATTAAACACCTACTGGCATGCTAGTTGCAGAACCAGGACCTATATCAAAGTAGCAATAATATTTCTGGCTCTCCCCCAGTAAAACTGTATCTTAGGCTACCTGGAACCTATCTGTAGGAAGATTTATGCCTCTGGAGCTGCCCAGCTACCTGAACTACACTAGTGTAAGAGTCTCTTATATGGTATGTGAATGCCTGCAGGTGAGCAGCCTATGGATCAGAGAGAAGGTGGCAACTGCAGACGAGATTGAGGGAGGATGTTACTCTGCCAGCAGAGAGCTAGAGCATGTTGGACAAAGTGTCGGGACATACTGATGAAGACAAGGACAAAGGTTCTTTCTGATTAAGCCAGGCAGAGACAACAAAGCTGCAATGCACTGGAGCACAAGTGCTTGCACACTACCTGCACCTGGTCTGCAGCCACTCTCACAGTCCTCAAAACACCTCAAGCAGGAGGGATGGAAGATTGGGCCCTGGGAGGGTGGGAGGATGTTGCAGAAGCACTCTAAACAGCTCCAGTACAAAGCAGAAGATGTACCACACCAAAAGACCCCCAAACCTATCAACAAAATGTAAAAAACAAAACAAAACAAACCTCAAAAGATGCTCAGGTTTGAATAGATTTGAACAGAAGAAGATAAATCCCTGGTGACCCCAACCAAAAGGGGCCACATCCTAACCTGGTGGCAAGCTGAAATGAGTCATATTTGTTGTATATTCCAGATGATGCGTTGAAAGCTTTCAAGCCATCCCTGGTTAGTTTGTCTTCAGGATTGCAATAAACCCCACAGTAAGCTGTCATGTAAGATAAGCATCAGATTTACAGTGCAAATTAGTCTCTCAGACAATGGAGCAAGCTAAGCATTTTGTTGGCACAGAGGAGCCCAGATTAAGAGCAAGACAGACAGCAGAGATGAAATACACAAAATAATCAGAGAGACAGACACACCGCCTAAGCAGGGGAACAGTTCTGTTCCCTGGAGCCGGCTGCAGCCCATGCTGCTCATGAAAGCTCTTCACAATCTGCAGAGCACTTTTTCCTCTCCATCAATGACCTGGCCTTTCCACAGGTCCCTTCAGTTTCACTTCACTGCATGTCAGCTTAGAACAGAAGAATAAGTAGGAGAAAAGAGTTGAATAAAAGGCTCTCCTGTATGAACGCCTGCATTCTGGGGTGGGGCCGATACGCCACACAACAGAGGTGTCTCCCCACACTTTCCTCCTTGGCCACCACCACCTGCACACCCCACTGGCTTCTCTTCCAGAGCAGGGGTCCTGCCCACTGGGGCACTTCTGCTCAACTGATCCTAACAGCATCTATGACTCGGGCAGAATTGAGATTGTTAATAACAGATACAACCTTCTGTGCTGCCACGACATTCCTCAGGGCTTTGCACTGCAATCATTTGGAGAGACAAAATGCAGGCCTGTGCTGGTGCCCGGTACAAATGGTACTCTTGCCCTCAGCCCCTGCCAGCAGGTGATATGACAGGCAGGGTGAACTCTTTACTTCCAGAAGAACTTGTGCAAGTTGCTCTTTCCCACTAACTTATAAAAACAGCCTCAAGCCAGGAGAGCAGTGTCAGGAAGCAGCACTGTTTTTGCATCTTTCCATTCCTGCTGGGCCCCAGACAAAGCAGCCAGGCTGCTCAGAGACCCAGTGTAAACAGCCAGTGTCATCAGTCTGTCCCTCAGCAGATGTGAGAGGAAGGCATGAGGTCACTAGTTCAAACCTGAATTACTCCTCTGACAGCTATTAAGTGGCCACTGGTTGATTCAGGCAGGTTCCTTCACCTAGAAAAATGTTTGATCTGGAGGAACAAGCAGGGGATGGAGGGTCAACTACTTACACTGTTTAGTCCCAGCTTTTCCCAGCTCATTTTTAAGCAACACTGAGCAAGTCGTTCTGACCTTTATTGCCTCTGCCCCACTGTGATTAAGAATATGTGATTTTCTCAAAGCCTCGGTTGTTGAGTCACAAACAAGCATATATGGGCGAGAAGTTTCTAGTCCTGATGTTTCTTGGAGAAAAAACTGAAAGTTTGATTCAAGTGCACTCTTAATGCTCTGAGAACCCCAAGAAGATTATTGTTATTTTTAATCTTGTAACTTTTTCAAGCCTACCTCAATTTGAAATGCATGGGGCTGGCAATGATGTTCATCTTTCCTTTCTGTAAAGCAAAGCTGAAGTTAACGATCCCTATTTCCTTGTATTGCTGTGCTGTCAAGAAGGTTAATTAGGTACAGTTGGTGCAGTGCTTTAAACAAGGAAATTGTACTTGTATCGTCATGACTGGCACTGATATGATTCCTGTTCCCATTCTCAGTGGAGACACCAGTGACAGCTTCCAGTTTCTCTCTGGAGAGCTTTCCAATTTCCAGACAAATCACAAAGGTGAGAAGAAAACTCGCCCCACCCCATGCATGCCATCTTGCTACAGTGGGGCTACACAAGTTTATCCTGCAGCCAAGACCTTCCTTTTGGGTAATACGTTCCTCAGCTAGCACAAGCAGTTGAAACAGGCAGGGACCACTCTGACTGCTGGGCACAAATGAAATGTCCACCCCCCAACAGGACCCTTCTGTTACAGGCATCAACATCTCAGAGGAAGGAACTGCTGTTCACGTCCTTTTTGTCATTTCTGGATCAAAGATCTAGATCCTGCAGTGTCACAGGCAAAATGCTAAAGGGAGCACTATGAAGTGTTTGTTCTTCAAACACTCGTGTTTCACTCCTGCCATCAGTCCCATGCTGCAGCTGTTGGAAAAGGCTTTGCAGGCTCAGCAGCTGGGCTCTACCCAGGCCTGCTCTGCCCAGGCACCAAATGCTATGAACCATGATGGCTGCCACCAGCAAAAAGCCTAGAAATGCCACATTGAGTTTAGCCGTGGAGTTTTAAACTTTAACTCTGCAATCAGCAAGACGTACTCATCTCTCTGCAACAGGATTGTTCAGGAAGCTGCTGCACACAGCAAAATGGGGGCAGCTATCTCCACAGCCCAGCTCACCCCAGGGCTCTTCAACGGCACAATGAGCTTTAATTACTCCTCGCACATGTCCCAGGAACAGTATTAACTACAGAAGCATCTGCCTTGAAGCACTGAGAGACAGGGTTCAGGAGGGTAAATGAACAGTGATATGGAGTGGCTTGTTTTCCTCGGCTGAGCCTTGGGGGAGAAGCAGCCGAAGCTCTGACTCTGGAAGTGTGAGACGTAGTTGGTTGGGAGCTTCCTGACTCCCTTTGTTGGGAAGCTTTGTGTCACCAAAACAGAAACGCTTTGTAAAAACACGATGGTATTCTTCAAACTTTGAAGAAGAATTCAGGCAGATTGGCCTCAGACAGGTAATAACTCAGTGGGCAAGCATTTGACCAGGCTTGAGTCAGTCCAAGGGCACTGCCAGCCACACACACAAACACACATACTAAATGGCCAAAGCAGCAGCTATTTGCACTTTTTTTTTTTTTTTTTTAACTGTCTCACTTTGCAAGAAGAGATACTGATTGGAGGAGAAACATAAACTTACCCTCTCACTTCCTAAGTGCTTTCAAATACCAGAGCCAAGATCTCCTCTGATATAGGTTTCTGTTTCTTGAAAAATAACTGTTCCTTTGCTTTGTTGTTCCTTTGCAGGAGGTGACTGGGTTTTTTGATCCAGAAATATCTCTTTTATATAGCTATAGCAGTTTGTCAGGAGCAGCCAGAGTCTCCTTCAACTAGGATATGCTGGGATTCTTACAAAACTTCAGCTACTCTGGTGTACAGAGATGGTCTCTATTGAAGCTGAAGACAGGATGTCCCACAGTCCAGAGGTAATGCTCCATGTGCTCCAGAAAAACACAAGTGAGTTGCCATACAGGTAGTATCATCTACTAGAAAGGACGTGGAAGGAAAGGACGTGAAAGGAAGCAGGTGCCTGGAGACCCAGCTCTGTTCTCAGCATTACTGCTGACAGCTATGTCTCCTCTGTTTTTCCTCTGTGTTCCTGGCCATGGAGATGTTCCATGGATGGTGTGACTGCCCCCCAGCATACTGGGGATCCTGCATGACCTGCAGTGGAATAAGCTGGCAGGCAGGAGTTAATTCCAGCTCTGCAAAGACCAGCAGGTTGGGAAAGGGAGAAGTCCACCCTTTGCAGAGGAGAAGCTAATGACCACTAACTGCTTTGCCTTGTGGTACTTAGAAACAATCTCCCAGCTCCCACTGACATACTTAGCCTCTCATCTCAGGGAGAAACAAGTGCGCACCAGGACAAAATTCTCCAGGGCATGCCATTCCTCCGATGCAGCTCACAAGCGCTTAAGGATGAGGATTTACCCTTTCCATAGGCAGCTAGTTTAAGACTCTTTTGATGCAAATATCATCTTACCATAGGGTATAGGTTGTAAGAAAGATGAGCCCACAGGAGAGAACTAGAACAAAACTACAAGTGGCGTTGGCCTTTCAGGAAGAAAGAAATCTGGACATTTCCCTTTCTATATCCATTGAAATACATCTCTCCTTGTGGAACAGATACAGAAATGGGCTTTTCCTACTGACCAGACAGGTCACTAAAAAGCCTGTAGGATGTCTCAAGGTTGCTGACAGAGTGTAAAGGTGATCTCAAAAGACAAGAGACTCCAGCTTGCCACAAAGAGCTGTACATGGTGAGTGCTTCCTCCCTACCCTTGCCACCCTCTGGGCCCTGTGCTAGAAAATGCACTGGTGCATTATGGCAAGTATGAACAGCAAGGGACAGCAATCAGCTGGGCTCTATCTTTTCTGTACTTGTGTTAAAAGCATCAAAAGTGGCCATCAGACTTGACTTGTTTGAACTTTATGTTCCTGCCCATCTTCTATTTCTACTTTTTGCTCCACCTACAAACACTTGGATCAGTTAAGAGGCTTGCTTAAAAGCTTGGCAAGAAAGAGCACATAAAGCTGCACCTTTTCCTTTTGGAGTCTCATCATTGCTACACTGAGATTTTGGATCACAACAACAGGAATCACCTCTTGCCATGAAAATGGACTCTTGATCCCACTTGGGGATCAGTGGGTGGAACAGGAATAATCCAGCAGACTCAATGATTTTCAATGGCCTCAAACTTTAAAGGTATAAGGAGGAGAGCTTTCCAACAGAAAAAAAAAAAAAATTCCTTACAAATAACCCTTCCTAGCATTTGTGCCTGGGCAGAAGAGACCATCTTTTAAGCCTACTCTTTGACCCATGCTGGCTCAGCTCTTGTCAGGGCACATCACCTCCTCTGTCAATTCTGTAGCAGTGGTTGCACATTCTTCACTGAGCTGCTTTCAGCTGCTTGTGATAGTACCTGGCACAAAAAGACCACAAGTGAATCAGAGGATCTTGTTAAACAGTCTTGTTAATTCAGCTCTGATAAAGACACAGGAGGAAAAAAAAAAAAATCAATATTTGTGAAGTGAAAAAGGACAAAATCTATAGAGAAATAAAGGTCATTTACACGGTTCTATGAGGCCCTTACAAACAATGGAGGGTAAATAACATAATCCAAGCTTATGTAAGAAATAACTTTTCTTCCATGCTCGAGTGCTGCCCAGTGGATTTTAAACAAAGGCAGACTCAGTTAAGCCTCCTCTGTCCAGTGAGGCTAAAAGTCCTTCCCATTACGGTATTGCTAACCCACAATTTATCAAAAAAGCACGTGAAGTTAGGTCCTAGCAGCAGTTTGGGAAGAAGCATAGGAGTGAGACTAACAAACAGGAAGGTGCTCTAGGATGCCAAGATCAGACATCAAAAGTCCTCTCTATTTGTTCACCGACTGCCACAAATATTTTGTGTAGTCTCTCATTATATTATCAAAGGCTTAATATATTAATCTCTGGAAACTCATGATTGTAACTTGAGCATTTGACAGCTGAGATATCCTAGAATTTGACCAAAAATACTCCTAGTAAAGGTGGGAATATATCCTACCTTGGTAGTAGGTAGGATCCAAGTCCAGACATTTTCTCTTTCCACTCCTGGAGCAGTTGAGCAATGGATACTGATGCTTTTCAGCAGAATGGCTGGCACCAGTGAAATATTGAGAAACTCTGCATTTATTCTGATTAGGTGTTACTTACTCCTCTCCAAGGCATATGAAGGAATTGGAAAAAAAAAAAAAAAAGAATGCCAGCTCACAATGCAAAGGCACAAAATTTAACTGACCTTTGACTCAAAGAAATGACCCGTTCATCCCAGAGGTCATTCTGTCTATCCAAAGGATAACAAGGCAGTTAAGCTAAAAGCTGTGTCCTACAGAGGCAGCTGAGCTGGGGATTTACTGGGGAGGTATAGATATGCTTGCCTGCTCATGCTCCAGTATGCCAGGAATAGACCTGGCATGGGATAGACCTTTATTATTCTGCTAGTGGAAGGTATTTGATGGTCTAGTCTCAAAAACTCATTTCACATCTCAGCTGACAAGGGGAGAGCACTGCAGTCATGAGTGGGCAGGTACGCTGCCTTTGGGAGCAAACAGGCAGAGCATCCCTCCTCCACAGCCAGGATGAACAGAGAAGGATTGGATCCATCAGTGTCTCAGACTATCAGATCTATTCTAGTGCAAAAATCATCCCCTAGCTCTGCACCCAAACCTCTCACTGCACTTCCCCTCACCCTGTCACTTCAGAGAGAGCCAGCTGGTCCTACCTGTTGTTTCCTCAGTGAGCCTGTCACCTGGAAATCTCAGCCCGGAATGCATAAATTAGAGATGGCACAAACACTGCCCAAAGGGACATCAAACCTCCTCCTCTGCACGGCACAGACAAAGAGCTGCTGCTTAGGAACATGAACTGCAAGTGTGACAGTTCCCTTCCATGCCTTCCATATTCATGTTCTTTCTCTTTCCAGGGCACATTTCAATACAGCACAGCAGGGATCCTATGCACACTTGGCTTCTGGGTGGTTACTGAAGGGCTCTCCCTGGTGCTGCAGGTAAATTGGACTCCTTTGATATTGTGGCAGGACTGCCATGGAGCCAGGGTCTAGTCTGGCTCGCAGAAATGATCTAGGATATCTAGGCCTCCCTTTGACATTAGTGCTTCATATAGTTGGAGGAAATACCTGGAATAAGAGAGACTCCTACTTGTTGCCACAAATCAGTCCCTGCACTCTCAGTCTCTCATGGGAGGGCCTGAAAAACAGGCTGTGCTTTATCTGAAAGGGAGGAGCCCCTACTACCTCTTGGCTTTCTCCTGAGCCAGTCTTGACTCTAGCTTGGGATATCCCCTGTCATTGCCTGGAGAAGACCAGTTGACCATAAAGTACTAGAATTACAGTGTGTGAAGTGAAAGAGCCCGATTCCCTCTCTATTCTGGTTTTAGTTCTCCTGAAGAGTCTCTACCCTGCAGTGCATCTCTGTTGCACCAGGAGGGGGAATATCAAACTACCTCCTACCCATTCCAGCAAGACCTTCCCTGACTCAAAGATGTCCCTTCAGCCTGGTGAACGCAGTTCCCAGCAGGGATTTAATGTAAGAGCAGTTTCAAAAACATTGCTAATACTTCCGCTCTCATTTGCTTTAACAATTGCTGAAAATCTTCCCACATGCCTGACTGGGAATGTGCTGGGGAAGGCTGAAAGCCTGGAGAATCCAAGACCCCTCTGGATCACTGCCCTTCTCTGGTATCTACCCTGTTGTGAGGCAAAGCCAAGCAAAGCCAGACTCGGCTGTCAGAGCAAGAGGTCTGTGAAAAAAAGATCAGCTGCACACCTACAGCAGCCTTTCAGGCCTTCAAGTTAAGACATTTACTGTCCTGATTCTCTGATGCAGCCCAGCCTGGCAATGCTGTCACACTTCTGCTATCGGGAAATGAAGAGCAACATTACACTCCTCTATGATTCCCCTAAATTTTCTTCTGCAGTTCTGTACACACAGGGGAGCAATAGGGCAGAACAATTGATTCCTTTAAAAATGAGGTAGCATCCAAGGATGCTTTCAAGTACCACACTGCAGAGCTGCAGGATCTATGTGTCAGGTTCTTCCCAGATTTCACATAAGGATGCCCAGCTCAGCTTGTGGTCCACACGCATGCACACGCTACCCTCATTCTCGACAAGACAAAACTTTTGAAACTCCAGATCCCACCTTGCCACACTCTAGCTTGGCTAGTGCAATCATTACAGAATCTCGTTTGCACCTTTATTTTCTTCCCTTTGTTTCCAATCAGATGCATACAGGGAGTGACTGGAGTGACATGAATCTAATCAGAGGCTGATACCACATCAGAAATCCCATCAAGCTATCTTCCAGTCCCAACAAGCTTTCCCCTGAAACAAAACATCTTGTAATGGCTTGGAGAACCCCTGCGTATATTGTATTCCCAGCAGGGTTTCTTAATGGGCTCGGTAGTCAGAAACCGAGTTTAATTTTACAAACTACAGACAAAAATCCCCTTTTCTATTTAAATACCCTCCTACCTCTTATTGGTGCTTTTCTTTTCCCTACCAAAAATCAACTCTGTATTGAGGGATTCCAGGCAGAGGAATCTTAATTTTCCAACAACACAGATCCTAAATGGCCTAAGAGCCCCTGCGCCTAACATTTCACACCTGCTGTGCACAAGCAGGGCCCAGCACGTGTTGGCTGGGGGGAGCCAGGCAACCTCTGTAAATCCCTTGCTCTCCTTTCAGGCACACAAGCAGAAATCACCTCCTGAACTGCACTTGAATGATGCCACAGGCAAGAAGAAGGAGGTGCAGGAGGAGCTGGAAGCCTCTGGCCCCAAGCAAGCAGCTGGGAGGGGCAGCAGGGTGGGCAACCCTGCCAGTGCCAGAGAACCAGCCAGCCTTGCCTGGTGCTCTGGAGGAAGAGGGGCACTGCACACCCCTGGCACCTGTGGCACAAGAGGAGGCAAATTTGGCCTCTCTCCGCTGTGTGTCAAGCAGGAAACCTGCTTGAGAGACCCCAGCACGAGAGGAAAATTCAGCCGCTCCTCAGTTAATCGAGCAGCAGTCACAGACCAAGGCCCTGGCACCAGGCGCTGTGGTGAAGCCCTTCTGCATGCCCCCTCCTTCTCTGAGGACAGGGCTGGGAAGGGCAGTGTACTGGGATGGCCACTGGCCCCAGAGTGGCCACCGGGTGACACCTACATGTCACGGGAGCTCTGGCACATCTGGAGGAGGCAGAGAGCTCCCTGGGCCCAACCCAAACATTCCACCACATTCTGGATGGTGTTAGCATGGACGAAGTGCCACTGTTCTGCTGCCCAGGTTGCGGCAGGGATCTCCACATTCTCTCCATGAGGTAAAAGGCAGCCAAGAGCAGGCCAAGAGGGACTTTCAACTTGGAAGATCCAGTTGTCACCACCAAAACTAGCTCAGGCTGAAAAACTACTTACTACTCCTAAATGCTGAGTACTGTTTCTGAAATGGACTAAAAGGCACAGCCTCCAATCCCCGACTTCCAGAGTGCTGTTTAAGGAGGTTTATCAAGCCTCCTGAGGCTGCATTCAAGTATCTTTCCAGCTTGGGGCCATCCTGTGCTCGCATAGCTGCATTCTGCCAAGCACTAAAGGCCTCTCTTCCCCTACAGCAACAACTTGGCTGCTCATTCCCTAGCTGGCTGATGGCAGCACCTGGATGCCGTCCAAAAGGCAGTAAGTTTCTTGCAGCTGAATATGTTTAGTCCCTCTCCTAGGGCATGCTCTCCATTACACAGCTATTGTTTATGACCCCAATTATCTCCCAGAAACTGGTCCTTGCCTGCAGTTAATAACCAAGGCTAAATGATCAAGTGTTAGGGCTCAGGCAAACTGGTTGTTAACTTCTCTGTCAACCAAGTTCAGAGTCTTTTACTGCTATTAGAAACTCAGATTAATGACGCATAACAGAAATGAACTCTCCAGTGACACAGCTAGGTGAGGTTAGGAGAGGGGGAAAAGAATCACTCCTTTTACCTGGAGGTATCAGCTGAGCAAGGAGGAGATGAGCACTCCTTTAACTCTCTTCTCAGCCTCCCAAATGTCTGGGAGACAAATATCAAAGAATATATTCTTTTGCAGAGTACTTCAAACTTTCATAGGATCTGGATCAGGTATGCAGATCTGTAAGTGAAATGGACTCACTGACCACAAACTGCTTTCAGAAATGTATTAGATTTACATGGCAAGGTTTTGGTAGCAGGGCCACTACAGGAGTGGCTTCTGTAAGAGGCTGCCAGAAGTATCCCTCATGTCTGACAGAGCCAATGCCAGCCCACTGCAGGATGGACGCACCACTGGCCATGGCCAGGCCCATCACAATGGTGGTAATGCCTCCATGATAACACACTTAAGAAGGGAAAAAAAAATACTGCACAGAAAATACTTGTGGCCAGAGAAGTGAGAACATGTGAGAGAAACAACTGCACAGACACCAAGGCCAGCGCCGAAGGAGGGGCAGGAGGTGCTCCAGGAACTGAAGTTGGGATTCCCCTGCAGCCCATAGTGCAGACCGTGCTGGGGCAGCTGTGTCCCTGCAGTCCATGGAGGTCAAGGGGGGTGCAGAGATCCTCCTGCAGCCCTGGGGAATCCCAAGATGGAGCAGGTGGATGCCCAAAGGAGGCTGTGACCTGCTGGGAAGCCCAGGCTGAAGCAGGCTCCTGGCAGAACTTGTAGAGCCCATGCTGGAGCAGGTTTGCTGCTTGAACCTGTGACTCTGTGTCAGATCCAGGTTGGACGCTGCTCTTGAAGGACTGCAACTCATGGAAAGGGACCCACTCTGGAGCAGTTTGTGAAGAACTGTGGTCTGTGGGAAGGATTCATGCTGAAGAAGTTTGTGGAGGACTGTCTCCTATGGGTGAGACCTCACACTGGAGCAGGGGAAGGAGTCTTTCCCTTGAGGAGGAAACAGTGGCAGAAACCATGTGATGGACTGACCATAACCCCCATTCCTGTCTTCTTGTGTCTCTGAGGGGGAGAAGGTAGAAAATTGGGAATAAAGTTAAGCATGGGATGGAAGGAGGAGTGGGGGAAAGGGTATTTTTAAGATTCGTTTTACTTCTAATTATCCTTTGATTTTGCTTTGTAATAAATTAAATAGTCTCATCATGTTGAGTATGTTTTGCTTGTGATGATAATCAGTGAGTGATCTCTCCCCATCCTTATCTCAACTCATGAGTCTTCATTATATTTTCTCTCCCCTGTCCTGTTGAGGAGGGGAGTGAAAGAGTGGCTTTGGTGGGCACCTGGTATCCAGCAGGGTCAAACCACTACAAGGGACCTCTTCCAAACTGTAATTCCTACCCTAATATTGCAGATTTACAAGTTAACAAGAGCTGGTGAATACTGCCAACCTCTGTAGGGCAGGAAAGCAAGACCTCACTTCAGAAAGAAAGGCTATATAGAACGAACATGCAGAGAAATGAATGTCAGGTTTCAAAGGGAGATCTACACCCAATAACAGACATATTGTCAGCCTCTCCCAGCCTACTCCTCACCGGTTCATCTGTAAAGCAGCCTTCCAACAACTCCTCAGAAAACAGTAGTGGCAATCCAGAAAATGCTGATGCTGAATCCCTTTCACAGATCTTTCTGAACACTAATGGGACACCATCACCCTTGTGCTTACAGAGCCCACTAGGTAACTTACAGGACATAAATTTCTTGAGAGGTTCACCAGCTTCTACCCATAAAGTACAGAAGCCTGACTTTGGGGAATTACCACTGTGGCCTTGGTTGTCAGTTTGACCCAATCCATACAGAGACACTTAGCACCAGAAAAATAAACTCAGGCAGTGAGCTGTGCAACCCTGGGATCTGGGACAAATGGACAATGACATGGGAAGAGGAAAAGCAGCTAGAACAATCATAAAGATTTATATCTGAATATACATAACAGTAGGAGTTGGTGCCTACAAATAACTTTGGGTGTGATGAGCTCATTGCCTGAATCTTGGAGTATGACTATCTCCTCCTGCCACCACAGATATGCAGGGAATGGGAAAAGGAAAGGTGTTGAAAGGTCTTCTGCAGCCAACCTCTCCTGCTCAGATACCCGTCCCTTCAGCTCTCTTCTGGCACAGATGATACTCTAGGCTCCTTATTTTCAAAATCTGCAGGATACTGTCCAAAAGATATTTCTTCTCCTACCACTCCAAGCATCAGCTGGGAAAAGGCAGACAAGGAAGGAAAATTTGCAATGGAAAAGGGCACTTTTCCCTGTCTGATCAACTGCTGCATGATAGAAGGCCACAGATGTGTGTCACCATGTGTGCCAGCCAGGTAAAGATGGATATCTCTTCATCAATAGATCGTGAAGGAAACACAGTGATACAGGAAGAAACAGATTTTCTGGTGGTGTGAAGAGGATGCATGGATCCTCCTGCACTTACAGAGCGGCACTCAAAGCATGCAACATTTCTTGCAAAAGTTTGCTAGTACTTTTTCTGTCCTGCCCCAATCCATTCCCAGCCACAAGCTTCATACCTGTGTGAACACAGTGACACTTACTAATGAAAATGGAGTGCTATTTATTGTGTTTGGGCTGCCATCAAGGGAGAGGCTCTGTCAGTAGACACATCAGCACTCAGCTGCCCACAGAGACATTGGAAGTGGAACTGGAAGAAGCAGAAACAAATGCTTTGGTGTGAGGCCATGCCTGTAAGACAACAGCCATCAGCTAGGGAGTCTGTGAGCATGGTCCCAAGGGGAGCTGAGTGGCTGCTGAGTCCTCAGCTGCCATCTTCCCCCAGGGCCTGGCAAAAGCAACCTGGCCACCACTCCTCCAGACTGCTCAGGCAGCTTTAAAAACACACTCTTTCATCCTTATGCACGGATTTACTTATTCATGTATTCTCAACAGAAACACCAACGGCCATAATTGGATCCATTACTGTGTTATTAGAGCTCTCATTCACTGCCTCTGCAGCTTCGCACGGTGCTGGGGGAATGCACAGGAAGAACAAACAGGGCAGAGCCACGGCCAGTGGCAGGGGCTTTAAAAATCCATTAAGTTGTTGCTGTGGCAACTAAAACAAAATTTCTGGCAGGAGCTACTATATGTGGAGAACTGTAAACTTCTCCATTTGTGGAAAACATTGGTCATGTGTCTGAAAGGGAGGTGGAGGAAAGACAGAAAGAATGGCTCTTTTCAGAGACTGTTACAGCAAGAGCCAAAACCGGACTGCTTACAAATTTATTCTTATGGCAAGCCCTGATGATGGTTGGATCCTACATACCAGAGCTTCCCAGGAGCCAGCGTAGCGAGACAGAGCTGGCGTGTCTGGAGGAGCATTTCTAGGTATTCAATCCAGGTGGTCTTGAATGCCAGGAAAGCCACTGAACTGCAGCACAGACACAGCACTGCAGTCCATTCTCTTCTATCTTCACCTACCTCCTCTGCCCCACAGCCTGTCCAGGGTCTCCATGGAAAACTGAAGCTTGTCTGGGAATTAGCTTTCACTAAGATAGATTCTGGAACACCAAAGTTTCCATCCGTAGACAGTGGGGAATGAAAAAGCAGTTTTGTTAGGTCTGGAAAAACTAAAATCTGTCTAGAAAGGCTGTTTCTGGTCTAAGAAAATACCACAAGTTTTCAAGAGTGGTCAGCAGATAACCACCTGGATGAAATGTCATGTATCCCAGCTTCTGAAGGTGTCCACTACTTTAACATCACAACAGGGGTTGCAAACTTTCAGGCATCTCAAGTTCACATTTAATTATAATATAAGACCTGCAAAAGCAGAATCAGTGATGATTTAATGTTGATTGATTTACACTAAACAAGCTGTGCTGTGCTACCTGTTTAATTTTCTGGGAGATCTCCCAGCTTATGTCTGAGCCTGCTTAGCTAACACAGACCAATGGCCCCACACCCAACCTTTTCTGTTCAAGGATCACGGTTCATCAGTTTATTACTAATGAAGCAACTCACTCAGTTTGGAAATTCAGAACAGCACAGATTCCTGATGTGTAACTCTGAATTCTCTCAAGTTTAGTGCATAGGTTGGAGCTACCTAATGGGCACTTTGCAAAAAGATTCAAGAGTGACAGTGGATGCTGCCAGCAGAAAATTTGCCTACTGAGAGATATTGTATAGGCAAAATGACTGATGACAATATCCAGCTTTTCTCTGGAGTCAGCATCTTAAGTACAAAGACTTTATTGCAAGTTAGACTCACTTGTGGGATTGATTTCCACTGTAAGAGGAGAAGCAGTGGCAACAGGAGGACAAAGATATGGGGACTGGTGTGGGGAGCGGCATCCAAGCAGCCCCATTATAATGCTACCAGTCCTCTCTCCTCTGTCCCCTGGTGACATAGAGGCTCACAGCTTCCTGACCCTGGCTCTCATGACTTCACTGCATTAATGATCTCAGTGAGAATTTTTTAAGCTGATTGACAGAAACCTGGAAAAAAAACACCTAGGAGCTATGAAATTGCACCATTGCCAAAGGGGAGCTTAATACAGGGCAGAAAAGAGGCACTGGCTAAAGGCACAGGAGGTCTTTAAATAGACACCCTAGGTCTGGTCTGTACAGCATTAAGGATTGTGGTGAATCTCTGAGGTCAAGGTAAGGAATTAATACTTACAAAGCTCAATGAGGATTATGCTTACAATACAGCACTAATTATCCTGTTAATCAAAGTAAAAATCCTTCAGTTTTGCAAAACCAGCCAGCAAAAGGCTGCAGATCCACAGCTCAGATATTTAACCCCCAACTGCCCTAATGCTAGAAAGCGAATAAATAGGAAGGATTGAAAGGCTTTGAAATTTTACTCCACTCTGCCTCCTTAAAACCTTCTGCCTTCATTTCTACCTTACACCACTTGGATAAGAAATTGTTAACAAGGAGGTTTAGGAAAAAAAAATAAATAAAGATGCTACCTGTCAGTAGCTTTTCAAATCTTAAATCTGTAGTACATGAATGTTGTTTGTCTAGACAAAAATCTTTTGTTGGCATAAACATCCTCCTAAATCCATACTTCGGTCATGCACTGAAGTGTATGTCATATATCAAAATCTTACGTATTTTATTTTGCTCAACGCAGTTCACTGTGTAGTTACGCCTAGTGAACAACAGAATTTTCTTCACTGCAAACTTCTTTTAAAGTAGCTTGCTGCTTTGAGACACATGGATTTTGGTTTAAATGCTACAGTAAGGAAGGAAAAAAATCAGTCTATCAAACAAGAGAAAGGCAGAGCACACACAGATCACTTCTCAATTTTCAGACTCACTGATGCGGCGAGGATATATATTGCTTGAGAACAGCCTTGTCACTGGTTTTGGGTGGTGAAAGATCAGCAGCAGTTAAGGTTGGGTGGGAAATTTTCCCTGCGCACAAATGACAATTTGAGTCTTGATTTTATAGCTGTTAACACCTGCATCTAAGCATTTCCCAACTTAGAAGCAGTACTAGGCCTTGAAAAAAAGAGCCTGGTCACATAAATTAGGACTATCATAGCTAGTTAGGTAAGCACAAGTTTTACTTTAAATTCATAATTTTGAAGGCAGACCCTCATTTGTTTAGAACTTCTTTTTAATTACGAAGAATTAAATAGTAGAAATTTTAGTGAAGCACACAAGCTATACTTATGGTGTCTCTGACTCTGGAAATATCAAACATGGAGCATGCTTTTGTCAGGCTTTTGTCAGGCTGATCTTTCCATATGCAAATACAAAACCACAGAATAATAATTTTCAACCTGCCAGTGTCAGGTATGGTAGTGGAGGTGCCACAGCTAAGCTTATTTATTTATTTATTTATTTATTTATTTATTTATTTATTTATTTATATTACTATTATAAAAGTAACCAAATCCCATTTTAGAAACAGGTTATCTGCCCTAGTATGATATCTAAATATCATACTGTTTTTTTGCTTAGAAACTTAATTTGCAGCCTAAATTTATTCACGGGCCATTTATACCCATTTCCTCTTGTGGCAATATTGTCTTTCAGTTTAAATTGCTGTTCTCCCTCCCTGGTGTTTACTCCTCTGATGTATTTATAGAGAGCATTCATATCTCCTCTCAGCCTCTGTTTTGCTGGATTAAACAAGCCAAACACTTCTAGTTCTCTTGCATACAAGGGATTCTCCACTGTCCCCCTCATCCCAGAAGCCTTTCCCTCTATCTATATGGCAGTCTAATGTTGATTTCCTTGCACCTGGTGTTTGTTAGTGTGCAGAGAACTGACAAAGCCATGATGCTGCCTTCTCCCCCAAAGTACAGCTTGCCTTATACAATCTAGAATTGCATTTTGTTTTCTGTATACTGATAGGGTATAGGAATTTCTTTCATTAACTAACATTCTCTAACCTCTAACCCTTCTCTTCCCTCAACCGCCTAATGAGCTCTCAGTTTACACCACACTCCTTATTACCAGTCCTTAGGTTACAGTATTTTTTTTTTCCTGGTACTGTTAACAAATGTTACATTTCTATTATATTTGCCGTTAGTCATCAGTTTCTGCTGTATGACATGCAAGCATTACTCTCAGTGGTGGCAATATTCTAATTGCTTTGTGTCATGCTTTTTCATATATCCATATCCAATGAAAAATCTGTGCTGGAATTTAGCAATGGTGCAAGTCATCCCAGGCAAATACCTGCTTCAGACTAGGAAGAGGATTGGTTTTCCTCCAGTTCCGGCCTCCACCAACTGAGAAAAAAGCCATTTCATCAGCATGTGATCTCCTTTTGATTAAGCTGCATTTTGCTACTCCCCAAGACCCCAAACCCGCTTACAAACGCACTGAATCCTGGCTGTGCGACTGGAGACCTTGGGAAGAAGCCCAGGTGATGTTTTTGCATCAGTCTGGTCACAAAGACAGAAGAGGGAACTCTCCTGTCTGACAGTGTTTCCTGAGTACCGGCCTACCTTCCTGTTCCAACTCCATGGGCAGAGAGAACCACTCAAAGAAGATCAAGCATGGCTTTCTTGGTCCTCAAAGCTCTTGCAGCTTTTCATTTTGTGAACCTATTGAGCTCTAGGCTTTTCACAATTTCTTCCTTACAGTATCTGTTTGCTTTTGGATTGTGGGAAGAGAAGCTGCTTTCTTCTGCAGCTACCGTATCTGAGGCATTTGCAGCCCTTGTGCTACAAAATTACTCTCCTCCACTAATTACCTCTCATTTCTCCACTTCGACTTTACTTGCTTTGTTGAGTTGAAATTCTTGAGGGCAGCATGGCATTGTGACTACAGCACTCATCAGAGACTGCAGGATGCAACTCTAAAATAGAGCAACGGTAGTAATACTTCTATCAGATCACTCACACACGTGCTACCATAACAGAAGGCATGTGGAAATTCTTATCAATAACACTGATTACAACCCAGATGCTTAGGCTGGCTAAATATTCCCTAATACTCAAGAAAGCTGCATGAGAATGATAGTCTTGCTCTACCAGGACTCAAGTTGTTTTAGATGACGTTGGCCCAAAAGCAAATTGGTTTTATTAATACCCTTCCCATATGGTCCTGTAAGCTGAAGAGCAGATGAAGCTCTTGTGAAAAAGGAAGGGAACAGAAAAGCCTGGTCCTGAGACGGCTGTTTCCAAACCTGTTTACTTAACTATTAGTGAGGGTGGCTTCTCTTTAATTTATTTACATAGAATGTTTCTGTAACCATCTGCTCTTAAGCTAAACGAAAAATTATCATCTTTCTCCTGCTGCTGCGGAGACTCCCTTGGATGTTCTTAATAATCCAAAAAATCTATCATTTTAATGCAGACAGCTTGGCTAATAAAAATGATCTGTACCATTAGTAATTATGCCACAAATACAATGCAAACAAGCAGCCTTTCCCTGAAGAGGCCAAGCATAAAACATCTCTCTCACCACCAGGGGCCAGAGACGATGGCGCAGGTGCTGGACTTGGCTTCTCAATTCTCTACCACCAAAGAGCAGAGGGCAGTTTATTGAAGTTACCATTACTGGCTTCTTTAACAAGCTTCAGGTGCTTCAGTCAAACCTGCCCGGGCCCCATTTTCCCAGGGAGTTTTTCTGTTAATACAGAGCCATATTCCTGAAGAGGACTATCTTGGTGTCCCAGTTTCTACAGCCCTCACAGTGTCAGAACCCTTTATGGCTCTGATATATCCACCTTTGCAGTGAAGCGAGCTGATGCAGCTGGCTCCAGTTAACACATGGGAAACTGAGGTAGAGAACAACTTAAAGGACGAGCAACGATGATGAAGGAGAGCCCTTCGTCAGGAAAGTCAATTCAAGCCGTGAAACCATTAATGAGCAATTGAAAACATCACCCTAGGTAGGGTCTTCTTAAAAAAGCCCCACATGGGCAGTTTACTAATAAATGGAAGGACAGCACTACTGGCACATCTGTTGCCTGACACCACTTCAGTGTGGCCAGTGCCAGAGTAGCAGGCACGATACCTAGAAGCTGTTTCTCATTGGCTTGCTTCTATAAATGGCAGCAAATCACTTAACCTCCACAAGTCGGTTTTCTCCCCCAAAAGAAGAATTAAAATGTTTAGAGATTCAGGGATGAATGAAAGAAAAACAAACCAAAGCAACAGAAGATGAAATGCTGTTTTCTTTAAACAAGTGCTAAGGGAAAAGAAGTGAGATTACACCTCAAATTATATCAATAAAATATGAACATACCTCTTTACTAAATAATTCAATTGATAAAGAAATGTGTTTAAAGAAATATAATCAATGTCTAGGGGATTTCAGACACTTCTGCAGAGAGATGAACATACTAAGAAATAAAATGCAAACAAATTGGAAGGCCAGTACATGCCCTGAATTCTTGTAGCCCAGAGGTCTGGCAACTCCCATGTGTTGCATGAAGAAATGGGAGTGGCACCGACGGCTGGGCAGGGGGCCACGGAAGGGTCACTCATGGGAGCACACTCAAAGAAGCAAAAGATTTAGTCATAACTGTCTGTTGATCCTAATTTCCTTTTCTTCTGTGTCTCAGTCTATAAAATGGGGCTAAGGGAAGGTCTGCTGTGGGATTCTGGGATGGGTCATATCTTCATTTCATTTCAAAAGCTAAAGATGCACAAAGGAGGGCAGGCAAGAAAAGTGAGCTACAATGGATAATACCAGGCAGGCATTAATTGACTCCTCTGTGGAAGTACTGCAGAAAAGCATCAAAACTGGTCCATCATGGGACAGATCATGCAAAAACATAACCAGCAATTTCCTGAGCTACAGCTGAGGAAGCAATCTATACGGAGGAAGAGGGAACCATGGCTGTGAGCCAGTCCAAGAAATGCAGGGAAATATAGGAGCTTTACCCGCCAATATTTCATACTGAGGTTAGAGATGCACAGAGATCATTGACGTGGATGGTATCTCATCCATGAAGGGGATTATAAAGAATAAGCTGAGCTACTTTTAAAAACAATGCTTTGGATAGCTGAAGAGCAGATCTTGGATTAGTTAGGGCTGCTAGGGAAGACTGACAACTGGTGCATAGGGATCAGCTACTTTAGTTGCACTCATACCTACACAGAGCCTGCAAGCTGCAGAGCTGAAATGGGCTCAGGGAAGCTAACAAATTCCCGAGCCCCATCCCCAAATCTGTCAGGGTTTGTGAGTGACGAGTTGCAAACAGAAGCAAGGTGAAAGGGAGGCTGTTGTGCTATACCAGACAGCAGTAGCTCTACCCCCACCTCATCAACATTTTTGCCTTGTATTGTTTCAAGGCCTATTTAATATTCATAAGAGCTGTTTTATTGTGTTTGCACTTTTCCATCATGCTCACAGGCCTGATCCCTTCTTGCCTTAATAGTATGCAAACCTCATGAAATCAGATCTTATTAGCTAAACTCCATCAGACGCCCTCAGCAACACAGTACCTCAGTCCCCACTCCTGCTAAAGTGAAAGGGAAGCCTTTCATAGTGTTGACAGGTGTAGAACTCGTAATCTAATATGACATTTCAATCTTAAGTGCAGAAATGAATAGGAGTAAAACAGAGTGCAGGGAAAGCCACTGAATGCTGCTGAGTCAGGCCCCACAGCATTGCAGCCAAGAGATGCAGAAGTCCTTAGAAAAAAACTTTCTAATCCTGGCTTGCAATAAACTCGATTGAACAAAGGTGCTGGTTCATTAACATCTTTATCTCACTGAGAGAAGACTGCTGACTTACCCCCAGATGAGTTCCTCCAAACTGTCTTAGACCACAAATCTCTCGGCTCTCTCCCACATGATAGAGATTCTGTCCTGGTGTACAACCTCACCTCTGGGGGCTTTGCACTGAGAAAACTGAAGGGAATGAGCAAGAAAAGACAGTCCTGAGAAGTGGTGATCTTATCCACCATCTCTGCTCCCTGCCCCTCCTAAGCTTTCAACCTACTGACTTGACCAACATGCATAAATTTTCAACTCCTGGTCTTGCAGAGCTGAGAGAGGAGGAGGAGATTGGAGCCTGCAGTGCAGCATCAGTGAGGATGCTCTGCACTTCTAGGACATATGCCTTGAGTCCTGCCTTATGTCTGCTCCACACTGGTGATGACAATGCCATAGATGGATTTTTCCAGATCCCCAGGTGAAGTCTGTGCCTCTGTCATGAAGAAAAATCATTGCTGGAGATGGAAAGTGAACAGATTTTGTAAGTCAGTGAGTGAAAACAAATACAAAATGTAGAGTGTCACACTGCTGCTCAGTCATTTTCCTAATAGAACAGTACATTAACAATAATTTCAAAAGAATTTCAGCTGCAATAGCTAACAAGGACCTCAATAGGAGGTTCTTACTCATGGAATAAGAGCTGCTCAGATCTTGACCCTGAACTGCCCAAATCCTTTCTGCTTAATTCATGACCTTCACACTAGATCAACAATAACCGATAGCAATTTGATGGAAAATTGCTGACCTAATACTCCAGACACTTTGCCAGTCAGGTTTGATACAGAATGGTTCTGTGGTGTATATCTCCCACACTCAATACAAAAGAGCATGAACTCTTGCCAAAGATCACTTCTTATTGAAATAGACGGTTAAGAAAATGAGACAAGGCCTATATGGATCCAAATTGCTGACAGCAGAGCTAGGATTCAGTCATAGTCTTTCTTGCTGTGGAGGGATAAAAAGCTCTCAAATAACCCACATTACCAAAAGGTTCCAAGTGCAAGAGCTCAGGAGTATCTTATCTTTAGTAATTTCTAGTTACAAGCTTTAAAATATAATTTTTAAATATCTGTTATGTGAACATCAAAGGATGGGAGAAATCTATTGCTGTTATTATCCATTCAAATTTACAGCAAGGAAATTCAGCCATACTGTGTGACCATTATCTCAAACTACAAGGATTTTTCTGAGTGACAGGATTAAGGGGAACTGGTACTGTGCCCAAAGGACAGCTGTGAAATTTCAAAAAATACTCAGATATTTAGATTTTCAAATTATTGTAGAAGGTCTGTACTGTAATTTCTAGCCAGTTGAAACTGCAAAAGTTAGCTGGACAAGAGTAGATTATTGTATTGACTAGGGCTTTGTACAAGGGAACCACCCCAATTCAGCATCCCAACATATAAGGTTAGGAGGAACAGGAATTCTGATACACAAGACAGTTTTAGGAACGCTGTTCATCTCGGCTTAACTGCCACTTTCTCTGAGTCAATCTCTGATTAATTTACAGCCCTCACAAAAGGTTTCTCTAAAACATGGGAATAGGTTCTCCACAGGAATAGGTTCTTGGAGCAGAATTACAGGGTACTGCAGCAGCTGCTACCTCAAGGTTGTATGTGCAGCACACTGAAATCATCCCAGCAGAGTATGATAAAGAATGCCCTCTGGATCCCAGATATCTTAAACAAATGCAAGCTTTCCCAAGCCTTTCAATCAGTGTCACAGATACACAAAACCACCCCTCAATACCGTGTGGCTGTCGTTATTTGTGCAGTGCCTGGAGAAAAAGATGGGTTGTGCTTTCCCTGTTGCATTCAAATAAAACTTCAAGAATCCTGTTCCTCAAGCTGTGCCAACATCATTTAGGTTGTTGGTGTGCAAACAAGGAGGTAAACAACAACAACCACAAAAAAACCCGTGTTAATTTCAAGCTCCATTAGAAATGAAGGGTTCGGCAGCAAGAAAAATCAATGTTTGTCCACTGGAAAAACAAATAAACCACCAGCACTGATAGGGACAAAGGGCTGTTTTTAAGAGGATGTAAAAATCTTGGTACTCAATATCCTCTGAGCCAGGGAAAAATTATTTTCTTATCACAGAGACTACTTGATTCTGACACAGTGAGTATTTTCATGTGAATTATCCAGTCTCAGATACTGCCCGGCAACGTTTTCCTTCTTTATACATCTGATCATCCTCCCTGGCCTCATTTAGGGAAGCAGCATTTTAATTTCTGAGAAATAGCAGATCTCTATTAGACCCACAGTTTGTTCATCTTCAGGAAAAATCACAGTCATTTGCTGCCATGACTATGTTAATTTGTTTAAATGCGGCGAAACTCTAAAGCTCTGGGCCCTCCCAAAGCACCGGTGTGCATTAGGCTAAACTGCAGTCTACCTCATGTATGAATTCACCAAACATCAGGGCTGCTGCCTGATGGGAAAATCCCAAGACTTGCACTCCCCAGCAGCCTACTTGTGCTGGGGGCCAGACCCTGTCCTTGGCTATGCAAACCCAGGGGGCCCCTCTCCCTTTTAATGGGCTCTGCATGACCAGGAGCCCACCCCTATGGCAGAACTCAGCTCTACAGAGTTGCTTGGAGCATGGTGAGATCCACCCCCTGCAGCTGCCATCTTGAGCACTTATTTTTACTTTTAGAAGCACTAAAACAAACTCCTGGGGAAAAAAAGACAAAAAAGGCAAGCCAGAAAGCCCAAACTACTCTGTTTAAAATAAAACAGATATCATCATTTTTCTACTCTTTGCTGGACATTATTAGTTCCCTGCTGGCACAGTCCAGCATGAACAAAGTTGACAACTATGTATTACATGAGGAGGCTGCAGCTAGAGAAAGTATATGATATCAGCTGTGTTCTCCTGTCACTGGCTGCAAGTTAAACACTCCTTGCCTGCAGGTATTCCTACAGGAGTGTGAAGACTAAAGTTCATCCAGAGATGAAATCTAGCTGTTCTGCTCAGCAGTCCTAAACCAAAGAGAAACCTTCCTGCCAAAAAACAAGAAATAATTCCCCCTTGTTCTCAACAGATTGTCTGTCTTCACTGTCAAGAATGAAAAATATCCCAGAGAAGATCCATTTAGCAGAGATGACACATTAAACGACCCATACCAGGGAGGACTAATATCGTCCTCTGGCAAGTGCACCTTAATTTTCTCTGAGAAGTATCACATTGTGTGTCAGCTTTCAACAACCCAAGGATCTCAAAGTAAAGAACTTGTGGAAATCAGAGAGCCAAGATCAAAATGAAATGCACCAAAAACTTTGAGTTAAAGCCCATCTCTAGGTGTTGTTGGAGGGCTTCTCACCTTGTATCTCAGTTATGAGGGGGAATCCTGCTGGTACTGAAAAGACCAACACCTCACAGTGAAATGTGTAAGCCAAATCAGAATGGTTAATTTCCAGATTTAATGTGGAAATACACTGGCATGTGTAAGCTTCCCCCTCCACTTGCAAATCTAACTAGTTGCTTTGCAGCTTGACTTCCTGCATGTTTCAAAAGAGCAATAGCAAAAGTGAAGATGCTCAGTCTCCAACGTAGACAAATCCTGCTGGGATATCAAGGAGAAAGCATATGCTAACACGTGCCAGGGATCCACTAGAGTCTCAGAATGTATCAATAAGTAAACAGACAGCTTTACAACTCTTACCAGCAGATAAGAATGATGTACACTTCAACAGCAACACAGCACCTGTTATGCACTATCAACTAAGGAAAAGACTAGGCAGTTCTGGTGAGGGAAGGTAAGGTCAGTAGCTGAAGAGATTCAACAGGTCTTGCTTCAGAGAACAAGCCTGTGCCATGTGTCAGTTCATTCACTAATTCAGACACCAATTTAGGCTAAGTCTGTCTTTAATTTATAACTTTCTGCATTTTGACAACCCTCTGGGACTGTTAATTCATTTGGTGTCTGTAGGGTATGTATGAAAGGATGGAAAAAAAACCCCAGTCCAAATATATTATCCAGGCAGCAAAGCGGAGAGAAGACACCTTTGGTAGGAAGGCAATTTTTTTTTTTTTCAATGAAAGGACTCGCTTTTCTTTAACTTAAAATACTTAGATGTAAGGTTCAAAGGTGATTTTTCATTATAAAGCGCTATTTCCAATGCAACAATTCCTCAAAAGATTAGCCTCTCATATTCAAATTTCACAGGCCTGCACCCTCTTCAAAGACACTCATTTCTTGGGTGAAAACTTGATCAAATTGCTTCTGACCTTTTCCAGTATGCTGAGAAGCAGTGAGGACAGCAAGAGGGAGAAGGATGGTAGGGGAGGGATATGGAGAACAGCAAAAATTCTCATAGAAGAAGAATTCTTGTTAGCCTATTCTTGAATAGCTCCACAGTCAAAAGGTTTTGAAGTAGAAATTGCCATGGAAATATTTCTGCCTGAAGGACTTCAAAGAATAATCCTGGAAGGATTCCTTGGGCATGGCTGGACTCCAGTGGGAATTAGTTTTCATTTGACCCAATTATACATGTTTAAAAAGCACATGCTGAGTATGCCTGTGGGGTTTTCTGTTAAGTTCGTTAAAGAGTTGATTTTGTCCTGCACTAAGTGCTCTACCTCAGCCCTGAAAAATGCTTCCTAAAACTATGAGACTCATAAAAGTCCATAGAACATTGCATACTCCTTAAAATTAAGCAGGTGCCTTTGTGCTTTGCTGGATTAGACTTGACCTGTGGTTTTCCATCAATTCAACCTTTGGTACCAGAGTGGCTTTCTAACAGAGATCCTGATCTCTGAAATTTTGCAAATATTACGTTATTTTAACAAACTTTGCAGACCCATTCAAAATAATCCAGAGCTGGTCCCAAGCTATATATTGATGATGATGATGATAACAGTAATAACAATACCACCCCAAGTATGTTGAAACACATATTATGAAAAAAAAAATTAACTGCGAGAAAGATCTGCTTCAACTCAAGTTCAGCATAAAATCCTTCAGCACAGAGAAAACAGAATCAGAAACCATTGCCTTGCTCAACAGGAAACAGTCTAGTTTATCCAGAAAACAACATGCCCTTTATGGTGCTTTTTAAAAGGAAAAAAAATTATGAAAATGAATGGTTGGATTCACAAAACTGGTGGTGCATTATGTTTTATGTAACAGCCCAGAGGTGAGAGCATTCACCAAGGATAGAAGAAAACTAGGCTTAATGGCCCTAAAGATTCAAATTCTTATCCCCAAACTGCTTGTGGAGTACTATATACTTAGGCTGCCCTGTTTTTTGGAATGGAATTATTTTAGCATTTTTTTTCTCTATGCAAAAATAATTAAACATGCAATGGAGTAAGACGTGGAATTAAAGCACTCTCCCTGCCTAGTCAGCATTCTCACCGTCAGTACCTTCACAAGACTGCAATAAGCGTGACTAAGGGCACTGGCCTCAAAACACTCTCTAGCTTGTTAGAAAATGAATGTTCTTAAAGAATAGAAAGCCCTCTGACCCGAAAGGATGGACTTGCATCTGCCTCTCCTATCTTCTCCATGAGCACTTAAGCTAGAAGTCTTCCACAGAGAGGACAGGATCCAGATAGTAATTTCTTGTAATATCTCCTCGCCTCCCCCATGCTGTTTCCTCATTGAGCATTACTAGAAAATAGAGGTTTACATGAGAAAATGGTTAAGTAATTACCTCCCATCCCTTTCCCCAAACACACTTACATTATAAAAAATGTTGCCAAGCTCCACTAAATATGAAAAATAATTGCAGTTAAAAGAAAGTAATTTAAATTTTAGTATAAGCAGACTGACCTTAACAGATCAGAGATGGACTTTATTTCCCTGGGGAAAAAGGGAAGTTGAACCGCATGGAGGGTTAATGCAAGACTGCAGATAATTTAGATCCCCATTTATTTACCTTATTCCCTAAATTACAGCTAAGGAATACTGCATTCAGTGTATGTATGAATAGTCAAATCAGGTACATCATTAGCTGCCTCAGCTTCAGGAAAGAACATATCTAATAAGGTTACTTGCAAAATTATTAGTGCAAATGGTTTACTGAGAATGTCTGTAAGAGGTCCAATTCAGATGCCCCATGACAATGAAAACAGGGAAATATAGCACAAGAAAATTAAAATCCTACAAAGGTTTCTAAACTTGCATACAAATTACCATATTCCATTATAATGTATTATTTGAAAACTATTGTCATAGTATTATTAAATATTATATTGTAATGCAAATGCAAAAAAAATCAGAGACAGGATTTCTCTGCAAAAACTGATGATACATAATTTCAGAATTTTGCACAATTTCTCTTGCCTCCTTAGCATTCTCCTACTTTCTCTTTGACTCTCTAGAGTTCTGTACTTTCTATTGATCCATGGCAGGGCACAGACTAGGAAGTTCAAGCTCAGTATAAGCTGCTCACACCGGAACACTACAACTCTTGGAAAGCACAATAAATGCAGAAACTGCTACTGGACCCCAGATTGCTGCAATAGTAAGAGTTTACAAGCCCCCTACTGAGATAGTTTGCAATGTATTTTCACATTTTCATCTGGGGCTGAGGGAGGCAGATGGAGAAAGCCGTGGCTGCATGAATGAAACTCCAGTGGCCACCCAAATTACTCTTTTGCTGGCAACAGCTGCCACTAAAGGAGAAGCTGGAAGGAGAACAGACCCATTGGGTAAATCCACTTGCTACAAGCACCAAAAGGTCCAAATCTTCTGTGAACGATGAAACAGACGAGCAAATGTTTGATAGAAATATAATTTGAGAAAAATAAAAGCTCTGCTCAGCTTAGCAATGAAATATACTGGTTATTTGACCAGTTAGAGGAATAAACCTGCAGCATGCATGACTTACATCCAGACTGTGATGTGAAAAATCTCCCAAAATGGTTCCTGAGGAAGCAACATAACCTTTAACATGAAAAAATTTACTGTATGTTGGGACATTTCAAGGGTCACTGTTGTTGCAGTTTAATTGCTTGCCCTGTAGGTACTGCCCAGACATTGTGTTACACTGATGTACTACTCTACTCCATGAACTGAGGTCCTGCCAAGCTTACAGCAATCTTTTAGAAGGCAGCCATTGGATTTCTTCCTCAGGATGCCTTTGAAAGGAATGATGTAAGACCAAACACAAAAATTGGGCATTAAGGAGCAGGAGCACTCTGGAAAATGCACTACAACATGAATCCACTTATAGGGAATTTTAGATAGACTTTTGTAAAAAATGGGATTTTGTCTGGTTATTTCTTGGCAAAGGAGTAGAAAAAGGTGCAAGAAACATGAAATATGAAAGAAAAAATGAAGGTACTTTAATTGCATTTGGAAATCAGTGGACAGCAGGCAAACATTCTACTTCTCACATCAGTTACACGGATCATCAAGGTCCACACAGTCCTGCCATTATTCTCTAGTTGTGTGAGCTCAAGGAAGTGATTGAGACATGGTAAGCAAGAGCTGGATAAACAAAGCCACGTACTGAAGCCTTGCTAATGCCATTGCTATCTTCAGCATTTTTCTAGTGGTCACTCTGAAGATTTTCTCTCTCTTTGCTCTACCTCCTGCTTCATTTCACCTGGTCCCACTCCATGAAGACCTGCTTCCACAGGTACCATGAGAAAATCCTGCCCAATACATCGTTTAAGGCAGGCAAACAAGGAGCCCTCTAGCCAGTGCAACCATGCAATGCATCACCTTGTACAGCATCTCGCTTCCTCTGGACTTCTGTAAACTTTCTGGAAAAGAGATCTTCATTTATTTGTCATGTCCAATGCTGAAAGAGAGAATGAGAAGATCTGAATAGGTGACTTCCATCTAGCTTCCCAACAATCACAGAAATAATGAACAGTAGTAAAGCTGATTCATGGCAGGAGATGCAGAGCAGAGGCTCATACAATTATCGTGCGAGCCTAGGTCCTAAGACAAGAATGCAGAACTGTGTCTGCAAAGCAGAGGAAGAACTCTGAGATGGAACCTGTTCACTGTTTTGAAACATGTCCACAGAAGTATTGTTTTGCTCTCAGAAGTTACAAAGGACAAGGAAGCAGGGAAGAAACAGAAACTACATAAAGAAATTTCCCCATAGATGTTTCCTCAGGATTTTTGCAGGTACCGTCGGGTTTGAAATGAAGGGATTAATTCCGTAAGTTCACAAGTACAACACATTTTATAAGTAGGAACAGGAAGGGGAGGTAGTTTGGCATCAGGGTAAGAATTTAAGCGAGTATGCTGTTAGTCCGTGATCCAGACACAGAATTAACATCTCATGAATGAATCATGCCATACAGACTGACAATCTGACAAAGCTAACCTGAGCTACACCAAGAAATCAAGTCTCTAGAACTACCTAGTCCTCTGCCTTAATCTTTGCCTGTGTCTGGCACCTGCTCATCCCTGAGCAGTTTGTTCATGCAGTTATGGTCTCCAGGCCCACACTGGCAAAGCACGAGTGACAGTCATTTTGAAACAAGCAAAAATCCTGCAGCATGGGCTATCTGAACACATTTGGTTGGTGTCTGTGTCAGAGATGGTTGTGATCTGATGGGAAAGATCTAAAAAGGCACTGGAGAGAGAAGTATCTGAGTAAGAGACAGAGCCAGACAGACGAGCAAAGCCCTTACATTACTATTTGTCCCTGAATTAAGCCTAGCCTGAGAAGAAGAGTCGTGTACTAGGGATTAGATTCACTAGAAATAAGAACCATTACAGTTCGTGCATTAAAGGGATCAGGCAACACCTGTGACCAGCACTTGGAGCATATCAATTCTGCATTTCCATGCCTGTGGCACCAGAGGAAAAAACAATGTTATGGCTGCAACTGAATCATACTCTTTTGATGATTCACTCACAACAACCCTAGGGCACAATAAAAAATTGTGGCTTCCACGGTCTGCTGTCTCTCGTAAGGGCTGAAATTTCAGACAGCCATGACTTGAGTTCAGATGCATTGCTAATGCATCACTTGTGCATTGCTGTCAGCATGGGGAGGGGAAAAAAAGAAAGAAAGAAAGTGAAAAGGGTTTCACATTTGGGCTTTGTGAGGTGAAGGCAGAGGAAATATTCTAAGGTGCATCACTGAGCTACACTATATGACAGCACATACAGGTCCTTGGGAAAAAACACTTCCCCAAACACCTGGAGAAAATGGTGCTCTAAGAACCTTAGCAGAGATGAAGGCTCAGAGGGGAAGAGAAAAGCTAGGATAAGCACAGTGTTCAAGGTTACAAAAAGTTCAGGTGTCTCTTTACCCAGCCAGAGAGGTTTTCTTTCATCAGTACAAGTGACATTACACCACTGGGAACAAAGTCACCCTGCAGACTCACTGTTGTGATCCCTGGTCAGGCACCATGCCTTTGCACTGGACAACAGTAAATCTCAAGCAGACCTATACAAGGAACTTTCAGCCCATAATTTGACACATCTCGTTTTCCTTCTTTTTTCTCCAAGCACAACTTGTCAGGAGGCTGGCTGCAAAAATCTTGATCTGCTTTAAAGTAGCTGCAAATGCTTTCCACAGCATGTTGTTCTATATGCAAGCACTGTGCCAGTGTGGTGGGATTCAAACTATATCCTGTAGAAGGGTAGGTAATTGTCTTGTGACTGTCCATCTCCAGAGCCACTGGCAGCAGAAGGGTGATGCTGAAGAGAAAAAGGAACTTGTGGCTTCCAAGAGTAGTAGAGCTGGGCCACAACCTCCTGCAAGAGTTCCAGGACAAGACTCAGTCATAATAATAATTGTCCAAGATACAGCATCTTCCTTTTTCTCTTCTGGAAAGTTTTACTTTCTGTTTGCGGAGTTCGCCTTTCTGTTAGCTGGAGTCTTCTTAGACAGATGCATCTGTGTAGTCCTTGAGCTGCCCATGACACAGCCACCCTCTCCCAAGCACACCTCTCCCACTGCACTTCTAAAGCAGGTTCCCAACATCTTCTTGAGAAGATATTCCCCAAGATCATATTTTCCTGAGTTCAGAACAACGGCACAAGAGATTATCAAACAGTTTTGTAGGATGTGGAGTTTGGAGTGGGGGAAGGAAGTGACAAATGAAAGAAAAGGTTTGGGATGTGGATGCAATTTCCAGTATGAAAACAAATAACATTCTGAACTCAGCAATTCAATTCAGTCTTCAAAACTGATGCTCCTTGAACATTCAACTCAAAGATTACCTTTTGTGGGTAGGAGGGCTGGCAAAGCTTGAGCACTGTGAAACCCGCCAAATGCCAATGGGAATGACAAAATCTCTCTTAAATTAGAATGTGCACTCGTGCAATGTGGCTCATGCCACAAAATAACTGAGAAATATAATTGTTCTCATACTCCTTGATTGGTACCTCTTAAAATAGGAGGAAAGTGATCTTCGCTGACGAGATGGGGGTTGCACTAAGTTCATAAGATCAAACAAATTCTAGGCACTCAGCCTTCTACCTGAGAGCAACTTGCTATTATTAAGCAATAACTACAGCACCTTGGTATTATTAAGCAATAACTCCTTGAAAATACAGCATCCAAAGTAAAAACAAATAGCTCAGAAATGCAAGGCATCCAGGTGTTAATTTTCCTAAGTAACAGAGAAGCAGAATCCACCTACATTTCTGACATCTTCCATTAGTAAGTTTTCTAGATGAGCAACTCATGACACTGAAGAAACGAGATCATTAGAATGTGAAATGAAGGGTGATGGATGGAGACCGTAGCAAGGAAAATGATAAATCATGATCTGAGCTATGTATGTGCAATTCTGGAGAACGTGGCTTCTTCTGACACCACCAGATTGTGTTAGACCACAGCTTTCCAATAACATCCCTCTGTATTCTGCTGTGAAATTAATCCAGGGATGTAGCCCTCATGAATGAACTATAACCAAGAAGGAACTAAGAAGTCCTAAATATGCTACTGTATAAATCAACATGGAGCACACACCTACAATACTATGTGCAATTATGATTTTTCCACCTTGAAAAGAACATAATAGAACTAGATAAAATAATGCTGCAATTCTGTTGGTTGAGAGTTACAAAGCAGCTTCCAGGTGAGAACGAAATAAATAGTTTAGATCTCTGCAGCTTGGAAAAGATATGACTGAGGTTGAATATGATAGAAAGATTAAAACCATGAATAGTATACAGAATTTGAATAGGGGATGATTGTTCAATATTTTTTATACCACACAAACTAGGAAGAAGCTGGTAAAAATAACAAGCAGCAGGTTTAAAACAAATGAAAGATAAGATTTTTTTAAATAACACACACTGGAATTGGGGAATTAGACCATGGATTTCTCTGGAGGTCAAAAGTATAAATGGCTCCAAATGCAGGTAGATAAATTCACTGAGGACAGGTCTATCAGTGACTATCAGACATGATGGTTCAGATGAAATACTTGCCTCAAAAAATGCCTAAAATGCAGATTGCTAGAAGTTAGAAAGATACATTGGGGAATATTTACCCCAAACCCCCTCTAGCAGTGGAGTGGAAAATGCACAATAACACTTAAAAATCTCAAAACCATCTCACTTTGGAGGCAAGTGTGATCACTGACCCAGGCAGATTCACTGTGCCTGTAGAATGGCATGTCTAATATCACAGATCACCTTGTGAGTGCCAACTGGAAAGAGATTTAAGAATAAGAAGCATCAATTTCACTGGATTACAGCACAAAGGCAATTATTTGGATTATGCAATTGAGAGGAAAAACAGGTGCAGTAATTCTGAAGGAGCTCTGCCAAAGACTTTCATTGCCTCCTTGAATCTTGGGAAGTGTCTGTTTTGTGCAGTCTTCTGGGGAAATGAGGAAAACAACAAAGTGCGTTAATATCTACTTGAAACTTAATTCTGATTTTCTGCTTTGGATTCTGTCCAGAGCTTCCTCCCACATCAAGGTGTAGAGGACAAACTCAGCAACACTTCACTACTGAGTATTATTTCTGAAAACTAAGTTGGAGATGCTTCCTAAGCACTGGCAGAGAGGGCTTGAATTCATGATGCAATATGATGTCTCATGCATTCAAATCAAGACTTAGAAGTATGGTCTCACTAAATATGTAGATTTTTTTTTTTTTTTTCCTTAGGGCTTTTTTTCTTAAGGCATCTGATACTGCCTTTTATATCCCTCACCCAACTCCCTAATACAGGTAAATACACCTGCAGCCATAGTTAAATGACATATAGGAGGGAGGCAAAGGAAACAATCCTAAATGCATCTGGGGCTAAATTCACTTTTAGTTGTTGGGGGAGACTTTTTAGATGCAGTGATTTCTTATGATTTACTACATGCTTGGATTATCACAGATTAGGCTGCTTCCCTAGACAACAAAATCCTCTTTCTGATCTCACAGTGTCGTACAAATCACCAAGCATAAAACGTATTCATGCTATAATGATTTTCTGATAATCTCATGACCTCTAACAGAGCGCACGATGCAGCTAGATATGGTACACATCACGTTAATATTGCTGACAACTCACTTGACAACAGGGAGTTTACACATCGTCACCTTTTTTCTACAATACAAGCAAAACATCCCATGCTCATCGGAAAGATTTTCTCAGCTGTTCAAAGCATTTTGGGGTTAGCTATGTTACACTTAAGTGTTTCAACACCACTATCACAGAATCAGAGCAAAATTCATATACCACTGCACTCGTGTTTTCCAACTTGTCCTTGGCAGCACACAGAGGCCAAACACCATACACACACCAGACAGGTGTCTGTTCCATGAAGAACCCTGCTTGCCAAGTGGAGGGACAATTCTGTAAAAAGTCATTGTGTAAAGCATCAGAGCAATAGCTCAATTGTTTGAGCAATGTGAGGAAGCTGTACTGTTATTTAATATACATGTGCATCATTTTTCTGATGTGACTTGCCATTGAGCTTTGTTTTTCTCATTTCACTTCCTGCATTCAAAATGTCACCAGCCATCACTTCCCAATAGGCATGTCACATTGAAAAAGGCCAGTGACTCCCAGACACTAATTTTTTTCCAGCACATTAGGTACGTATGGAATCCTTTCAGGCCCAGCGTCTCTGAAGACAATGTTGTACAGGTCTCCATGGGCTCCCTGAAAGGTCCCTAGGCCTGTCTCTGCAACATAGGGTTGTTGCTGTATAGAACTTCACCTCAAGGCCAGTATCTCTTTCCTACCCTTCAGTCTTCTGCACTTTGACTTCTTAAGTTGTTTGTAAATTCTTGGCTAAACCTCCATCCCAAGCTCCAAAGAGACAGGGGTCCAGCACAGTCTCACTAGGGGTCAGGCAGTTCAGCAGCCCAAAGAGTCAGTGCCAGGAACTCTTAATATTGGTATTGCCTCAGAATTCATTTGGTGCTTTTGCCTTCTCTTTCATCCTAAACTTGAATAAACAATAACTAGGGTGCCAACCTGGGATCTTTGTTCTCTCACACTCTTTCTTTCTTACTGCCTTCTCACTGGACAGATTTTCCCTTTGCTTGGACTGCAAACTCCACTGGGACACAAATAACATCTCTCATATTCTGGGGAAAATCCAATTCATATAACCAACAACAACAGGTTTCAGTGAAAATTCTGCACAGGCAAAAACTATGGAATTAGGTACAACCTGACAGTATTTGGCCATAATATCTGTGACATATTTCAGAATGATCTGGTTTGGAAGAGTTACCAGCAAAGCAAAGAGACAGCACTCACACAGCATGATTCCATGGAATCACATCTGCCTTCACTTACAAGCTTCTTGCAGTCATCGTGAAAATGCTGAAACTCATCTTTTCATGCCAAGATCTCTCGCCAGCAACTGATACTGCGAATGGCACAGACAACGCTGGGCGTAAGTTAACTAGAGTATGGGCTCAAAAAAGTCAGGCTGCCGCGTCATGAAAGAGAAGACTACTGGGGCAAACACAAATCTGAAGCAAAGTGCCAGTTCTTTTCCTCCCAGAACTGCTCAGCTTTGTGTTTTGCCAGTCAGGAAGTCAGAGTGCACACTGAAAAGCAAAGATCTAGTCATAAAAAACAGTTACATTTCAAACACATTAATTTGCAAGCATCCCCCACGTGAACAACTTCTGCCACTTAAATTCTTTTTTTAAATGTAATGAAAATAAAACTGTTGCACATTAAACCAAAAGAAGATGCTATGTTATCTTATTTTTCTTCATTGTTGTCCCTGAAGTATCAGCCTCATCATAAACAATCCTTTTGTCCTCTAGGTCCACCACACAAATATCTGCAGACAAAATAATTTCCAGCTCTTTTTTCGTGAGTGAACGTTCTTTGCACCCTGTAGTGCATTATCTCTAAAACATCTTCCAAAGATCAAATCCATCCCACGGTTCCTATAAAAGGTCACGTTTTGCAATGTAGCCTACAGAACAATGACATTTCAAGGATCAAAGAAAAGGTTAAAATATTCCTATAAATCTATTCTTGGGACTTTTAAGTATTTTCTACGCAGAGGGAAATGTCATTTTTCTTCAGGAGCAACTGAGGGCTCTGTGATGGGTAATGGGTCTGTTACGTTTTATATGGTGAAAGAAAGATGCACATACTCCCCAACTCATGCAAATGAAACCTAATTTAATTTTAAACCTCATTTATTTATTTAGATTTAATCTAAAACTCCCACATCAAAGCAAACAGAAAAACAACAAATACTACTGGGGCCTTAATAAAAAGAAATTGCGGCAAGCCAAAATAAAACTCAGAGGAGCAGCTTCTGCATAACGTTATAAATTATGGTCTTGTAGAGCACCCCAGCCCGTGAAATCCTTTACTCAGTCAGGCTGACGCCAAGTGAATGCTGAGGATTTAATTCAGTCACTTAATGCGCTGTAAATCTGAGCTGGCATTGAATTTTGAGATCTGGAGCTTGGTGGTTAAAATTACGGCAGTGAGGTGGAGAAGCTTTTGTGGCAAGAAAGCAGACGGTACCATCTCTGGGCTCCCAGGAGGCCATTTCCGGGTTCTAAATGAAATGAGCTTATGGCTCCCACTCACTTCTTAATTAGCACTAAATTACACTCACACAGACGGCAGATACTGTACACAGGGGAAAGAAAGTGGCAGGCTAGAAAAGACTGGGAGATAGTGAGAAGCCACACTTTCTATTCCTCCTGTTCACAGTAGCATGACTGTCTCACCCCTGCTGCTCGGGTCCCTCTGGCTCACAGTACATTTCTAACTCCACACATTCTTTACTTGAAATTATTTGTAAAAGGGAAACTGAATGGATCAGGAATCAGAAGGAAAATATAAAACTTCATTGTTTTAGCTGAAATTGGATTTATTCACACCAGTTCCTAGTCAGGCAAAACTCTCCACAACAAAAATCTAAATACTGCAGAATCTAATGGCAGTCTCACTCTTGGCAGTCTCACCAATGCCACATGAAGAACCAAACAATCAACCCAGTCTTCAATTCCTGCACACCAAGGATAAAACCCATTGGCAAGAGAAGCACTGTGCATTTTAGCCTATTTTGATGTTCAGTTACAAAGCAGAACAGTTACAAAGCAGAACTATTTAACTTTACGGTGCTGGCATGAAAATCTGTAGGAGTAAAGTATTGAGGGCATGAACATGATAATGGCCAGAAGAAAAGCTCACCTCATACCTGACCAATGGGAATTCTTCAGAAAGAAGAACAATGTTCCCCAGTTTCCCTTATGAGTCTGAGATCCCTCTCTTTCATATTTGTGGCTACAGCTTAGGTAACTGGCCTCTGCTCCTTGTAAACATCAACATTGGGCTGGCATCGGTGCCAGTAGTGGCTTTATGGGGCACCTTAGCAGAGTCAAGCTAAAACCAGGACACCAGGAACCAAGTTTGACAACATTTTGATCACCCACAGTACCTCGCAGACCTATTTGTAGGCATCCAGCTAACAGACAAATACTCCTGCTCAGCCCAGACACAACCTCCACATGAATCTGCACATGCTTTTTTGTTACACAGACTGTTTTTTTGAATTCCAGATGCTGCATAAAGCCATACTCAGAATAGCTGAGACAGCTGTGACCATGTTCTAATTGTAGTTCTAATCATCCATGTTCTAATCATCTCCAAACTCCCTTATAGGTTACATTAGAGGCTTCTGACTCGAGATGAAGAATCCTCACCCCAGGCATCTGGGTCTGTCCCCATGCTCTTCATCATGGCCATGTAATTTTCATAATTTATTCAACTCATTCATTGTTGTTTGCTGGTTTTTTTTTTTTTTTTTTTTTTTTTTTAATATTTCCTTTCTTTCTCCGGATCTTCCTTGCTTATTAATTACCAGTCATTGAACCATGCCAGAAGACTTTCCAGACTGAGCTGCTAAAAGGTTTATTTTTGTACTTCCTCCTCTTTTCTTATGTCCATATATTCTCACTTATCACACTAATTGTGTAAATTCTGGACCTGTTCAGAGTTGCACCAGACTTCCTGTTTGTGTCTTTTCCAAATGTCAAAGCATCCAATTCTGCTCTGTGTTCTCCTTACACTGACAGTTTACATCCACTTTATAATTTGGACAGAGCTCCTGCAATTCTTAAAACCCTTGGTCCCATGTCAGATCTCAGTAATCATAATCTACAGACAGGACTTATCTGAGCTGTGACTAGGACACAAAGGATTTTTAGCCCTAAGAGCCTCTTTGATATACAGAAATAAGAGTTGTACAATAGAGTATGTGCTTGTGCAAAAGAAGTCATTGTCTTTTGTGCTGTCTAGTGCTTACAAAATATGAGGACACGAACAAAAGATTCCAACCTTCTGCACAGTCCTAATAAACGCTTCCAGCTACTACAAAAACAAACAAAAACAAAAAAAATCCCCACACCTTCCCCCCACAAAAACCCCCAAACCAAGCAAAAAAAAAAACCCAAACAAACACCGCCCCCCCCAACCGCCCTAAAGAAAACTTATTTCAGAACTGCCTTCATTACTTCTGCTAGATGACTTTGCTCTGTAATGCAACAATGTATTCTGTTCCACTTCTTAAAAATAAACAATTGGCCTACAGCTTGTCAACAAAGCTCCATTTTCAATCACACAGAGAGACAAGGCGAAGCACATCTTGCAGCACTCCTATCGCTATAAGAAGGGTTTGGGGGCACTTCAAGCTGAGAATTTCTTTTGCTTTGCCTTAGAGTGATTTGCTGCCTAAGATATGACAGATTTGTGCTGACAAGTAGACCTTACGAGTTTAAAGAAATCCTAAAGCAAGAAGGGAATATTTATTGACAAGCTTATGTCTTGCCCGGGATCCAAAATTCTCTTCCTTCTAAACGAGAGCACCCATTAAAACAATGAAAACTGGAGATGATAACACAGTGGCTAACAGGAGAATGGAGGGTGTAAGGGCAGATCACCTTGCACAACTTGATTCAGAATACTACACATCTGTCACAGAAAGAGTAAGGATAGTTTGCTATTTTCAACAGGACTTGTGGCATTTACTTTTTGTATTGAATGTTATACCTTCACCTTCTGCAGAGTCAGGCTGAGTAGAGAAAAAAAAGCACCCACCAACTAGGATTTCAGTAAAGAAAAAACTACCAGAGATGCAATGAAAAAAAAAAAAATCAATCTTTCCCTTCTACTAACGAATAAACCATAATCCTACCTGCACATAATGTAGAACATCTTTGAACTTTACAGTGCTGCCAGGATTAAAGGAGATTAATTTTTAAAAAATGGGAAAGAGATTAAGATTCTTCAACATCTGTAAGGCACAGGCAGCAGCTGAGCCATATAGTTTGAGAAGCAATTTGCATTATGTCATGAGGGAAGAAGGCAGTTGCTCACCTGTGCTGCTTTACGATCTTTACAATCAACATACATAGAAAACACACACTGACCAAGGCAGGGGAATTCGGAAGACAGGCTGCCCTGTGTCCCCTTCTTTTAGAAAACTCCAAGAATAAATCAAAGGAAGGATGAAGAGAGAACAAGAGCAGGGAGCTGTCAGCACACTGCAGTTTTTGGCTGTTCAGTTTGCACACCAGGGAATCAGGGATCCATTTCATGTGCTGACCTGACCAAGGAAAACGACAGTGAAGGACAAGGACATGTAGGAGGGTTGCTAGCTTAGAGTTAGTAGAACCAAAGTTCTTGGAACTGGTCTGAATAAATCAGCACAATTAGAGCCCAATTACAGCCCTTATATGCTGCCACAATATAAATATTTAATAAGAAGCATGATGACTAGAAGATCATTATTAACCTGCAGCTAAGCAGTATTCGTGAAAGCAGAGCTTTTGGCCAAGACAAGCTATTCCAAGAAGTTACACAGGAACACAAGACCATACATTTAGAACAAAGACACCTGGAAAATTTGGCACTATAACTGCACATGCTTTGGAGGTAGAGATTCCAGGGAACTGGCAGAAGAAACTCATGCAATGTGAAGAACAAACCCCCATCTGAGACCATCTTCTCCTTTTTGCTCAGATACCATGAGACCATGGCATGGGTGTGTGCAGCAAGAGTTCCCTGGAGAGCATGGGTGAAAGAGGAAGGTCCAGACCTACAGGTAGGAGTGAAGGAGCTGGGAAGGTCCTCAGAAATGAGATTTAGGTGGAACCTGGAAACCCTTCAAATGCTTTTCATTCCATGAGTTATAGGGAAGATGTACACTTTAGCAAGACTAGTAGTTTTGGTTCAAATGTGAAATACAGCTCTTATAAGAGACACTATAAGAAATATAAGGCTTAAAAAGAATTTTTTAAAGGCTTTACAAAGAAAAGCAGATTCCAGCTAAAGCAGTGTCCTTAAAGTGGCTAATGAAATTCTTCAAAATTCTGAGACATGAGATAAAAGACACAGGAGGACGTTGGAAACGAGAAGTTAAATTACAGAACTTCCTCAAAGCAGAGGAAATTGTTCTCTGTAGTTCAAAAGATAAAAAGCATACGGAAACTAAAAGAGAGGCTTAAGAAAGCCTTTTAAGTTGCAGTCAATATGCTTTCAGCAAGGTACATCTTTCTCACATTTTTACTGTAGGTTTGTATATAAATAAGATTTCTTAATAAAAAAGGTCCACTAGAAAACATAAACTTACAAGATTAGCTTATTAGAAGAAGAGTTTTAAGAAATTCTGGGCCATTAGAAGTGTAAGTAGCATGACAAAAGACCAGACCCAACAGCCAGATGAGGATGGCCATGCTCTCCCCTACCAGGTAGCATTCCAGTCTGATAAGAGTCAAGACAGAAGGCATCTTGCGTGACAGGACAGCAGCAATTCAACAAAGCACCGAGCACAGAAGACAGCATGAGCTGTTGAACACAAGCATGGTGCTGCCTGCCTCCAGGCTGTGCAGATGAGAGAGCATCAGGGGACACAGCACACTCGTAGGGTGCACAGATGGTACACACAGTAACGTCTGTTAGAGGGGCTCCAAACACACAGGCAAATGTGAATGAAGGCACCCTCTGCTTTTATTTACAAACCAGGGAGGTGGGCTGTGAGGCGCTGTCATATTGAACCTGCATTTGTAGGACTGCACCTCAGCCCTAGGCAGGATGGTGCAGGAAATGTACTGTGCTTTTAGGGAAGCAGGAGAGGAGGCAGCTCAGGTTCCCACCCTGGACCAGCTTCACTGTCTTACACTGACAGGTTCCTGAAGACACACAGATTTTCAAAGAAAGGCACAGTTTGTCTGGAGATTAAAGACAAATTGTCATAAAGCTTTTAGGAAGTTCACTCACTCCTTCCTTCCCTCCAAATTTTGTTAGTCTCTTCAATGGGCAGAGATGAGGCACTACATCCTGGGCAGGGAACATTTCAGTCAGACAAAGAAGCACAGCTGTACTATCCTTCTTCACCAGAGCTCTGGCTGCCAGGCTGACAGCTAGGGAAGCCAGACTGAAAAGCTGCTTGCAGAGACAGTAGACACCTGATAAAAAGTCACCCTGGCTGATAAGACACTGTTGCAGTGCACAGCATTCTTCTCAGTTGTCAGAAGAGGTCCTTCCTTAAAAGCTTCTTACATAAGGGAAGGTATGCCAACACTCTTTGTTTCAGGAGGACAGAGAAAGCAAAAAGCTGAAGAAATGCATGATGGAAAACCAAGAAATTCTATTATTATGACAACACCTATAGAATTATAGGATTTTAGAATGGGTTGGAAGGGACCTTGAAGAGCATCCAGACCTGAACCCCCTGATGTGGGCAGGGACAGTTTCCATTAGACCAGATTGCTCAAAGCCCCTTTCAGTCTTGCCTTGAACACTTCCAGAGATGGGACATCCACAACCTTGCCTGGCAACCTGTTCTAGTGCTTCACCACCCTCACAGTAAAGAACTTCTTTCTAACATCTAATCTAAACTTACTTTCAGTTTGAAGCCATTCCCTGCTGTCTTGTCACTACTGGAAGGTTGCAATAAAATCTCCCTGGAGCCTTCTCTTTTCCAGCCTGAGCAGCTCCACCTCTTTCACCCTGTCCACACAGGAGAAGAGCTCCAGCCCTCTGATCAATCTTCCTCACTTTCCCCTGGACTTGATCCACCAAGTCCATGTTCTTCTTATACTGGAGACTGCAGAGCTGGACTCAGTACTTCAGGCTGGGGTCTCATGAAAATGGAGTAGAGGGGGAGAATCATCTCCCTCAACCTGCTGTTCACATTGCTTTTGGGCTGCAGGAGCATGGGTGGGACATGTTGAGCTTCTCACCCACTAACACCCCACAGTCCTTCTCAGGGCTGTTCTCAATCCATTCTTTGCCCAACCTGTGTTTGCACTTGGGATTACCCCAAGTCCGATACAGAACCTTGCAATTAGCTGTGTTGAACTTCATGAGGGTCACAGACACCCACCTCTCAAGCCTGCCAAAGTCCCTCTGGATGTCATCCCTTCCCTCCAGAGTGTCAGTCACAGCACACAGCCTGGTGCTGCCAGCAGCCCTGCTGAGGGTGTGCTCAGTGCCACCCTCCATGTCACTGACAAAGGTGTTCAATGGTGCCGGTCCCAACACCGACCCCTGGGGAACGCCACTCGTCACTGGTCTCCATCTGGGCATTGAGCCATGGGCCACAGCTCTTTGAGCGTGACCATCAATTGATCCGAATAAGTTGTATCTCCACACATGCTACTGACTGAGCTTGTGTTTTGGTGCTTCCACAGCACAAGCACTTTTAGAGAAATGCCATGCCTCCTGGAGTTAGCATTCTTCTTTCCAGAAGTGAGCCAGGCTGTTCTGAAGTACTCTGCAGAACATTTCATATGTGCCTCTATATGATGAACTAGAAAAGCCACGACCCAAAATGGATTAAGCTGGAAAAAGATATTATCTATGACTCCACAAACACAGATCTCTTGGCAGTTATATTACAGTACTGGGGAGACACCAGGATGTGGTATGGGACCCTGCCCAAGTTGTGTAACCTGCCTAGAAGTTACACACATGCAGGGCTGGATACAAAGAAGAGATTATTAAAATCAGACACTAAAGACAAACGGAACTTTTCTAAAGAAAGATATTATACAACAGGATGAAAAATTTGTTCACTGGGTAAACTTGTCCTAAAGCTAAAGTATGGATGACTGAACCATCACAGGAAGTTAAGGGTCAACAACAAATTAATGGGATCAGTGGCCCCATTAGTCTTCCCATAATGAACACCAGCTCAAATCAAACCTTCTTCCCGAAATACTTGAAGGTATTTTATATTGGCAACAAATTTACCTTATTGAGCCTAAAATCATATAAAAGTGATTTAAATGTACTGAACTCAAGACACTCCCTGAAAAGCAAAGGGCACTTTGAAACAGTACCACAGCAAAAGGTAGACTGATACCATGAATTACCGTATTAACCTTGGAGAGCTGACTGAGGTCACCAGGGTAATAAATTTTGGTGTTGCCCCCACAGGCTTTGGTGGATATTTGCCCACTGCAGAAGTTGCACAGTATGGCAGCATTGCTGCAAATGGCATCATCTGCTCAGAAATAGCACACAGCTGGGACAGATGGGGACAGCACAAGCAAAGCTATTCTGAGTTCGCAGCCTTGGAGAAAAGGATGGATAAACAGAAATAGAATATGAAGTTTACAACAATGGAGGATTAAGAAGCGCTGGCAAATTATGGGACACGACATGCCCATTTCCTGCTCTGACTTCCTTTCCTTTTCTGGTTTGTAGTTACAATTCCAGCTTTTATCTGATCTCTTTCACACAAAAGTCTGTGCAAGCAGTAATGAAACCAGGCTTAACTGTTCATATTACCAAACTGAAATGGCACTTCCATTAAGTCCAGCAAACTAAAAAGACTGGCTAGCACAAATTACCAGCTGCATTCCTACCTCTCCTGATTTCAGTGATTTCTGCAGTTAAGACACAAACTAAGATGCCTGAACAGCAACTTGGGAGTTATATGTTCAGCCTGCTCATCAAGCACAGATTAGAGGTAGATTTTCAAAATATTTTGTTTCCCACAGAGGCACTTAAAAGAAATAGCCAGATTCTCAGTGGGAGCTGGATATTGCCCTCATGTTAACAACTTTTGAAAAAAACTGGTGAATAACCAGACTTTAGGGCAAATATAATACTTCTGGAAGTAAGGTTGCCATTACCAAGACGTGAACATTGTCCAGTGTGACAAAAGATCTTGAGTACACTTAAGAGCAAGAAGAATATATTTTCAATCTCAGAAAGACTCACTTCTGTGAAGACCTAGGGCTTCCTGTGTCTTGGTAAGAAAAGGAAGCATGAATTACAGCCAGATTGTTGCTTAGGGACTGCTTTAAACTAAACCTATGTTCTCCAGAAACCAAGTACTGAGGGAATTAAACAATAAACTCAAGCAGTATTTTCCCACTTATTATTGATTTATTCCCTTGAGTTGCAGGTAAGGAAAGGAAAAGACGGAAAAGAGGGAAAGTAAGAAATCCTGGTAAGCAAATATTCCTCCACAGCTCACACGCACTCCTCATATCGTTGCTTAGGACAACACCAGCACTCAGCACCTTGCCACAGCTGTGTTTGAGTGGTTTTAAGAACAAAAGAAAAGCATGCAGATCACCTGGAGGGTTTGGCACCCTGTGAGAAAAGTCTCCTCTGTACCACTCAACCTCCTACCAGAGGACATTCCTCCAATGGGACCCTGCCACATTTTACAGCAGAAGAGACAATCTATTTCATTGCACATGTGCTCACACTGCTGTCCAGGCCATCTACATTTCCCCAGAGTGCACTTGATTCTGAGCACACCTTGAATCTGGCAAAGCCACAGAACGCAATGCAACTGGTCCTCCCTCTCCACCAAAAATGACACCAATTGTGGCGTTGTTGTGCTGGATTTATGGAAAAAATAGCTTTTAAGCTACTCACGACACAACACCTTGCTCATTAGCTCTAGCTAACAGCTGGAGCTCACCTCAGCTGTGTTTGCTTGGACAGTCTCAATTCTGTGTATTTTACACTGTGAATTTACTTCAATTATTGAATGGGGAACTCAGGTGCTGAATGTAAAACTAAACCAAATATTCTTCCACAAAGCAGTGTGGAGGAGACTGTTGAAGGATGCTGCTACAGAAAGGCCTAGGATTACACACAGACTCACGTCCCACAGAGACCTATAATCTAATTCAAATGCAATCTTAAGATTTTTTTACTGAGAATTTCCATTTTCCATTTAAATACATTGTGAATCTGTGTTCTTTACCAGTGAAATTGCTTAAAATGCCATGAAATTGAATGCCCTCCCAACAAATACCATCTCACAAGACTGATAAAGCAAATGCTGATATTGAGACTAGACAAGATTAAATTCTATTATTTAGAGTGTAACAGTTTGTAATTAGGGCAGCACTGGTCTTTGTTGGAAATGTAAAATGTTTTTGTATCAAATGCACAAGAAGGATCATCAAATTCTACCACATTTTCATAGCTTTGAATAAAGATTTTATCATATACTAGGGAACTTTCTTTAACAAATACTTAAATTGATAAAATAAACCTATTAATATTGAATAAATCCCTACTAGTCTGCAGACGCCATACAACAGCAAACCCAAGATGCTGAAAAGGACAGAATGAAAGTTTCTGCTCAAATACAACTCTCTGTTACAAAGAAATTGCACTGAAGACACTGGACACCAGTGCAGCTTCCTAACTGGCTACCAAAGCCGTTGCTTGTGCGTTTGCTGGGTGCATCACGCACAGCACGCAAACAAATGCGACTATAGTGCTATTTGCTTTGTGATTTGCATTTCACAGTGGCAACAGGACAGGCCAAACAAAGCATTTCCTGAATAACAATTATTTACTCCCAGACATTTAAATCACTTTGGTTTAGTTTGTATTTATATCAGGGTGGGAAGCAATATGCTGTAACTGCTCAAGAACACAGGTCCTTACATGGTTGTTTCTGTTTTTTAATAAACCAGAAATCTATTTAACTAATACCTGTTCAAGTAATTAACCTATTATAAAGAAAAAGTAAGTTAATGCACCAAGGTTATGCATCTAAAATAACTTTTCTTTGTTTCTTTCATTTAAATTTCGAAGTCGATGTAAATGTTTTTTCATATCTACAAAGACAATTATTTCATGCACTGTCAGGTTGCTTGCAAATCATCGCAAATACACCAGCGTCTACCAGGATACTGATTTCAACGTGCATTAATATTCCACAGTCTTCTCCCTCTGTAGTATCTGGATGGATTGGATTCCCTAGTCTAGCTTCCAGTTATTAAAACTTTTCCTTCTTCTAGATGAAGAGAATGAATACACAGTGCAGACATGTTGTGTGATCCTAGGCTTTTCAAGGTTTGATCTCTGTAACTGCAGACTGTCTCTCAACTGTGTTGTTCATTTTCATATGGATTGACTTTTGCAGTCTCACAGCCCTCTGTGAAGAGATGCTCCTGTGCAAGACTGACACACTACAGTAAAGCTGATGGTCTGAAGAACAGCACATTCTTATGTACTATTACTCTTGTCCTCTTTTCATACTGTGTTGCTTCACAGGTGTTGCTCCGGGTAACTGAAGATAAACTGTCCCAGGTTTACATCAATCGTCATGCTGGTACAAACAAAACTGCTCAAAATTTTCCAAGTTGAGTACTGTGTTTTAGTGAGAGCTTGTTGTTTGGCTCCTTCTGATTCTTTTGAAAATAATTAGCCACAATAAGTACCCTTATAGTGCTCAAGACTTGTCCTTTGTAGCTTGGACCTCTAGAAATTGAAGTTGCTTCCTAACATAATGTCAAAAACAGTATTTATTTTAAAATGTTTAAATGCATACTTGTGTTATGCAGTATTATTCCACAGATTAAGACTACTTCGTCCTCTGTACAGAGAAAGGGACAGAGTGAAGAATCTTATCATAAATAATTCTGATACTTGATCCTTTGCTTAAACTGAATCCCCATGAGATCACCCTAAACAATTATCCATATTCCTGTTACTTTCAAACTCTAAATACAGTTACAGCATGTCTTATAAATTACCTTGAAGTCAAGTTATACCTATGTAAGCTTTTCAGTGTCTGTTCTCCTAAGTCACTCCCACACTCTCTTTAGTCATCACTGCTGCTTCTCTGCATGGGGTTTTCACTATGAACATATAAGCAGGTACAGATACCAAAGCCATTTTGTGTTGTCTCATAAAGTGCAACAATTGAGCTCACTTATGGGGACACAGTACTGAAAAAGACCTATCAAAATTATTTATTTACAAGCCATGACTGGACCACTATGGATAGCTCTGCTATACAAGAATAAACATCTGAGACTGGTGAGAGGAAGGGGAGTGCACTGACAGCCAAGCTCTGAAATAAGGGCTCACAGCGAAGTCAAAAGCCTGATGGCTTTTGTAAAGAGTTATGATTCTAACCATTTTTCTATTCCCCAGGCAACAGTGTGCACCCACTATCTTCAAAAAGCAATGCACATATTGCATAAGCAGTTGCCATATTGGTCCTCTACTTTCTTAGTGAACAACCTTAGAGGTAAGCTTTCCATTCCAAATACCACAGCGAGGCTGCTACAGGCAAGATCTTGACACAGACACAAAACCTGCTGCAAAAGTCAAAAGTCACACTTTCCTGAACCAACAGCTCAGTGCATGCTTCTTCCTTCTGATGCATACATTTCATTCACAAAGATACCTCATGGACCCATTGACATTAAGAATATGATTTTGGTTTATGGTTGCCACAGATCAGACCCTACCAGGCAACTTTTAGAAACATAAGCAAGAGAGCTGTTCCTGAAACCCTGCTATCAATCTTGCATGCCAGCAGCTGCCCCTTGCTGCAAGCGGATGGAGTGGGAACGTGCACATTACAATGAACTACAGAGCAAATCCTGCTATCTGATGAGCCTTTCCCATGCAATTCTCCCCCTCCCAGAAAGCTAGAAAAATAGTGTAGACAGTTCTTAGGGAGCCCCTTTTCAGTCTAAAGAGAGCCCTTCCTCAAGAGCTGCTTCTTAACAGGTGGACAACTCCCACCTGTTCAAAATTCAACTGTAGGAAACACTTTACCTTTAACAAGCTCCAGCCACTCTAACCAGATTGTCAATAAACAGAGCATATTGCACAGATGGACTAATAACGCAACCCTAATTCAATTGCCTACAACCATCTTCTGTGCACACTCTATTAAAAGCAGCCATTCGGCTTGCAGCAGCTCGGAAACGAGGACAGGGTCCCCTTCTGAAGGAGAGCAGGGAGGAGTGCTGACTTTGACCAGCTGGCAGCTGTGAGGCAGCTCCCTCAGCACCACACGGACGAGTTGCCTGCAACCTCACGCCTGTGTGTGATGGCCTGCAGCCACCTCAGTGGGGAAAGCAGCTCGCTCTTTCTCCTTGGCTAACCTTTCAGCCATGTGGCTTTAAGTGACTCAGCCACCTGAATGAGAAGTCTGACAGCCTCACCCACCATGCTGCACCAATATCTGACACTCAAGCCCTGTTAACCTGCGTTCTCCTCCTTGCCCTGCTGTCCAAGTAGCCCACACAGAATGAAGGCTCCCAAAGAAGTCGGTGTCGCAGAATTATGACCAGGTCTTGGTGTGACTCACTGGTCTTTAGTTTATATTCAATTTCTGCACTGATTCCCATAGGCTTGCTTTCTCTCAACACTAACTAGGCAGCAAGGTTTAGGTATAGGAAAGAGTGACAGGAAACAAAAACCCACTGGTATTATTTTCAAAGTTTGTTCTACCTCTTTTAAAGTCAGACTGCCAGAAGCCACAGGCTGATGCATAACATTCATCATTATTTTTGCAGACAGTACAGTACCTTTGAAGTGCACAAGATTCAAATCAGTTGCAAATAGGGGACCTGAGGCCCATTGACATCCATGCTGCTTGGGGCCAGGAAAGTCCGAAGAGCTGGCTCATGCTTCCATCTGCAGTCCAGACTGAAGGGATGTAATACAGGCCACAAAAAGTCTGGCTCTCTTTCCAAATGCCATTTCCCTGTCTGCCTGGAGTCAAAGTTGGAGCTGCTCTGTACCTGACACAAAGTTCACCAGCATGGCACACATGCACAGTGAGGACAGATTAGAAGAAGAATTTGAGAAGAGCTTTTCATGTCATTTGCTGTTTGTGTTTCCTGCCTTGCTGTGAGAACACTCCAGAACCTCCATGCTTCTTCAGAGAGGAATCTATTTATGCAGAGCTACAACAATTTTTACTTCTCCCTAAACTTCCTTTCATGAATTGTCTCGTGGCCTATGCAGTCTGACCCCTTTGAGCATCCTCTCCTCCTCTCTCTGCTCCTAGACAGCATCCCTAGGAGAACCCATAGCTGCTGAGCACCCCATTGAAGTTAATGTGACTGGATGGTCTGCTGTGGCCAGCTGGGATCTATCCACTCCAAGCTCATAGCCAAAATCTCTCTCTAGCCCATGGCTTAGTGGGATTAGCTACTTCTCTGCTACTTTCTCTCCCTCATTTTAATATATAATTTACTTTTGCATTACCCTGGGGCAAAAATTACTGAACGTTGCTATGCATGTCATCCAGGATAAGGGCTTGGATTTTTGCTGCAGCAGTCTTCTCCTCTGACATCTTGACAAGCTGTTGGACAGAACTGGTTGAGAACTAGCAGCACGGTTTGCACTTCCAAGAGCTCTTTAACAACAGCCACCCACAGGAGAAAAGGCCAGTGGATGAGTAACTGAGCAAGAAAAGATTTTTATGTTAATAGAGCTATGTCCATGTGTTTTTTAAACAGTATGTGCAAGGGGGAAAAAAGAGGCTATGCATTTATAACCAGTTCTTTTGAAAAAGCAGCTGCAATAGCAATGCACTCAACTCAATTTAGTCAAAGAATGCATTGTGATAATAAAAAAATTAGTTGAATCCAGTGCCTGTGATAGCCTCAATAAGCCGAGATAGAACTAAGCATAATGTACATAGAGAGTTCTCTCAAGTCCTGCCAGTCACTTCCAAAGGGAGAACTGAGTACTAAACACCCTGTTTTAAAGGATTAGGGCTTTCCAGATCCTACCCTACTGCTGACCTACCCTGAAGCCCCGCTCCCTTTTTTAGGAAAAAAAAAAACAAAACAGGGAAAAGTATAATTTCAAAACAGGTGGCATGGAAGGAGAAAGCATTTAACATGTTCCAGGCAGAGTCTTTCCAGCTCATTTCACCTGTGATCCATGTAAAATCTGAGATTCAGTGCAGTAATTCACTGCAATACTTATGGACCTTAAACTGGTTAAAAATGAGCAAAAGATAGAGATGTCTGACAGACAAGAATTTAGCTGACTGATCTTGCATGCAGATAATGAGCTAAAAAAAAAAGTTGTTGTAAAAAGGAAAAATGTCTATCAAAGTCCAAGTATGCTAATTATCAAGAATTTAATGGAAACTCACTTCCTGACAAATTGCATGTTAGGAAGTGAGACAGACAGCTGAATATCTTAATATCAGGTCTCTCTGGGGGGAAAAAATAAAAGAAAAAAAAAAGAAAAAGATTGTTTTCTTTATTAAAAAAAGAAGTCTCATTGGAAAAGTTAGCTGGGACTAGATGAGCTCTTGGGAAATTAGGCAACACACTGCTTATTTCAAGAATGGATGATGATGCTTCTAACAGAGATCTGCAGCCAGGTCCATCCTCCCATAATAACACAATTAAAGAGTTATCGTTCATGCAAGGGAGACAGACTAGATGAAGAGACACAACAGGTAACATGACAAGTGAGCTAGGCCAGCTGACAAGTACTCCAATGAGTCAAGTCTAAGAGAAAAGTGAAGTTCTGAACACTAGTGAAGTGATTAGAGAGAGCCAACCTCTCCTGCTCCACAATGTTGACAGCACAGGTTACGCTGACTGAACTGACTGCCAGAGAACATGCAAGACTTGCTTTCCTTTTATTAACTTCCTCTATTTCTATGCAAGGTCCTAAGTAAAGGGCATTTGGTTCTGTGCAGACACTTAGGAATGGGTTCTTCAGAAAGCATGACTGACCAGGCTTTTACACTCACAGCTATGGATAATCTTGGAGCTTTGCAAGAAGAGCAAACAGCCAGATGAAAATCCCATTGCTCAAGGAACTAGCTGTATTCATACCAAGAGTTCTGCAAACAGTAACACTTGGCTAAGTCTACAAAGCTTTTCAAAGTATCGTCAGAATAGGCTCACTAAGTTTTGAACAGAGATTGACTTAGAAAGAAAGGAATTCAAAAAATCAACCCCATTTGCTAATTTATCATTTGGTCATTGCAAAGTTTCACAATTCATAAACATATGGTATTAGAAACCCACAAGGTACTGTGGTTTGGGTAGGGATTCAGAAACTATCAAGCTCTACTTTGTGGATGGCGGTTATCAGTGGGAAAAGTAAAGTAAGTTAATGTAAATCCAGTAATCCTCTTTCACGGGGAAGTGAAATCAATCAAATTACCTCCTGTTGGATAAGAATACACATACAAGAAGCTATTCCAGTTTGGTGGACACAAATGGGATGGATCATGAATCAGAGCCCCCAGTTTGAATTCACTGTGTTCCCTGAATGCAGCCTTCGCTAGCCCGTAAGTGTAGCAAGAAGCAGGAAAGATGCTGCAGCAGCCAAAAAAAAAAATAAAAAGGAGAATTTGCATTAAATGAAGAAATCCATACAGTAGTAGCTTTTCCCACCCCATCACTGGTCAAAGACTTCCTAAAAGCTCAACAAGACTGACAATGCTGGTAAAGGGCAGATCCCAGAACAGCAGCTGCTTCAGAAATGTTCTGGGGACCAGCAGGCTTTACAAGAAGCATTTGACAACATCTAGAAATTTTGACTAACAAACAACTTCATCCCTGCTACCTCCACACACTAAATATGATTTGCTAGAAGGAACTGTAATCCTTTAACAACCTGTGTTAAGTTTCTGTCCAGTTGAGCAGTTTTAAACCTATTCTTAATTGTTCACTTTCATATGTAAGGATGAGACCATCCTGGGTTTCATATTTAGACAACTAAATGCAGTTTTCCATCTGAGATCAAAGACAGGGGTTGAACAAGGAGGCTGTGAACACAGGGGATTAGAAAGTGTTAACATCCTCAGAAGCAGCTGTCCTGGATGTAAGGCACCAGAGAGAGGGAAAACACCACCAGCAACTCAGATTAAGATGAGTACATCTAAAGTCTCAGCCACAAACATATCCAGCTGGCTCACAGAATTAAATGGGGGGTTTAATTGGCACTATAGAAGGAACTGCATTAATTCTTATTTTCAAGGACAGTGATAAACCTTCAATTTCACATATAGCACGGATATTAACCAGAATATCTCATTGTCTTTAAAAGGGAGCCAGGATTGTGACTGCAGGATAAGTGAAAACCCACACCTGGCAAGAGAAAAGGAAAAACTCCTATAACTGATCACTCCCTCCTCTGAGGTCAGGAAGATTCCATTCTCTGTTTATCAGTTACTATTAGTCTGTATTCACATGATCCACTCCTCCTCTCCTGCCCTGCTGTGTTGGCTGCCAGCAATCTCTTTTGCAGGAGGTCAGTGTCAAGGCTGGGGTCACACTGTGAGGTGCCAACACTTGGCATTGTAGCTGAACTGCTGGGACATGCATGGTGGGATGGCACATCATGGAGATGGGTTACCATTCATAATGCTGCAGTAAATCTTGGAAACATCTGCACATTCTGTAACTTACGGTAACACTACTGAAGTTACTAAGAACTAACTACAAAAGCCTCCAAAAAATCAGTGCAAATTTAATGGTCTTCTAGGCCACTCAAATGACAGTACTTGACTTTAAAAAAAAAAGGCAATTTATAGTTTATAAACCCTAAATTCCAGTGGTCTCTGATGTGTGACGGAACAAACATAACATCATTATACAAATATTTAAGAAGGAAACAAACATGAGAGAATCCGGTTGAAACTGCAGGGAGATGCATACTGTCATGACCACATTTGCTGAAATCCAATCAGAGCAGCAGGTTTCAACAGCTCAGCTGTTTTTGAATAGGGACCATAAAGAAGACCTCAGGATCCAATCAGATTTAGAGTGGTGTTTTGGATGGAGAAGCATGAGGAATTCTGAATAGTAACAGAGTTTTGGTAATCCTTAAATTTGAAGTCAGTCACAAATCCCTCTCCAGCACCAAAGTTCCTGGTAGTAGATGAGTGCTGGAGAGATAAAACTATCCCTACCACATACAGGTACCCCGCAGTGTCAGTGTGGCACTAACCAGAGTTCAGTCCCTTCCATCGCAGCCCAGCCTTAATGTCTGGATGAGGAGATCAAATGCACCTCCAGTAAATTTGTGGATGGCACCAAGTTGGGCAGGAGTGTATATCTGCTGGAGGGTAGGAAGGCTCTGCAGAGGGACTTGTACAGACTGATCGATGGGCTGAGGCCAGCTGCATGAGGTTCAACAAGGTGAAATGCTGGGTCCTGCATTTGGATCACAAAACCCCCATGCAGAACTACAGGCTGGGGGAGGAGTGGCTGGAAAGCTGCTCAGCAGAAGAGGACCTAGGGGTGCTGGCTGACAGCAGCGGAACATGATCCAGCAGTGTCCAGGTGGCCAAGAAGGCCAATGGCACCCCGGCCTGTATCAGCAATAGTGTGGCCAACAGGACCACACAAGTGATGATACCAATGTACTCAGCACTGGTGAGGCACCTCAAGTGCTATGTCCATTTTTGGGTCCCTCGCTACAGGAAGGACACAGAAATTCTGGTGTGGGTCCAGAGAAGGGCAACAGAGCTGGGAAGGGTCTGGAGCACAAGTCCTTTGAGGAGTGGCTGAAGGAGCTGGGGTTGTTTAGTCTGGAGGAGGCTCAGGGGAGACCTTATTGCTCTCTACAACTCCCTGAAAGGAGGGTGTAGCCAGGTGGGGTTCAGCCCCTTCTCCCAGCCAAGCAGCAACAGGATAAGAGGACATGGCCTCCAGCTGTGCCAGAGGAGATTCAGGCCAGATATTGTGAGGGATTTCTTCATGGAAAGGGTTGTTAAACATTGAAATTAACTGCCCATGAAGGTGGTGGAGTCACTATCCACGAAGGTGTTCAAGGAACAACATGACATGGCACTTAGTGCTATGGTCTGGTTGACAAGCTAGTGATCAGCCAAAGGTTGGACTCGATGATCTCAATGATCTCTCATTTTCCGACCTAAATGATTCTGTGGTTCTGTGATGTATTTAAACATGAAGGGAAAAGTTTTCAAATCAGTGAATATATAAAGAAAGTAGAAAATAAACAAACAAACCAAAAAAAGAGCAAGGGAGCATGGCCAGATTTCAAAGGTCACATTAGAAATTGTATTTTTTAACAACTTCTTCATCAACACAGCTATTGCTCAGGGTGGCAGGGATGGTGACACTTGAGAGGACACACAAATCCTATTTTAGATTAGAGGTAAAGACAACTCTCCACTCTAAATCTTGCTGATGTGCAAAGACCAGCATTTCGTAAGACCACAGTTTCCCTTGCAGTTCCCAGCATCACCCTCGGGCAGCTAAAGTGCCTGTTGATTCTTCCAGGGACCCTCAGACCAAATGACAACATCAGCCTGCTCCCAAAGCCCCTCCTCCTCTTTGAGTGATTTTGAAGGCGTCTCTGCCATGGAAATGAGACTCTGGAAAGAAAGAGCTGACTCCAAATGGTGCATGCAGTGAAAATACAGGGACTGACACTTGTGTTGCTGGCCTTCTCAGGGAAGATGAGTTAGCAGGCAGGACAGTCTTGTGGTCAGTGGAGATTTGCAGGAGTATGAAACACAGATTTATGTGTCCTTATCTATGGCTGAGGTTGATGTGTTGCCTAGTAATAATGTGCTAGACTGGGTCACAGATGCATTCAAGTGGCTGGAGGCTTAGATAAGCAAGATGATAGGTATTCTTTCAGTGAGTAAACCTCACAGAGCCCACAAGAAGATAGGCTATACTCAGCCAGAGAAACAGATGGCTTCTCTCCGCCCAAATATTCACCTCTTCATCCCCAGTACGATTTCTGTGTCTCCATGGGCCGTGCACACGTCAAAATAAGCCTTCTGCCTTTTCAGTAGCCAAGAAAGATGGGTTTGCTTTCATCTTTCAGCACAAATTCCAAAGGGACACAAGCAAAAGGGAGGTGTCAGGAGAGACAACATTTTGACAGTATGCAATAATAAAAAAAAAAATAAAAAAAAAAAAAAAAAAAAAGAAGAAGCCACAGACAGAAGAGCAAAGAGCCTCCCTGCTTCCCATGCACGATCACAGATGAAAGGGAATGGATGACAGATCAGGCAGCAGCAGGCTGCATGCAGAACAGACAGTGCACTGCCTCGTTCCACTGGGATCACCAAGCACTTAAGAGCATGCATGCAGTGGCTACATCAGTTCCAGGCTTTTCCTGAATTCTTAGCTAGCACAGATAAAGACAGTTGGACTTTTTCTGATGTTACTGTAAAGGGTAATCATCTAGCTTTAAATTACCTATGCTGTGACCACATTTGGACTAGCTGACACTCTGGAGAAGGCAATCCCCCTGCCTCCATTGTAAAGTGGGTCATTAAATAAGGATCTTCCACTCTCCAGACTGTACCTGTGAGATGGACAAGTGATTTTGCTGTAGGGCAATATTCAGCACAGTGACCATTAAACCTACTTAGCCAGAACAGACTAAGTAGCAGCTGGAATTTACAAATGGAGCAAGATCTCCAAGGACTTTGTGGGTGGCACAGGAAAATCCTAGCATCCGTCAGCTGAGATCCACTGCTTCATTTAAATTTCACAGCTGCCCAGTAATTTCTAGCATGGAAAACGTGAAATAGCTATTGAAAGATCCAGTTCAGTTCTCAGGAGATGGCATCTGCACATTACTCAGTAGAGAGGCCAAGGATGGAACTGGCCTTCCACTTAAGGAAGGCTTCACAATGCAGGAAATGTAGAAGAGCATGAGGCAGAGAGTGTGGGGCAGGTGAAAGTATATGCACCTGCTGGGCACACTGCTGCTGTCAGTTAGTGTTTGGTGGGCATGTTCCTTCTTTCTCAAAACATCTTTGAGCTGCTTTGGAAAGGAGGGATGAAAGGAAGTCTTTAGGACTGGCTAGGGATTATATGAGGGTTAGTTATCCCACGAGGAACTGCTCATTCCTTCTTAACCCAGGTAACTGCCTGCCTTGAAAGCAACTTTCAACTGCACCAGCTCAAGGGCTGTGATGGCCCCTGAGTCCTTCCCCTCCTTCTGTCTCCCACTCTATTTCTGTGAGCATTCTCATTATCTCCAATGCTTGTGACATCAAACTTTCCTAACTTTTCTTGTCCTCTTCTTCTACTCCATATCCAAACTGTTACCAGCCGTTTTCCTCTTCCTCATGGAAGCACTATCCTGGCCAGAGGTACTGTCACAATAAGCACTGTTTTCTGAAGCTCTGTAGGAAAGATGGGATTATTTCATGTTAGGACATGTGCTCAGTCCATCATTATGCAAGTCGGTACTGGAGCCATTTTGTTTCAATTTGCTTCTCTTCAGGGCCCAAGGATCTGCTCACTCATTATACTAAATGAGGTGGTTTTCCAGCTTGAAAGTACATTTTTAAAAATCCTACTCTGCTTAATGATTCTTTTTGTTAATTTTAAATAGATTTTTGGAATCATTCTTTCTGCTGGTAAAGTACTCACAGCAGTGGAAACTGTGTGTGGAGCTTCTGCTCCGTGTAATGCATCCTTAATGATTCAAATATGTTTTTGAAGAAACTTTTCTATATATGTACAGGTGAGATGTATTTCACACTCCTGATTTCCACAGAATGTCATTCAGAACAGGAACTGTGAAAACTTTTCCTTACAGAAGCAAAGAATTAGGGATGTTGCATAGAGCACTGGAACACCTGAAATTCAAACTCATGCTGCGACGGCGTTGCAACAGGTATTGCAGGTGACAGGTCTATTGCTCAGGATCTGGCTGGGAGGGAACTATCACTTCTCAAAGGTTGCCAGCTGTGAGTCTGATCAGTCTGCTGCTGGGTACTGATAAGGCACCGGTGTCCAGGGAGAGTCCAGCTGTCAATGCAGGCCAACCCACTCCCCCACACCTGGCCCCTTTCAGAAGAAGGTCATGGATGTGTCAGCTCGTGTCTTTCCATAGAGCTGTCTACAGTGAGGGCAGGGACTGTCCTGCCCTAGTGAGGGGCTGCTCCAATAGATGTTCCTGCTGTTCAGCCACTCCCCACAAAGGCTGTGGGGCCAGAGTGATGTGCTGGCACAACCACAGCTCAGCACAGAAGAGCCCAAATGGCCTCAGAGGAGCTGCTTCCTCAGAATTGCCTCTTAGAATGATGCTAGGTTAAGACAAAAGCTGATAAATTGCAGGAGCAATGGAGCTTCCTTCATCTTGCCTCAGAAGAGCTTGTGCTGAGCTCGCCATGTTTGAGGCACAAGCCACAGACTGCTGGACATTAACTCTGTGATGATAATTATTGCACATACAGAAGGAGACATTGGAGACACTCTCCTCTTTGCTATCAGGGTTGAATGCTATGAATAGTTTAGCCATATAAAAAATAGATTTCGAGCTGGCAAAAGATACAGAAAGCCAATCCATATAATGAGGTGTTTGTGTCACAATTTTACTCCTCTGCTTCCCTGTTGCATTCACGTGATGGATTTCATTGTAGAACACAGACAAGTCCTTTGGACCAGAAACTGTCTTGTCATAAGCATGTAAATCATACACCACAACACTCACCTGAATGTGGTGCCACCAGGTTCTATCTGATACAAACCATAAAATCTTAAAATTTGAAAAAAATCTGAAGTAGTATCACACGTGGTCTAGCATACATCTATCACACATCTAGCATACATCCAAAACAGTAAGACCTCAGAACCAAGACCTCAGAACCTTTCCAAGACATTCAGGCTCTCCATGGGGGTATAAAAAATTGGGAACTCCATGGGAATCAATATGTGACAAATGCTTAAGAGCCCAAAAAATGCTAAAATCAAAGTGAAGTAGTGAGAGAGGGGGGACTACTAAGTGACATTTAAATTTCATGTGACATTGCACGCTACAGACACAATATTCAATTAACATGAAATAATATTTCACAGTAGGTTCAGTGAATATTTGTCACCACTTGAATGACTGTATATGTTCAAACATAACAGAAAAAAATACTTGTACCCCTTCAGGTTTAAATGGGAGGCTTGTAATTCTCTCTTGGCCAGCTAATTTAATCCTTGGACTAACAAGAGTTCAGCTCACCTTCCATGGTTTGTATATCCTACAAGCACTGTCGTCTTTTACACGTGAAACTGGAGCATTTTTAGAGTAAATAAAAAATTACTTCCTCTATCTTTCAAAGGGGACTGTGTTTTTAAAAGGGTTGAAGTAGAGGAGTGAAATCAGGAACACTGCGACAAGTTACCTTGTTGAAAAATGCAGGGCTCACAATAGTCCTGGGCAGCTGTTCTTCACTTCAAAGTGGAACCTGCAGTTTGTACCTCAAAGCTATACCATATAAAGCTGGATTTCCTATTGATTGCTTCTGATAGCAATGGTAAGCACTAGAGCTAAGCTGCAGCAGTTGGCTAATTTTATTAAGTTTGGGTACTGAAAAGCCCTGAAGACTTGTAGAGTGGACTTTAATATTTCTGCTTAACAATTTGAATCTTTTACTGTCTCTCCTAATGTGTTTGTGCCTGTTTAATCTTCTGTAAGCTCTTATCTCTGCCCTTCTGCTATATACAAAGTACATTTGAAGATGGCAGCAAACAGAAATGAAAATTCTTGGTAAACAGAATTCGACACAACCCTTGAAGGAAATGTTTGCTGCCCGTAGTCTGCGCTGAGTGTGAAATGCTACATTGTACAAGTGGGGGTTCACAGACAGCAAGCCAGACTACAGCAAAAGCCCCACATTAAAGCCTGCCTTGGGCAATCATTTATTACTTCAAGATACATCTCTGAAAAATACTGATGCAAAAGTTGTTATCAGTTTTGCCACACATTCAGTTTTTCAAAGTCAGTTCCACTGTCTTTGGGCACGTTTCTGGCTGTTGTCACGTGAATTTTCTATTCATAGAGTAAGGGAAAAGAAAATAATTTTGTTGCTTTGATGAAGACGCCTTGCACGTTTTGACAAACTCAAGTCCCTCCAGGGTGCTTACTGGCCATGAAGCTCTTTCATATCTCATTCATTATCAGAGAGAGACAGGAAAACACTTCCTCATTTCTCTTGCGAATGAGTAAATTAGTGAAAACCACAGAGACTCAGATTCATTAAAAGTGATGGAGTGAGACTGGCTGCAGCCGCTGCACAGTGGGGACCGGGCTGAGCTGACTCAGTGCAGTCTGCCTGGCAAATGCAGGTAAAAAGATTAACTGGAAATTTCTCTACTGAAGCACTAACTGCTTACTGCAGCCAAATTCCAAGACAGCTTGATGCTGTAAAACCTGAACTTGGAGCCCTCAACTCAGAAGCTACTTGAATGTGTCGTGTCCTCAGCTCCATCACTGCATAGATTTTAGATGCCCATATGCTAGACCTGCATTTCCCTGCAAGTTTCAAGCCAATGCTATTACCATCACCAACTGTTATCGTTTCTACTAAGTGACAGCCGATGGCTAATATTTCTGAAACATCTTTCCTCTCAAGTTTGCCAGGGGAAGAAAAAGCCCCCAAACCCCTGGGGATTAACTTCAAGACCAGCTGTCTCACATTACAAAGCAAGGAAACACTTGAGATGCAAGTGAAGTGGGACAAGCCATTTGAACATAAGCCAAGCCAAATGGCTATCATTCCACTGAAAATTTGCTAAAAACTTCTGCTTTTCCTGAGATTTTCACTGTTGCTGTGTACCTCCATGATCAACAGCATCACAAGAAAGAAGAGTGAAAATGCTGATGGCAGTTCAAACTCCTGCCTGTGTGGTGCCTGGGCTTGCCTGAACAGAGTGGCAGGAGTGTCACTGCCTGATAAGGTTTTGTGTAGATTATGGGTCATATCTGCTAGTTTTCACTGGTGATGCTCACAAGAGCAGGATAATGCAGGTGACTGATAAAACTTTATGTTACAATTATATGTGAATACCCTGAAATCCACAGGGAGAAGAATCAGAGTGAACTGCAGGTTACAGCAGCAGCCTTTAATTTCAGAAGTAGGGCAGCAAAGGAGGAAGAGTAATTGGAATCACTCGACTCTACACCATAATGTCTTCACACCAGCAGACAGCATGATGCATACCAGCCCCATAACTATGTTCAGCCCTCAAGTCAGGCTCTAAACTCTCTGCCAGCAATAACTGATTATCTGGCAGTAGGTTCAAGAGAAGCCTAAACCTGGCAGTAGAGGAACAGTTGCAGTCTGTGACTTAAGCATATCCTGATTTCTAAATGTGGCATGCTACCTATCTACATTGTGTTTGACTCAATCTAATGCTCCAAGTCTTTCAGTTTTACACCTTTTTCTTCCTGGCCCCTGCTAACCTCAAAGATGGCAAAATCAAGGCACTGGCAAGTCATTTATTCAAGTGTAAGTCTTGATTCCCATTATGAGTTAAAAAAAATCTGCATGGATTAGATTGTCTTAAGATCCCCAACCAGGTGGCATAGCCCTCTTTAGATGACGTAACACAACTGACTTCTAGCTCTACTTAGCTCAAATTTCCAGATAATCTGTGCTCCTACTGAGTGTGATAATATATTGCAAATGCTTCTTTTCCAATGCTTTCTCTCAGAGAAAGCTCTGATCCTTTCGTAAGCTGTACTCTGGGGAACCCTTATCACCTCATGAAGCTCTCATCTCACAAACTCAGGAGTCACAGGCATTTCACAAATTACTGGATCAGATATGCAAAAACATGGGATTTTGGAACATCCAACATACAACTCAGCCACGTAGGCCCTGTTACCAGAGTATCCATTATTCTGCTGTGCTAACGTCCACGGAAAACAGGAAATAACATCCATGCTGAGCTGTGTGCAAATTCAATCCTAAGAAAAACAGAAGGAACAGCAACACAGACAGAGGAGAAAGGGGCAGAAACATGGTGATCACCTTGTCTTTTTACACAATTCAGCAAAACAGTCAGCCTCTGAGGTGGAAGGGTAAGAAAATATAACCCCAAGGGTCTTGCTACCACTGGGCATCACAAGGGATGAGGCAGTACTTTCTTCTATTTTTAAGATAATTACAAACCTTTTTCTCACTGAAAACTAGTAGGCAAATTGCTCCTGGTGAAAATAATTCAAACCACCCCTTCTCAAGATGACTGATAAGACAACAGTACAGTGAAGCTGACATGCAAGTGGGTTGGGATACGATGGGGTGGGAAGAGATGAACAGCTGCTCTCTGCCTGATGTATGCCGCCAACAAAACAACGCCAACTACAGATAAGTCATCTCAAATAAGCATATAGCAAAGCCATGAAAGCTAAAAAAGCTTATTTCCAGGTGGGAAGACAGAACAGTGCATGATGTGAAAGGTATGATGCTGCCCACAATGTGCCCGTGAATACACCTCTGGTGCATGTAATGCTGTGCAACTCCCAGAGACACTACGTGTCCTATTACACAATACATCAATTTGAGCTGCACAACCCCAAAACCACCTTTATTTCACAGCCCATTGGCAGCGCTCTTCTGTGCAGAAAGCTAGCCTACATGAGTAATTCTCTCAGCAGTATTCAAGAGATATATGGGCTACACTTCCATTTCATGTTTGGAAAGAAATACTAATTCTGAATTACGTATAATTTCTAAAGAATACTATGCTGAAAAGCAACGTTTCACCATTAGCAGTAGTAGTTTTCTCACGCAACGTTGTCATAAAACAGCCTCTGTGTTCCTTTTGAGATGCAGCTATACTTAAGCAGTGGGAAATGACTCCCACATCGTCAGCAAAATTGTGGCCTTGCTCCAAAGTGTGGTGGTATCCTTATGAGGTAGACCTAGGAGCTGTTCTGCTGATTCAAGGCACTGTCCCCAAGGGAAAAAGCGTGTATTTCTGGCAGAAATGTCAGATGAATATCCCTCTCTTGGAGCTTGCTGACAGACAGAAATGGTTGTGTAGATCTGGAGCCACAGGTTTCCCTTTGTCCAGCCAAATCCACCTCAGCTCTACAGAAAGATACCAATACACATTGGGAGGAAGCAGTGGGTCTGACTGATGCAGTCTGCAAATTAAATATGAAGCAAGAAGTGAAAGATAGGAAAGAGGGTGAAATGAGAGCAATGTTTGGAACTTCCAGTAATAAAGAGTTGGTAAAAGATGGGGTTTTTTTGCTCTTTTTGCTCCTGTTACAAAGAAAGCAAAAAACACCAAACCTGTTTAGAGCCAGTTGGATTCAGTGACTGTACCCCACCTCCAGTATAATCCACCAGGATTATGGAGATGGCAAAGGGCCTTGAGCTGCTACTGGAAAGCTGCTATTTAACCACCTTGCAAGGACTCAACTCTTTGTTTCTTTGCTTTTGCAGGCTTGTGTTAGATGCGTGTGTAGCATCATTCTGCTTCACAAATAACGTCTGTACTTGAAACTCCTGCTTATTTACTTACTTGAAGTGCTTAGCCTCTGAGAAAGCCTTCATACACCACACAGACCAAACATTTAATCTTTCTTTGCTATTGCAGAACGTTCAACAGAGAAGCATAGTGTGTGAAAGAGGGAATCTTGTGTTTGCCAATTCATACAATTGACCCATTCAATCTTGTCTGTTTCCAACCCTCCAGCGCTTAGGCTTATACATAAAAAACAGAAACAAAAGATGATCCTAAATCTAGCATTAAAAACCAAATATTTACACTGTGGTCAATTTACTCAAGATTCACTTCTGAGGGATCTTCACAGACACGGACAATGCTATTTTTTAAAATTCTCTGGTCAATAATGAAAACTGGGACTGCCAAGAAATACGTAATTCAGCCTTAACCCAAACTCTCTGACTTCATGCTAAGCTTTTATAAAGAAGTAAGCCAAACAATTACAGCGTAACATTTAAGAACTAAATCTATGTGTAATCTGTCCCTGGCTAGCCACCTTCTTTCAAAAGGGAAAAAAATACACCCCAATTAAAACTCCTCTCAGCACACAGCTGTAACCATGGCACTGCTACCACAAGGTTTCAGCAAGTTTCCCAGCTGCTGGCGTGTTCTGCATCAACTAGGTCGCAGGGAGTTTCCCCTCAGTCACTTACATTGCATCACATGCTGTCAGAGTCAGGGTCACATGAAAAAAAAAAAAAAAATCTGATTCCAGCTATTTTTCACCACAATTTCAATTCTTTCACTCTAAGAACTGAAAACATAAATTCAGTTCTGGAGAAGTAAAGCACATAAACTCTGCAATGCAGACTTAGGCGGACTTCAGATGTGGGTAGATGACCACGAGGGGATGCAAAGCCTCCAATTTAACAAGCCAAATCATTCCACTGTGAGCAGTGAAGGCAGAACAAAGTGGTTACTGTATGACCAAGACTATACAAGATTGCTTTATTCCTGTTTGTGTTGAGATAGTCACTTGTTTAAAACCACTACCTCAAATATTTCGAAAGCCCAGTGACCTCACCTAGTCAGTTGGAGTCAGTCTATGGAAAACTCATTCACAACTCTGCCAAGAGCCCTCCAAAGACAAATCAGGCAGGGATGAAGAAAGGGAACACTGATCCTTCCTCCCCCCCTTCTTCTGCATATGACATTGCTTCTCAATATTTCACACATCAATACTATTTCAATCTCAGTTATTCCTCTGCAAGAACTACTGTACAGATGCACAAGTCATAACCAATGCCAAGTCAGAAATATACCAGTAAAGCCAATAACTTCCTATTTGCAGGATCCAGACAATATCAACTACTGTCTACCTGTTTGTCCATTGGCTTCCTTGCAGTGGCTTGTTTACAGCCACTCCTCAAGTGCCAGTGAGCCAAAGAAAACGTCTTTAATGCAGTTTTGCTGCAGTATCAGCCCTTCGCCTGTGGCTGACACAATTAGTTATGACCACAGTTATTTTTCTGTTATGGCTGTGATGAAGCATGGTGGTGTCACCCAAGCTCAAAGACCCACAAACTCACCCTTGAGAGTCTTTCACATGTGTCTCACCCAGTATCTTGGGACCATAAACAAACTTGCACTGAAGTAAAAGCTGTAAGAATTAAAACTGGTTACTTCTGTTCTAGCTCACAGAGACATTTTCCAGTCAAAGTATCTAAAATCAACAGGTACTTGTCCAGCGTGGCCTTACACAGTTTTTCCAAATAAAACTATTGGATGAAAATCTCTCTCTGGATATTCTAATTTAATTATAAATGTATTTTGTATTTGACCTAAGTATTATATGTGCCTTCATATATGAAAAAAAAGGAGAAAGCTGAGGGATAAAGAATTGACCATGTGCAAGAAGCTGGGGAGAAGATAAAGGGGGATAACCAATTTAGACAACGCAGTCAGCATAGGGAGATAAATTATACCCCCGTTGTTACACAGAAATGTCCCAGTCTATGCTAGGAACAGCAATACAGAAATCAGCACATATGCATTTACTCCCCATGGCTAGCAGAGGATGACAGTGGGTTGAAAATAAAGCAATAAGGTATCTGGAAAGCTGAGTCCTGGCTTGGATGATTTTTTTAAAAGAAAGAGACCAGGACATGAACAGTCATGCCCAATGGTTAGGATCAATGTCTGCAACTTTGGATGCAGAACAAAGACAGGAACTGAACTAGAAAACGAGGTTAAAGTCAGAATATAAGATAAAGGAAAGGACAAATACAACACAGAACAACAGCCAGAAGCTCAACTGTTAGGGCAAAAAAGCCACCTTTAACTCAGCTTTCATTACCAAAACCAGTAACTCAACATGCTCATCCCCATCTACCACTATTCAACTGTAAGGCCAGCTCACCTTGCAACTGCTTCAAGTCTCAGCTGAGGGGCAGCTGGTTTTAAGACCAAGGGTCACTGCCATTGTTTAAAGAGAAAATACTTCACTTGTGAGGGAAAGGAAGGTGAGTGATTTTGACTGGCATATTGCACTTGGCTTTATAAGAAATTAATTGTAGTTGTTTAATCCTGTTTGTTTTTCTTTTGGGAGATGGCTACAGATGGCAATTTTCCAATCCTCTACAGAGTGGGTGCAGCTAGGAAAGACCAATATGTTACTTAATTTACCAGTGCATTTCGCAAGGGCAAGTTATGGGTAAGCCTGAGTTTAGAAAAATATAACAGGGAAGCATATAGCATTTTACATATTAATTTTTATAAGAGAGAGGTGGAGGGAGTAGCAATAGGTTTGGAAGACACACATGGTCTTCAGGGAAGCAAGAAGACTCTGCTGTCAACAGGCACGAAATCTGGGGGCTGCATGCAGAAAATGGGTGCACCCACAAAGTGCGAGGACGCACAAGAGGAGGAGGCTGACTCAGCAGCTGTGCAAGTATCTTCCACAGCTACAACAAGAATTCTCATTCTTGGAGGATGACATGTTCTCCTGGCACTGTAGCTCTCTGAAAACCCAATTACTCCATCCAGTTTGATCCATATTAGGTATGCCTCGGTGATGGATAAGCTTGGCAATAACTCTATCTGTAAGAACTCTCATCAGAAGAGTGAGCCCCCAGCAGCAAAAATAATCAAAAAGCAGGCAGGAGCAAGGCTAATCCATTTAAGCGAGACTAAAACAGCCTTTATTATTAATAATAATAACAAAAAAGCTTAAATAGTGATGCTAGAAATTATCTGTGTCGGTCAAGCAAAGCACAGATCATGCAGCTACTGAGTGTAACCAGATCTGCGGGCAAGGAAGGAAGAAAAAGAGAACGGGAACTGAGGATACTTGGGAAAAGACAATACACTATCAGCTCTCTGAGTCTCTCAGCATTTCATTGGCTTCACCCCATCAGCTCAGAAATCAAAGAGCTTCAAGCATCAGACATTTGCGTCTGCTCCATCTTCATCACAGCCAGACACAGCCCTGCGATTAAAAGAATGAAGAAATAAGGAGCTTACAGATTCACTTTCCTCAGCTGATACGGTGACTCACAGCACCGAGGTATCGATCCACAGGTCTGGCCTCTGCCGATAACTACACGCCATGGGGGTTAATTTAACTCCCCACCACCTGGCACTGCCTCAGACACTTTGCAGGGAACAGTTATAAATTATATTGCACTCCAAAGGTGCAGAGCAGGAGAGCATTTTTTCAGCACATTTCTTTTGTTACCTATCCTCCTGCAAATAGATCTGCTTTACCGCATCCAAGTCTCATTTGTTTTCTTCCGGAACTTATATCACAGTCATGTACTCTAGCACAAACTGCTAACAGGACACTGTAAATTAGAGTCACAGAAAGGAAAAAGGGTAAAAAAAAAAGAGTAGACTTCCAAAGCAGCCAGTCATTTTTATCTAATATGCCAGAGTACAGACATGCATGCGCACGCACGCATACACACCAGGGAAAGCAATTTCTGCAAGGACACTTAAGTAAACGTACAACTAATCTTCATCTTATAGAAATGCTGGTGATTTTAGAAATAGCGGTACCTTGGAAGAGTGTAAGAGTGAAAAGTGAAAGGACACAGGCAGAATTTGTTATAGTGATAGCTCCTCCACTTCAATATGGCAGTGTTGCATATAGCAAAGGGCAATTTGGAAAAAAGAAAGATCAAAGCCTCCTCATTTTAAAACTTCCTTCATCCAGTCCTAACTTGTACCTGGTTTACTGATAACAAACCCTCTAAGGTCAACCAGACCTGGGATGAAACCAGTTCAATCCTTGCAAACTTTCTGATTGTGCGAAATAGTTGTCTGAGTTTTACAGATGTGCATCACGGTATCTCTCAGCAAAACTTCTGGTGAATATAATCTCATGGCAGAACTGAACATCTGACTACCCATGAAACTCTATGCTCCTAAAATATTAACCATCAGATTTATGCTCACCATCTTTCCTAAAATCCCATCTCTTCCATTCAGCCTATGTACAAGCTACTGCATGAATCTCACTGATACCACTCTATGTTTCTGAACCTAGGTAAACATTTCCCTTGGATATTACATGGTAAAGCAACTGTTACCATGTGCTTTCAGTTGTAGCAACCTGTGAAATGTTAAATTGGTACATGGACAAAAAAGTTTACCTCTTCGAGGGTGGGCGATCTTCCATCCTTAATTAAGAGTCCGAGGAAATAGAACTTTGTGTTTGGTTTCTTCCTCTTTTTGTTTGTCTAGTGGTTTGTTGGGTTTTTTGGTTTTGTTTTGTTTTTTTGTTTCTTAAAAAACACAACTTAGCCCATGCATTTTCTCTTTAATTGTAGTGATAACCAGATCCTTTAACCAAGTTATTGTATTTTCAGGTATTTCTGCAGTTTATGAAATCCTCTTCCTCCCATTTCCCTGGCACTCAGATATGAGCTCCAGCTTAAAATTTGAGAATTACAACAGAAATTGCCAGATACCAGTATTTTACACTGGCATTTCAGCTTTTGAAATGCTTGGGGTTAGAAGCATTAAAAAATGAAATTCTGTTTTATGCAGTCTGTTAGCCCTGCCTGCAGCCCTGCCACAGAGGCTTAGCTCAGAGTATAAAAATTCCCATATTCCTGAATCAGTGAGAAACTGTATAGCCCGCTCCTCTATCTCTGACAGTAGTCAATACTAGAAAACTTAGATAAGAGTGCAAAACCACATGGAGCAGACTATTACAGAATATTCTGCACACAGTGTAACTTCTTCCTTTCCCCTTACTCCTTTAATTTCAAGTGCTGTGCAATATCTTTAAGGATATAAAATTCTTTCTTTACCATCAGTGATGATTGTTTCATGAGCAGAGGTAACTAACCACACCTGTCTGAAAGGGAGAACAGGACTTCTATCTTGTAGAGAGTGACTACTGCTCTCCAGACTCCTGAGCTAATATGGCTTATTTCACTTAAGGTATGTCTGCAATTAAGAGAAACTTAGGCAAGGTAAGCCAAATTAAGTACAGGTGTAAGTTTAAGGTGCATTAACTAAGGAATTCCCATACAGATGTTTTCAGTCAGAAGTCAAAACGAGTCTAAGCAAGCTAATGAGAACTCAGAGCAATTTATTTCTTCAGAGTGGTGAAAGGGTTTAGTGAGTTCTAATATATCTGAAATTCAACTCTTATTATTAACTTGGTTTCACTTAACCAAGTACTCCTGGGTAGACAGGCCTGTGAAATCTGTATGTGACAGACCTTGCTGAACCTTTACAAGTCACTCACGCACTCGTGATTCTCCTGAACGTGGCATGTGAACAAATGGAGAAAAACACTAATTCATCTTTGCATGTAATTTTGTCAGATCCTATGCAGGCACTCACTTGCTCAGGGCTGAGATTTGCAAGTAGCAGACAGAAAAAGGAGACACATACCTCAGCTTGAGATTTTGGCAATCTTCTGCATATAAGCATGTGTAAAATGCAGCATAACAGCCTTTTCATTTCATCTTATTCTGATCTGTGATGCTTTTAGAAATCAAAGTACGACATTTGTGCATTTCGTGATTATATTTTATTGACAGAAGAAGATATAATAGTTACATCTAATGTATCCCTAAGGGTTGATAATTGCATGTAGATTGTATTCCGGGACGGGAGATCTGACATAAATGCATCTAAATCTCTGAAATAGACCGAAATGTGATGGGCCGGAAGGTAAAGGCAGGGGAATGATGCATAAGGTATGAATATAATATGCACTTTCATTTCATCATTTCCAGCAAAATTTAATAGTTACATTCACTCACTGTCCCACTACAGTCTCCTCTCAAAAGTATATAGGCAAACAAACAAAAAGAGGTAATGAAGACTGTGAAAAAAAATGAGTAGCGCTGGGGCTCTGTAATTTCTATAAGGAGACAAAAAGTATTAGCTTATGAACTCGATCTCATTCACAACCACCATTTTCTGAGCATGGACTACAAATCAGAACATTATCCCTCTGGCTTTGAAGCATTTCATTAGGCAACCACAGCAACTGGAAATATCACTGGTCAGTCACGCTGCTGCCTCTTCCTGGCTGGTGGAAAGCTGCAGAGTGAACAGGCATAAGGGCAGGAGGGACACATCTACCACCTGATGGTTTGATTCTCAGACTGGTGCAAAATGGCTTTTGCAAGGACACGCCAAACACCTAGGAAAGCAAGCACTTGTCTTTTTAATTGACTGCACAATGAAGTTGGGGGTGAAAGGAGCATTGTGAGACATAAATGGAGAGTAAAGTATCACTGGGGACTCAAGGAAAGACCCAACCCCTTGGAATGGAAAGCACTACCCTCTCAGCTATACAGGAAGGGTTAGATTTAATTTCTCAGTGCCAAAAGTGGTATAATACAGAGATGACAACTAAATTAGTTTTAACCAGTTATCCTGCATATTAAAAACTGTGCAGCTGCATTTAGCACCAAAGTCTTTATGTGGAAATTCACCTACACACTGTACAGAATGAGTGTATGCTCACCTGCCAGAATACTGAAGGAAAGCCTACTGAAGTCAACAGGCGTCCAGATGCAAAACATGGTGCGTCTACAGGTGAGTGGCAATTCATCCCATGCCACTCCAGAATTCCATATATTCTCCTGAATGAAACCAAGAGGCTTTTCAGATTTTGCTCCAGACCAAGCAAGAAAACTCCTAAGAGCTGCCAAGTCATTTAGTGCCCAGGAATCTCGCCTAGTCTCAAAAAGTGAAGTCCAAGCTCTGGTTTTAGTTCAGGGAGAGGAAGAAACTGAATTGTGTTCTATTACATCGCAAGTGACAGCACTGAACATAGAAAGGAGCCTCTTGAATTTTACTTGAAATTCCTCCCTGGAAACAGGATACTATTCCAATGAAAGTTTCCATAGGGCAAAGCATTTCTGTTTGTCAAACCATCACTTTGTAAGTATTTAGTTTTCCCAAAATGCCTTCAAGTAGCTTCAGGTACAAGATTTCAGAAATGTCCTGTTGCAGTCCCTGTTTCACTGTCTGTGCCACACTGCCCACCAGACTGAAAAGCAGCCTACAGCAAGCACATGAAAGATCAGGTGTGAAGACAAGTGCAGAGTTTTGATCTAGCAAATAAAACTGTGAGTTAATTCTGTTTTCAATTCAAGGGATTTAAGATAGATGCAGGTTTCTTCAATTTCAGCAGAATGTGTATCACCATGTTTGCTGCAACTCACAAACCAATATATTACAGCACTGTTAAGAGAATGCTTGGGCTTCACTGTCAAAAATGTTTTTGTCTGTTGCATTAACACTGAGAGATTTAAAGGTGATTTCTAAGTGCAGAGATTTATTTTTTCCTTACAGTATATTACTCAGTGTCTTTCAGCCCTTGCAATTTACAGACCCCTGAAGGCATTTTCCAGGGTAGGTGCAGAGCCTTATAAGCAAGCCTGAGTCCACAGTCAATTGATTTTTCTTAGTTGCTTTTAACAGACTCCCACTGCTCCCCCTCAATTAGCACATGGGTCCCCAAGGGCTGCTGACTGCAGCTTGAAGGCTGCTGCTCTGCCACAGCAAGCCGGTTCAAGGGTTGTTTACACAGAACACAGCACTGACCTGATGCTGGTGTGGGAAGCTGTACACCTCTACCACGTTCAACAAAACCTGTGGCAGCACAGCAGAGAAGGCAGTCACAAATTGGGCCAAGTCAGAAATCTTTTTAAACATTGTACTTCTGGAATTGTAGTTTTGGAAATACATATAAGTTACAAATTAATAAGCATCGAGGATCATGACAATCAGAGCATATCCTGTTCTGATTAAAAAAAAATCCTTTGAGAAGAAATAACTTGTCGAACCATCTAGGTTTTTTTCCTGCAAAAGCTTATGCTAAAAAAGCCTCAGCTAAACAAAGAAGAATGGGAGCTGAGGCCCAAGTGAAGCATCATCTCCGCTCTATGCACATATAACAGCATTAGAAAGCTGCTGCCACCTATAGTTAACCGCCGGCTTTATCCACCCAGATCCCTTAAGAGAGGGACGCAGCTGCCTAATTGGCTCATACAACATTCGAAGGTGAGCCAAAACATTTTCCCAGTTGATACACACCCACTTCTTATTATCAAAGCAGCTTGTCAACATGCCTACAAAATAATGCCATGGGAAAAGAGCAGAGGTTAATCTTTAAAAGGGGCACGACAACCGATGAAGATTCACAGCTGCTGCGTCTGGCAGCCAGTCCCTACAAAGCAGGTCAGCAGCTCCACTGGGAAGACTATGGTCAGGCTGGCGGAGGGGTCATAAAATAGACTCTCCCGTCTCAAAATCACTGTAATCAACTCTGACTAAGGAAAAAGCAACACCAGAGCTGCTGAGGCACTCAAGAACAACAGGAGGACATCAGGACAAGAAAAAAATAGAAGGGGGCAGCACACTAAGTATGCCTAGAGTCTCAGCTGGGAGCCTCAACCTGTGCTTCCAAAGACAAAGTAACACAAAATAAGTCACCAAAAAGCCCAATCACTTTAATTTGTCCTTAAGGGCTGCAAGTGTCATAGAAAGGAAATCCAGGCAAAGTATGGAAATTACCGAGCTTCAAAACACTGTATTGTACTGAGACAGAGACGTTTCAGAGGGAATCTGGTAAAGGAGACACCTTTGGAAGAGAACCGCTCTGCCTTCAAGCAGCTTCTGGCAGAATTCTGCCCTGTCCCAACTCCTTTGGCAATTTTATTGTGAGATAATGAAGGAAAAAAAAAGGCAGTCCTTAACTATCAGACGTACAGCAAAAGATTATTTTAAAACATGAGAAGACCAAGAAGAGGGGAAGCAAGAGGAGTTCAGGAGAGCCCAGTGCTGCTGAAGAATCAGCTGCTTGCTCACTCTCTCATCACCTCCCTAGGCAGACTGTTTGCTGCAGGTACCACGTACTGAGCACATGGCCTACAGACAAAGCAGAAGGGTGAGGAGCTACATTTGAACAAGAACAAACAATGAGGAAAGCTGCCCAAAACCTTCAGTTGCACCAATCTGGTGTTTCCCAGTGATTTCCACTGTCAATGGAAGAAAGATGTGGTGATCTTCTGCACGCACCGTTTGCCTACTCAATTGTTACTGCTCATTCAAGCTTTGTCTTTCATACACTACCCCATATTTCACCTGTCAGAATGGGGGAGGAATCTGATTAGCTAGAAGCAGTTTAAGCAATAAGGGCACGGTAGACTGAATTTCTGGGCAGCAAAAGGCCACCTTGGGTACTATGACGAGATATTCACTATCTGATTGCATAGATTAAGGAGGGACCTGGCTCTTTTGTCTCTTCAGCGTGTGTACAGCTCCCATCAGCATTAATGCAAGCTGTGTACAGGCACTGTGAGCCTGCCAAACAAGTAACAAACGGCAGCTTTTCATTCAGCATACATGAGCAAAAAGGGGGCACAAGACACTCAGCTATCTATTGCAAGCACCTGACAACTATTTAAACATTGAGTCAAATCCAGGAGTTTTACATAACAAAATGATATAGAAAACATTCACTGGGAAAGCAACAAGAATACGATACATACCCTGCCGCCTGTTTCTAAATGGAGAGGATAGTTCCAAAATGATGTACGATAATATAAATAACAAAAACCCAAGACTATGTGGTTTTTCTTTTTTTAAAGATTGCCCAGGGCATAAATCCTCAGACTTAAACTAAGCCAAGCTCTCATGAGACTAGTATAAATGATGCATCTTCTCCTCCAAACAGAATATTCAATTTTTTGGCCTACACATTAGGTATAAATTTGGAATAAAGGTATAACCACTGTCATTTAAAAAAAAAAAAAAAAAAAAAAAGCACCTCCAAACCAGCAACCAACCATCTAAAAAACAAAGCAAAGATTGAAGTGACTCCCCATCTTTGAGTTGATATTCAGACACACATTACAAAAGGAAACAAGAATTTCTCAGTCTCTAAGATGTGGAAAAAGAACAACCATATTTCCTAGAGCAGCCTTTCCTGGGAAATGTCACTCATTTACAAGGAAGGTTTGAGCAAACATCCACAGCACAACCTGACACCAGTAGAAATTTGTAGGGGCTATCAGCCAGACAATCAGCATCAAGGACTATCACGCAGAACCTGAAAACCAGGAGCAGCCAAACCAGCATTTTGTTCATTTTGTGCCTTGCAGGTGGCCTAGGCTGCACGTAATGATTTTTATGCGCAATTTCCACTCCTGTTCCCCATCCTGGGGCTAGGAGAGAATGTTACCAATTAAAGGAGCAAATATCAATGGTTCTATGCTGTAAAAAGAGACATAACTACTAAAACTTGCAGTTTCATGCTACACAGAAAAGTATTTCCTCAAATGACAATAATAGTAGAAATAACAATACAATGCTGTGTAAGTTTATTGAATACAATACATTCTACAAAGCCCTAGATAGCTTGTTAAATATTTAACAAACACAAATATTTAGTATTTAATAAGAACTAAATATTAATGAAAATAAAAAGTAATAGGCATTTTTCTGATGCTTCCAAAATGAACTCCAGTCAAATTATGCCCATCTGTAAGAGATACCAGAAATGCTGCTCAAAACTGGGGCATCCAAGATGTTAAAAACTGATTTAAGGCAGATGCTGGTAATTTTTTCATCAATTCATAGTTATTTTAACAGTGGCTAAAGTTAATTGAAACAAATTCTTAATAAATAGTAATAGATTTACCTTCCCACCCTCAGGGGCTGTTGGAAGGATTTGTCGATATTTGCTCATAGCTTTCAAGTTGGAAATACTGTATGAAAGCAGTTATAATATTCTTACAGAACCCTTCTTTAGCAGTTTACTCTTGTCTGTAATTAGACAGAGTGATCAGATTATATTTTATATTACAGTAGCACTTTCCTTTATCAACATTCAGCAAGTGGCACCAGCAGGCACCTATGGCCCTTTAATGACTTTATTGTTTTTCAGTTAGCAAGCATCAAATAATCATATCCACAAAGAAAATTAAGCAACCTGCAGGTATACACACGGCGAAAAGCAAAATGTTCCCCTTCTTAAACTGATTGAGCTTTGAGAAATTAGCTAACAAAAATAGTTTAATAATGAAACAGATGCTCAACACAGCTTGGCTGCTTTATCCACAAATAGCCCTGTAGGAAACTTCCCACCCTTGTTCACTCCACTAGTAAAGTTGGTGGCAGACTGCAGAGCAACCTTCCCTTTTCTTTCTCACCTCCTGGAAGTGACAGGCTGTGTTTCACAAGTTCTTGCCATATATTTTCTCTACACGGTCCTCCCTCAAATGGAGTTGAAGAGGCTTATTTCTAATGGGGACTGGCGATCTCCTGCCAGTACTATAGTAACGGGAAGGAAACAAATAGCAAAAAGGACAATCAGACTGGTTCTCAGTGTGTATTGAAGGATCCAGTGTCAGAAATTATATTCTCACTGCCTGCTCTATGTCCCTGACAGAAACAATCTTAGCAGGAGAGGAAAGGTTCCTGAGAAATACATCAGCAGCAAAATTACATGAGGTTTGTGTCTTCGGAGAAGATGGGCTCAGTGCTGATTGCTCTTGTGGGATGAAGACAGTACAGCTGCTCTTGTATTAGCTGCTCAGGGTCATACGCTTCCACCTACAAACTCGCTGCTCATGGATACACACGGCACAGGATCTCTGGCCATGAGAGGCCAGTGGGAGCCTGAAATGGCATTCCATCACTAGCCTATATGTGACCGATGGCCTTGCATGGCCTGCATTTCTCACCGTCCTGCTGTGCCTGGCTGCGGAGGCTTTAACCAACCAAGCGCTAAACAGACCAGGGAAAGATAAAAAGAATGCACTTCTCTCATCTTTTTTTTCCCCCCCTCCCCTTTCCTCCCTCCCAGGCTCTGAAACATGCACACTTTCCGTATCACGTGACAAGAAAGGCCAATCCGCGATATGTAAAAATGGGAAGGAGCTTCACATTCTGCTGTATATAAATCTCTGAAGATCATGTGTGTGGGATACAAATAAAACCTCTCCACCTGAGTCATTTTTAGCAGAATCTGACCGCCAGTGCTTTAACGCAGCAACAAAAAAATTAAACATTTCTGAGGCAGCTCAAATAATAGCCTTGCAGGCTGAATGTGATAGATCTTCTATTCCAATTCTACACCTCTCTTCTCTTGGTCACACTACGAATGCAAGAGGGAGGCTGCAGGGTATTTGTTTCCAGCCATCAATAATAAGTGAAGTCTGTTTCAATTCCTCTAAACCAATCAGCTGAAAAAGATTAAAAACAGCTACCATTTGATGCTACTGTGACAGGTCCAGGAGAGGAACTGAACACGGCTGAAATATTTATCTTTCTGGAAGACTTTCACTGATTCAGGGAAGCAACATCACCAAAATACGCAAGCATGATGGTCCAGGGCAGAACTAGGTTTTGGACCTGCTGCAGAGCAGTTCATAACAGCCATGTTTCCCCAGCTTTAAGATTAAAGACTCACAGAAAAGCTGGGGCTACTAATTTCCAGCTTTCCTGCTAATCCACCAACTAAGACTAGAAGAACACTGAATCATCACTGTTTCAACCCAAGGCACAGCTTGAAATGTGTCACTTTTGCAGCCATTTTAGTCCCAGGCCAAATGGCATGGTCACAATTTACATTCACTCTCACTAATGTAGAGCTTTAAACAGGGGTTTTCCAGCCTTACATCAGTGTCAGCCCATTACTAAGGGAGCACATAGCAGTCAGGAATTTAATGGATTTAAAAGGGCGGATGTATTGATGGCTGTGAAGTGGAAACTATTTATCCTGTAGATACTGTAACAGCTAAGACAGCTCATTATAATTTATTTGTATCAAATGCTAGTCTAGGGAAGGACTGGCAGCTGCAGGTTCTGTTCCTGGAAGAGATGTGGAACAGAGGTGCCACGGGGGCCTGCTGCTGCAGGCATGGCTGCTGGGGGGGACCAACACCTGGGAACCTGCCCTTGCACCTTTTACCTCTGCTAACCAGGAGTCCCTCTCTGAGTAAGGCAGACACATAAATATGCCTTCAGGTCTAGTCTCCAAGCTGTGCTACGTGGCTTTCTCCATGCACTGTCATGTATGGCTGCATGGGCCAGGCTAGACTGTGGATTCCCATCCCAGGACAGGACAGAGATCGTCAGCAAGCCACTGTTCCATTTGGAAAGCACCACGCAGAAATACGTAGTTTAAACTAAAACTCACCACAGCCATTTTCAGTACTCTTGGACCGGCTGAGATGTCAGAAAGCTGGAATGCTTGCTTCCCCCTCCTGTCCTTGCCAAACCTCAGAAAATGACCTTGATAAAAATTTTTAAAAGGAGGAAAGATGGATTTTTCACCCAACTAGTAGCACATCCAATAACTATTGAACTGTTCTGGCTGGATAGGAGCCTGAGAGCATCTTAAAGCCCCTACCTTAGTGATTCCCAGTCTCCAAATTGTTTAGTTCTGTATAACCTTTCAACTGAATTATCTGAGAAAAAATTGAGAGATAATCCCAATGATTTCCACATAAAACCCTGCTAGGCCCCGTGAGCATTAGAAAACTGGGGTGGGAATGAGAGGGAGGGAGGGAGGAAGACAGTAAATACTGCACATTTCATTTTCCTTCAAGGACTACAAAATTTATAGTTCTCTCTTAGTTTTGTTTTTTGGGTGGGGTTTTTTTTTTTTCCCCCCTAAGAATTGTTTACTCTGCTTTGTTATCAAGCCAATTAGGATGCAAACCTACCTCCTGCCTGCACAAAAAGATGTCCACAGGCAAGCGGCAGACCTGCTGTTTCTCATTCCATGCAAAGCATGCTGCAAGTCAGCATTCTCTATTAGATGCTCTTTCAGCAATAACCCCAGTACTGGCTTTCCCTGAAGCTACAATTTAATGCTTTTTGACCACGGAAACACTTTGTTTTTACATGAAAATATTTAATAGTTATCTAGTAATCAATACTTACAAGTTTAGGCAAATGCCTCACCTCTCAGGAAGAAAGGGATGCTAATTTTGAGAACTCTCAAGTACGTGGCATTCAGAACATGTCTCCACAGCGTGCCTTGCCTCTCGGTCAGCAGTCTCCCTGAAGCCACTGAAGCTGCCACTGACACCCTCTCCAATTGCAAGACACGTGTGTCAGGTTAAAAGCTAAAATTAGAGGTGTGTGTGGACATACTGTGATGTTCAGGTCAGTTCAATGCTCTTCAAGGCACCAAAATTCATCAACACCACCTCTCGCTAGCCTACAAGAAGTTGTTCTAGAAGGAACTCGATACAAAAACACTTTATGCTTTAAAGCTGCTACTAGAGGTACCAAGACTTTAATTCTCATGTTACTAAAAAAAAGAAGCCCTTCCACTTTCCCATTCTTGGCTGTTAACTTTCATTTGTTTAGATGCCAGCATAGTACGCTTCATAAAAATTAACACTTTTTTTCTTTAAACACTTACAAGCTTATTTTCCTCTTGCCTGTACCAGCTGTTTATCTCCTGACTTGATGATTCTCTTTGGAAATGTGAGTTGACATCTGGGTATGAGCGGATGCTGTAAATTGCCAGCATTTCTGTCTACTTATGCAAGCAAAGATTAGTTCCTCCAACTAGAGTAGCATCTCTCCTAAGAATGCTAACATTTTGATACATAAGAACCTTCTTCTTTCACTGCTATTACCCCATTCTTTTCATTCAAGTACCTTTTTCTTTTGCTGAAGGCAACGCAGTGCATTAAGGCACTAGGCAATACAAATAAACATAATTTAAAGAGAAAGCATTCCAGGAAGTTTGTTTTGTCACTTTCAACAGGCAGTAAGGAGTAGGTGTGAATGAGGTACAGACCCCGGAGCAGGTGAGAGGACACAAGATGAAGCAAATCCATGGGCTCTGCCTAACTGAGCTCAGCAGCCGAGGAAGCCTCTGGTCTGGATCCAATTCTTTCCCAGGATAGAAAAAATAGGAAAGGGAGAGGCAGCTCCACAAAGCACCAGGTAATTCAATGTGACTCCGGCTTGTTCATTTGACCTATCAAAGGAAAATACTCCATATTTGTTTCCCCTCATGCTCACTTTTAGCTATTTTTCATGGCTTTTACAATGTCAGGTATCCCATGCTTGAATAACAGCAGGGGACATACACATAATGCCTATTCCCATACCTCATGCATTCCCACGGAACTTTACAGAGTATAGGACAGTTCCTGTGTCTTCCAACACACAGGAGAATGCACCTTCTCCATCCTCTTAAAGGATGACATATTGTGACACTGGCAAGACAACACATGAAAGGTATCACAGCGCCAAAGGCTTCCAGTTAAACTGTTCCTCCCTGAGCCATCTGAGCCTGCTGTTAGCAGGATGGTAAAATCAACAGATGCACCTGGGCTATACTACACACTACTCATCCTATTTCAAGCTTTAAAGGTTAAAGCCAACACCTTAAATTACATGAGGAATGGCAGGCATGGAACTGAAGTGTCACATGCTCCCTTGAGAGAAATGTGTCTCAGACAAGGAACAACACTGTCAAAAGCAGTTTTACACATAATCCTTGCAGACAGAAAATCAACACTTTGAGGTTTATTCCATGACTCTTGGATTTGGGAGAATCAATGGGTAACACAGTGGTCTCCCAAATACAAAATAGTAACTATTTTTCATAAGCCGAGAGCGGATTTTTTTGTGTACTAAATTAAAACTGTCAAAACTTTTTAAATGCTTCCACACCCAAAGCAGGGAAAACTCTGGAATTCTTTGTACTTGGAAAAGCTTTCTGAGTTCTAACTCATAAATAATAACCCTGAAAAAAAAAAAAAAAAATCCCACCACAATGAGCAGAAAAGAAAGCACAGAGCAGCATGGAATAAGCTGTGTGATTGTCGTTTCTATTGAAGTTATTATTTATCTACCATTGGATATGGAGTATAGTGAGGAATAGAAATGAAGAAAAGGAGAAGGAAAGTGAGTTGGGTCTCTGCCCAGAGAAGGAGGATGCTATTTAGCTGAACAAGAATCAGCTCCACAGAAATGCTGATGGATGGCTGGGAAATAATGTGCTGTTATGAAGGGGGAAAAATACCATACATAAGTTTTATAGGCTGTTATATATGAATGTTCCCTTAGCCTCTGCTTAAAGGCAGCTTACCATTGTGGTGTTAACACTGGTGAGAAAAGGAGCTGATGCAATCAGGCCTTCTACCCACTATGAGTATTCATTGCCATTTTTATAAATTTAGAGTGGCAGGAGCTCTAGCTATTCCCTTTGCTACAGAAAGGACTGCTCCAAATGCTCAAAGCTCAGGCCATCACATCTTAGAGTATCCTTACAAACTTGTTTTCCACACCTCAGGAGGAAAGCCAAGTACTACACAGACATCTAGAGACACTATGGGAAACAAAAATCATGACCGCTTAGGATTAAATGTACGCAGGTTATGGTACAACATAATAGAATAAAATAGTTTTGACGTAAGGAAAAGGAAAGCAAGAGGCACACTTTGCTATTAAATTACATAAACACTGCTCTGATTGAACTGAGACTCCCCTATCAACAGATCAACTTGCTTGCTCACTTATCTCCTCCTGCTTCACACTGATCTCCCACACACTCTCTCTTCCAAAACAGCCTCCCTTACTCATTTAGCTTGTTCAACCATACAGAGGAAAATGTTTCTGAAAATAAACCAGTTCTGACATTATTCTGAGTTCTTGTTTTACCCAACAGCCCAAGTTACTGCTCCATGCAAAGTAAAATATTCAGATATGTTCAGAAGTCCAGGTAGATTTGTTTGCATGATGTGTTATTTGAAGAAGGGCTAAATTATTTGTGATTCTCAAAGCCCAGGAGACATAATCAGAGGAAGCACCACAGACACAAACTGTTCATGGAGCCTCTCTCATGTATTACGCTTGTCCGTTGCAAGCTTGCTGGTCACACTGTTATTTTTCCATTTTGTTTTTGCACTGCTTACCTAGAGATGAGTATCGTTCGAGCAGAGATCAAGAAATGTCTCCAGGAATGCACACAACACAGAAAGAAACAGGAATTTTAGTGCTTTCCCTACTTGTTCAGTGTCCCTTCCCACCTCGCTTGTAGCCACGCTTTCTGACAGCAGTTTTCCATAGATGTTCTATGACCTGGCGCTTGGTGCAACATAGACCTGGGATTTGCTAATGCATGGAACCACTTGGAGAAGTGAGAGGAAAAAATCCTTTTTGAGCACAGGCAGCTCTGGCTCTCTTCTCACAGGAGACAGCAAAATGAAGGATAGTGAAGGAAACTGGGGGGAAAAGGAAGACGATTCCAAGGAATCAAACTGCAATGCCACTGACATTCACCTCACTCTTCTGCTTATGCCAAATAAAGAGAGATGGAATAACAATCCTGACCCAAGGACTTTATTGCGTGGCTTGAAGTTGATAAAAAAAGAGCAAGAGTCCACATACACCTCTGAACAGGGTCCAGCAACTAACCACTTGTCCTCCAACAAGACATGTACACAAACCACAATGGAAACTCCTTGCTGAACACACAAGTGGTGATCCTCTCTAGATTTTCACTACAGGTGTAGGTATCTCTTCTGTGCCTATGTAGTCCCCACTGCAATAGGGTACTGATCCTAGGTAGGTGACTCTGCAGACCTTCTGTAGGTGGTCTGTGCCACAGCCTGCCCTAGAGCAATCTCATCCAGAACAGAGCTTGCAGCCCATGTTGGCTCCCATTGCCTCAGCCAGTAAGGTGATCACCAAATGTACAAAGACTGCTCCTCTGCCAAGAAACAACCCCATTCCTTGCAAAGCACTTGGTATGTCACAGGACTGTAATTAAAAAGTATAAGCATCACTGCCTCCTGTTTTATTTGGTATTATATGGATTGAGGGGCAACAAGGAAGTTCTCCATTACTAATAAGAAAAGTAACTAAAATCCCTGAAAAGACCTGACAGCTCACCAACACAGGGCAAAGCTCCATAGGAACAACTGTCCCCATGGGAACTGGTAAGTACAGTGCACAAGAAAATGAGAACTGTTTGAATTAACAGGGAACATTTGCTCTAAATAAAAGCTATTTTGAGGAATTAAAGCAAACAAATGTCAGCTCCATGTAGCGGCGCGCTGGGATGTGATGTGCTGTAATGTGTTGTGACACTTCACTTCATAAATTAAAGCTCTTTTTTCTCCCCTGGGGGAAGAGAATTCAAGTGCAGTCAAGCACTTGCACTTGGAAGGTCTGCAGGCTTGACACTTACCCGTTTGTGACTCCACTGATCCCCCTGAGAGGGGACACCTTCGTGCCTGCCCTCTCGGCTCCTCCGTCCTCTCTTGGCCCCGGGAAACAGCCACACAAGAAGCCTGGAGCTCACAAGCAGACAGCAATGCCATCCCCTTACCCCGGCTGCCAAACTCCAGATAACGCTCATCAATCGACAAGGTGAAACCAGCTGATGTCACAGCCAAAACTCTTGGTCTGAGCTCACACTTGTTTTATATCCTACTTCTCCATCCAAGTACACATCCAAGTTCATTTGAGATATTTACTGTATGTGAAGCTACCAGTCTCACAAAGACTAACTGTGGAATGAGAAGGCCAAAACCCACCCACTTAGAATATCATCCCGCTTCAGCTGGCATGATTTACAGATGAAATGAGTGTGGGCTTAAGTGTCACTGCTCAGTTCTCTAGCACTACTGCTAAACTAAACCAGTCCAACACAAGGGCTGTAATGCTCCGTGAGGAAAGAAGACAATTCTGCTTTCCTGATGCCCAGCACAGAGGAGCACACATACTCATCATGGTTCTTTGTCATATGCAGGTCTTTGGGAAGACCTTCAAAAATAAAGAAGGAAACAAAATAAGAAAAAGACATGGAACAAGACAGTCTAAATGACCTCGTTCATTAACAAAAAAAAAAAAAAAAAAAGAAGAAGAAAAAGAAAACACCCAAGCACTACCACTCTCTTCAGAGCGTTCAGCATTTTCCAGTCATTGCTTGGAAGGTGCCAATAATGAGCTCAGAGCTGTAAAACCTACAGAGACGCCAAGGCAGTTCATTAATTAGATATGAAACCCAGAAAGCAAAAAGACACCATGAAATTTCACAAGTAGTCAACTTTAGCTCTTCTATCCCCTCTTATTTTCTGCATATAAAATCCAGAGAATAAAAGTCTTAAATTCATGTATTAACTCAAAATGGAGCCTGAGAGGGTTTTTGTGACTGGGCCCTGCAAAACAAGGGGTATAGGCAGCAGTAAGATGTAACAAAGCTGAGTCAGACGTAGTCACAAATCCCTTTTTAAGATCCTTGATATGCAGTTACCATTTTGCAGTAACGAAAACTGAGGCATGGCTATAACTGCAGCATAGCATGCAACTGCATCTCTTATTAATGCATTGAACATTAAAGGGTAAATATAACATGTCAAAGCTTGTTTCAAGCATGCCATTGTGTCCTTACAGTACGGCCATGGCAAATTCCATTTATATGAGGAGACCTAAGGCTGCCTCCTTGTGTGGTGTGCACAGCAGGGACACAGTTACCTGCCAGAAGCTGACACCTGGTGGGAAAAGATGCTCAGAAAGCAGGCTCTGCACCTTAGTATATCCACAACAGAACTTTGCCAAGCATGAGGATGCAATTGTGTTCTGGCTTGGCCAGACAGTTTGAGAGGCAGGACAGCCCCAACACACCACCTTGGAGGAGACCTCAGCCCTTGCCACCTCCTGGGTGCTCCTCCCACTGCTGGTACCTCCACAGCTGCAGGCTGGCACTGCCCATGGTGCTGAAGTCCCACAGAAACAAGCTAAGGATTCTAAGCCAATGAGCATAGCTATGACCTCTTACATTTCCTCCTTCCCCTCATTAATTCTCAGCCTGTGCAGTGCAATGCCAGATGGAAATTCCAGCATAAGTCCCCAAAACAGCATAGCCATGTCACAGAAGGTGTGTCCCTGAGTTCATTAGCCTTGTATCTCACCCACCCCTGTAGACCAATTGCTTCCAGTTTTGAAGCAAACCTGCCCACAACAACGTCACAAGTTTTCATATTATAAGATGTGGATGTGCTCTTTTTAAATATTATGGGGAGCCTCACCCAATACACCACCTCTGACTGAAAGTAAGAGCCCTTATCACATGATCTCCACAACGTCACTTCTATTTAAGTAGTTAGGCTGTTGGAACAATGAAAAAAAGCTTTCTGCCAAAAGCTACCAGATGTCTTTCTTATGCAGTAAAATGGTTTGTTAACTTAAGAACAACAAACTCCTTCAAAAAAGTCAACAGCACTATTCTGCTGTAGTTTGGCAGTAGCAGGACTATCCTTTTCAGTTGGAACACTGTGACTACCCACGCAGACAGGCTCACCAAAGAAAGATAGCTGCTTAAACCTGAAGCCTTTGATCTATTGCCTAAACTCTCGAGCAACAAGGGACACTTTGCTCCCACTTGTAAGCTCAGACCACTACTGGGCTCAGAGAGATGCATCCTCAGAGTTCTCGAGGGAACATTTCGAAGTTTTAATGGCTGTGGCAGCTGCTCTTTATAAGCTGAACGCAACGACACTTCATTTTTTAAATGGAGGCAGATTCTGATTTATAAATATGAAAATGGAATGTATGCAAAAGCACAACCCTTCTTCTCTTTGTGCATACACAATTCAGATAACTGAACTGATCAGTCACCAAACTGAGCTGAAAGTCATTATGCCGAAGAAAAGACCTTGCTTGCCTAACCTCAATCCAGAATGAATCTAAACCTCTACTTTCCAATCCTCTGAATATGAATAGGGACAGCATGAATACGCTGACAGGTCTTTTATTATAGCTAGAGGGTGTAGCAATAATTAAAACCCAAATCTTGTATGTATGCAGCTAAGACACTTCCCAAAGAAATACACTTGACTTTGTCTTTTTGCAAGATGAGGTTGACAAAATGACATTTTTTAAAGTCAGTAAGACAGCACAACGCCTGGGATTTCCACATAAGGGAAGCTTACAGAAATTGCAAAAGGGACGGATGACTGCTGTTATTCTCCAAACTTCCCTGCACTGGTCTGTGCATGTAACTGTGTGCAAAACAAAAGAGCTCAATGTTGCAGCTGAAATGTGACACACAGAGATAGGGAATTTCCAATTTATGGTTTCTTCAGCAACAATTCACTTCTACAAAGCCTGCACATCCATGCTTTCCAGAGAAAACAGCCAGCAATATACTGGCTTTTTGACCAGGTTGCTGTAAGAGCCCTAACACTTGCAGGTTTACTACTGCAATTAGGAGGTGAAACATAACCCTCCACCTGCATAATTCTAACTAATTTCTCAGCTGATCTTTTGAGGTCTGCAAAGAACACATTTATCACTGACCACTACGGGTAGCACAAGCAAGTGTGTGAAGTCAAAAGGGATATGAATTATTAAAATATCTGAACAATTGAGGTTGAAGGGGAAAAAACAGAGAGAAGAAAAGCTCTTTTTTAAACTAAGGAATGACAACATAGTTATTTTAAAGCACTCAAAAAGGTCTTTCCAAGGTTGAAACTAAAGAGAAAAAGCCTGCACATTGAGGGTTCTGGCAGACTTCAGATAAGGGCAAGGGTGCATGGAGATCATTAGCTTTGAGATGCGGCTCATCTCCTGTCCAGAGAGGCTTTTCCCATGAATTTCACCACTTTGCTGCTGTCTGGACACAAATCTGGAGAGAGAATATAAAAGCAAAGCAAATTTATGTCCGACTATTTCAATTCCAAATGTGAACATCAAACAGCAGCCATACAGACTTGCGTCTCAGACAGTGCTTTAGAAAAACCAGCTGTTTCCAAGGTCTCTGTTGGTCAAACTTATCCTCATTCTGCTTGGGAGCTGGTTTTGCACCTATCACTCTAGAAGACTTCACAGCTTTGTCTATGAGCTGCTTTCAGCATATTTCTGATCAATAAGAACAGCAACTTTTCCTGGCATAATAGCTTGCTTATCAACTTAGAAACGGCAGTGGGCTAATACCTGATGCTAGAGCAGTAGCTCTAGGCAGTATCTCAGAATGCCTCCTCGGGTGGTGTTTGCACAGACGCTTGCACTCAGCAGCTCACTCTGCCCCGGCCTAGTAGGTCACAAAGTTTTGCCATGCTGCTACAGAACTCATCATCTACATCCCACTTTCAAACCACAACCTCATATCTGCTGCTAAATGCAATACTTTTAAGGATAGTAACTGAATAGCCCATGTTAATATCAACTCCCCCTTTTGTTCGGCTCCTGAGGGATTCCAGGCAGCTGCTTAATGCTTGCCATCTCTAGGGATTTATATTTTCCCATATGCTACTGAACTGCAAGTTGAACAGTTGTGTTATACCACACATGCCTGGCAGAAGAATGATACATGATGGAAACTTGAATTATTGGCTGTCTTTTGAACTTTACTTTTTTCTCATTTTAAGAAGACATTTCCCCCGCCTCCCGCATCTGTCCTGCTCCTTCGTTTCATAAGAACACTGTTGCCTGAGTCAAGAGAGAACCTGTATTCGGTCAAGCAAATTGCAGCAGTGGGCAGCCCGGCTGGGGTCCTCATCACAGGCAAGCAGTTGTGTGCTGCAGAAGCTTTACCTGGGATTGCAGAGTACCCCTGCCAGGCTCCTATCAAGGCACAGAGGACAAAAAAGTATCTCTAATAAGCTCCATTTTCCTGAATTGTTGAGGAGGAGGAGAAAGAAAATCATTCCTGTAACACCTCTGGAAAACTTGAAGAGGTTATTGCTATGGAAACCGCTCCAGCAAAGCAGGTGCAGAAAAGGGGAGCAGCAGAGAGATGCACGGTGCACGGAATAGAAATTCTCAACACATGAAATTAAACCCTGCACACCTCTGGCAATGCAATCTATTTTGGCTAACATCAACTATCTGCCCTTGGTTTTGTATCAACAAAACCACAGGTAAGTGACAATGAAATGAACACATTAGGCTGTGCAGGAGAGCACTGGCTGCAGTACCATACTAAAAATCAGTATATATGGCAGCAGAGAAAATCTGGTATAGAATAGGACCACATGTCTTTAACTCCAGCTGAACTAATGCAAACCTTACAGTGGAGCTTGTCAAATACAAGCAGAGAAGCAACAGAGTTTCTTTTCATCAGCCTTTGATGGTAAAATAAAGCTAGGCTGGAGGAAGCCTTTATCACAAGAATGGAACAGAGGAGCTCTGATTGTGCCACACCAATGGCTGTGCCACGGAAAGAAAATACCCTACTGAAATGGGGACTGAAAAATGAATTGTTCAGCAAAGAAAGAAAAATCAGTTAAAAAATGAGGTGACAAACAAGAAGCTCTTTGAAAGTGACTTTACCTGACAAAAAAAAAAAAAAACCCTGTGAATCCACATCAATGGCTTTGTGTCAGTTTTAATACTGGATATGAAATCCCTTCCTTTGAGCATACGTGCTGGTGTGTATACTTACATTTCTTCCTCCACAAGAGTGTGGCCCCAAGTGTCCCTAAGGACAGCATGAGTAACCAACATGTCAGTTGATGGGTAAGGAAATAGCTCACAGGTTGAGCACAAAGGGTGATATTGAATGGCTTTACATCAGCCTAGCAACTGGTCACTAATGGATATTAGGAAAAGGTTTTTCACTCAGAGGGTGTTTGGCCCCTGAAAGTGGTCATAGCACCAGCCTGACAGAGTTCAAGAGGTATATGGACAATATTCTTAGGCACATGGTGTGACTTCTGAGGATGATCCTGTGCAGGGCCAGGAGCTGGACTCAGTGATTCCTGTTAATCCCTTCCAACTGAGCACATTCTGTGATTCTAAATGTAATATTCAATCACCACAGCAGAGTTTTGATATGTGTTTAAATGTCCTGCTAAATTGAGGCTTGTGCCCATACACATCCTCAGTAAAGTGGAGGGTTTGCACGGAAAGATGGAGTCTTTCCTGCTGCAACTATGTCATTCTGGTGAGCTGAAAATCTTTAGATAAACTCTTTCCTAATGGAGGATATATTACCAAGAAATGGGGGGAGTGAAGAACTACAACACTAAGAAGTCTTTTAAGGTCTTCATATCTTCATGAAAACATTTATTTATTTATTTAATTCAGGAAAATAAATCTAGCCCCTAGGGTAGATTAACAACGTGCCTTTAACTTGGCTTATTTCCTTTTTGGCTGCATGAACATCTGTAATCCCCAAATTCCTGTCGCTATTTCACCAGCTGGTGAAACTTAAACTGCTCCAGCAGAGGAAGTCTGAGTCTCACCAGCACACTGAAAAATATAACCCCATTGGGCATGACACAGCTCCACAATATAAAACCATGCAGTGCATTTCCAAACTTCAACAAATGCAAACCATAAACCGAAATATTTCAGAGACGCAACTGTAAGGCATGGATGGGATGAATCATTTGCCTTTCCTTACCAGAGAAATCACACAAAGGTAACAGTAAAGGTCTCCCTAGGAACGAATAGGTGATATAAACTACTCTGGGCTTCTAAGGGTTAACCTCAGCACCAGCAGCATGTCTTCAGTCAAGTGTCTAAGCTTCTGCTAGAGGGGAATTTTACAAATAAACTTAGAGGCTTTGCAGATCAATTTTCTACTTGGTTTTATCACTCTTTTCTCCCAAACAGACCTACTGCATTTCAGTTTCTTTTTCAGATGCATTTTAAAGTTTTAGTGCCATTTTTGAAACAATACAGGCCCCCCAGTACTTGAAGCCACATATGGAGCTTTGGTAGCATTTGTATTTCCGTCAAGAGTATTTAGTAATAAACAGCTATGAAAACATTACCCTCAGGCTCCAGCACTGTTGAGCATGCAGTACAGACTTTCACTGACTGAATACTCAGCAAGCATTTAAATGATAATATTACATTAGAGTGGTGGCTGTAGCTGTGTAAATAATTGTGCATTGTCCCAGCTCATTGATTTATCTTCGTATGTGCACACGTACATGTCTGAAGAAGCACTTAAAAAATTCAAAACCCAGACAGCAATAATCTAATAAACACCAAAGTGAATCAATAGACTACTTAACAGCAGAGAGATAAACTGCATTTAATAAGAGTTAGAAGGGATGGAGAGAAGGCTGTGCAAGATTCAGCCAGCAATACCAGAGACTCAGAGTGAGAGAGAGAGGAGCCTGAGGTAGGAGGACAGAGAGACCAGGCAGCACAGGGAGCAGAACACTTTTGAAAAAAACCTTCCAGTTTTCAAAGTGCTGTTTACAGAGCAATAGGAGTCAGGAGATTTCTTGACAGACAAAAAAATGTAACAGAACCCAGTAAATATTCAGGACAGGATGACCTTCAAAGGAGCTCTCAGCAGCTGATAAATTTAGTTTCTGCTAATGCAGGGGCTCTCATACAGCTGTGCAGCAGTCATCTAAAAACTGGGTCTCGTACAGTTATGACACAGAGGTTCCCTTGTAAGAAAACAAACATTTTTATTCCAAAGTTATTTCTAGAGCTCATGGCATTTAAAGGTATTGAAGCACAAAAATTAAGTGATGTGCCAAAATTTACAAAGCATCAGTAGCAGAGCTGAAAATGGGTTTATTTCACTTGACCATCAGTCCTGTGCTCTGTTCACTGGCCATTTTTTCTGTTTTCACTCTGCCCTACAATCTTTAAGATAAACAATTGACTGCAGAAGATTATAGATTACTGCATGCAATGCAAACAGCACACTAAACAAGAAAGTAATGTACGGCAGACCCACCTTTTCAATACATATGAGGACACTGTAGCACACTCTTTTCATAGTGTGTCTTTGACTTACAATTTATGCAGTTCCAGCAACAATTCATAACTACCATCCTCTTAGCTGTGTCAGCAAAAAAGCCAAAATTGGAACAAACATGGGATCGAACTGTTTCACTCCCTCTTCCCTTGTTAACTCTAAAGTACCTCAAGCAAATATGGAGAAGTTGGAGGATGCCAAAACATTATCTCCTTTGTTTCTTCTTACAAATGGACACTTGTGCACATCAAGTATGGAGACAACATTGTAGCATTTCAGGAATTCTGATATATTTAGTTATTATTACTGAATGGAACTTTGCAAGGCACTGTCATTGTGATTCTGTGTTACAAGCTCTCAGTGACAGCAAGAGCCTGAAAGAAACTTTAAAATTTTTAGAGAACAACTGAGTGGATTAATCTCTGAAACTATTCCTTCTCAGTCAGCAGAAGAAACAGATGAGATGCCACCTGAACCACCCTGTTTCTCTCATGTCTGGCACTCATGGTATGATTTTCCCCTTAGCTGCACAGTCTATAAAAGTTATTATTACACAAATATAGTTCAAAGATCTTATCCTGAATCTACAGCCTGAGTCTCACAATCGGTTTGCACGCAGAGCCAGGCTAAGTCTTATTTTCAGTCTCACATTTATTAAGTTACCTCAGACCAAACACCTCCACCATTGGACAGGACAAATTTTCAGAGCTAATACCCATACTTGAGGCTCATTATCTATGGTTGTAACAGCAAGGTGCTCTTGTCCTGCAAGGGAATGTATGCAAAACACACAGAGAAGATTTAGCAAAGCCTTATATAAAGTCTAAAACATATAGAGCCCAGTATATTTTAAGAATAAACTTTCTGAATGTAACACTCCTCACTGTACCACATCCTCTTCTTTCAAACCTTAGCAGAAGGAAGAAGAAAGGGGAGAGATCTTAGCTGTAGTAAGGAAAATGCGATTTTCCACTGCCTCAAAGATCAACTTGAGGAATTCTTATAATCTTAGCCTAGTGAAAATTCAGTGAAATAAACCATCTTCTAGTGTTTTATAATGTTTGGAAATTTCCTGGGATGGAAAAGAAAGTATCACATGGCACCACCCACACTGAAATGCTACATCAACTCTTTTCAGTAGTTTCCTTAAGTTCTAGTCAACCTCACCACAGACAGTAAAAGTGTTAAGTAACCTCCAGTACACAGGGAAGACCTGTCAAACTACACAGCTGTGAGCCTCTCCTTTACCTTCCATCTCTCCCTTCCAAGTAACATTTTACATTGTCTTATTCTCTTTCCAGAGATTTTTCTAGTCTGCTCATCAAATGAGCAGAATGAATGTCATCACCATTGACACCATAAATGCGAGGTGTGGATGCACCTCACAACAATGTGGCGATGAGCTGGCAAGCAGGACCAGCTACCATGCCAGGCAGCACAGACTGTGCTCTCACACAAAGTTCTCTCCTCCATCTGCAAGTCACATTTTCTCCTGCAATGGCATCTGGATAATGAGCAGGTGTACTGACACCCACATCCATGGATGAGTTATAGATCATACCGCCTTTCAGCAGAGGTTAGTCATCCTGTCCAGGCTGCTGCCAAACACAGCAGCCAGCACTTCTCTCAACAAACCTACCACTCCTTCCAGTTGTGTCCGAGCATTGACAGCTGATTAACACTACAGATGATGACAATCAAAGGCTTTGAAGGAAGTCACAATGTTGGGTCAGGAAGAGTAGGAGGGGAGGAACAGGGCAGATGACAAATCTGCTGACACTGGCAGTGTGGTGCTTCATTATGCAAAACCTCGGTTTTTCTTCTTTCAATCCCAGTCACTGGCAGTGTACACTAGAAGTGGCATTTTGGAGGTACAGCTAGCTACTGTAAGAGTGAGAAATTAAAGGCTATGGTATATGAAAATAAAACACAAAAGGAAAAAAAAAAAAAAAAAAAAAAAAAGAAGGGAGAAGGAGGAAACAAAGTTTTAGGTTAGTTCCTCTGGTTTTACACTGATGAAAAATGGAAGTAACTTCTGTTTTCATGCTGAGAGAAAAAAAAAACCATGAACAAATCAGCATGGATTTGCAATCTTGCTTTTCCTGGCTGTCTCATTGAGCAATCCAAAGTGCTAGCTACTTCTTTTCTCCCTGAGTCACACATATGAAGCATTCTGCCAAAAAAGCAAGTGAACATTCATCTGTCCTAGGGACTACTGGATTAAAATCTCCAAACCCAGCACTACCATCAGATCCTTTCCTTACAAGTGTATTAAACACATTTAAACAGTACCATGTTATTGCTGGGAAAGTCTATGGCTTCCCTTGCCCTGCCTCCATTCTCTTTTCCTTTCTTTTGGGGAACAGCAGCTGGTAAGAGAATAGAACAGTTTTACTAGATGCACAGCCCTGCTGCTTTTCACTACACTGAAACTTAAGTGAATGGTGTATATTCCAAATGGAAACTGAAAATCAGGTTTGCTTCAAAGCAATGTAGAACCCAGCATCTTGTCTTAAGGAGTTGATTGCCCATATGCCTGTCTTGAGAACATAAAGCAAATAGCCTATCCTACCTGTTGTGCCATGGACTGAAAAAGGAGGGGGAAATAAAGCAGGCCCAGATACACAGCTTTTTGGCACAGCAGAAAACAACACTTGAATGCAGTGATTCAGTTGAAAGAGCAGTTCAGATTTACACAGGTAATTACAGCATCCAAGCACAAACACAACCCCATCTCACACTGAATCTCTTCCATATCCCAAGACACCCAGATAGGATATTAAAAAGAGAGAGAAAAGGAAGAGACATTTTGTAGTATGTCAGTCAGCAAATTCACAGAAAGGAGATAGAACTATGCAGTTAATGCAAGCAAAGGAGCTAAGCTGACACTGGTGACTGTACAGTTGAGCACAGAGATCCTTTCTCATAGTTAGCACGTAGTCCATCTGCAAGGAATAGTCACAGACTATTTAACAAGGTGCTAGCCAAGTCTCTCTAAGCCATGGAAAACTAAGCAACATGCATACTTATTACTCCAGACAGACATACTTATGACTCCAGAGTAATAAGCATACTCAAAAGGAATCAGTAAGTAGAGAAAAGGAGAGGCAGAGGATGCCCAGATGATAGAAGAAATGCATATAAGATGTTATATAGAAAAGAATTAGGGAAGAGGATTGAAAATGACAGGCAAGTAATGATTAAAAAAACCACAGTGACAAGCTAATCACTTGCCACTGGAGCAACCCTCACCCTCCCAAATTCAACTAAAGCAGGGAAAGCAGAAGGAAAGATAAGGCTATGAACTATTTTCCTTTTACCAGGTGCTAAGAATTTTAAAGGTACAGTCTACAAAACAGAAAATTAATTGAACCTAAGTTACTTTTGTTATGCACACTGAAATTAAAGATTACCTCAATTCCAGATGCTTAAATAGCATCAAGTTCATTATTTCCATGTATTTTCTCCACAGAATTCTCTTCATTCTAATTAAATAATAAAATTAATTGCATTTGTATTTGATTAATGAAAAGATACATTTCGTTAAAGCAACCATATAAGAAAAGCCTGGATTCAGATTGCTCTCTAGCTGCTTACATTACTTCACTTGAAAATAGGAAAGATTTTGAAAACCATTCATAATGAAGAAAAGTAAGGACAGGTCAGCACAGTCCTCAAGTCCATCAGGGACACCTGTCCATAGATTTTACTTTAGGTTTCCCTGGTAGTACTGGAATTCCAGTCCACCTTATTTCCACATCTCAAATGAAGCTGACAGCACGAATAGGGCTTGTGAAGAAACTAGAGGATATCTGTGGCTGCTACCTATTTCTGCTATATTTGCTATTTTTGGTGATCACATTCATGACTGTACTGACATCTCACACTAAATGAAGTTAAATTGGTTTCCTAAGGCTTTCCTCAGTTCAAAAGCAATGAACAAGCAAACTGTCCATGCTTTATTGGTGGACAGCATTAGAGGGCATTTAGATTAGCTGTGGAAAAAGGGCAGAGAACAATGAAACAACATGCTTATTTCTGCTTAAAAACTTATGTAATTTATTGGCCCTGAAGGTCACTGCCAGTTTACAAGAAGGATATGTTTTTCTAACTTATCTAGACTAAGATAAAGCAATGGAATGCAGGAAAGAAGCTTTTCTATACAGTGAATCGTATCAATTAGCTTAGTTGATAGGAAATACAAACACATTTGATCATACATCATTCAAGGGGACTTTTTACTTAATAAAAATGCAAAGTATGTTTTGGAAGGATTTACAGCTCCTTTCTGCTCACTAATCAGCCATTTACTAGCCTTTATAAACCAGAAAGCTCCCTGATGTCCCAAGAGGGCACAACACACTTGAAAGAAGGCAAGACTGTCAGTGCTCATTTCCAGCTCCGCTATGTTCCTTATCACTTACTTCCAGCCGCAATCCAGCATCTTTACAATAAAAGTGGGAAAAGGTCTCTCTCTGTCATCTCATGTACATTCTAGCCTCTTGAACATAATCATTATCCTCATAAAAAGCAATTGCCAGAACATGGGCTCTCAGTTCCTCCCAGACTGGTTACCTGGCAGATGACAAGTGAATCTGGAGGCTCTCTGAGTAAAAGACCTGATATTCTTCAGCCCTAGAATGGAATTACAGCTGTGTTGTGCCCATGGCTGTCAGGATTCAGGGCAGAACTAAGGAGCCTGAAAGAAGCTAAGTTTATAACCTCTTGGTGTGGAAGGAGGAACACACTCACATTGACGGCAAATGCGCACAGCGCAATTTAAAAGGTCAAACATATACTTCATCCATCCAGAGTATTATTAAGGGGAAACTGGTTTCTTGGATTTGGATAGATTTTTTTTTTTAATCCAACACACACTACATTGAGCCTATAGTGGTTTGCAAAAAGTTGGTTTCAGGAAATGACTGATGCTTCCTTTCTGAAAAATCCCAGTGCTTCTGGCTGCAGTATCACCAAAGGACAAAGCTGCCATAAGCTGACATTGCTGCTGAAAGCAGTCCTTCCTCCCTACCCCAGCCTCTTATTACCCTTAGGCTGCCCTGACCAAAAACCCCACGTCAGCTCCTCAATCTGATTTACTATGAAGTTGCACAAACTTTTACACTAACAAAAGAGATGAGCGAGGGAACAAATCGTTGGGGTCAGAAATTAATCCTGTCAGAGGCAAAGTTGATTGGAAACATTATTGTAACAGAGTCAAATCACAACTAAAATACCCAGTGAAATTTAGAAATTGCTTAATCACAGGAAGTGGAAATTCTTCAAGCTTCTTCTGAAAGCAGTTCTGTCAGCAAATCTTTCCTCATATGAGCACTGTTCTGGTTACAAACAGCTATATGCATATACAACTGTGTATGTATAATTATGTAACCACAGGATAGACCTAACCAGGAGGATTCCAGTAGAGCCCAAAGCTGAGCTTTATCTCCTGAAAACAAGGAATCTGCTTCACAGTTGTCAGTGCATTTCCCCTAAAAGCCGAGAACAGACGGCACTAGAGCTGTCCTTAATAAGAAGACGCTCTAAACCCTGTTTGCCATCAGTAGGATATGTTTACTTAAAACAAAGCCACTAATGAAAATGCAGAAGTCCCAAACCCAGCAACAACAACAAATAAAACCTGTTCAATTTCATATAGACTACATCATCTCCTGAGTTTGTGACAAGCATCGACAGACAGAACAGCAACCTCATGTAAATTGAGTCAAGCTTACACACAGTAGTATGAAATTATTTTCAATCAGGAATTGGCTGCTTTCCCACACTATAATCTGCACTTTTGAGAACAATTATATTTCATCCCAACGTGGAAGCCTTATATTTTACATCACAGGAATTTTCTTACAAACCAGCAAATAAAAAGTGCCACAAAATTTATGCAAGTGCAAAGCTAGTTGGCCTGAAGAACTGCTATGACTGTAACTTCCAGAAATAATCATCATAAAGATTATGAAGTCTCAGGCAAAGGAGAACTTCTGCACGACAGACGAACTGGCATCATTTTGGTAATGGTCACTGCCCTGAATTCATGCTACGAAAGAAAATACCTCGTGACTCATTTCACAGATAGCATTTCCAAACAACTCCAGCTGGTGCGCCTCGAGAGCACGAGCAAGTCAACACTGCTGATAAAGCTTCTGACTGCAAAGAGACACATGGCTGGAGCTGAACTGGCAGCCTGCAGTATGGAACCACAGAACCAGGAGAACTGATCAGCTTGGATGAGGCCTCCTCAAACCTCAACCCCTCTCCTCAAAGTACAATTAATCAAAGTAGAGGTTGGCTATATAAATAAATGAGATTAACGATCTTCTGTAGAATTGTCAGGATTAGGAAAAAATAGGCCTTATCAACATAAAGACAGACTAAAACCATCAAGCCAGTCTAAGTGGACCATGTTCAACCTTTTACAGAGTTCAAACAGCGATCCTGGGAACTCTGTATGGCCCCACAGGCTCTTTACCTGACAAGCACCTAATAAAACATCTACCTAGCTTAGTGATTATTCTTGTGGAAGGTATTATTTTGCTCCATCAAAAGTATCACACCTTCCTCTGCAGTTTCCAGCCAGGACTTGCTTTCTTGCCCTCATTCCCCTTGGCTCCCATCGCGCTCCCCCTACGCTGCCCCACGCAGGTGGACAGCACAAAGGGGATGTGGGAGCTGGACATGAGGGAGCTGAAGAGCTGCTGACTTGCAGGAAGATAAATGGCTGGAACAACTCTTCCACATCCTGGGACTCTCCAAATGCAAGGGCCTTAAATGGCCCTTCAAGCTGAGACCTTGGAATACGGGCCAGGTCACACAGATAAGGGAAATTAAGGCTATTCACAAATATAACTGACACATGAAAAAATGATGAGTATTTTACCATCAACTATTTTCAGCAGTGACTCTACCTGCATCTGCTTGCATGGAGTGGTACATCTTATATAACAACAGACTAAATTAACACTGCTGCATCTTTCAGAAGGTTGAGAAGATCTCTTTAGCTCCTCCATGCCTTCCAGTACACGTGACCCTGCATCAGCAAGGGAATCTCACTTTTTTACCATCATCTTTTTTAAACAAGCTTTTATGCTGTTGATAGTGGCTCCTCATATAAAGGCAGAATAGACAACCTTTGATGCAAATTGATAGGCACGCCCAGGATTGACTTAAGTCAGGTATTAGATCACTGGTCCAAGGCTGACATTCTGCCCCAATGGTGGCAAGTCCAGAATACACATATTTATTTGATTCTCCTGCCTTCAAAGGAAGCATGGTGATGGGCAGCAGGTAACTGAACCACCACTGCTGAAAGTATAACATCAATCAGACCAGCACAGTGACTGTCCTCAGTATCTTTCCTATGCCCTTAAAAGCTAGGAGAATTATCAACTGCTGAAAGGCTACCTTTACCTTTTGGTGTTCCGTATTAACAAAAAATAAACCAAAGTTCACAAAAACTGATTTGCAAAATAGCTCCAAAACCAGTAACCTACCCTGATCCAATGAAAAAGAGAACAATTTCAGTCCTATGGTCCAAATATAGAAAATGCATGTCTAACACAGACAACATGAAGCAAAAAAATCACTAAAAATACGATGAGAATTTTTTCGTACAACAAAGGCATTATACACTTGTGAGTGTCTGTGTGGAAGAGTATCAGTTCAAAGTCATACAGGCATCATGAAGTTCCAGTGGCTTCTGAGAAAGAGGTGACATAGCATTTCTTGTGAGTATTCATTCCAGTTTGACATGGATTTGGTCAACAGAGCAACATGCTGTTAAACAACATAATAAAACAAGCTGGCCAGCTCAGCACATTAGCAATGGAAATTTGAATTTCTAGCTTACCAATCTGAATATTATTTAGACTGGAATCCAGCCAAACATTAATAGGGCTACATGCAGACTGGGCTCTAGACCCACTTCCTGAATTATCACCAAAGCTAGCCAACCAGATTGTAACACCAGGATTGAAAAGATTAATATTACCTACCTTTCACCTATATATTAGACTGTGAGGGATCAAGACAGATGATTTAAAAAGGAAGATTTTCCTAATTTTTGCCAAATTTCTATCTCTTCTGGGAATAATTAACTGAAATAAATTTGAAACTCAAAATCACTCCCAAGCTCCAAACATACAAAATCCCTTTATAACTCCACCTTGACCATGAAATCTACTAAGAAACCTGTCACAGTCACATACAAAACTTCTTCTGGGAAATCTGTAGCTTATTAGTGTGAAAGCTGTAGGGGAAGAAGGGTTGAATGCAAGAGCTTCTCACAAAATATTCCTTTCTATTTAGTTAGAAAGTGAAAATACAATGAGTATGTTTCAAAATGTAAGAACTAATCCTTGTTTAAAGAAAACTCCTTGATAAAAAGAAAAAGTATTTCCTTTTATGATTTTCTTTCTTCTACTCAGTGCATTGGCAAGTACTTAGTAGTACTGGGTATTTCTTTTCTTTATTTTCATTTCTTTCTTCAGGTCTTACATCCAGGCAGTCACCAAGTGTATGTTCAGGCTCCACACTGCAAACAGACCTGCTGTTGAACTGTATTTTATGAGCCTTGTTTCCTGAGACAGACCTCTTGAACCCTTAGCAAGATGGATTCTCCCACCCATCAAGGACAACCTGATAGTACAGGGGGGAACTCTGGAAGTGAACAGTGAAAACCATATTGCTATTTATGACTGAGCAAAATAAGAAAAAGATTAAAGAACACTTTAGACTTTGAAATTAACAGTGAACTTGCCATTTAAGTCTGACAGAACTCAAGGTTGTGCTAAATGACATATACAACAGTGATGAAAAACCCCCTCCTGTGCCATTCTACATGCTGTTTGCTCTCAGATTTTCATACACTTTCTTCAAAAAAGCAGAACAACAAAAGATTTCTTGAAAGTCATCACAGGACTTGAAAATTCATTATGTTTATAATCTGAAGCAACTTAGCCTGCTTCTCATAGCACTGTCAGTATTTGGGGTTTCATCACAAAGCCTGCAGTATTAGCATTCTGTATAAAGCTTAAGCTCCCAGAATTGCATGATGAGAGAAGAATCTCATCTGGAGTATTAAAAAAAAAAAAAAAAAAAAAAAAAAAAAAAAGCTTGTGCATGTGATCCTTAAGAAAAAAAAATATAAATAATTTACATTTTTATTTTTTATATAAGATCTGCAACTGCAGCATCTCATGATTATGGCAACCTCAGAACTTGGGTTCAAAGGCTACAGATTTCATTGTTATCCATGTCTGGGGTCTGAAATTCCTGAATCTCATTTCTTTTGAAAGACTTGGCCTGTCCACAGACCACAAGTAAAGGTCTCAAATGCCTAACTGCAATTCATTTAGGTGTATATATATTTTAACTACTATTACAGAACTAACATCTTTTGCCTCAAAGCCTTCACTCTCATTTAAGGATCAAGAAGTGCATCACCAGCCAGCTGAAGTGCAGAATTTATTCTTGTCATAAGTCTATCTCAAAGCATTCCGTACAGACACGGGGAGTTACGATGCGATAAGAATATAAATGTATTATTTAATTTCTTATCTGTACTCTAATATTCTGAGTTTTTATATTCTGCTTGACTAGTAGAGAGCAACAAGTCATACCACAAGAAAAACTCCAAGTCCCAACCTAAGCTATATTATGATTTGGAAAATCTGGCAATATACAGATAAAGAATCATCCACAGCACTGAAGATCACCTCTGTACATGTGTGAGGCTAAAACCTCAGTTTTTCAATGTACAACTTGTTTAGTCCCTGCTTCACGTTGCCCTTCTCATGTTCAGAATCTTCCTATGACCATCCCTTATGAGATGACTTGTTTAGCTGTGTAGCCCAGTTGCTCTGGATGATAATGTAAGCTCTTTAACCAATGTGCATTCTTCCAAAGAGACAATTAATGAAACTTAAAAACCTTCAGTTAATGGGTCACCAATAAATACAAGGACACCCCCTCAGGACTCCCTCCCTGATTCGGAAGAGAAACCATAAGCACAAGATGACCCTGGAGACCCTCACTGGAACGCTCACTGAAGGGAGACAAGGCAGTTCAACCATCTGAGTGTCCAGGTAATCAGTATTACTTGCAGGGCCAAGCAGCTCAGGTGTCACTTCTCAGGTCTCTGATAAATTGCAGATCTGAACCTCAAACACTGTCTAAATGCAAAGAGAGAGCACGTACCTGAACTGCCCTTTGACTTGAAAAGATTAAAATTACATGAGTAAAATAAAAAGGTTCTCAGAAGAAAAAAAAATAATTTCAAGTTTATAAGCTACAAAAGAATCGAATTACAGATTAAAAATTTCAGGGGAAAAAAAAAAAAAGACAAAAGATTACATATCCCATGGATCTGAATGTGTCAAACCCCAAGCAAAGAGAAACTGTTGCTCTTTTAAAAATGAAATGAATGAATGAATGAATAAATAAATAAATAAATAAATAACTGTGCTGTTTCTTGCCTGGAGAGCAGTGTTTCTCAATGAACAGAAGAAAATTATTTGGGTAACTACCAGCTCCACGACTGTTACTCTACCGTTGCTAGATCACACCAGAAACTACATAAGGGAAGAAATTGAAAGGTCAGAGCTCTTTTAATGATCGTTTTCCAGCTGAACAGAAGCAGCGTACACTGCGTGACACAGAGTTTATCTCTTAGGTCACTAAAAAGTGCACAGCTTTGCAAGATGGATGGTGCCAGCAAGGCCATCACACAGGCAGACCAGGGAGACAGACACCTTCTTGTCCCTGTATTTTTCATTTAACGGCAAAATGCGATCTTTCCAACGTTCAGCTGCAGAGTCAAGCAAGACAGTAGAATAATTTATCAGGCAAGCCCTTTAAGCATCTCTCAGACACCAGTAAATATGAATGTCTCAGTGGAGCACAACCAATTTTAGATCCCTGCCTCATTCCCAAATCTAAGCTACTCCAGAGAAATATGTGCTCTCTATTGGACACAGATGTTAAATGTCAATGATCAGCATCTTCTTAATAGGAAACAAGCTTATCTAAAAAAATGTCCAGACCTTTGCCACCTGCAAGGCAGTAAATAAACACCAGTACTTTTTTATTTTTTTTTAAGAATCCTTCAGAATAATAAGGAAATTAGACCACTGCTTAATCAATCAACCAATCAATCAATCACAGTCCTCCCACAAAATACACAGAAGCATTATGTGCTTTAAGAAACCCAGTTATAACTGTACATTTTATGTTCAAAATATAACTAATATTTGGTTAGTGAATTGATCCTTCTCTAACTGGCAGCAGAGGCATCTCCCCCTGTGGTCCCTGCCACATGCAACATCTTTTCTAACCATGTTCTCCATTAAGCTAACCAGAAAACATTTTCCCTCTGTTGTTTACCTCTGTCTTTTTAGCCTCTCACCTTTGGCATTTCATTTTTCTCCCTAAAAAAATGGAACTGTATTTTTAAAATAAGTTTGTAAGGAAAGAAAAAGGACTTGTGCAGTGCCCTTTGGTGCAGATCAAAGTTCTTTGCTCTCTTGGGTCACCAACTAGCAGAGATCCATCCATATGGGTTAAATCAGACACTTAAAGAAAAACCCCTCTTTGTTGAAACAGCAGCAGAATAAAACACGGAGCTTTTATCACAGCTGCTCTGCGGAGTTAATCCATTAACTCTCCTTTCTCTCCTGCCTCTTTTCTTTCAATTTCTAGGTCAAGCTATCAGGCTTCATTCTGCTAACCAAAAGAGGGATTTAAGATAGCTTCCAAGCAATCATGTGCTATGAATCAACCACAGCCTTCGCAAAACTTACCGTACAGATAGGCACGTTCAAAAGATGGCTGCAAGGAAGCACTGCAAGATGGTAAACTAAGTCATGCAGGAGCTGCAAGGCAGAAGAAATCAGATGGGCAAGATCTCATGGGAGGACAAAACCTGCCCTGCTGCTGGCTGAATTCTCAGCAGGACCTGGTGCGGCAGTGCCTGCAAATAGCCACAAACACCAAAGTGTGTGATGGTGCTCACGGACTCACTGCAACAGCCCTGGGAAAGCTCTGATGGGGCTAACAATAAAAGGCTTTCTGTAGTCTGTTCCTTTAGGCTCTTTATTTACACTGTACCCATTTGGGACTAACTATCAGCCAGTCTGGGAATGGTAAAACCACGTCTTTATAAATTTTTGGGTTTTTTTACAATGTAGGGCAAAGTGTAGGATACGTGGATTTCCAGCGCTTTCTGGTAACTCCTTGTGGCAGTATTTTATGATCTCTCCAACCCTGTATTCCGGCCATCACTGACTCTTCCCTTTTGCCCGTATTTGCTCCCTTCTTTACTTCAAAGTCTGTCAGGAGACTAAAAGGTGGAAACATCCTCATTACCATTCCAGACAAAGTTGTCTTTTATGTCACCATCTAGACAATATTATCTTTTATTTCAACACCTCTGAATACTCTCATTAGGCTGTTTTCTCTCAGATCTGTGATCTGTTTTCTGCTGTAGCTAAATGTCATAAAAAGCTGGCATTACCAGGCAGACAGTCTCTCCCAGCCAGCCCTCCAATTGTCTTTGATGTAGCACACTGGGTTTCTGGGAAATCCACTAGAAACAGATATGCAATTGGTAGACACACCTTCTTCTGGTGCATTTTAAAGAAATAAAAAACCAAACCAGCTGCTAGCTCCTCTCTCCCCATACAAATTTCTACTCTGAATTACAATTAGGTTCCCCTGTTATCATCATGAAGTGCAAAGGCACCAGTAAAGTTATCAGTTACACTTAAAAATTCTGCATTTTAATCCAATTTGTCACCCTTAACACCTGCTTACTTTAGTTAATGTAAGAGCAGCCCTGTTTGCTAATCCAATTCATGACATTAGACTAACATGCTGAGACTTCAAGATTTGCAGGAAAAGTTGCCTTTATCTCTCTTTCTTCTCAGGATAACATGCACAGTAAATAGTAGTTTTTGTGCTCCTGAGAAAACTGGTCTGAGCTAAGTGGCCCCTTAGGACTCATCTTCTCCAGCTGACTAAACCATCTACACAACACCTGGATGAAAAAGAGCAAAAACAGATGTGTCCTTAGCAACCTCATACATCCTTTTCTAACCTTATTCAGGATATTTCTGATGGTGCACCTCCATGGCACAGACTGCCCCAGCAGATGGGCTCTGCAAGTTAAATTCAACTGTTCAGTTATGAAAAAGCCCGCACACTTGTGCCTTCCACATGTTCATATTCTAATTTGAAATCCCACTACCACTGGAAATTAATTTAGTTGGTGCCTGAACTGTGAGATGCAAACCTGGCTCTTGGAGGTTTGGTGATAGAAAAGCTGTACCCTCCCATCTGCACATCTGTGTACATTTACTGATACAAAAGGGGGCTTCAGGAGTTCCTGGTCAGCTGGACTTTTCTCCCACTGCAGTTGAGCCTGTTAGATGATGCCAACATGTGAGTTAAAACCTGCCACCTTCCACCTCCCCTACATTTTTTGGTGAAGACAGAAATGAAAAATCATGAGGAAACAATAGCTTTATTTTTTAAATTGGTTGAATTTTACATCATGTTTGGCACTGGCATAATTTTCCTTCACCATCAATATTCAATATAATTTGAACTATGTCCAGATGTTGCCTTCTTCACAAACAAAACACATGAGCTCATCATCAGCGAAGGGCTTACCCTTCACTGGAGGGCCTGAGAAGTTTTAGCTATTGCACTACATATCTGTTAGAAAACTGCTGTCAAACTATCAAACTGCTGGCTGTCCTGTCATGGCACACCACTCCAGCAGGGCTTTGTGTCACAGTTACTCGCATTATTCCAATTCAAGCACGACTGCTGCGTAACTGAAATGAACAATCCATGAGACGGTCACTAAAGGTAGGTATCTTGTCAGGATGTGATGTCTCAAAGACTTTCACCCAAAAGAGCACGGCTCCCAAGAATAAGGAGCTCTATCTGCCCAGCTGCCTCTCCTCTGCCTTTGCTGAACACAGAAGAACACTAATTGCACTGTGGAGCCCTGGGTGTAATCTGAGAACATTTGGATTGGCAGGAACCTTTGAAGACCATCCAGTTTATCCCTGCTGCCATGAGTAGGGACACCTTTCACTGGATTGGGTTACTCAAAGCTCTGCGCAACTTGACCTTGAACACTTCCAAGGATAAAGCATAATTAACTTTTCTGAGCGACCTGTTCCAGTGCCTCACTATCCTCTGAGGTAAGAATTTCTGCCTAAGATCTAATCTAAGCCTACCCTCTCTTTCAGTTCACCCCTGTCCTGTCCTTACAGGCCTTGGTAGAATGTCTTTCTACACCTTTCTTACAAGACCCTTTTACTATACTGAAAGGCTGTAGTGACAGCTCCCCAGTCAGACCTTCCCCAGGCTGAACAACTCCAGCTCTCTCACTCTGTCTTCACAGTAGAGGGGCTCCCGCCCTCTGATCAACCTTTGTGGGCATCCCCTGGACTTGTACCAACAGGTCCATCCTTCCTGTTCTCAGGACTCGAGCTGGATGCAAGACTCCAGGTTGGGTGTCACGAGAGCAGAATTGAGAGGGAGAACCCTTGACCTGCTGACCATGTTTTTTTAGGAAGACTGGGATTTGATCGACTTTTGTGGCCTGCAAACACATGTTGCCAGCTCATGTTTAATTTTCTCATCTATGATTTTCCCCAAGTCCTTCTCAGATGAGTTGCTCTAAATCAGTTCATCACCCATAATCTGTCTTCACTATCCAGTGCTTGCATTCCAGCCAGGAATTTCTAATGGTTTTGAATGAAACAAAAGCAAGGTAGCATGATGCGATGAAAAGATTTAAAGAGGTGGCAAACAAATCATACTGGTCATCTTAAACAGAACAGAAATATATATTTTTTAATCCCATCCACCATGCTGCTCTATTTTAGGCTATTTTAAAGAGTTCTGTGGCATTTTATTGGTATTATTTTCCATATAGCCTATAAAACCAAGTCATCTTATTACTCTAGTCCAACTGTGTATGCCCTGGCAGCAAAAGAAAATTGTAACTGCTATGTTTTAAAACCTGTAACACCCCTACAATAGTTGTTAAAGGTAAGAATGGACTTCTAGTAAAATTCCAGATATCCAGATATGTAGGCACTTTCCAGGATTAGAGGCCAATGCATATGTTCTGGCAAGATTCTTTTTCCAATAAAAGTGCCTTATTGTGGCTCTTGTAATTCTGGAAATTACCTAATGTAGGCAAGGCTGTTATTTGAAAAAGATGCGTACAACTCAAGCTTACGGTCTGTAGCCCCAACCTTACAGAGCTGTAACCACTTGGACAAATACTTGCTCCTCTGAAGAATCACATGCACCTCATTACTACTCTCTACAAGTCACATAATGCACATAATGAATTCTGCATATAATGAATTTGATGATAAAGGGGAAAAAATAGAAAGATTCTAAACCATAGCAATAGTGAGAAGAGCAGAAAACAGACAAGACTGGAAGAATGTAAAAGGTACTATCCAAGGGATTTAAGGATTGTACAAAAAAGTACACATGTCTGGGAGGCACTATGCAACGCATTTAGATTATAGTAAGCACAAATATATTCACATAAAGAAAAAGCAACAAGACGATGCATGCAGTGCTAATGCTGCTATTGCCTGAATTTTGAGCATAAAAATACGTGGAAGACAATATTCTCAGGCTTTTTTTCACATTGCATGCTCAGACAGTAGAAAGGAATGCTAGAAAGAAAACTCTAATATATTAACACCAAGATCCAGGGGGCTTGTCTTCTACTGAGCTATAAAGACTACAAATCAAAAGTATTTGTCTTCATGTTTTCTTCTGAGATGGACAACTTTTCTTTCCAAGGTCATACAATAAATTGGGTAAAAAGTCTTCAAGGAGTCATACTGTAAAAGCAGCAAGCCAATCTTCACTGGAAGATGCAAAAATCACTTCCTGTCACATGGAAGCACTTGTGTGATAAATTTCAGTTTCTTACTCGTGCAATTCTACTGATACAACACAGCTCTGAAAAACCCTACCCACTGTCGTCAGACATTTAATTCACCCCTCTCGTGTCAGAGAAGCCCCCTTAAAATTTTTCAAATGTATTTACCTTTGGGGAAAAGCAAGCCCAGGAATATAATGCCTATGGCTGACAAGGAAAGCAAAATTAAGTGTCTTAAAGCAGGTTATTAAACTGGGAATACTGAAGTAACTGTAGATCTTGTATATGTGAGGTCAGATCATTTATGGCAAATAGACACATGTAAAGAGACATATCTCAGGGAAGCAAAAATGTGTGCCATTCTAACAGGTAACAGTCTACCTCAGTTCCAGCTGGTTGGGGTTTCCTCTGCACCACAAACTTCACTATGGTAAAGGATTCAGAGGCTGGCACAGATAACACAGATGTTAAACATAAAAGCACAAGTACTAAAAGAATATATTCAAAAGCACAAGCACTAAAACAACATACTTTGCTGTGCATTTAAACATAAGACATTATAAAATGAACTTACTCCTGATTTGCTACGCACTTCCTTTCTATTCTTTCAGAATGGAGTTTTGACTTCACAGAGGAAGCCTGAAATATGAAATTGAATCGTGGGTTGGAAGCAAGAAGACAACTTCAATATGATGGAAAAGTACTCATTTAGCTTTCCTTGTGAAGTCTGAAATGAGACAGGCTAATTATATGTGCTGAATGTGTCCTATCCCTGAAGACAATGACTATTAAGGGGTTTATCAGAAAGAACACGTCAGAAACAGATTTTCCAGCAGATACATTGAAATTACATGTGTAAAAATGTGCACGTGTTTCTATCTAAAGCATCACCAGAATGCCAGAACCTGTCCAAAAGTAATTGTCCACTGACTTATGATTTGAAGAGCACATGAACCTGGGAGGATATGACAAACCATTCTCTTCCTGCTCAACCATGTTTATAAATGAGCTGGTCACTTCCTAGAAAGAAAAAAAGGAAAACAGCCAATTTCTACAGTCTATTTTCAGAACACCTCTAGCTTGTGCAATCCTAAAGAAGATTCACTGTTTGGTATGGAAAACAGGAGATGGACAATGCACTGGATTGTTTTCCTAAGCATTTCAGGTACACACAGTCCCAAACTCCAACTGACATGTAATACTTACCATCAGTTAAAAGGGATAGGCAGAGTCATGCTTCTGCAGTTTTTGGAAATAACAAGCCCCTTGAAAATTCTTGGCTAAATATCTGTTTAACAAGGGTCAAACTTCTTACTCTAAGTTTCAAGATATCTGAACAGCTGCCAAAGCTAGATGCCAAAAGCTGAACTCCAAGCTGTATATTTGGATACCAAAAATAACCAACTCCTCATGCACACAGAACAGAGCCCAATATGAGAAACAGATGCCTAGTGTTCCCGAAAACATTGGGTTATATGTCAGTGGACCAACAATAATTTAAAACCAGCTATCAGAGGAGGAATAGGATTACTTTGCTTTTTGTGGAAAACAGTCAAAAAGGCACAGTGAAATCAGCACAGATTTATGTGAAAAATGCGTGTTATAACTTAAAAATAGCATTACTGCTGCATAAGATGTGTACTGCCAATAAAAGCCTCACTTTCCTGAATAGCAGTGTATTAGTCATCCTCTGATGCCTAACAAAGAGAAAACTGGACAAGATGCAAGAAAGACCAACTGTGGTGGACAGTGAAGAGATGCTAACAAAACTGTTCCAGGCTTTATACTTACTGTGTCAGTGCTTTAATTCCTGCTTTCAAAGACTCTTCTAGCATTTGTCTTGCATACAATTATATCTCAGAAGGTGGGTGCATTTCCTCTACCTTTCATCACTCTTCTGACTAGAGATTTATGTGGGTCTATAAATGACCAAACAAAATGAACTGCTATAAAGGCAGCTGTACTCATGTGATTAAAAAAAAAAAAAAAGTCAGTAATTTGAGTTTCAGAGAGGTATAAAGACAAAATTTCTCTAGTAAATTCAAGATTGCACAAATCACAGAAGGAGGGAATTTTAAAGGAAAACAAAAAGAGCCAGGTACTGAGATACTATCAAAATCAAGTGCACGTGGGAAGCCAGCATCTTCAGTGTTTCCCAAGAATTTAAGCTTTGAGGGAACAGCAAACTCTGGTTTCCTTCGACGCACTGGATACAGCTACTGGAGCCAACCTATTGCTTCTCATTCAGTTCCATGCAAAGTATCACAAGTTATTTTGCAGGGCAAGACGTTTGTTAGGAACAGGCATTGTTGTTAACTAACATCAGCAAATATCTGCAGGAATGGCAAACCTATTGTGAAATAATGGAGGTGAAGCCCTTTTAAAAAAACCTTGGTATTTACATAACTTTATTAACAGTAAAACACATTAATGAGCAAAACTGGTACAGCAAGGAATCTCTCAGAGGCTCTCAGGGGACCAATTAAGATAGTTTTATTTGAAATAAAACTGTTTAAAAGGACACATGAAATGTAATCCAGGGCAAGGGAAATTCCTTGTTTAAAGAAATGGTTGTTTCTCATACCAATGATCTTTCTACACTTGTTTTACAGGTGTATAAATACAAAATCACAATGATTCCATAAGACATGAAAGGTTTGAATTGTAATTTTTCCATTTGTTGGTTATTGCCATATAATGAAGGAACATGTAAACCTAAGATGACCTTGCATCATTCAGCAAAATATGAAGTTCACCTAGGAAGTGGTAACATAATTTTGCCATCCAACAATGGTTCACCTAAAATCTGCCTCTCATAAGATCCAAGAACAGAGACCATCTTTGCTGAACATTATTGGATAAATAGTTGATGCTACCAGCAATAAAATTTTCAAACTGGGGCAAATAAGGGCATGACAAAAACATAAAGGACTTAATCTAAATACTCATCTTGGAAAGGTTTACTTGAGGGACATCCCCTAAGATCCTAAATAAGATACGTTCTCCTGCCAACAAGTGTTGTGTAAACCATCTAATTAGGAGATGCTCTCAGCTGCCAGATGCAGGCTGCTTCACAACCTGGCATTTCTGTCAAATCACTGTAAAGGAGATGTGCACCAATCTTTGTAAGATGTCCACTGCAGTTTCCCTTGTTGAAATGCTAGACATTCTTCTCCACAGACCCATCTAGGTAGTATTTGAGTTAATCTTCTAATTAATTCACTTGGCAATATCACTAATTAAAGGAATATTCTGCTCTGCTTATTACAAGATCCCTAATTTCCACTCCCTTCACCAGATTTAATTAATACCAGAGTTGGTTGAAGCTCCTGCCTCTTCTATCCTACAAGACAGACGTTACTTTAGCCATGAACTGCTCTAACAACCAACTAGGACACGTTCACTGGCATTTCATAGTATGGGGAGCTGAAGGAGGGAGAGCTCTCAAGTCAAAGAGATCTCTCACAGTTTAGTGCAAAAGCCAAGTTGGAAGAATAAAGAAGGAGATGATGCTCTTTGGTGGCACATAACCGTCCTGCATGAAATTTACAACTGGTTTCCCATAATGCTTCCCCTTTTATAGCATCATTATCACAGAGTAATTTACATTCAACCTCACCAGTTACATTAACAGCCTCTTGCAAGTTTATAAAAAGAAGATTGTAGCAAGAAATGTCAATTAAAACCACATTAAAACAGATGCACTGTGAGAGACATCGAGGTTCCAGTCTCAGCTTGCAGGAGGAACAGGTGGCATATGCAGCCTCTGTAACTTGTGCAGCACCCTTCAGGCCTAAGCAAAGACAGACCTCAAAGGACTGCAGAAGGAGCTTCTTACTGGGTTGAAAGGTGATCTCTAGGATGCAAGGAGAACAGAGGAGTATAATAAAAAGAAGATACTAAATTGTCTTGAGGATGCAAAAAAAGTAGTAGACATCTCAGCTACTTGACAGTGCAAGAGTAATACAAATTTCTTTGGCTAGGTATGGCTGCTTCCTAATTACATGAACATTGGGATCAGAAACTTCTTTCTGAGCTCAGAAAGACAGCTACACATCCTCCAGGTTATTGTAAATGTCAAAAAAAATATACACCAATACTATGCTAATTTGCACAAAATTAATTTATGTAAATATAACTAAGGCAGGATTGGAAGTCAGAAAATTCAGGTTAACCTTCTTTCACTCTGCCTGATTAAAGCAGGGATCTGAAGAAAGCAAGACAGGGTAGGAAATTGTTTGTAGCAACAGTTAACCTCAAGTGGATGTGGCTCAGAGCAGGGAAGCAAAAGAGGAGTGGAGAAAGGGCTTAAGCTGACAGTGCTGATGGTCCATTAACTACAGCAGTTCTGCTGTCCAAATGATCAAACTCAGGTTTAGCAGCAGTATGTCTTCTCACTTTACAAGGAAGGAACAGAAGGGGCTTGATCCAGCTTATCAATTTTGAGCTTTTAGTCCAACTGACAAGAATCTACTCATTAACGGAGACCTGAGATCTGAAAGAATTCATATGACTGACTTACCATATCACCCAAACATAACCTCCACATTCCCTAATTGCTCTTGTGTTTCTCTTCACATCACTTGAGCAAGAGAATCAAGGATATTAAGACCACTTTCACACACTTGATTAAAAGAATACAAACTACACTAGCTGAAAGCCTTTAAAAGCCCTATAGGCTTATGAAAAAAGGTGAGGTCATTATGCTCTGGTATTCTCAGCTGCCCTCAGTGGGTATCAGTCATCATTACAGCACTTGGAATCATAATGGACGCCAACAGTTTAATAATGATTGCAACACCCTTTCTAATGAGTTTGGTGCTGCCCTCTGATGTGAATATTCCTAAAACTGGGCTGGTAATGGGTTCTGTCTTGATTAGCAGGCTGTGGTTCTGTATCATGTTTGAGAGACATCTTTTGATGCAAAAAAAAAAAATCAAATTAAATCCTTGTTTCAAGCTGAGTAAATGAATTTGACTTTAGGTGATCAAGAGGGGAAAAACTTCTAATTAGAGACGCAAGCAATCATCTTGTTCAGTGTTCTTTCAAAGAAGGGCTATGGGGACACAGAATCCTAATAAAGCTTCCCTCAATCACCTTTTAGATAAATGCTAAGGATTAAAATTAAATGTAATTAAAGTTTGTTAATCTGATATGGTTTCCACTGATAGTCATTAATTTTTTTTTTTCTTTGCCCTGTTATCCTTTGCTTATTCCTGAGTGCTTCTCCTCTCCTACTACCAGTATCATCTCATCCACCAGGGACGGCAGAAAGGCAAATTGCTGCTTGGGATATCAGACCGCAGCTGTAATTAAATCGATGGATTGGCACTTGCTCACACCACACTGCCCCCACACAGTATATGGCAGTCACTGCTGCATCTGCTTAGAACACAGGGGTTTTCACAGTTGCCATCACTGCAGAATCAGAAGTACTTTCCAAGTAATTAACATACCAACACTTCTGTTTCCTGTTTTTGAAAGTAGAGGTGGGCATCTAGTCCTCTCTTTGCAGTTGTTGACAATTTCACCTCATTCCTAGAAAAGTATATGAAATTTGCCTCCAAATATTAGGATTTAAGCTTCTGACCATTAAGTTAATAGAAAGATTTCAATTTTTTTCCTAGGTCCAGAATGAGGCCATTACACCCTCTGGGATGCCCTTGAAGCCAGCCGACCCACAGAGCTGGAATTCATAGGATTACCCTTAAAAGTAAGAAGTTTCCTGTCAAATAAAACAAAACTTGCAGCTATCCTGCTGTTAATCTAGCCGGGTGGAAAGAGACTGATTTGAGCTAAGCTGCTGCTCGCTTTTGCAAAGAAAAGAAATCAAACATCTATCCCTCTCTGTTCACACAAGATGTTCACTGCACAACAGGAAAAAGAAGAAGAGGAAGACGGGTTCTTGTTCACCAGTAAGAACTGGACTAGACTGGAGAAATAATAATAATTATAATAATAGTAATAATAGTGGTAGTGGTAATAACAATAATAATGGATTTGCACTCCAACATCAGAGTCACAGTAGAAAGAAGCCTGCAACAGAGAAGGGATTTCTAACCAAATCCCTTTGATGGGCAAAAGGAGAAAGAAAAGGAAGAACTGGAAGTGACTCTAAACGAAGGAAGGTCTTTCAATCACAGTACAAAACCTGAAACAGATGCCTAGTACCTCTAAACCTCTAATAAGGTGTTAATTTGAGCTATCTATCCCATTGCAGCTTCACGTAGCGCTGATCCGAATAAAGGGGACAAGACTGCCAAACCCACAGCGCAAACAACATCTACGAGCCAGGTTTTCCCCTGCTCTCCTCCATTTATAATCAGCCAGAATTAACTCGGGCGAAACACGCCTTGCCATCCGTGCTCGGATGCTCAGAAGCGTGATGAAATAATGAATTGGTCACGGAATTCAGGCCTCTGCTTCCCTCCATTAGCGCACGCTCCGCGGTTCCGGCGGTGTTTGAAACCCGCGGCACGTAGGTGCTCAATTGCAAGAGCTCTCGCTATCTCGGCGAGCAGCTGCTGTGTCACTGCCAGGCCCCTCCTGCGGCAGACCTGTCACTGGCCTCGGCAGCTCGGTGCCAGGCCCACACACACCACCGGGGGCCTGCAAGCAGATGGCTGATCTCAAAGTCTAATTATCGGTGCTGACTGAAAAGCCCGCAGCTGAGAGCAGAGTGGGGCAGGACTCGGCTGGGTTACGGTTTAGGGGAAATTGTGGCAAAATAGGATGAGTTAAGGACGGATGACTGAGATTTTCCTGCCGGGCTTCCAGTGCGCCACAAGGTGTTAGGAAAAGCAGGGCTGAGTTCTGGTTTGGGTTCTGCTGACGTCTGGCCTGTTGTGAACAACACCCTAGGAAACACGAAATGGGTTTTACAAAACCAGAAACAAAATCAAAATCCTCCCTACCATTCTTTTCAGGTTTCACAGAAAATGGTGCGACAGGAATTAACTATACTTCCTTCTCTTTTGTCTGCAGTAAACACTGCATCCTGCACTGAGCTGCACAGACCATACTCGATCTGAGCTGACAGCTCAGAACAGATTCCACCCACACCATTTTTTCCCCTGAGTTTGCAATGAAAAAAACCCCCAAAAGTGAGCTAGCAATTCAATTTTAACCACACCTGTTTCACTTGCTATAGGAAAAGAACAGCAACATAGGCAGCCATATTAAAATGAAAAACCAACCAAGAAGTTCTGAGTTTTGTTTTTAAATTTAGGCAAATTTAGAGCCTATTGTCAGCTCAAATTAAGAAGACAGTAAGGCTGACCCAAGCTGAAATCAACCCAGCATGCCAATGGCCCTCTGTTCTTGTCAAACAACCACCTCAACATCCTTGGGCTGGCTTGGGACATCCTTGTTCTGCACTGGACATTGTTTGTGATGCTGCGTGCTCTCCAGCAGCAGTAGGTAGTGAGTCTTGTCCTAGATGCCACTGATCTCGTACTTCCTCCTCTGTCTGCAAAAACTCTAGGTTTCATCATCTAGAAGAGTGTGGATGAGGCTAAGAGTCAAGGAACTCATTTCAGTTTGGAAAAAACAGACTCCCCCTTTTCAGACAAATGAGAAGTTGAATACTACCTTATCAGTAACACTGTACTTCAAACTGTGGTGAAAACCATCAGTTTTCTTTCAATTGTGTCAGTTACCCTTCTGTATCTGAAAATGCTAATAGCTGCTCTATTCCCATTTAGCAACTATTACAATAAGAAATTCCCCAATGATGGAACAAAAGCCTCATTGTGGCAACTCCTACAAAGGAATAAAAAGTAACAAAAGCAAGGAGAACTGTGTTATAAGAGATGGCCTTAGTGAGACAGACACTAGTGAAACTATTTAAATGAGGAAGTTGAGGAAAGGAAGATATATCTGAAACCCAAGCAAAATATTCCCTAATTCTGCAAATTAATTGTAGCAGTATTGAAGAAGACAAAAAGGGCCATACGTTGTTACATGAAAAGGGCCATGTGCTGCTACATGACAACCACATGGCTGAGGGCATCCTAAGGCTTTTCAAAGAGGAGAACATTTGTATCGACATAGTGAATTAACATTTGTATGTATTGCCTTCTACAGCCTTGAAGCAACCAACATTTGTTTTGCAACTCAGTATGTCACCAATTCTGTGTACTTCCCCACTAACCTGCCTTTTCGCACTCAAGTGCAAAACGGTCTATGACAGGCATTTAGAAACTCCGCAGACATCACAGACTTCAGGAAAACAGCAGCAGGAGATTGCTCACCCCATCTTCAAGGTTAGGGAGATGTATGTAACTGGACACAGAAGGGGAAGGCAGAAGAATCCCCTCTAGCTGAGTATCTGCTCACCTAGAATTGTGTAAAATGCATTACGTTGATTAAAAAGAGACCATAAAATGCTAGTAAGACCTGACAAACAAGCTGCTTTTTCCATTGTACAGCTTATTCTAAGTGTGCCCCACAGTAAGCTGGAGCAACCTGGGCAGGACGTAAATCAGAAGGCTGGCAGCACTCTCCAACAGGCTGCCGCCCAGTCGGGGGCTGGAAATGCTACAGTGAGAGAGCTCTGCAAGACACAGCACAGATCTGCTCAGGACATCTTTGAGCAGCTAGTTTGAGAGTAAGATGTCCACAGCAGCTGCAGTTCAAAGGAGGTTTGGACCTGCCACACACAGTAACAAAACACTGCTGCTGCTTCTGTGACCATAATACAAATGCCTTTGGAGGTGTTCCCATGCTCGGGTATATTCAGTGCTTCACTTGTTTCTCCTGAGTAGTACAAACAGACCAAACATGGGGCAAGGACTGGAACTTCAACAGAAAGCATGAAGTAGGACTACATAACATTTGTAGCTCTAGATTTCAATTTTATAATAAATGCGTCAATAAAAAAAGGAAGAGGAACTTGAACATTGTCAATAAAGTACTCCTAGTTATGTATCCACTGCATCCCTAAAAGGTTGTATGACTCTAGAGTATCTTTTCAATAATACCAGCACTTCCCACAACTGCACAGAACACCACAGGTATAAAAATATTCCATATTGAAAAAAAGGAAACTTCAACTGGAATGCATAAGCATGAGATACAAAGCACCGGCTGGAAGGGACAGTGGTAGGATTCAGCAGACTGCTTTCCACAGCAATCAGTATCAGATGTTTACAGGCAGATTCTGAAAAGTACATAAAGGAATTAACTAGCCTAAAGGAAACATCAATTATGTCCTCAAGTAAGAACCTTGGTTTTTTGGTTTTTTTTTTTAAGTGAGAATTATTGAAAAATGAATCAGACCAAAACCCCACCTTGCCCAGTATCTCTCTCGCTTGGTAACAGCACCTGGGCACAAATGAAGCAAAGAACAAGGCAACTTTACACTGAATTATACTTCTCCTGTATGCTCTCCTAGTTTCTAGGTATTTCCAGCTAAGGCATTTGAACTAAGCTATACCTGGTAACCTTGTGTTTAATAGGTCCTGATGGATTTTTCTTTCTCAAATTCCTCTTTTCACTTTTCAGACCTATGTGAACTTCTGCATCAAAATAACCCGTGGCACTAAGATCTCAGTTTACAGATGCTCTGAGGAAAAAGAAACATTGACTTTTATTTGTTCAAGAACTTTATTAATGATCTCCAGTTCTTGTATGAGGGGACATAGTGAACAACCGTTCTGTTTTGATACCCACAATTTAAGAAGCCTGTATCCCACATTTCCTCCACATCATTTCTTTTTCACAGTACAGAGACTCAGTCTGAATACAGAAATTGTTGTAAACCTTGAATTATATTTGCCACTTTTCTCTACATCTGTCCCAGGATTTTTTGTTTTGATTTTTTTCCCCTGGGATGGAGGAACTGATGATAAGAGGGACAAAGGAACACAAGCCACACAAAAAACTGGAGATGGGGATGCTCCATGAATTTATTCAGTGTTCTAATGATGTTTCCAGTTTTATTCTGTGTTCCTCTCCCAACAGTCACTAACATTCCTAACACGAAGTTTGGCTTTTGAAGCCTATTTGGTGGTAATTTTGAGTGCTATTTATATTCATAAAAAACTGAATGCCCTGTCTCAAATCTTATTACAATGCTCTGAGTCTCAGCAAACTTCTTTCTGCCCCATTCTTCCTAAGGTCAGTTTGGATGGTCATTAAGTTCAGTCAGGATTCTCTTCACTTCACCAGTGAGTCTAACTCATTACCTTATATTCAAAGGTAATATCTAAGAGCAATATATTCATATTTATCCTTTTTCTACATCAAAAAACCTTGTCCTAGATTTCTTTGGGAGAGAAGGGGAGGGAGACTGAATTCATCTGGCTTATATTCTCCCCAAAGCTTAACAGACCTTCTAGATGTGACACCCTGAGTGTCAAAATGATGGTAATTCTGTCAAAACTAGACATAAGTAAGCACTTCCATAAATTCCAGGCTAGTAGTGGCCTTTTGAAGACATATTCAAAAATGAGGGAACATCTCTGCTCCAAAGCCGTCTACACTGTTTAGCCTGTATACCAAGTCCTGCTTATACATAATTCACGTTGAATAGTCAGGACACCTCAGGCTCACTCTGCCAAAACTACAGCACTTTTACAGCAGGTCTTCATAAGAAGTTCCTAGTCTAAGCAGCAGAGCTACTAGAGAGCTCTGCTCAGGTGTTCTGCAGGTCACTGTTCTCATCACTGTCAGCAGCTGACACTGGTTTTCAGCTCCAGTTCATCTGACACTTCATGGTTTCCCAGCTACTCAGTCACCTCCATAGAGTTCCAGTAGAAGCAATACTGTGGAGTGTTACATCTCATCTAGTCTTTCCTCCCTAACAGTTTCAGGTTGAGAGTATGAGACAGCACACATGCCATTAAGCATTCCTTGCTATGTCACCTACTTCACTTATTTTACTGCAAGAAAGAATAATTTTCCTCTTGCTCTGATTCAAACAATAGAAGTAAATTATTGTGCTTTGAACTCTCACCTTACAAAGCCTTTGACTTCTACCTGTAAAAAACTTGAATATATGGAAGCCCATCTATGTCTCCACTTTTTTTCCTAGTCTCTTTCACAGATCTCTAGGCTTGTAGAGACAGACCTGAAGTCTTGTGAAGGCACTCTTGTCACAAGATTAGCATTAATATTCCTACAACAAAGAGAGATTATTAAAATAGGTGCAGAAGACTGTTGTGGACACACCTAAGCATAATTCCAGAATCTCTAAATAGAAAAATACAGCAAAATGTTTTGACAGAGAAACTTTAAGAAAGACAAGTATTTGACCCTCCTTCCCTTACCCTACTATTCTCTGCAGATTCAAAGCAGCATCTCAGGAATGCAACTGCTCTGAGAGTAACATTGTACAACATGCTACATCCTGACAGGCACTTTTGATTAAAGGTGAAAAAAATACTTCCTGGTAGATTCTTGGTTGCCTCACACTTGGTCTCTAACACAGGAGACAGATGAAATCAATACTGCAGTACATAGTTCCAACTCAGTAAGGCAGAATAGCCAGATTCTACTTGCTTACATGAATATAAATTAATATAATCAATAAATAAGTATAAACTGAAGCATATTTTTGCAGAAGCATCGGGCATGGATGTCTACTGCCTATCCTCTCTCAAAGAGAAATTAAGATTTAAAAAACCCATTTGTAAAGTGAGAATATTATGTCTATACTTTTAGTGCTAATAGATGTATTTCTTCTACTTCTTCACTTCCTCTCACTTTTGGCTTCTCCTTTTAGTAGCTAGGAATTTCAGAAGAGTCAGCAACTTTAATCACTGGATGGGCCATTAGTCAGTCAATACAAATCTCTTTTTTCAGTGTCAGAAAATGATCTTGCTCTAGTAGAGACCGACCTGCAGAGAAGAGTGTAAAATACTCAACCAAGAAGATACCCCATACACATTCGAAATAGATAATTATGTGGCAAAATACCCTCATATTTAAAATGTCTTTAGGGAGAGATGCATTGACTTAGTTTGAATGGGTCTATTGTTTTGAACATTGGCTAAATGGCACAATTTCCCAAGCAGGCTAACCACTACCAACAAATCCAAAGTATTTCAAGCAGACACAATACACAATACTGTATTTCAGCTATTCTCTCTAACTTTATTCGCATCCATAATGTAATGGAAAACATACCTGTGCTAACTAAGATTTTTACCTGTCATGGCAAGCTAGATCCTTTGATCGGTAACAATTACCACGCACTTGTCTTCTAGCAACAATAAGCCAGTCTCTTGTTTTGTCACTATTCATGGCATTGTAGAGCTTTTTCAGAACTTTAGGAGACTTGTTGGAGTCCAGGGCATTCCTTTGGCTGCCCTGGAGGGTCAGAGACCTGGACAGAGGGGTCTGGGACCCTGGCCCAGAGCCCAGAGGGACATTGGCTTTGATCCCAGTCCATGGGAAAGGCTTCCTGCACTGCGGGATGGATTGCAAGCCACAAGAGTGTGAAAGATAGTAGTTTAGCTCATCACAGAGTGAGGAAACAGTAGGTTTAGGTTTTTAGTATGGAAGTGAATGGGAGCAAGATGGAGGATTTGGGGCATTGTCTCCTGCTTCTTCTTTCTTCTTCCCTCACTCCATTTTCTGCAGTGACGGTGGCACAAAGTAGTTTAAAGAGATTGGGTCAAAGTAGGGATGACCTGTTTAGTATAAGTGATAGGTATTGGCAAATAATGATAAATAAAGAACACGTAACAATTAGTATAAAAGATAGCGACAGCCCAGTGCAGGAGGAGTCGTCAGATTCCCGAGCAGCTGCACAACCTTAGTTGGGCACTGAGAAAATTGTAAGATAAGAAACAATAAACAAAGCGCGCAACCTTGAAAAATCAGAACCTGAAGACTCCGTCTCTTTCTTGCGTCTGGCTCAGAGCTTTGCAGAAGGCAAAAAGACTCTAAAACCACCTGAATCTCAGAACAAAAACTAAGAGAGACTATCCCAGTTTTTAGTCACATGGGAATGAAACTTGTCTTTTGCAAAATCCAGTAAGTCACGCGGTAAACTTGAAATGCAGGAGCAGCTGGGCCAAGAGCACAAGCCCAGTTCCTTCACTGAAGTCTCAGAATACTCACAGAGTGTCAGTAAGAGCCAGCTTACACAAGGCGACAAGCAGACACCTTTCTGGAGAGTAAGCGAAGGCTACAGTGCTGCCCTATCTGCTGGGCCATGGCCTGGAATTTGTGCAGCATCTCAGGACAGATGAGGTCCTGGGAAGGGTTCAGGTCCAGAATCTCTCAGGGCTAGGACTTTCAAAATTAAATTTCTTTGAATTAAGAAGCTAGTCTGTATTACTTGATTTGGATGAAAATGTATGCGTCAAAATTAAATGGAATCATGCCTAACTTAGAGAATTAAATTCTTGCACTGCAGAGATAACACATACAAAGCCTGTCTGTGTAGGGCATGTTTGCTGTGGGAAACCAACCACAGCCATTTCTAAGTTATCTAATATTTGGTGTTAACAGATGCTTCATAACTGAGCTGCCATTTTCAAAATTCCTGTTCTTGTGCCGTTGAGTCACTTGAACAAAGCTACAGGAGCAAAGTGTTACACTCAATGATGGTGTCACAGATACACATTCCTGTATCTGTTCTTCAGCTTTCATACACTATACTTATGGGATATCAAGCTTCTGGGGGTTCTTGAGACAAAGACTTATTCCTAATGCTGAAAACAATGGTGTTGTATGACCCATCACTACACCTATGCAAACATAATACTCTGAGGGACTTCAGGCTGTAAGCTTAGAAACTAAAAAACAGATCATAAATCCAGTTAAGTATTTTTTCCTGTTCTCTCTAAGATGTTTCTCTAAGCAAAGGTCTTAATTTCCTTTTAGCACAGACTGAAAAATGACAGCAGAGAAAACTATATATGACCCTTTTTATTCTGTCTCAAGCTCTGAATAAAGCTATGGATCCTTTTCTTTACTACAGATTTTCAAAGCTGTGAAAATTGTTTTGTTGTTTTTTGGTTTTGTTTGTTTTTTTTCTTTAAATGATGCTACCCAACTGTGAAGGGAATAAAGAGAAAAATCAAATCATATCTACAGATAGACAGTGAGCCAAACAACATGTTGAGCAAGAAAATCCAGTGGGGTCCTCTTCCTCACCCCACCTGATTTAATAAAACCCAGTCCAGGATAATCAAGGGGGCAGGAGGGGACACTGAAGTGCAAAGCCTGTTAATTTTTTGGTTTTGCTAGGACAGGTTGTTGGGGAAAGGCAGATTAGGAGGTCTACCCAATGCAGGATGACTTTTGAAGGTTCCCATTTTTTAAGTAACATGAAGTATGACTATTAAAAACATATTTCAGTCAATGAATTATTCTAATAGTCATTATTGCTGAACTTGAACATTGTAATTCATCACCTTAATTCTGAAGACTTTCTCTGTTCCCTGACTAGGCTTCCTAACCACTCCACTGAAAATACACAAAAGGCTTTCTGTAACTGCTTCCTTCAATTACACTTCAGAACAATGAAAATAATTCCAATACTTCACCGGTCTTAAATGATGAAATCCAGAACAGACTTTCCAGAATAGAAATGCTGGCTTTACCAACTGCACAATGGCTTTGATTTCCCTGGTTATGAAGGGCTACATTTTAACACCATCTTACAGGAAAGTAAAACCTGGAGCAAAACTTGGAAGAGTTTCATAGTACAAGCAATGGCAGCTCCAGAGGAGCTCCTGGCATTAAAGTTTACCCAAAGATCGCTTGTTACCCTGGCTTTCACCAGTATTCTCTGATTGCAGTAAACTCAAGTGAACAGAAGATGACAAGGGCAACAGAAATATTTTTAAAAAATTTTTTGAAAATAAATCCAAACATTTTGTAAAAGAAATTTCCCAGTAAAGCATGACACAGAAGCTAGGTATCTTTGGATATTTCAGTGGGTCTATTGAAACAATCTCCACCTTGAGCAAGAAGTGACAGCAATCATCTAATCTTCATGCTTTGCAAAGCCACTGGCTCTGCTTAAGGAAAAACTCCCAGTGGAGAACTGCAGAAGTTCCATGGTACACATCCACCTTAACAGACTGATCACCATAAAACAAACCCAAATTCTTCCTCTTTTAAAATACAGTTGAGGAAAATCAAGAATACTATAGCTCACAAAAGTGAATTTTAGTGGCCAGTAAACATAATACAATGAGGAAGAAAGGGAAGAGAGAATACAAAGTTCTTGGCAGTGGGAGAAAGGAAAAGAACCTGCATAGGAAGTAGTGCAATTCCACTGGGAACCTGAAATGGAAAGGGCATGTTAAGGGAAGAAAGATGAGAAGCACATGTGAAGGGGAAGAAAGCCTAAAGCAGAACAAAGGCTGCATTTAGGTGAGAACAGAAGTGTGTAGGTGATTTCTTTTTAGATGGCAGGACACCAGATATCAGCTAGGATAGCTGATAAAAACCCAGGTTTTTCTAACAGCATCTTAGGTTTCTAACATCATTCATTGCTTTTTCATTAATGTGGCCTTTCCTTTACTGTTTTGCTCCATTGCAGCCAGCTAGTTCACTGCCTATGAAGGTTACACCTTTGACCTGAACTGAACGAGTAAGAGATTTATTCACAGAGCATTTTATAATTATTATAGGGAACTCACTGTCCAGTGGCTGCTTATTCCCCATCACATCCATCATCAACAGCTATCAAATACTCTAAAATACAGCAGCTAGAAACCGATGTTTTCCATACAGAAAGAACACCTCAGACTTGAGTACTGCACACAGACACACAGCCACATGATCAATGTTAATCCTGTCTCAGCAAAATTCTGTCACTCAATGTGGTTTTATATTTGCCGTACACAATACAGTACAGTTAACTAATATGTTTATCAGAATTGTGCAGGAGTAAATGACACTACAAACCACTTGTCCATATTGGCATTTATTTTGTTCTAAGTATGCCAACAAGTCATTGATCTAGACTATTTATTTGTAAGTAAACAGCTACATGACCTGAACTTTAAATTGAGCCAAGTTTGAGCCCGTATATAGCTATATTTCTTTAAAATGATCAGTCATCAATACTGAATGTTATGCAATGCCAGTGGATCACATTACAGTATACCCATATCTTTAGTAATTTATTTTTCTAAATATTACTTCTGAAAGTCCTAATATGCTCTACATATAAATCTTCTCTAGTCTGCTCTACTGTATAGTCATCCCTGATTGCCATTTTGGAATATCTTTATCTGAGTTATGCACCCAGTCAATTGCTTTTCCAAGTTCATTTTAACTTTTAAGTAAGTTTAGCATACCAAAAAAGTCAAAAAAGGCTAATTTAAAGAAAGTGTCAGTTGTTTCTTTACATGTGTTAGCATATTTAGATGTTGAATTGTATGTGTCTACAGGACTACTGAAAAATCCCTTCCAATAGTAGTGCAGGAAGTACATAAAGGTTTGCCATTTCTTCTTAATATCTTTCATAGGTTGCACTACAGGAACAAAAAGGAATAATTATTATGAAAGTCTACAAAACTAATGAGTAGCTAGTGCTGGGAGGTAATACTGAAACAGCAAAGAAATTCAAGATCTTGCACTTGTATCTAGATGCTTCTCATATATAGGTATCGTATGTGCATGCATATATATTTTACAGATGTTACAAAACAAAAGTTGAATGAAGGAGCTAGAAATAATTTTTAAATTAAAAAATTTCTTCTTTCAGGGGAAACCCTAAGGCATTAAATGAATACACTTACAGTTGTTTTCACTGTTAAAATCAGATAAGGTTTTTGCTTCAGGGAACTAATGTATAGGAACTTCTTCAAAGTAAAGGAGTGAATGCAGGCACAAGATAAACTGGGCAGGCTCAGTCTCAGAAATAAATTGAAGTGCTGACCTCACCTAAATTCCTTTGTGGCAAGATGGACAAGTTCCCCCCTCCCTTGTTTTGTCAAGGTAACTAATTTTCATTACAATTAAGTGAATTTTTCTTGTTCATATTTAAACCAGACATTAAAACCAACATGATGTTGTTTTATGATGCTGTCTACATATAATCTCCCTGTTCCAGAGGAAATCAGCTGTCCTCTTAGAGTAATCTCTCATGAAGATTTCCAAGTGTTCCCCACTTTCTTGCTGTCTCTGGCTCCCCAAGAATTCCTGTTTCCTTTTAGTCTCTTTTAATCAGAAAGAAACAAAAAAACCTCAGATACAGTCATTCAAACCTTCCTCCTTCCTTTTCCATTATTTCCATTTTTATTTTGTCTTTGATAACTCACTGATTCCTCTGCTGTCCTCTGCTGATTCTTCTAATCAATCCAGGTAACAGCAGCTTCAAGCTGACCATTTCCCTTGTTCCTAGTCTTCACTGCACAACCTCAAACTCCTTCACTGCTGCCAGCAATGACGTTTCACCATTCTCTTGCTTGCCCTCTTACTTTCAACTCTCAGCTGCTCGTCCACTTACACCTTTCCCTTCTATTTCTTAAATTCCACCTTTGCCTGACAGGTTTTATAAGACATCCATTTCACTGAAAACAAATGAAAACTCTGGTACAGCTAACTCCTGGATTGCAATGCAATACCCCCAGGTACTGGTTTCATCTGTGAAACACACCTAAAAGAGGAAAGTTCAGGGATAATTGAAAAGGTCTGTATTTTTCTTTAATTATGGCAGAATTTACAGGAACTAATGTAAGTTAAAGAGAAGAGCAATGCAACACCAGATCATTATTGACCAGAGAAGGCCTTGAGAAGCTTGGAAGGTAGTAAGCTAGAGCCCTATGGACAACACAGGATGTATTAGTGGGTAGCCACACTGCATGGATTGTCATATTTTATTCAGGAGACCTTTGTGCAAAAACTTCTAGTTTGTGAATACTGGGCCATATGGACCTGGCTGGGCAAATACCATCTGGGCAGATTAAAGACGTCTGTAAGCAACTGGGTAAATAAAATCGTAAGAGGAGATACTAAGAATAATAGTTTTTGTTTGTCTTAGACTGATAAATATTAAAAATGCTTGACTGAGTTGTGGATGGACATGTTATGCCCTTGTAGGAAAAACTGTCTAATTAATTTTAATTTTATTCAGACTACATATTTATGGTTTCTTCTAGTCCCATGCAGAGATGGTCATTTTCTGTAAATAGCACAGAAAGGACACTGACTCTCTGTTCAGTGAGGATAACTCAAAAACAGATACAATAGAAAAACATGCTCATTTTAGAGGAGGCAGACATCAGGCACCTGTTTCTCTAAGAAGAATATTACTGAAAGCTGAACGTCCTAAAGTATGGCTATTCCTACAAGGCAAAGAAAACTTCAGATAGACTGTAGCTGAGCTCTTAATGATCTCTTCTCTTTCATTAGCTGTGGGTAGAAAGAGTAAGTAAAGGACTGAAAACGTATTCATGACTGTCATTAGCAAAAAAATGGCACTGTGCAAATCAATTTCCATGGATCCTGCTAGGACGGGCTTTCTAATTAGTCCATCATTAGACAGCTAACTTCTCACCACTTCTCAGACATCAAATAGTCCATCACCAACACATTGCCGGAGTTAACAAGGAGAATTTTAATGAAAGCAAGTCAAATTGGCTTCTACCACAGAAAGCAGATAATAGGCTTTGTTGCTAATCTTTCCCTATCCGCATTTCTATTCGTTATTTTAGTTTCCGTTCTTATAAACCTTTTAGTTTGCATCAATAATTTTTTAACCTCTTTTTACTAAAGAATAGAGCAGCTGTAGCAAGGAGGGGGTGGGGGAAAATGCTTGGATAAAGCCAAATAAGGTACAAGCTGAGATTGCTTCTGGGTATTTCAGAGCTTTCCATCTTATGATGCTGAAGAGAAATGTCAGCTTGCTGCTTGTGGTTTTAAATGGAAACAGCCTGTAGTAAGCATTTGACTGACTGGCTCAGCAGTGTGGCTTAGAAGAGGTTTCTACCATGGTCATCCTGCTTCACACAGGGCAGATGCTCCATTCCAAATGGTGGGGTTTGGGCTTGAAAACCCTATCAGCAGGCACAAAAAGGGAAACTCCCTTAAGATTAGAAGTGACTTGACAAACAGATACACAAAGGAATAAAAGAATGCTTAACAAAGGTGAAAAATCTCTCCCTGAACAGTGTAGTCATCTCAGTATTTGAGTAACAACATTTATATATTTTTTTAATTGAGATGAAAATATTTAAAAGCCTGAATTCTACATGGACATGTCTTTAATTTAAAATAGCTGTTCCTGCCTGAAGGAAAATCTGCTGCCCTACTGTTCAGACACAAATCTACCCATGCCAATTTTCTGGTTTTCTGTATTCCACCCCCCTTTCTTCTTTATTACCAAGGACATTTACATGAAACAGCATTTTTGCTTTTAAGAGTTCATCTGTTCCTGCTGCTTATCCCCCCACCTGAAGTCATAATCCTCCGTTTGTGATGACATAATAATTTCCACTGCAACCAATTGTGATGCCACAAACGGAGGATTATGACTTTAGGTTGGAAATAAACAGCAGGAACAGATGAACACTTAAGAAACAAAGATCCTGTTTTCATGCAAATGTCTTTTGTCATCAAGAACAAGGTTAGAGAAATTCAGAAAATATATAAGAGCAAGCCAGCAAAATGGGTGCTAAAGAAAAATTCTCCAAATTTTCCAGGAGGCATTCAACTGCTCTTTCAAATTAACTTCCTACATAATTAGGAATTTTAAATGTTTCTGAAACATAGGTAACTTTCTATTTGATTGAATTTCCAACATAATGTGATCTGAATTATTGACATCTTCTCACCAGCAGGGCTAAGGCGCTTTGCCATAGGGGTCATGACTGGATGAAAAGCCCCCAGATAGTGGGAACAGAGGGAAATCATCACAAATAGGGCCAAGAGAGGTCTCTACGGTCAAAGCTCAGTTGGGCTATTTTTCTCCCACTTCTTCAAAACCAAAAATTTTCCAATTTCAGAAGTATCACTAACTGAAAAAATACTCAGGTGATCCAAACAGCATGAGCAGCAGAAGCAATTTGGGTTTTAATTTAGTTGGATCAATTTTGAGGTTGCTGCAGTTATAATTACAGGGCTGCAATGAATAGTGAAGCTCCCTCTAAATTTAGTCTGAACACAGCCTATAAGATGCAGTCCAAAAGGACACACCTAACAAAGCAGAGCAAGTATTTTTGCTGTGGTTAACGAATGGATAGGAAAAAATGAATCCATTTAGAAGGAAAACATCTGAATTTATCTTTCCTCTTGGAATAAAGCCAACTCCTAAGCAAAACAGCTTAAGAAAAATGATCAACACTTTCACTATGAACTTCTGCTTTAAAATGGCAGGTATTCTAGAAATAAATATACAAAATAGAGGCTCAGAAACATTTTCTGTGTTAAAAAAAAAATTGTTTAGGTTAGTTGTATTTGTTTTCAGCTCAGATGTGCTCGTAACATCACCACAGTGGTGATCAGAACTGCTCTCCTACTTCATGAGAAGTAGAACTGCGATGGATGGATATGTATGACCATACTCCTCTCTCAAATAAAGATTCCAGAAATGGGGAGAGAGTGAGCGTTAGGGGAGCGGGGACTGGCTGTTGGATGCGTGTGTATACATTTATTTATTTTACTATAGTAAGTATACTTACTTACCACACTATGCATTCACCTGCTATGAATAAGTTTCCCATCTGGGACCTTTGCCCACATGAAGCATGGTAGGCTCTTAAACGCAAACTGTTGTGCCTGTCTAAAGCTGGGAATGTGGCATGACACACACCCCAAGAGCACATGCAAAATGGGACACAGGCTCAGAACTCCGGTATCTTGTGTTGAAAGGTCACCTCATGTCCTGAAACGGATCTAGCAGACCTAGGCAGGTAACAGTAATGCGATTTCTCATTTGTTCTCTAGTTTTTACTTTTCAAAGATGCAGGGACCTTGGCTTAGATGTATCCAGCCCCATCTGAAGCAGCTGACTGCATCCCTGAATGAAAGGCACAATTTTCCTTATCTTCCTACACAGACAGAACCTCCAGAAGATGATTCACACCAAGTTCTGAATCACCCTTGTGAAGTGCCTCACTGACCACAGAAGGAAGGGAGTGATGAACATTTATAAAAGGCAGTATCTACATGTACACACCACTCAGCTCTCCACTTCCCAAGCAATCTAATTCCATGCCACAAAGCTTCTTGCCCATTCATGCATGCAACAGATGATCCATGGTCTTCCAGTGCTAGCAGCAAACTTTTCAGTCTGCCACTCACAGCACTATGTTCAGACAACCATTCCATGGAGCCTCTGCTGAGAAGCTTGGGAAAAAAATATCCTGCTATTACACTGTCACATTTCATGAACAGGTCTAATTTCTGAGAGTATTTTAAATTTTAGGCAGACTATACCTTAATCTTCTGGTTTTTATTGCATAAATTTGCTTCTTTTGGTTTCAAAGTAGTATTTTACCAACATAATTGAAATTCAGAAAGAAAAGAATTCCAGAAAGAAAAGGGGGAAAAAAGAACATAAAATCAAAGGTACCGTTTAAAAAGAATTTCTTCTTTAAAATGTATTCTTCCATACAGCTGTTCCTTTAAGCCAACAACAGTGCTCACAGAAGCACAGAAATCAAATCTCTAAAAAGTGGTGTTTAATAATTAAGTTACATAAATTGAACATAATTAAGTTATACCAGCTGGGCATGTGCTATGTGTATTTGAATGATGAGGTCGGCAGTAAAAGGAAAACAGAACTGATTATTAGAAATTTCTATACAATATTCTGCTTACATTAAATGTGCCAAGATATTCAAACCCTAAAACAGCCTTAAGTAGGTACAGGAAGCTAGTTTATATTTAAAATTAATTTAATAGATCAAATTAAAAAGGGAAATATGAAAAATTAAAACAACTCTCCATTATTGCCAGTTTGATAAAATGAAAAGGAAGAGGGACAAATGAAACAATTTTGCTCTCAAATCTGCTCGTAGTTTTTGATGTGACCCCAAGCCATAATTCTCAAATCATCACAGAAGAAAAATTACTTATTCTTGATAGTCTCTAGAAGTCAGTTTTCTTAATAAAAGCATTTTTGCTTTTACTACTAGATCTTGTAGACAATTGTTCAGAGAAATTTGGACCCAGCAGGCGAAATCATAGTATTTTATACATTTGAAAAGACATATACATTATCCAAAATGTCTCATCCATAAAAGCACTTGAGACACATCTGCAGTCCAACATGAAGTGCCAAAAAGGAAAAAAAAAACCAACAAATCTCCCCAACAATATAAAAAAGGAATCCAAACCCCAAATAACCCCTGCCCCCCCCCAAATAAAAGGGATACAAGAAATTATAAACAGTCATCTAGTCTATCCATTGTCCACAGAAGAATCAAGTTTGTGGTTTTCCTGAGAAAAACCCAATGGCAGACGAGAAGGAAATCCAACAATCAAGACTCCATGTTATCCCAATCTGCTTCTCAATTTGACATAATTGTTTCTGTCAGAAGTATTTTCCCAGCTTGCATCTACCTTACTAGAGCAGTTTAGAGTTCTTTCCCACTTCTCCCACCCTCCCTGTACACAAAGGGGTTTTTTATTTTTTTCAGCGGCCTTTTCAGTATTTGAAGATTATTTTTAAAATCCCCTCTCCCATCTCATCTTCTTTAGATTAACCAGCCCAGATATTTCAGTTCTCTTCCATAAACCAAGTTATTGAAGGCTGATCATCCTCACTGCTCTCCCCTGCACTCCCACTGCTCCACCTCCTCCCTGGAAGGAGGAAGTGTTTTTGTTTGTGCAGAACAACTTCAGTTTAGGCCTTAGGGATTATTTCCTAAAGCTTCTTGTGTGCACTCTGACATCCTTTTCACAAGTTTAACCCTTCAGCCTTGGTGGACCACAGACTAAACATTAACATCGGACCTTTTTTCTATGGAACTGCCCACTAGCCAGTTATTCTCTACTCTGTGTTCATGCATTTTATGCCCCTTATTACTCTAAAGTCTAGGAATTGATGCTCTTCTTTACATGGTGTCATCCCACTTTTCCTCTCAAACCACTTCTCCAACCTGCCAAGATTATGCTCAATTCTCACTGTGTCCTTCAACATATTTGTAAGTCCTTCACAAAGTGTGCATCATTTGCAAACTTAGTAACTGTAATCCAAATGACAGAATGAGAAACACTAATGAATATGCTGAGTATTACTGGTCCAGAACTATCTCCCTCCCTCCAAGAGGAACTCAATGGCTACAGCAAGCAGCCTGATTTTACACTCTTCACACTGGAGACTCAGCTCCTTTCCAGCTACAAATACTACATCAGGAATCTTCCACTTTATTTCCCAAAACAGATGTTTGACAGACACTCAAACTGCCCACAAAATGATACCCAGATACTATTAAACACAATATTGAAATTTATACTGGCAGAGACAAACAGAGCAATCTACTATCTCCTCACCAGAGGACCTCTGTCTCAGGCTTTATCTGAGAATGTACATTTATGTATGAGCAGATGTATCTTCACATATAAGGCAGTTAAAATGAACACACTAGTAACAAATTCAAGTGTTGAACATTTTGATGGGCACCAAAAAACCCAGTCTTTTAGTCTTTTTAAAAAGAAAAAAAAAAGGAACTCTGAATACAATTGCACTGTGTTCATTGTACATTAATTAATTTTTCTGTTCCTGATAAAGATGAGGGCAGACTTGACTTTGGTTTCTCAATACCTCAAGCAAATCCAGGCATTGGATGATGTCCACAGAAAGGAAGTACTTTGACAGGCTTCATCAAGGAGATCTCAAACACATATTATATACGCATCTATCCTTACTACAGCTCTTGTTTTGATATTATCTGACTTTAGAGAAATTGAGAAAAAGGCATTGCTTCTTCTTCAGTATACACTTCAAAGTATATTAAATAAAGACAGTACTTTACTGAGACTTTTTTTTTTATAAAGTCTGTTAAAGTACATGTTCATTGACCAACTATGGCAGAACCAAACACAACTTGAGATACCAGCTGGTTAAAGCAGTTTAAAGGAAATAAGTAATTTTATTTGTCCTGGAATTCAAAAACTTATCACTAGATTTTTTTGGACTCAGAAATGCATCTGGCTCATTAGGATTACTATATATGCCATATACATTTTTAGTATGGTATCAGGAAAAGAAAAGACATCTGCTAAAACAGAGTGGTAATAAAGATATTAGGTAGATATTTACCTGCCTACCTTAGAAACCCAATACAGTATTGTTGTAATTTGCTCTCAATAAATGATCATCGGTTAAGCTTTCTACATGAGAAGCTTATAGTGATAAGCTTCTACTGATTTTAAAGTTAAGAGTGTACCTGGAAAATAACTATATGCAGAATGCCTTCCAAAAGTGTAGCACAAGGAATATGTTTTGCTTCCCATGTTAATCTCTGCAAAATTACGTACTGAGACAAAGTCCTTGCTCAACTCACAACAGCATTGCAGTAAACTGCAGTAACTGTGGAAAAAGCTGGCCCTACTGATGCACTGGGAGCTCTTCATCTTAAAGAGGATTTCACACATTCTAAGCTTCTTCAATCGAAGAGGAAATCAATGTTTACCACCCAGAGCAACACATGGAATTAGTTCTCATCCAACCTCTGAAAAGTCATTTATTTTCTATCCTTGAAAGAGCTCTACATCTCAGAAAGTTAGAATACATTGAGTAAGGTCTCTACAAACAATCTTTAATCCTCCATTTCAAAGCTTCCACTCTACCTCCACAAGCTACATTTGGGAGAATAATGACTTTTCTAAAAGAGAATTGTATATTCTAAAAGCTTGCTTTTAACCAACTAATAAAACTGGAAGCATTAATAAGGGGCCTTTATTTCCAAGGGCAAATCTGTTGCAAATACTACTTCCCCCTGAAGCACTCACTAGAAATTAATTGTTTCACAATTTATAATCAAAGTACTGAATCAGATAAAACTCACAAGCTAAATTTCTTGTCAATGATAATCAAAATATTGGAAAAATATGCAGTATCAGCTATCACAAATATTAGAGAGAAGCTTACATGTTAATAAAGCTGACATTGCAAATTCCTTTGCATTTAGGCCTCTATTCATGTTATATTGCTGTTGTCATTTGTGAACTTGTGATCCATTACAAATTTACAAGTCAACAGAGCATGCCAGCTGAATTTAGATACAAATGACAGAGATCACAAACATCTGACCTTTCTGCCAGAGGGCAGGATCAGGAGGAGGGGGAGGGATTGTACTTCTCCATTTTAACTGCATGCCATAAAAAGCAGAGATTGGAAAATGATTCCTTTACCATCTTCCCAACTAATAAAATACTTAAATTCTGGAAAACACTTTCCAATACTACTGATAGACATTCCAGGATTAAACAAACATCAGGTGCATACATCTGAGGAGCCACTGAAAGCTATTCTCTCTCCAATACCAACACATTCTGTTCTCCTCTGATAACACACAGTACACATGAAATACACATATGAAGGACGATATTTGAGGATTGTCTATACTTGAAGTTGACTCATTACAGACAAACTGACAGGCCACAGGCTTGCAGCCTTCAGGCTGGCTGGATAAACTTGTTCAAATCTGAAACTCAGCCCGTGTCCTGTGAGATCATCTCCATTTCATCAGCCACTCACTGCCATAAGCAAGGCAAGGAGCGCGTGACCGACAGCCTGAGATCTTCAGCTGCGCCAAGAACCCAGAGCTTCTGCTCTTCGGTGTAACTTTCATGTACAATCTTGACATAATTACCTACGTCTAAAATCCCTTCTGCAAATTTTTAGCCTACTTTTTAAAATTCAGATGGGAATCCCCACAGCTTGACAAGCTTTAACTTCTTCATCTCTTGAATGAAGAGTTCTGGATATGGAAAGAATAAATACTAAAAAAAATTCTCCATGCCTGCTTTCATGGACTACATCACAGTTCCCGTGAAAACTACTGATGTTCAATTTAGCTTGACCAGATTATTTTTAAAATTTAGGTTTACATTTTGAAATCATCTTTAAAGGGAACAAAATAGCACGGCAGCCTTATTGGGGAATGCTGCATTAGTAAAACTATAAATCCCTCCAAAACAAAGATAAGTCATCTTTTTTCCCAGTGTTGAGAAGAGTAAAAATGGTTTTCCAAAATTTCAGCAGACAATTTAACACCTTATTTAACTAACATTTTTGATTTTAACACTTGACTCAACTAAGCAAGTGTCTCGTAGTCTTTGTTGTTTCTCTGAGGAGTAATGGGTGCTCTCTAAAGACATACAGGTTTGTAAAATCCATACTCAAAGCAGTCAAATTCATGTCTTAAAACCAACATGTGCTCAAGGTACCCAAACTTTAACTGGATTTAATTGCTGTCTAAAACACCCAATTAGCAAGTCTGCTTTCCTAAATCACATCTGAACTGACCCAACAATTAAAAGGTGCTCATATACTGCACCAGAAAATGAGTTAAAAATTTAAGTAACGTTACTAAATTAGGAATTAAATTATCCACAGATTAATGTAGATTAAGGGCATTTTTCAGTTTGGGGTTTTGTTTGGTTTGTTAACTGCAATAAAAAGGAAGTCTTTCTACTACTGAGTTAATTTAGGGCATAATTTTCAGAGACATGCATCCACAGCATGTGTGCGTTACAGCGCCTAATTAAAACACAATCAATCAACTGCTGCTCTTGCTCAGAAAAGTTAGAGCAAAATTCTGAACTCTAATTTCCATCAGGAAAAAAAAGTACATTATGCTTGCCCCTCCTCCACACCCCCAGTTCTTTCAAGGCAGTCTTTCAGTTTTCCCTTCTTCAGCTGCACATGAAAATAACTCCTTTCCCACTCTTTTTATATATATACCTATCCATATATTAAAAAAAAAAAACCCAAAACCTTACTCTCCCTATAAATATCTTTTATATATAGTCTTTCAGCTGTTAGTTTTCTGACATGCCTAGGCTTTACCATTGATTTCATTTAAATTGCACAGCCTGAGAAGAGTGTATCTGTTAGCAAGACACCAAACCATTTGTTTCAGCCTTGCCTGAGAGCTCAAGCTGGGGAGCCAACGTAGCAGAGTGCACCTGCCCTGCTGAGACACCCCAGGGCACACAGGGGCACCAGCAAGCAGGTCACACACCACATGGAGACAGGTCACAGCTTCAAGGAAGCAGTGGCAAATGCCTCCATCCCACCAAAGGGAATAGAGCAAAATATTTACACGTTAGCTCTCTTGTCTTGGAAGAGATCTAGAGTACACACACTTTTTTTTCTGTGTTAAATGGATGCTCATTTGTGAAGTGAATGCTTTAACAAAGTGCTTCAGTATGTGCCAAGGTTAAACTCTGTTGCATGACCACTTCAACAGGATTTGCAAGCTTGCCTGTGCCTCCAGTGATAAGCTCCAAACACAACTTTCCTTTCAGGACTGCTTTCAGTGCTTACATCCTGCTTCTGTGACTGCTGGCGCAGACCCCCTGTCTCACCTGCGTTGGGCACCTTTTACTTTACAATGTGTGCTTTCTCTTATTGCTTTAGTCATGGTCGTCCCTCCTCAAGTTTTCCACCTCCAAAAGCAGCCTGAACCTTTTTCTCCTAAACTCCCTACCCTTCCAGCAGCAGAAAAAGAGCAGAGAAATAGAAGCAACGATGTATCATAATTTAGCAATGATGGGCAGACTTAAGAGTCCCTGCCTGTCAGACTTCCAAGGCAAAGATGAAGAAAAAAATCCTTCTCTTGGTCACTTTTTCATCCGGTAGGCAAAAAAATACCAGTATAGGAGAAAACAAAGACCAATTTCAAAAGCCAGCAAATATCTGTAGCTCTGTCCCAAGTACTGTCATAAGGGATTTTCCAGCATGAGGAAGAAACATACACACATCTGCTAACTTTATATTTGAGACACTAGGAAGCAGATTTGTTTCCATTTTATATCCATATGATTTGGGTGCTCAGTAGGCATCTGTTTGTGTTTCAGGACAGATTTACAAATGAACAGTATTTTGACCTTGGTAGCACCTATACAGCACCCAAGCAAAAACCACTCTGTATTTACTCCAGTGTTTGTGAACACTTGATTTGCTGTCATCACAAGCCTCCCACTCCATACTTCATTCTCTCCTTGACAGGGACTATACACTGATTGCTCAAAAGCAAGGAGATGGGAAGGTAAGCCTGGTTTTGGGATGCATATGCAGTACAAAAGCAGCAAAACATATGAGCAAATCAGGTAGGAAAGCTTAGTGAAACAGTAATAGAGAATGAGACTAGGCAGCTGTAAGAGCTCAGAAATTGTAGGAGCAGAGAACAGAGGACTCCAGTCTAGACTGTCAAACCTGGGACTCAGAAAAAAACACTGCCAAACACTTTTCCCAACCTCATCTCTTGTTTTTTAGAGCAAACCTGTTGCGAGACAGAATTCTATTTCACTTTCTGGCCTCCACATTTTCCTCCCATGGGGCGGGAGTGTAGGGGTCTGGGCGCATGCATAGAGTAACACTGCAGAAGGCAAACAAAGCTCCAAGATGCCAGGGGTTGGACCATTCCATGTGCTGCCGCTCTTACTGCAGTTGTATAAAAAGCAGCCTAAATTCTGTGACCTGCTGATGTTTGATATTAAATCATTTACAAGAATTTGGAAAGAAACTCTATACCATGCCACCGCCTCACAGTCCGGTCATGATGCCAGGAGGTGTTTTTGCACTGGGTTTTGCCTACATTCCCTACAATGAGATCTACAGTCTAATTCCTAGAACAATCTACAAATTTTGGCTAATAAATGTTACACAAATACATCGGCCTAACACTCTAGTGATATCCTCGAACTTTCCAGCTCTGCTTCACAGCACAGTTTAGTTGCAATATCTGATCTTTTATTACAGGTTATCAATTCATACTACATAGATAAAAAGCATATTATCACCCGTAATATGTGGAGTTTGTTTTCTGTGACTGCTTCTGAGTTTAACACAGTTGTTGCTGCTGTGGAAGAGCACACTCAGTGACACAGCAGTCCCTCCTATCTGTATACTCACGTGCTCTTATATTGTATAAGAGTGATAATGCTGTGCAAGTTGAGAGTCCCTTGCTAACACTTACTGTGGTATCAACTCTCCTTTTTCAAAGCATGTGGTATTTGGAGGTGTTAAAACAAAGCAATTCAAGTGTTAGTATGCATTTAATGAGATAAAAACAAGCAATGAACATTACCCCTCTACATGCATCACTGGAGTTTTCAAAGGCTTTTCATTATCCAGCATATTTCACTTATTTTTTACCTAGATAGTTTTAGAACTGCCTTTCAAGTCACATTTTCCTCCATTAGAGATATTCAAAAGCAATCCTTCAGATTTCTTTAAGGGCTCTAGAGCACTGAGACACATGGATGCAATCAGCTTGGTGATGGGCATGACTCCCAGAAAGCTACACTCCTGGGGCATTCTCACCAATCTTACTTGGAGTTCACACATGCAGTATCTGGCTGTTCAGCGAGATCTTCCAGCCACATCTATGCACACTGCAGGGAAGGCGGTACTTCTGTTAGCAGATGGCAGCTGATCACTTCCCTGTATTGGCCAAATGGGAACTGAATATCCGCAACAATGACTGAAATTGGAACAATTTTACTGGGAGCATTGGAGGATTATGTTCAGAAATAGGTACAGAAATGACGTTTATTTTCCTATTCACCTCTCTTCCCAGTTTTCACTTAAACTTATAGTGTATAGCTTTTAACAGGCCATGGGTTATTATGCTGCACAACAGACCTTTGAAGAAGAGCTCTGGATCATTCCTCCTCTCCTCTACTTTCAGCACTTCTTTACCAGAGCTTTGGACTGGGAATGGAACTGTTTTATGTACAGTTGTCTGGGAAGCCCTCAGGACCACTCCTTTCTGCAGGTAGCTAGAAGAAACATCTGTCCTTCCACATGAAGGGCAGGTAAAGTCTTTGGCTGAGATCAGTAACTCAGGAGAAGGCCTGGGCTCCTTTACAAAACACAGTACTCACACAAGGAGAGCATGCCAACCTCTTTCCAGGACAGAAGCTGCATTAGCTGGTATTTCTTTTCAAAGGCTTCAGGGAAACCTGACCCATGTAAACGGTCAAAGGCAATCCTTTGTCAGGAAGAGGGAAGGGCATGTTGCATAGTTATAATTAATAACATTAGTTGCAACTTACTAACATTTATTAAGGCATGGGAAAACTCTATAATGTCCCATGGGGATTAGGCAGCTAGAATGAGTTTCAATTTTGTGGGGGGTGGTTTTTTTTATTTGCCTTAATTTTTTAAACTGAAAGATGGAACAGCAGATACGAGGGATATGCTTGGACGTAAGTTGTCCTAAGGACAGAAAGAGGTTTTGAGAATGAGTCCCCAAACTTTACTGTGCTGCTCAAATCACAGCTACCCCACTGGAGACATGTACATTTCTGTACTCGGCTTGAGGTCAAGCACCAAATCCACTGGCTCGATATGGTCTGCACAAAGAAAAGGAACAAGGGGATGGTACCAGCCACTTGCATAGCAATGCTTGCTTAGCATGAAAATGTAAAAGAAAAACAAAATAAAACCCAGCAAACAAAATCACCAAATCACAGACTAACAAACTGTGTCTAAATTTCATCAGTCTATTCAAAGTATAAATGGCACCCCGGAGATCTCTTCAGGTGGAAATCAATTTGGTTAGCCCACAGAAGGGGGGCAAGGTAGGAATCATTACTGCAAGCATTCAGGCCCTCTAAATTGTTCCATTAATTCATTTGCTGACTCAGTATGCAGTGGGCTAAACAAGCTTCTCCCCAAAGTCATGAGACTTCAGATGAAAAGATGCAAAATGAAGAGAGGCAGCCATGAATAACAAACAAAACAAAACAAAAAAACCTCCACAACCCAACAACAACACAAACACAGAAGCAGACAAATGAAGACAGAAAAATATTTACTGTTTTGAAGGCACAGATAAGAGATAGCAAGATAATAACCTGTCAATCAATATTTGCTAAGTGTCTTTAGAGAGGCAGTAAAATATACTATTCAAGATGTTAGCAAGAACATAACTCTGGAGAGAACCAAGTCTTGCCATGATGAAAAGCTTCCAGAGTTAGAAGAATGAGAATATAGCATACTCTTCAAGGCAAGAGTGCAAGCACCCACTCCTGGATAAATATTCAGAAATAAAAAAGGTAAGTCTTCATAAATATTCAGTAGAGACAATCTCACACTCCACAAGGACTCAGGAGAGAGTAGTTGACCAGACATGTCTTCAGTACCTCTTATATCTGGCATTAAATTAGTCTGTAAAATCTAATCAGAGCTGAAGTAGGGACATCTATGGAATAATTCCACTACCAATACAAAAGAAGCTTCTCTGGAACTGTAAGAAGTCATTTTGGCTGAACTGCAGGTTGGATGGCTCTAAAACACATCCTCAGTTTATCTACAGAACAGATGCAATAGGGACAGGAGCCTCAGGAAAGCAAACAAAGAACAGTACTTCAGGACTAAAATTCAGCTTACTTGCTTTTAAAGCCCTGTTGCAGGTGGCAGTGCTAACAAGATGGATGACTGATCACTGGTAAGATCTGGGAAAGGATACTTCAGCAGTTAAGTCACTCTCAGGAGCATGAAAAACTTTGATTTCAGACCTTGTTCTCCATATATTACCCAAGAGGCACTGACAAGCCCCATGTTACCAATTTAAACAGCATTCAGTGCCAGATAATCAATCTGATTATGAACTTCATCCATTCATTTAATCATTAGGTTATTACTGAGTTTTTCTTTAATCCTACCACCAAGAGCCTTTCAAATCCCACTTTGCATACTCATTTACGCCCCACATCCTTCCAAAGCATGTGGACATTGCTTTAGAGATTCTAATGTAGTACTAATATTGTTGTACAGAAACTACGGAAGTGACCGTAGCTCATTTATTCCTTGGTGGCATCTACCTTCTTCTAGAGGAGGATTACATATAGATTTGAGCTCTAATGAAGCATAACAAATCTGAAAAGAACAGTTTCTCAGAGATCCACGTCAGCCTTAAGCTGGCGGAGGCACATAGGACAGAGGATCCTCAGAGGTGCCATGCACGGCTGAAGTCAGAGCTGCAAACAGCTGGCTCCAGCTAAGAGTTCGTGTGGGTGGAGACAAAGCCCCTTTAAAGCACTGCAGGTGCTTAGGGCAAAAGGGCTCCTAATGCCTTCCACAACATTGCACACTGATCCTGCTCAGCTGACCTGAAGCTCTCTGATCAGTAACATTCAGCATTGCTCCAGCTCGAGTACTTTTCATGCCTATTCTCGCCTATCTGCCTGGTGATCCCCAAGACCTTGATTTCCCAGGTCAACCAAAACCCTGGCTACAGCGCTAAAGTCTGGCAAGTAGATTCACACATCCTGGGCTTCTGCACACAACAGCTGCAGATTTATAAGCTAATTCTCCTGCTAAAAGCATGCAAGATTGGCTTCATGCTTTGTGGACTCAGCCTTACGGATCACGCCATAAAGACAACTAAGCAACTCCCAGCTGACTTCATGTTCTTTCCTGGCTCCTACTGAATGGGAAGTGAGGATTGTCGAGGTCCCATTTGTTTATGCAGTTCTCATTCTTGGACAGAACACTTTGATGCCCATGCTTCCTCTATGCTTGCCCTACTTTTATTTTTTTTTCCCTACATTGCACAGACTTTTAAAGTTAGAATTATCTGACTGCCTACATCACTTGAGTACCTTTATGATTATTTTTATTAAATATATATTTATTTAGATATATTTCCTTTTAATTTTTTATAACCTCAAGTGTTTAAATAAACTCTATTGAGAGCCAGTGACACCAGAGGTTAAACATAGAAAATAAGGGGCTTTTGTTTGGGTTTTTTTGTTTGCAGACATAGCACAGAATATCAATTTTATTTGGCACAAAAGCTACTCTAGCACACTAGAAGATAAAATTTAACTCCTTATAACAGTTTTATCCAAGATGGAAAGTCAAAGCTTTTCCATTACTTCAAGGAAAAATTCATCTGAGGATAACTAAACAAAGTATTTTACACTACCACATTACAATTGCTACATACCATGTGATACAAAAAATACCAGTTCCCTTACAGGAAACGAACAAAACCAAGAATAACTCTGGCTACAAAGGAATTATCTCATTATACACTATGTAGGTCAATAGAAACAGAAAAGAAAACCCTGCAAAAGGGTCTATCATTACCTCCCACAGAACACTGATTTTATTAAGAAATGTTTGTATATGTTCTCTTAAACTTCAATTGGTCCTCAGTTTCCTATAGGCTCAGAGATACTCACAGCAGTGTCACCGAGGCAGACCCTCTATGAAGTTCTATAACAGAAGCACACTTGTGTGAGGAAACAGTAATTACCACATGTTACCAGGGGAGACATTCAAACTTCTGCAATTTGGTATCCAGTAGTTTCCTATTGTGACCAGATAGAACGAAAAGGTTTTGGGTGGCAGGTGGAGTTAGAAAATAAAGGTGTGAATGATTCACACAGAGACGTTTGGTCTGTTAACAATTAATTATCAAGGGCTGTCAACACAATAGTGACTTTACATTGAGATACAATCAAAGGCCAACCACCACTCATTAACTTTTAAAGATTATCATCGAGCTGGAGGCAAAACATGTGACAACTACATAACACTTGTGAACCCTGATTTTCCCACACTAAAAAAGTCTAAACCACCGTGGATTTATTTGTTTACAAGCTTTTGAGAAAATCCATTTTACACATCTCAGCAGGGAAGATGATCACAGCCTCCCCCTCCACCTGCCCCAGCTGCTTGGAGTGGAGCTGCTACAGCTGTAGCACTACATTAGGTCAAGGCACTGGAGCAGGGACAGGAGGAGCTGTGCTCCCACCCCACCGTCCTGTAAACACAAGAACACTTCCCAGCTACCTGCTGTGATGCTGAACACAAGGCACAGCACAGGCAAATCACAGATTCCGTTATGCTGCAGTTGCTGTCGGGATGAAAAGACTTTGTTTCACTGCTACAAATGCAACTGTACCCAGACTTGTCATTGGTATCGCAGTAATACTACAGAACCACTCCTGAGAAGAAGTTATTTCTGACCCTAGCATAAGATTTGCACTGTGTCCAGTACCTAAGATGTAGTCACAGAAAAAATAAAAGCCAGTGCACCAAGGCAGCTGCTCTGTGAGAAATCACAGCAGTATGCGAACATATTACTAGGCAGTATCATAATACAGAACAGAGCCAGTGGCTAAAGGTTTAACCAAAGCAGTTTTAGAAAAAGTGCAACACTTCACATTCTTTTAATGTACTCTCGGTATATGCAGAAATTCTAATGTATCAGTGAACCAAAATAATAGCCAACTTAGAATACAAAAGTATTGGCTGTCATAGCTAAGTGCATGATTTTTTTTTTTTCAAGTACTCCAGGAAAAGAAAAGAATGATAAAAGGGAGAGGAGAAAGATGAGGAGGTATCACAGGTTCTACACAAACAAACCTCTCCACTCTTCATACAGAGATTTCAGTACAAAAATATTTTTAAAATTTGTAAATAACCAGATGATAAAACTGTGAGCAAAAAGCAGCACTGAGTTCACAAACATTAAATGTCACGAAATCTTGCCCACTTTCTTTTGGTAAAATTACTGCACTAAGTGAATGAAAGGGATCTGACAGATGCAGTTTTCAACAACTGCAGGTCAAATGCACCTAATACTCTGAATTAGCAATGCCTGAAGAACATATTTTTGTCCCTTATCCCTCACACATATTACATTCTCATTTGTCTGTCTTGTGCTAGGACACATATTTTCAGCAAAAATAGCAGAGACCAACACTGAAAACCACATGAGAATACAGGTGTCACACTCAACTGATTGGCATTTGGACTTGAGAGTATTTTGGGCCAGAGGAGCATATCTAATTTCTGTCCTATAGAACACGGCTGTCTTTCACATAAAAGCAATACTCTGAGGCAACACACAGCTGTTTCAATACTATTTAGCTTACCTGAGAGATGAAGAGCTTAAAAAATCTGAATCAAGACAGAGCAGGACTGCAAAACATGATAGATGTAAAATAAATTCAAGGCTGTGCACCATAAGTTTTTCTTCTTGTGAAATGGATTATTAAAAATACAATGGGGCTGACAGCAACATATTCATCTAGTATGCGCCCTTTTTAAAACATTCACTTCTCAGTGTTTTTGCTCTATCTTTTGAGCATGCCTTTTCAAGGAAAACATCAGAGCTGACAAAGCTGAGTTGTCATCTACAAACAGACACTGCAAAAAGAGTCTACATCCTTCTCACTTCTTCTCTTGTGAAATCTATAGAAAACCCTTACACACAGCATATGATATTTTTATACGAGCATATTTTAGCACTCACAAAGGCAACCTTATATACTAAAAGTCCAGCAGAGAGAAGGCAGATGCTGTTAAAACCTTCAGACAGAGCCCTGATGACATGTCTCAGCTCTGACCTGCAGTCCAGACAGCTACTGCAGCTCTAACCCCTTGTGTTAAATTTATCTCTGTGTCAGTTTCCCTTACTCCTGGACTAGAAAAAGCTGTTGAAGGCCATTTCTAGTCCACTTCTCTGCCACTTCTCTGACATTGTACATCACACCTAATTTGCAAGCTCCCCAATTCTGTTATGTCTCTCCTGAGACTCATTTCAGCAGACTGATGTTGCGCTGCACAATGTACTACCTAGCAACACAGAGTATGTTGTGAACCAAAAGCAATTAAGATCTCATCTAGAGCCACCAATCTCATTTCAGCTAAAAAAAAAAAAAAGTATTTCAAGTTGGATGCTGCACTTCCAACACATTACTAAGAAAACAGCTGTGAGAAACTGAAAATTTGAGGGTGGGATGGAAGCATGCATGAACTGAACCTAAATTCAGAGTTTGGGTTTTGCATTTCTCCTGTTACTACAGGAACACAGTTTCAAGAAAACTGTGAAGAAATACTGTAGGTGTGAACTTTTCAGACCCACACTATTCTTACTGCCACTAAATCCATGGCCAGCTGCAATGATCTTGCAGTTTGGTGTGAAATCTGTGGTCCTTTTTTTTTTTTTCTTTAAGATGCCACAGATCATTGCAGGCTTTTAGTAATGGATTCTTTTCATATCACTACACCATTTTCTGCCCCAAACAAGCTCGAATGCGACAGTTAAAAACAATGAGCCATTCCAGAAGCTCTTCTGCAGGATCAAATATTGGACACGAAGACTGTATTACTGCCAATTTCCACAAAGCAGCAGGCAGCCTTGTCTCACAAGAGACCTGCTCTCTACCTGAATACTCACAATTCAACTCTTTAAATTAATTTTTTTAGTAGTATTTTTTTTTTAAACACTGAAACACAGGAGTTTTTCTATAAACAAATTTCAAATTGCCAACTGCTATCAGTGTGTCACTATGGTGGGTTGACCAGCCACAACTTTTACCCTTTAAGCTTGAAAATAACCACAGAAAGTTTATGAGTATTTCAAAAGTATCATGAATAGTCATTAATGTAGAGATCCTTTTCTTCTGACTGTCATTAGAAATTCAAATTCCAACAACTGCCAACCTCACTGCAGTCTCATCCTACGGGAAAAGCAGAGATAGACCTGACTGTCCCCAAAGAGTTATCCAAACAATCCGCCGTTAAAAGGTTGTGATGTGAAAGTGACAGAGACAGAATATTTTCTAATAAAAGGAACAGAAGGTTGAAATCATAAAATATACTCAGTGTTTGGCACAATCATTTCTGAGGTAGAGAAAAACAATAGGAGTTTGACTGCTCTATCATTTTGCTAGTCATGGAAGAAAAAGATAGGAAGCATATGCAAATGAAACACACAGTGTTTTAATTTTTAGCACCTAAACCAGGCATTGTGTTCGCCAAAAAGGGCCGATCGTGAAGCTTGAGAAGGAAGTTGTGACTAAGCTCTTTGCAGTCTCAAGGATCCAAATTGCTGACATGCTCTACTGCCCTTTCACACAAGAAGTTAAGAGATTCTAACTGCAAGAGAAGACACTTAGTACAAGGACCAGTAATTTAACTAGCCTCAGGAGGACTTCTCATCATTTTATATAGAAGGTTATATAGCCCTGCCTGATAAAACAAGGTACCAGACTTGCACATTATGACACAGGATGAAAATAGAGGAAGCAAACTCATGAACATGCATTTTTAGGAAAAGCTAGAAGCAGCTAAGTTTCTTCAGGTTTCAGAAGGCTGTTCACAGGTTTCAGATCAGAAAAACACCAAGTCATTGATCAATTTTACAATGGAAATATTACAGCTGAGTTAAAACAAAATGTCTGTATCAAATATCAGAACTACTGAAGTGAAAGTTCATGGTTACACTGCTTTCAGCACTCTCTTTCCTGTTGCTTCCCCCTAAGGCAGACAGGGAATTAATCTATTAATCTGGAAGGTTAAAGCACACATTTTCAGCTTTCCAAGTTGTGGGAGAAAAAAAAAGAAAAGAAAAATCACTTGAGTCCTGGACACTCATCAGTAGTCTACATCTGTCTGCTTGGTTAGATTCTCAAAATACTGCCAAATTCATCTACTGTCCAGATGTTTGACAGAGCTTGTCAGCATTTAGCAGCTAGAAGGTCCCATGGCTGAACCTTTACTATCAGCAATTAAAAATACCAGGCAGTGCCTAAGCTGTTGTTGAGGGTTAAGTTTCCTGTAGAATTTTTCCCCCCCACCAGGTTGCTAGCAGACTAAATGCTAGTAGTTATAGAGTGCTTAACTCGGACAAAAGAAGCTGATCACTTAGTTTGGGGGAGGGAGAAAGCTCCCGGAGAGAGCTGAAGGTAGTGGTCTCACGGCTGGCAGTCTTCTGGGGAGCACAGATCGTGCGGCTGCTAGCTGCCTGGAGTCCACGGTTAATGGAGGAGTCTGGTCCTGGGAATTCTACCATCTGTTGGAGCGCCCAGGAATTCGGAGTTTCTTCGCTGTCCTGCTGGATTTTGGGCCAGCCCGGGTCCAGCCGCTGCGGCTTCTCCAGCACTGCCAACTTTGCCTGCCAGGACACCCCCTGCCTGCCGAGGACAGTCCACCACGCCCGGCTTCCAGCCATCAGCGCCGGAGCTTCCACCGTTTGCCCTCGGGGTTCTTGGTTCTGTTTTGCAATTATTATAATTGCTGTTGTTTTTTTTGTCTGTCCTTCTATATTTACTAGTAAAGGACCGTTATTCCTTTTCCCCATAGCTCTGACTGAAAAGTTTTTTTTAATCTTCCAAATTATAATAACACGGAGGGAAGGATTTGAATTCCTTATTTCCTGGAGAGGCCTGCCTCTCCTTAGCAGACACCTGTCTTTTCAAACCAAGACAGCTGTAATGTTCGAACTTCAGAAGAAAAAGCTAAACTGCTTTTCGTAAGTTTGGACTTTAAAAATGTCTGGTCTGGAAAAAGCCTTCCAGAGTCCTCAGAGTACAGGCTCTTTAGAAAGGAGTCTGTTACCTACTTTTGACAGCTCAGGAGGCAATTTATGCAACTGAGGTGCAGAAACGAGCCGACAAAGTTGATTCTGATGCAGAAGAAATTAAAATGTAGAGACCTGAAGTCCTGATTGATATGGTGAATTGAAAACAGCAGCCAAGTTAGCTGACTCTGCGAGACACTCTATTTAAACAACAATTCAAGCCATTTTAATAAACATTTTAAGGCATCACCACCACCAGTGAGCAGCAGGAGCCTTGCAAGTTATGCAGAATCCGTTAAAACTCTATTTATATCCTACCTGCAGAGTGACAATATAATCAGATTCTGGCTTTGTATTGATGCTCATTACAGAGACAGCCTTATGTGACCAAAGATAAGACTGACAGTGGGCACCTGCATGCAGCTGGAATCTTAGAAAAGGTAAATGAGATTTGTTCCACTCAAAACCTTTGTTTTCATTTTAAACTGGGTTATTTAAACCTTGGTTCTGCAAGAGTCCAGTTTCTGATTAATTTTGACAGAAATGTACCATCACTGCTGGTAAGGTTGATTTTCAGATTAGGGCATAACTTGAATGTGTTTAGAAACTGAGCATACAATAACTGAACATCCAGAGATCCTATGCAATAGAGACTCACAGATCAGGGAAAATATGTACCCTGGAAAAAATGATGTCCATAAAGCTCTTAGGAACTTTGGCCTATAACTAGAGACTAAAAGCTCATGTGTAGACCTTTGAGCAACAGAAAACAACATCAAAAGTAGTTCTGGTGTTATCAAAATCATCAAAAGTAAATCCCTTGTGTCACCATTTAGTTAAAAGGTAGCATCATTATGAAACCAACATTTCACAACTTTACTACCTCAAATCACTTCTACAGACCTTGGTAAAAAACATTGGGATCTGTTTATAAAGCATAATAGTAGGTAGTGGATCTGCAGCTGTACAACATCCCCACATAGTCAAGACAAGAAGATGAGAATCTTCTAGGAGATAATCCAGAACAGTTATATCAGGCTCTTGCTTTATTGTCTCCCTTGAGAAAACTTTTCTCTTTCCTTCCACTGATTGTGGAGAGTGAAGGGAAATAAAGCAGTGCAAAGATGAAAAAAAATATATTTGTTACCTAAGGACTAAAAAGTTTTATCTTAAAATTTCTTCCTCGCCTAATACCAAAGCATCAGGACATGAATACACTGGTAGCAACACACAAATTAGAGATGGCCACAGCTTGACGAGAAGTTTTTGTTTTCCCATCCTGGCTTAATTTGTTAGTTTTTACCTGCATCACAGGTGCTCAGAACACATGGACTTTCCCTGGCAGGGATGATAACCCTGCATTTTGGCAAGGCAATGCTGTCATGACAAGTCCCCAGAGAACAGCATAAGCGCAGCACACGGCAACATCTAGCAGCTGTGAAAAGTCTGTATTGGCTGGCTTCTCCGGGTGCAGTGATTTGCTAGTTACAAGCAAGCTGTGACTTTCAGGATTAAAGTTTATCATCGTGTCTGGTATTTTCTGATGGGAGAGACTTGGAGGACCTCTTGGGTGAAAGGTCCTTCATAGTTGATTGCCAAGATACTATTCCTTTTTGTGGTTTGGCTGCCAGGAGCAGTAACTTCAATTTTACTGGTGAATCAATGCTCAGAATTTGTAATTGGTGGACATCTATTTTTGGGGCTAGTTTTAAAATTAATGAGCAATGCTCTGCACAGAACTAGGGAAGAATATCATCAAGCAACTGATTATAATGGTTTTTCCTTCCGATTTCTATCAGCCCTCCCAACAGTATAGTATCTCTAAAATGTCTTTTAGTCCATCTACTCCAAGAAAAAAAAATCCAATATCCACATGAGTACAGGGTGTGAATAAGCAAAGTAGGACACACTTCACAGAAGAATGCAAAGACAGAAGCAGAGTGATGTTTGCTAAAGCTTGTCTCCACTACCAGTGAGGGAAAGAAGAATAATAGCAAGCAAGGATCGAATTACAAGTTATTAAAAAAGAAAAACCAACATAAAACCAATCATGAACTTTTACTGTTGATTTCTAACAATACATCAAAGCAGACCTGTAAGCCCATCTGCAGCACAAAAAAGCCAGTCTCACCTACTGTGCTAGCTATTGGTCCAACTCTAGTCTTCAGGACAACTGCAGAAAGTACTGCTATAGGTACTCTCATGCAGAAGATCACTAGAACTCATCTATAATAAACAGGGTTTAATAGATCCTGTCAGGTGACTGCAGTCTCGTCCCTGTGGAGAGCTGGGACACAGGAAGCTGATCTGCTCTAGTTCAGCTCACAAGAGCTTTTGCATCAAGGGAGCTTTTAAAAGGGATGCAAATTAAAATTTATGTCCGCTCCTCACTGAATCAAACTTCCACACCAATATGTGCCAAAGACTCCAAGAGACCCAAAAAGGCTCTGTTTAGCAAAAGCATCAAAATCACATAGTCTTAACTTCAAGAAACAGAACTTATCTTTACAAAAGTAAAAAGAAAAAAACAAAATTACTTTGTGAACAATCTAGGCTAAAACACTGCAATACAAGAAGTGCAGTAGGTTTGAATGCAGTGTGTGTTTTGTGGGATTTAAATGTCACCTGAAGCTCCTCAGTACTTCATGCACAAGCCAGAAGTCGCCTGAATACGATGTCACCTGTGAATTGCCTTTATTTGTGAGTAAGAACTGTGAACAGGTGTGAGGCAGCCTCCAGTGTATAGATTTTTTTAACATGAGCCTTACAGCTCAGCAACAATGATCAGGTTGCCTCATGAATGCAGATAATTCTGTAAAAGAAACAGAGCTGCAGATTAAGGGAGAAAAAAAGACTGCAGACTTTTCTTTGAAATCTGTCCCTAATTTGCTTGCTTACGGAGGATGAAAAATTAAAATTCAGTATGTTAAGTCAAAATCAAATCCTACAGGTTACTTTTCCTAGAAAATTTCGAACCTGAAACATTTGTTGTTGAACAGTTTGTTTCCTTTCTCCTTCTCTGCACCCTCCCTAGTGTTCAACAGTACCACCTCTGGTTATGCTGTATCCTTTCACTTCCTTACTTCGGATCTCTTTCAGCCTTTGGTAGTCTCCCTATTTGTGTCATGGCAACAAGCGTGAGATGCGGGCTCCAGTCAGTTATACAATTGCTCAAGTCATTTCAATTATCTGGCCCTACACAGACCTGGAAAGTCACCGTTGGATCCCTTAGTCAAGATACATAAAGATGTGCCATGAAGTAACTATGTCTTGAGAGCAGATGCATCCTAGTGATGCTCAAGCATCAGAAGCCACAGGATCTCAGGTTAATGGAATCTTTGCTTCCACACACGCTGTGTCTTTATCGCATTCCTCCTTCATCTTCCTATTAATATGCAATAGCAAACAGGGGCCTATTGTAATTCGTAAAGTAAGTCAGTCTTCCAATTCTTGATTCATTTGTGTAGACTTCGCAGGTTTCAACTCCTGTCTCTGCAGGGAACTAAAGACCTTCACTCAATTCTGTATTAATGAACACAAATATATAAATGCTGCCATTTGGTATGAAAGTGAAAGTAGCACAGAAACTCAGTTATTTGCGTTGCTGCATAGCAAAGAGTTATCTTAACAGGTAGACACAAGAGGCTTAGTCAAAGGCTCTGCAGAAGTCTAAATTTTCCATTTCCTTCTTTACAGATTTAAATACTTTGGAAAATGGTTTGTTTCATGCTGTAATACTTCTCCATCTCCCAGATAGAAGATCTCAGGTTAGACAAGCCAGATGATTGCCTCAAGCATCTGCCAAGATTTCTGTATACCCAGGCCTCCCACAGTTCTCCAAATACCCACGCCAAACAGCCAGCTTCACAGTTGCCAGTTGTTGAGTAGGTCGTTAGACTAGGAAATAGCTAGACAGACATTTAGCGACCAATTGTTTACAAGAAAACATTTTTGAAGAGCATTCAAACGAGGAATAGGACAACTACTGTCCAGAGGCAAGTAAGTAAGAACAACAGCTTGAAGAAATCGTGGTGGCTAAGATGTGTCATGAAGACATACACATTGAGAAGATAGAGACAATTCATATGACATCCCAAAATCAAATTAAAATCATATTTTTCCATTTTTATATCTGCTGGAACTAAACCAGAAGAATACACAGAAAGGGGAACAGGGCAGAAACTAAAGCAAAAAACTTACACATCCAATTTATGCAGATTGTAAGTTTTTCTCTTTGGTCAAACTACTGTGAAATACATTCCAACAATCTGGCTGCACTTTACAAGTACAGGAGCATTGACAGCAAAGGCTTTTGTTTCCCTGAAAGAAACTGGCATAATCGTGTCAAGTATAAAAAAAAAGAGTCCACCCTCAACGTGATATGTTTCTTAGCATAAATCCAAAGCAAAGTTTAACTTTATTTTGCCTGACTGAAATATACACCTATGTGTGTAATCCATTTAAAGAAGGTTTAGAAAGCAGATACTGGGAAGCTCTAAAGCAGTGTATTCCCTACTTACAGTGACATATAATCAGGTTATTTGTTACAAAATCTTAACATGATTTATTATTTTATTTAGGCTACTTTTAGGAAACAAGATCAAGAGGTTGGCTCAATTAGTCAAGAGCCATACAAGCACATTTGAAAAATCAGAGACTTTCCACCACACAGATCTCTGGGAACAATAAGATGATCTCAGATGGAAGATGCACAAAAAAGAAACAACCCCTCAGCTGTTTTAAGGACTCTTATTCTTAAACCAGGATGGAATTTGTGACACTAGACTCTTGTTCTCCTAGCTCTGCAATCATGACCTTCTGTATGCCACTCTGCTCTTCTGTTTTCACATGTAGGAAATTGATCTACTTATCCTTGGTATCAAGCCACTGATTTGACAGAAGTGCTGCAAGTATTACATTAGTGTTTGGAAAAGTACTTAAGCACTTTCAGGTGGAAAGTGCTGAAGGCAGACAGAGGATTACATGACATTCTCTGCAGCTAACCTGCTTTTAAGGGAATATTAGGGTGGGGATTGCTTCTAGGCAGAGAACTTCTACATTTAGTTTCAGCCTGAAAGCACTTCAAACATCTGAGCTCGAGGATAAGCCACTCACTGGGTAGATCTATAATGGAAAGATCTATAATGGAAAGGCTGAGCTGAAAGTACTGTATGGAAGTCCTGCTGGTTGATACTACCTTCTTCAGACAAAGTCTTCTATGAAGACACTGAAGAAAAGACACAGTAAATTACATTGCAGATATACCTGTAACTATACAGTATTCAGCCTTCTCTCAAAAGCAACACATGGGAGGAACAGTTTAGCTTGCAAAGATCATTACTAAAGTTTAGAGAGAAAGTACAATGACCACAGTAAAGTCTTCAGAGAAAAAGTACTTTCACCACAGCCAGAGTCACTTGAGAGCTTTAAATACCCTGCATTACTTTGCCCCATAATAAAGAGTTCCCTTTCATCAGATGAAACAGCTACTTCTGTGTCCTTGCAGGAACAGAAACATTAAATAGCCCATTCCACGACAACAATCTCCTAAACAAAACCAATTTTCAACAGTAAATCAGATATCCTGTTTATACTTAACAACACTGGGAAAGTGCAGTTAGGAATACCTATGACAAATCTGAGAATACAAATCCCACCATGACAGCAGCATGTTCATTTCAAAGGAATGATTTTCTCCACCATTCCAAACCTTCTTCAAAGTTTCACTATGAGATAAAGGCTGCTCTGAGCAGAAGGCAGAGCGGTATAACTCAGCTTGAACAGCCAACTCAGAGTGTACCAGAACTACACAACCGACACGATGGCTCACTGGGAAAGAGTCCACAAACAACAATGCATTACAAACCTTGTTTGGTCTAATCTAGGGAGTTTACTCCTTTCATGCAGGAACAGAATGCACGCTTCTGGAACATTTCAGACTGCATCAGAATTTTAAGGTTATAAATACAGCTTTTGCCAGTCAGAGTAAATTGTCAGAGTAAGGGGTAGAATATTAAGGATTCTCTGCCTTCATAACTCTCTTGCTGTGTAGTTTCAGACAACTCAGTGATCTCCTTTTTTTTATTCAGTCTTCTTGCCCATGAAAGAGGATTACCTGTGTTTCCTTTCTCAAAAGTCATGGGAATCAACCCTTAGAGAAGACTTGCAACAATGCTTTAAGCAAAGCACACAGAGAAATGGCTACATCTGCCTTCTTCTAAAGACACCCACTTCTGCAGTTTGTGTGCTTCGGACTAGGCAGAAAGGGGGTTGGGACATAAAGGGCTGTGACAATCAGACTCTGCAGAACTTTGCAGCACACAGAAAGAAGAGAACACCTCAGACTCTTTCCGTCAGAAGTGTCAGCTTTACTATGCACAGAGCATCTGCAGAAATCTCCCCAGGAAGTTTACTGCCAGGAGAAAAAAATGAATTTAACTCTACTCGTAAGAGTTTGTAAATTGAGAGTTTATTAAAAATGAATAATTAATATGCAAATACCAAGGCAACTTTTTTCCCAATCTGCTGTGGCTGATAAGACAATCTACAGCACACCTTGTCACTAACACAGGTTCATCTTTATACTGTGAACACTTCCTTTGTATCAGTCTTAAGATCTCTCTGCAGTCTGGTAAATGCAGAGGAGATGCCAAAGGAAGGAAAATTAGACAATTACATGAGAATTAGCCAACCAACTAGTTCCTGCCTCCACTCTGCTGTTCTAAACATCTTTAGGCAAAATAAGGCAGCTTCTCTGCCTATATGCAACTTGTTATCTACCACAAATTTCTATGGCTATATTAATACCAGTTATGAATTCAAATGTTACTTTGGAAAGATTAGCAACAACAACAAAAAATCCAATAGAATCCTTCAGTGACAATAACACAATCCACAGAGGTGACTGACATACTAGAAATTTATTCAGATTAGAAAAAGGAGATGAATGATGGGCTTTGAAGGACATGCCCTTTTTTAGGCAGTGTATACTTGAAGAGATTTAAGTTACCTGACACAAGGAAGAATCACAATAATTTTACCCAAGTAAAGGATTTTACAAGTTTCTCTCACTTAGCTGAAGTTCATCCTTCACATGAGTAATAGCAAGTAATCAGTCTTACTTGTAGGAGAAAAATATAGCCATCTTTCACTGAGGAGAAGAGAGATAATATAACAGTATAGCTATGAAAGAAAACAGTCTGCTAATCCTGATGAAGAGTGTATTCTCTTTAAGAGAATTCAACACAATTATGTTGGATTGGCTGCAATTCGTCTGCCTGAACCCATGTTGAAACACAGTAAAAATGAGGACAGGGTCAAATTCTACCATATGGTATCAGTGAGATATGTTGTACGCTGAGTTAATTGTCCACCAAGTAGGTAAAATTAATACATTCCCCATAGACCTGTGTCATCTGGACAGGCACACAACTCTTCTGATGGCACAGCCTTACACACTAACATGAGTTTTGCTGCTCTATTATTTTGGATTGAGGGGTCATTCCAAGCATGAGCATGCATTCAAGATTGTCCTAGTTACTCAAGAAATTATTTTCTACTATAAGGGGTCTGAAGAACTGGAAACAAGCAATTCACTTGCTAAACTTGCTGTATTGGACAAGCTGTGATACAGTTTAAGACTGTGAGTTAAGACTGGGAAGTAAGATAAAAAAAAATAATTAATACATGAGACATCTTTCAACTTCAACTTCTGTTTTCTAGACTATTTTAAGAAAGTCTTCCAAGGCCTTTGTTTATCTTCTCCTAGTGGTAGAAGTCATTCAATGCCCAAAGGCTTAATCAGATTGTTTGAAGAAGTAAAAAAAAAAAAAAAAGAGAAAAGCCTGTCTTTGGGCAAGGATCTCTCTTGTTTCTGATATTGGGAACACATACATGATCATACACACAGATTCATTTCAAGGTGGGAAAAAATCCATCTGTGTGTGTACTCATCAAACTTTATTATTCTAATGAACACATTTGTGTCACTTTGCACAGATGGGGCACCCACTGTAATGCATTTTCATTCTGTCACTGAAAAGCAATAATTCAAATGACTGTGCTCCTTATGCCTGTGGCTCAACAACCAGAGCCAGCAGCTCAAAGTAGAGCAGAACATCAGCACAACACAGTGAAGAAACTTATTCTCTCATCTTGAGCTTTTTCCATTGATCTAACACCCTGTGCAAAGTAGTAAGTGAATTTATTAAAGACAATAAAGTAGTTCATGGGATAATGGCAATGCTTTAGTGCTAGAACTCAATAATGAAAGCAACAATCAGCAAGCAGATCAGGTTTTCCACACAGTGCTAACTAATTAATAGGAGAAAGACAGGAAGGAAAGAAAATCTACACAAAATGCAAAACAAAAAACATCCAAGACACAGCACCATCTCTGAAATGCTATTTCGGTCACAGCTTACTCTAACAAGGTCTATACAGAAGAAACACAAGACAAAGGAGGTGTAGCAAAGGAGGAATTTCACATAGCTCTCCCCAGATCCATTTCTGTTTGTACAGGGTACCAACAAACAGGGAAGCTCTCAACAGGGAGGAAGCAACCTCGCTACTAGTTGGCAAGCACATTTTTATTTCACTTCTTCTTCCTGAAGAAGCACTCAAAGAGACTCTAAATGCTGACCGAAATAGCCATGCTTTCTATCTCAAGAACACAGAAAACATTTACAGATATGACACAACAAAAAAGCAATAAAGACACAGAGAGAAAGACGACCAAGAGCAGCAGCAACAATACCTGCTGAATTTTCAGCAAAGATTAATATATAGAGTGCCAGAGTACTTTTTGTTTCCTTAAGCGATAAACTGAGTGAATAAACACAACCCCCAAATTAAGTGCCTGTGTTCCAGTAGCCATCCTGAAGGAGAGTTATGAATAGCTCAGCTTCCCCACTTCACCATTCATACGACTCTCCAAATCTACCATATCTGTCATAACAGATGCATTGCAATATCTGAACACGGCACGTTGCGTGACAGGAAATGGTACAGATCAAATCACCTTGAACAAATCTGTAAATTCAAGATTTCCTATGAGAAAAGGCCTGGCCCCACAAAAGCTACTCATCTATTTCTATGCATTAGACAGCCTGGCACTACATCTGCACTCTGCTTCATCTCCTCCTTTTTCTCCCTCCCTAATACTTCACTGCACACAGAAATGAGTCAGTATGATATTACAGCCTATGGCTATGACTAGCATCTTTGGACTATTTTTGTTCTTTGATGCTATGAATGTATTTGATATCCACAACCAAAGCTATAATTGAATTTGAGGGGGGAGGAAAAGGCCTATTTTCTTTGCCTGCTGCAATGGTAGCTGAAACCAATAACAATAATCTGCCAGCACAAAACACAAGAACGACAATCATATCTGACACCATTTTCCAAGCCAAGATGATGACAAGTGGATGAACAAATCAGTCTGGACAATCTCATGCTGCAGCATTAACAAACACCACAAGGGTCTAATGTCTGATGACCCAAGCATCAGCTGAGGGATAGACAGCATGACTTCTAAGTCTTTTCCACCTTTAACCCTATTTCATTAAAATTATAAAATCAAACACCTGCCTTGGACTTACAAACTTACTCTGTGAGGTTACCACTTGCATTAAATCTGTCAGAGAGTTACGCAGACCTGTCACACAAGTACTGTTTGCCTTACAAAGCATATACTCAGTCACAGAAAAGAAGAGCCACAGGAAGAAATAATACCATGAAGTGAGGCAGCAAGGAAAATATGTTGATTGTGCTTCATTAGTATACAACTAGATTTAAGAATTTCTTTCCCAAATGTAAAACACAGTGAGAATTTATCTGAATCATGAATAGAATTAATGAAACAGAAGAAACCACTGCATTTCTGCTGCACCTCTGTTTAAGTCAAATTGGACATCATCCTGAAGTTCTTGAAGTGTCACATCCACCCACCAAAAAAGGATTAGAAATGGATTTCTAGTAAAGCAATATGGGAAGCACCAATCTGAGAACTGGTAGAGACAATTTTATTGAAGAAACATTGGATCATTTTAAGATCCAGAAGTTAGCAAATTTTGTCTGGAAGGTGTACAGTGACTTCTCGCTGTGCAGTGTGACATCTTGTACTACGGCCAGGATTTTATTTCATTCAAAACTGGAGTTGCACCATTTCACCTTTTTCCATTGATCTGAGACCACCAACATTCATATTGCTACTCTGAACACGACACAACCAAACAATACCCAAAACATTAGCAATCTAGTACACTCTCATAATATTCAGGCTTTCTGTGCTTCATGTTTTCTTTGCTAAGTTCTTCCACAACACATGTCAGATCAAAGCAGCTGCTTGTTGAGGTTTAGGGTTAGGTTGTCATTTGTTTGTTTGGAGGGCAAGGAAAGGGGGAGTGGCAATGTCTGTTGATACTGAAAATGCATGAGAGAATCACACCAAATGTAATGGGCTTCCCTACCTTGAGAAGGTAAGATTCAGGGAAAGGGTCCCACCACCACTTTGTACTGCTGTTTCTAGCCTTGGGTAAAGTACCCCAAAGATGGCATCTGGTTCCCAGCTAGATCATAATCTGTGGAAAGCTAGATAATTAATGAAGTGGAAACAAAGAACTCCCTCCACAACAGGCTACAACCATTGCCTTCCTGGACTAGTATTCTCCTAGAACCTGACCTTGTAATAATCTGAATGAACAAGGGTACAACCAGCCTCCATTACTGATCAAAGTTTTCATCAGACAAGATTATTTGCAATTGTTCTTATTTTAAGTATCTGACTTTACCTGAAACTTGAAGCTCCTGTTTAAACTATACTAAACTTAATTACTACATGTGTGCTACCAGAATATGCTTTAATTTTCTTACATTTTTTTCTTCTTGTGTGGGCAATAGTACATTTTTCCATAGACATGGGGAACTTGTAAAAGTAGAAAAATAACCCACCTCCTATTTCTCCACCCACACCTGCATAGCTGCCTACAAGTAAAAGCCTTAACATCACAGACATACTCTTTCTGTTTATGTAACAATTTGAGGAAGTACCAATATCTTCGAATATTAGCATGAAAGGGAGCAAAAATAAATAATTTTGTAAAATTATATGCTGCCGAGAGTACCTAACAACACAGCCTAGAGGAAGAGAGTAGAGACCAGGGTCATTTATGGTTATTGAACCTCAAGATATGGCTTATCCTGCAGATACTCAGAGTTTCACTAGCATTACAAATGATCCCTGGAACAAAGACCCAAATACACCAATGCTTCTTGCTGTAGCGAAAGTTGCCAACCCTTTGGAGGCCTTCTGTTTAGTTGTGTTCACTGACAATAGTGTACAGAACAGCATGGTCTGCCTTTGTGTACAGCAGATTCAAAGCATATCTATATCATCAGCATTAAAGATAACCAAAGAGTGTGAAGAAAAATGCTGTTCTGGCTCACTAGTTCTCAAAATTGGAGGCGGAATTGAGAGTGGAGAAAGAAAAAAAATTGGAATATCATCCCACAAAGCAGGGAGCACAGACTCAGTACCTGCACTGCTGAATCAGCATGAGTAGGATAAAGTACTCTTATCAGGGTGAAGACTTCAGCATGGCTGCCTTGAAATACAGAAAAACAGCCCAAGCTTCTGCTCTCACTGTGGGGCAAAATTACACTATCCATAGGCTTCTGAGCAAAAGCCATAGAGTGCTGTGTAAAGAAGCATTACGCCAGCCTATACAGTCAAACAAAATACAATACAACAAGGTCTCACAGTGCTAGATTCAACTTAGGAAAACTTCAGAATCACAAAAACTGCCAGGTGACAGATGTTAGGAAGAAACTGCACGACAGGAGCATCAGAGCTTTCACACTGCTTTGTTACAAGTGCCTCTTTGCACTGTTTGGATTTAAATGCAGGGTTGGCAGGCTGGATTTATTTTCATGTTATCTGAAGTTAAAAATTTCGTACAGCTGTCAAAGTAGCAGAGCCCCAGCACAACAGCTGGCTGAGGATAAGCTACAAACAGAATCAAAGCAAGAGAATTTGACTGTATAACTTATATAAATAAATATATAAGTAATAAGTTTGTTATCTTTTACCTTCAAGAAACCTTGTGAAGAAAGAGGGTGCCAAACCTCAGTGTAATGTACAGCTCCACGACCACGTGGTAACGTTCTGAGAACTGCAAAGATGAACATTCTGGACAGGGCAAAGCATTTCACATGGTCCAATATGACATCCTTGTCTCAGATCAGAGAGCTACGGGCTGATTTGACAGATGGAGGACTCGGTGGACAAGCAGCTGGTGGGATGGTCACACTCAAAGAGCTGTGGCCCACAGCTCAATGCCCAGATGGAGACCAGTGATGAGTGGCGTTCCCCAGGGGTCGGTGTTGGGACCGGCACCACTGAACACCTTTGTCAGTGACATGGAGGGTGGCACTGAGCGCACCCTCAGCAGGGCTGCTGGCAGCACCAGGCTGTGTGCTGTGACTGACACTCTGGAGGGAAGGGATGACATCCAGAGGGACTTTGGCAGGCTTGAGAGGTGGGTGTCTGTGAACCTCATAAAATCCAACATGGCCAAGTGCAAGGTCCTGCACATGGGTTGGGGCGATCCCAAGTACAAACACATGCTAGGCAGAAAATGGATTCCTAACAGCCCTGAGGAGAAGAATTGGGGGGTACTGGTGGCTGAAGGCTCAACATGACCTGGCAATGTGCTCCTGCAGCCCAGAAAGCCACCTACGTGCTGGTCTGCACCAAAACCAGGGTGAACAGCAGGCTGAGGGAGATGACTCTGCTTCTCTACTCCACTTTGGTGAGACCACTCCTGAAATGCTGCATTCAGCTCTGGGGTTTCCAACATAAGAAGGGCATAGACCTGTCGGGGCAAGTCCAGAGGAGGGCAAGAAAGATGATCAAAAAGGTTGCAGCACTTGTGAAGACAGGATGAGAGAGTTGGGGTTATTCAGCCTGGAGCAGAGAAGGCTCTGAGGGACCTTACAGCAACTTTCCAGTGCCTTAAAGGGGGTCTTGAAGAAAGGTGGAGAGGAACTTCTACAAAGGCATGTAGTTACATAGACAAGGGAAGTGACTTTAATATGAAAGAGGGTAGGCTTATTTTTAGATATTAAGAAGAAATTTTTCACTCTGTGGGTGGTGAGGTACTGAGACATCCCAGAAAAGTTGCAGCTGCCCCATCCTTGGAAGTGCTCACAGCCAGGCTGTATGGAGCTTAAAGCAACCTAGCCTAGTGGAAGAGCCATCACACAGATGCCAACTTACCGGGCCAAACAGTCAATGATCCTGCTTATCTACATAAATAGAAGCCTTACCACTAAAGAATAACATCATTTGAAAGGTTTCAAATGTGTTAATAGTAATGAAAATCGAGGGGTTTGATATGCCACATTCCCTCAGCTACACATCTTCAAGAGTATTATTTTGAGGACATACTGGAGTGCCATTATACTTCTGTCTTCAGGCTACTAAAACTGTCAATCTGGTTCCATGACCCAAAGCCACACTACAAATGAGGTGACTTATGAAAGCAATGCTGTACCTTCAAAAAAAATCACCAGGAAAATAGACGTGGGAATGTTATCACTTTCAGAGGTCACAACCTCTATTACAAAGTCCAGCCAGTGTGTATGTGCCTGTACCTTATATCACAATCCAGCTCAAACACCTCTTTCAGCACCTTAAGACAGTGACATGGACTGGTCTGAAGCAGCTAAAAATGGGGATTGCACTTCCCATTATTTTCTACCATAGTGATGGTAGAAACACAGCACAACAAAATGGTGGTAGTTGTTGTTGCTAAATGCATCAGATCTTAAAACTTACTTAAGAGCTAAGCACACTGCTCAATATCTCAGTTAACCAGTTGTCTATTTTGATTTTAAAGATAATTGTTCTACAAGCAGAACTGGGAAAGCTAATAGGAAGGAAGAAATTAAAGTTATATATTTAAACTGTGTTTCTATACACTAAACAAAATAATTTCAGTTGACTTTCAGAAGAACACTGTTATAGCATTCCCTGCCTAAGCTATCCTCCAACACATCTGAGACATGGTGAGGATTTAGTTTTAAATTCAAAGACGCTTTCTCACGTGTCCAAGGTACACTATGGCCTAGCAATGCTTGACCTGCTGCAATAATATATTGATTTATTATTCTGAAATTAAACTGGTATGTTAACAGCAAATAGACAGTGTGAGATGAATCCTCTTGTTGCATGGAGTGACTAAAGGAGCTATCAAATAAGCTCTCCAAAAGGAAACAATTCAGCCACAATACAAGTGGGGGAAATGTACCAACTTTGAACCATGTGGATTCACTTTTGGAACCTGACATCAGAGTTAATCACACAAAAGAATCATTGTTCTGGATTGTTACTGTGTGAGAGAAAGAAAGGTTTTCCCTTCTCTTTTCTACCAATCACACATAATACAGTTTTATGCAATGGAATAAATAGCTTCCTTTTGCCTGTGTAGTGGTCACTGCCCTTTATTTTTGTGCCTATTCAATATAATGTTTGCTCTCAGATAATTTTTTCTTTAACCTAACGAAGTGTTTATTTCCACCATTCTCTATGTGCATTTTTAACATATATGTATTTGTGGTTAGAAATGCATACAGAGTGCTGCTTTACAACCTCTACACACTACCAGTAAAGCAGTCATCTGTAGATAAGAGACTTATTCACAAATGACACGTTACTGCTGCTCTCAATATCAACTTTCACAACAACCAAATTCAAAAAACTAAAGAAGGGATACTCATTACAGCAAGAGAGTTCACAAGTTAGTTACCTGTCTCTATCGATTCAGAGTCTTCCTGATTGTGTCCAGTTTCCACAGTTTAGAGGCTGTCTTTCTACTTTAAAAGACAGAAGTACATTTACTTTGCTCATGACACTAAAATTCCAGGGGATTTTTAACCACTGGCTAGTTTACCCTAAGCATTGAACACTTGACAGACAGTACCAGAATTCAACTGCAAGGCAACACTCACCATCCTTTGCTGCAACTAGAGTTTAATTTCTTTTGGCATTTTATTCACCAGGGAGTTTCTGCTTTGCTTTTTCCCTTCTACTGATTTTTGTAGGTTTCAGCATACAGGGGAGTTAGGCATTCTATACAGGGCAAATTAAGAACCTGATGACCAGTTACTGAGAATTTGCCTTGAATTTCAGTGGGCATGGTTGCTGGAGTCAGGCAACCACACCCAATGAACAAACAAAAGGGTTCCTCGCCCTCTCCTCTCATACAAAAGCAAGGGGCAAGGTATACCAGCAGACTCAAGTCATAAATGTTGCATCACTGTTTAATAAGCATGTGCTGTTTCAATGTTGCCTAGATGTCAATTTATCCAAGTTCATTCTGAAAAACTCAAAATGGAAGTACAAACATTCTGCATATTTATTTCCTATAAGAAGCCACTAGTTGTCTAAAACTATGTGGCATTCTCCAAGTATGCAAAAAATACCTAAAATTTGAGAGTGCTGTTCCTAAATACTACTAGCATTTTAAAAGAGACAGCCAAATGAGCTAGAATGGTTGGCAGTGACAAGTAGGTATCATCCCCTTTGCTGCAACACAGGGATTGGATATTTTTTCTCAAAAAAATCCTTGGGAAGCAAAGGAGAAGTGACAGACACTGAACTCTTGGGTGTGCTACTCTTCATGTAGGGGAGGGAAAGGTGTTGAATGAAAAAGGGCATCAGAAAAAAAAAAAAAAAAAAAAAATCACCGTTCCATATCAAGGGAACGCAGACGAGCCCCGTGCCAGAAAAGCCAGATTGTAAGACACAGAGCTGCACTCTGGGACCACTTGCAAACAAACCTGGTAGCAACTGTGATTCACACTAGCACATATGTTTTTTTTGCTGTTGAAATCTCAGTGAAGGACTCCATAATCCTAAAGAAGGAACTCTAAAAGAAGGAACAAGACAAACAATGAAATAAAAAATACCATTTTCATCTGTAAAAAGCAAAATATTGCATGTGTTAAAGGGCTACATAAACAGACATCATCAAACAGAAGGGTGAGCAACCAAGCAGGAAAACTAACTTCTAGTACCTGGTACATCAAATGTTTGTAAAGACCTTGAAAGACCTCTTTTCTGCATCCAGGCTGTTACCTTCAGAGATGAAACCTTTATTCATGTTTTCAGAAAAAAGTTTAAGAGATTTCTGAGCTATAGGATTAAATTATTTAAGCATGTTTCATCAGATTTCTCATGGCATGATAAAATGAAATCCGTTAATAAAAAAAATATTGGGACGTTCTCTACAACCTGTGTTGAAAACAACAGATCACAGTGATAAAAAACATAAGCAGAAAACAACTTTTTTCCAAATGTTACTGTTCTTGTATTTCTTCCAATCTGTAACATAACAAGGTGAATTAAGGACAAAGTAGCAGTTCTTCTGTTTTGCTCATGGGAAACATAACTTCAAACCATCATTTTGCATGCAGTTTTCAAATATATATTATTTAATAGAGCAGCAACACACTGCACCTTACAACAGCGCTGCTCTTATTAATGAAGTTTGCAGTGCTTTAAGAAAAATGTGACGAGAAGTGCTTTCAGCAGAATCATTACACATTAAAAATTAAGGAATCAAAAAGGAAGAACAGCTCAGCACACTTGTAATAAACATATTTCTCATTTAAACAGATCCAAAATGGCATCCTACCCTTAAAGCTGGTAACAGATAACTCCTATGTGTGAACAGCATCACTTCTCAGTGTTTAGACACCTTCTCCTTTTGCACTCATGATGTTCAAAAAAAGGCAAGGGAGAGGGGAACGGGGAAGAAGGTACGCATTATTTATGGATCAGCCACAACTGATTTAATCCAAATGGCTTCTGAACAAAGATGGCATTAGAAAATCCAAAAATTCAAATAACTTATTAAAGAAAGCGTCTTCTTTCCATTTCCTAACTACTGTCATCTCTTTACCTCTCTCCAGCTGGACTGCAGACCTGATGAGGAGCCATAACAAATTAGTTCATGGCTGTGTAAGCTTCTGCTTCATTACACAGCATAAGATAACTCAGGGAAGAAACTTCAGCCCTGCTCTCTTTACATCCCCTCTAACTCCCTATAGGAAGCACTGTCTTCTAGTGACTTTGTTAATGGGTAGTAAGTTTATCTGATGTTCAGTCTTTTATTAAAACTTCCTAATTACTTTTAATTTTTAAAATCAATTGAAAAAGATTGATGGCTAAAAGGGGAAAAAATTCAGGGAAAAAAGTCTCTCTTGCTCCAAGGGCTACATATACAACTAGGAATACTGCCTCAAAAAGAGCCCAGTACATCTGCAGGCATTCATACAGGGAACAGCCCTAATGATGATGAGCAGAGCTCCTAACATGTCAGTGTGGAGAAGCCTAGATACTGAACAAAACCACAATTTTGTAGTTGAGTTAAGACTGCAATTCCAACTTACACCTTAGAGATCTAAGAAAGGCCATGAGTGTATCTCTCAGGCTGGTTTAAGTGTATGCTACCATCTTTCAGCACCAGTTGGCATCATTGCCTGCCAGGCTGTAATTAAGTTATGACCCCAAACTGTGTTTTTAAAAGGACAAATTTCAAACCACTGCTCCCCTTAAAATGTAACAAGGTACAGAAGCCACCACCAAGCCATTGACAGTCAGGATGCTACTGATGTCTCAAATGCTGCCCCATCTCAGACAGACCAGTCTGCAATGGCAGGAGAGGTGGCTAACACACTATGCACTCATTCAGGACTTTTGAATCGGTGATAAACACACACCATTCCCCAAGGAGTACTGCAAATGCATATAGCATGTGGTTAAACATCTGCAACAGAGATTGCAACTCTTCAGCTAAGGAATACCAAGAGTTTCACAGTCAGAAGGAGATGTCATACAGTTTCATTCTTTTTTGCTAATGACACTCATGGTTCCCGGCTGCTGTGGCAGAGAACCGTTTCCCAAGCTTTCCTTTTCAGCATACCTACAGGGAAATAACTTAGATTGAGAACTAGTATTTATATCAGCTTCCTCATTTTTAAAGATCCACAGCCATTGCTCTGCAAGCCTATTGAGACTACATGCAAAGCTGCCTTACAATGCATGCATTAGACCCTCTAAGTCCTTCAGCCTCAGTTTGTTTCTCAGCTGAAGGAAGAAAGAGACCTGCAGCTAGTGTGACCATCTCTAAGCTTCCTTGAAAATCTGCTACTCACCCAACATTTTCTAATATAGCTTTTTATTTCCACTTGTAGGTAGTTGAGGTTACAGTTCTCAGTCCCACTAATGAGAAAACAATTTTAGTTGTTCATACGCACAAGAGAATTTGCAAAACACTGCACATCTGACTTGACTCAAATGAAAATCCCAGAGCTCTCACAGATGTTTGACTAGTCATGTCAGAAAATATTTTCTCATTTCCTAATATGACCTAAAACTTCCTTTTTGCAATATTCCATATTCAATAGCTGCAGATGCCTCTTAGTTTACAGCTCTTTGAGAAGCACATCAAGGTGGTCAGTTTTTGGTGACTTTCAGATCATGCAATATTGCATCAAAAAGCAGCTTTAGAATAGACCCTGGTTTGGTCACTTTACAGCCACACAGTTATGGCACCAGCTACGCTGCTCTGCATTGCTTCTGCCAGGAAAGAAAAAGGAATAGAAAGGAGGCAGGATAGTAAGTGCCACATGTCTTTTGACTAGTACTTTTTGAAGGTTCTCAATTTAGATAATAAATCATTAACACAATTTATTAAAGCAGTATTTATTTAAGTAATAATGAGCTTAAAATCTCTCCAGATCTTTATTAGTACAAGACTTTTTTTCCCCATATAGATGGAAATTGTGGAACCATTTTTGGCACAACATATTTAAATAATCACAGTTTCTGTTTGCTTTAATTTTTAAACTAGAGCAGCCACATCTACTTTACTTTTCAACCAAGAAGTGGACAAATGAACACAACCACCTACTGTATGAATTTCTGGGGCTAAATTTGCAACATGGGATCTTAAATGACTGATAAAATTCAGAAAGCATAATACAAACCAAGAAAACTGAAAAAACAAGAACATCCTGTTTTCTTTGGTAAAGCAGTGTTCAGAGTCCCCCTGAGTTCTCTGACCCTTATTCATGCATACTGACTGCATTCTTTCCCAGTAATTGCTCTTTGAGATTACACAAAAAGTCCATGAAGCCAGAGAAAAAGTGATGGGACACCAGTAAATGAAGCATGAGTCATTATTGCCTGCCATCACTCAGGCACATGAATGTGAATGCTGGCACAAGCCTAGACATTAAATGCACTGATGACACTGACTCATAGGGTGCAGCAGTTAACTATCAATGTAGTCATCATCCTCTCTGTACTTCAAGCTTCAAGTGCACTCTGTAATAATGAGATTCTTCATGCTCTAGACAAATTCAGCAGTGGAAGGCCTGGGGCTTCACATTAATTCAGTTTGTGTCAATGGCTTAAAGAGAAAAAAAAAAAAAGACCTACCAAGTTTCAAATCCTTTAAGTGTGAAAGAAAATAATAATAAAAAAATGCAGTTTATTGTATCTTTTACCCTGTCAAAACCACTACGGAAATAGAACCAAATAAAGCAAGGAGATGAGGAAAGGGGGAGAGGAAATGTTAAAACCAGCTCCTTCTCCTCTGGGAAAAAGCCAGGAAAATACACAAACAAACAACCCAAAACAACCGCCTCTTCCTTAACGTAACCTCATCCTGAAATGAAGCAAAGGAGAGATTCAATTCTAAAACAGATCAAGACAAGTGAGGTTACAATAATAAATAAAAGTGAGGTTGTGGGAAACCACCATGGGTATACACTGCATGTATGTAATGAATGTACAGTAATCTCAAACATGCTTTTGCCTAATGCAATAGCTAAAGGAAAAATAATATTTTTCAAAGATGGGAAAGAGGAAACGAAGGGAAAAATACTGATGCTTTTCAAGTCAGCAGAATTTTTGAAATCAACTTCAAATGGATTGACTATTTAACCTGAAGAGAAGCTAAAATTAATATTTAAACTCATCAGCATGAAAAACACTGTAACTGTTTCTTTGGAAAACTGTAGTAACAAATTGTAGCAATTTTCATTGAGCCAGAATCTCCTCTATCAAAACTCATTAAAGATCGAAGTGTCTGTAATTGAAGCATAAATCTCCTTTGTTCTAAGAGAGACTAACTGAATAAAACTGTAGATATTTACAGTGATATACTTAGCAGTAGCAAAACAAAATATTATTTCAAAGTAATATTATAATGATCTATTTTTAAAATCCACATCAGGAAAAAAAATTGAAAGAAAGAATGAAGAACAAAGAGGAATAGCTCTAAAACTTGGAGTCCTTGTGTTCCAGTCACAAGTTCTTGAGGCTAACATTGATACAATTAATAATCAATAAATTAATAACCTTTGGGAAAGAGGGATTATAGTCTCTACTTGGACAGTACCCAAGACACTCTGAAGACTACTTTAATCTAAATTAATACAAGCTTCCCAAGAAACTCGTTGAAGATGATCTTCTAATTTTGAGTCACTGAGGTTACCCAGTGAATCAGAACTAAAACAAGAAGAAAAAGATGAGTTCTACAGAGCAACACAATAGTAACGGCTGGGAAGGGCTCTGGAAGACTGTCTCTAACTAATAATTTTTACAAAATTGAGTGAAGTTCCTGGTAACTTTGAAAATAATAATACAAAATTTCTCATCTCTCCACACTTTGAATCAAGCTCCTGACCTTTGGCCTTGCAACAGTGAGCACAGGTTACTGTTTGCCTTCTGAATTTGCCATGTAACAAGCAGGAGGTTTCAAATCAATGGCAGGCACGTGGCACTGCATGCTCCAAACATGAATACATTTATAATGGCAAGCAAATTTCCTTCCACCTCACGCTGATGAGTATTTGAAAGATCTACTCACTCTTACCAACACATGTCAGGTAAGGGAGCAACTAAGGCAACAGCCAGAAAACAAATCTTTCCAAGGCAAGTACAACTCATTACGTATTTGTCAATAGCATGCAAGTGGAGTGCAGTGGGACAAAGAAGTGCACAAGATGACAGGGACTAGGAAAAATAACAATTACTTTACAAATTGGCAAACTTTTGCATAACTTCATAGCACTGAGCCCCCGCACGAGACAAGAAGCACCAACTGAAGCACCACAGCATTCCTAACTTTTGCTCTTTGCTTGAACCAGCAGTATGCACAATGAGAAAACTTCTCATATGCCATTCACCATTATAAAGTCCTGCTGACACAGAGAGGCCAGAGTAGGCAGAGCTGCTCTCAAGCAGCTCTGGTTTTAGTTTTCTGATTAAACTCAAAGGGTGGTTGTGCTAATTGTTCCTTTACCCTGAAGAATCTCTCCTGAGATGGAGAAGGATCTCACTGTGGCTGAGCACTGTTGGGAAAGTTCATGAAGAGACTGGAGTTGTGGCATGATCAGCACGCTGATGTCGTCAAGCTCTGTACTGCCACTTCCAAAAGCACTGAAATCCAGGAAGAGAGTTGTCTTGTCTGGTAGGACATGGAACCTGAAGGATTAACTAGTGGCACTAGATGAAGGTGCTAGAAGGGTAGTATAGCACGCTGTTGATCAAAGGCTGACTACTTTACATAACACAGGCAAGTGTTTTGGGGAAGTTAAAGAGTCCTAAACAAAGGCCATGTTTATCTTACAACACAAAGTTTTATACACAAGGTTCCTCCCCCAAAAAGAATTAGGTCTGTGCTTTAGCTTTCAAACATTCTCACCTGTGACATGCAAAACAAAGATTTCACTTCTTGTATCCAACAACTCCAACACAACACGTACAGTGAAAAATTAAAGGTACAACTCAAGTAAGTTGCTACATGTCAATGGCCCCAAACTACGGCAGCATTTCTGATAGGCAAAATATCGATTTCCTCCTGTCAACACAGATGGGCAAAAAGCCCTTCCACAGATATTCCCTATTATTTCTGTAAAGACTATCTTTGCTCTCCTTATAGTGAGAGGGTCATAGCCTCCCTGTGGAGATGCCTTTATGTTCTGTGTAATATTGAAACAGGGAGTCTAATGGGTCTTGTTAGAGACTAAACAGGCACACTGATACCTAGTTGAAATTGAACTTAACACCTCAGGTTGCTCATGTCAATTTTCTGAAACATGGTGAAAAAAGGTAATTGTCAATTAATGAACCATTGACTTGGGGTTGGTAGAAATCAATAACATGAAACAATATGAAACTATTACAATCTTAATCAGTATTCTGTAACGAAAAGGCTTTTAGACATACACAGAGTAACTGGCTGTTCCTTTGTGTCCCATCCTCTAAGCTATACAATTGGCCAATTAAAATATAACATCAGTAACAACACAGTTGTTGGTTTTGTGGTTTGGTTTGGGTTTTTTTATGCACTATGTTACATTTGTTAAACCAAAAGCTGCAGACACTGAAAGAGCGTGAACAGGAGGGTAAAACATGAAACAAATCCAAGGGATCAGATTCAGGTCAGATACCACAGCCATGAACCCAAGCCTCCCAATTCACTATCCTTCTAATTATGTGTAGAAGCTTGACAATAGAATTCACATCTCTTAGATTCCATCAGAAACACAACATTGCTCAAGCAGAAATTTCTGTTGTAAAATCCTCTCAGGACAACTTCACATTTTTCACAGAAGAAACAAGACCAGTTTCAGATTAAACTCATTTCCACCAAACAGCAAGCATCCACATAGTCTTACAAAACCAAGAAAAAATACCAAGAGATCTTGAAGAAGATCAGAAAGGTTAGATGCGCACAAGAGAAAGTATGCTCAGGAAAACTTCTCCAGCCCTTTTCCCCTCCTCACGATTTTTGGCAAAATGAAAGGATTGTATCAAAATGGTCCCACTATGCTGCAAGAGCAACAGAAGTTCCAGAATGGAAGTTAAAACCCTGCTGCAAAGCGTGTGCCCAGAGGTACTAAAATAAAGGTCAACATTTCCTTACTTAGACCTACCCTTGTTCATTATTGACTAAGGTGTTCTTAAGACTTTTGCCTACTTGAAAATTTTATAATACAAGGTAAGATAAAAAAATTATTACATACTTGCCCTGCATACTGGCCACTAATAATAGAGCAAATTATAGGGGGGTTGGTTGGCTTTTAAATGATAAGTGATTACACTGCTATCTCCAGGACTGGGCAGGATGCCCATGATAGAAATAATTTATGTTGGAAAAGACCTCCATGATCATCAAGTCCAGCCTTTGACTGAACACTACCATGACAACCAAACCACAGCACTAAACGCCACATTTCTTGTACACTTTCAGGTACTTCCAGGGATGGTGACTCCATCACCTCTCCAGCCCATTCCAATGCTTAAACCCCTTTACAGTGAAGAATTTTTTTCTGATGTTTGACCTGAACCTCTTCTGGCACAGCTTGAAGCCATTTTCTCTCATCCTATCACAGTTGCCTGGGAGAAAAGGCTGACCTCTCCCATAAAAGATGATCTTTTAGATCATAATCCATTCAAACATGCACCTGCTTTAACAGCATGAAGGGAAACAATGAGTCATTTAAAATAACAAAGAAGTAATTTACTTCTTCGACAAGTTAAAAATAAAGCTAGATGGTTCTTTTTTAGCATGTGTCATTTGAGACTGTCGGGCACAGTACCATAAGGAGGTGGTCGTTCAGACTCAAAGAGGTAGCTTGGTGCTTAAAGAATGAATGACAGAACTGAAAATTAAGCTGTCTGTCCCATGACATGAGAGACTCCAAAAACTGCAGTTATAACCCAGTCCATTATATTCCAGTAAAAATACTGACTGATCAGTTGCAAGAAGGTGCCCTTCACTTCACGGAGAATGCTCTTCATCAATCCTGTATGCTTTATAGGTGTCACACAATAGAATGTATTTCAGATTTCCTTACATATAGTGAGTAGTTTGGAAATTAATAGCACATGGACAAGCAGTCCTTACAAGGCTACATTTTTAGCCAATCTTACACAAGTGACCCACAAAATATTTAAGCTACAGAAGATGGCAGATTAAGCACATTCATTTTAAGAGAAGAAGAAAAAAAATCAGAAAAATTCTTTTCGGTTCTCTTTGGGGGCTGGATCCCACATGTAAATTTGGACAGTGCCATGCCAGTGCTAAGGGGTTTTTTGGTAGAAACCCACAGATAGGATTTTCTTTTCTCTTTTAGTGAGAAACAACACCAAGTTATCACTTTCAGGCATCTAGATGTTATTATCTCTGATGCAGCACTTGCAAGGAAATACAGTAGGGCTAGCGGAAAGAAGCAAGCCAAAGAAAAAACGTTGCACTTAGTAAGGATTAAAATTCCCAAGGTTATTTCAAAAGATTATTTAAGCCCTCTGAGAAGGAAAAGCATGGAAAAAGTGTCAGCATTCCATTAACAATGCACTTATTATTAACCATCAGCTGGAAATACTAGAGAACTTGGCATCTTGTTAACACCAGAATCACTCATTTGATTACACTAGATTCTCACCCTCCAAAAGGAAATTAATCCTAAGCTTTGGGAACATCATAGCACACTGGATACTGTCACACATGCCATTATGGTTTTAAAGCACAAGCTAAGCAGCAGCATGGCTACCTTTCACAGAGAGACTGGAAAGCTGTATTTGAACAGCAGCATGAAATTGTTTCATTAAGGACATTTTTTTTTTAAGAATTACTGAACTTATTAAATTTAATGTCAGGCTGGAAATTAAATACCCAAACATATTAAACATTTAAAAAAAAACTCCCAAGAGTGTACCCTACAGTGTCTCACAGCATGTCTCAGATTTATCACGAGTTCCATATAGACCCAAATAAGGAAAAGGTGAAGAGTTTGGGGAGAACAATCAGCACAAACTGTATCCACAGTTCTGGTCTGGGAGCTAAAGCTGGTGGAAGCAATTCAGAGTGTCACAGTTGTTGTTCTAGCGCCAACACTTTATGGAGGAAAGAGGAAATGCAAAGTAGAACTAGTATTATAGGGAAACTATTAAAAAGGTAACAGCCCTTTGGGAAAGGACATTTCTGAAATGGTTATTCCTTTTGTCCCTTTAAAGCCATTCTTTTTGGGGTTTACACAATTTAAAAAGCTTCACTGATATTGGAACATTTACTAGCTCTATAACTTCCTTATTTGTTAAAAAGTGTATGAATCCTACAATCTGGTTTAACATTTACAGGGCTTGTTAAAGGTCAGCAGCAAACAGCCATGAAAGCAAAGAGGCAGTGGTAGATTATCTTTTCAAAGTGAAAGAAGGAAAGAATCAGTAAAGATAAAGGAGGAAAAAAAGTCAGATGTCCAGTACAAGCAAGGAGTATGAAAAAAATTAAATCATCCTACCCTGGCCAGCATCCTCATTCTTCTGCAAATACCAAGGCTTTCATCATGCAGCTGTCAAATACCAAGACACTGTTTATCATGTAATAGGCAAGTGCAAAATTCAGTGGAAGAATTTTCATATTCTGCAAAGGCTTATTTAGACAGATAACAGGAAGCTCTCATAGATGAATTACAAAAAAAAAAAAAAAATTAAAAAAAAATTCACACATTACCTCCATTAATTTCAGTATGAAGTCCAGTATGTTTGATGGCATTACTATATTCATTTCCTAGTAGGGAAAAGTTTTCTATTTTTAATAAGAGCACAGCAGACATTGATAAAGAACAGTCAGCCTCAGAAGATGCAGCTGAGACTTAGAGGGTCATGTGAAATTGAGATACAACAAGCTTTGGTTTGGTGAAATAAATATAATAAGATGTCTTTTTCAGAGACTACTAGTTACATTTAATATATGTGTCATTAGAGAAAAATCTCTAGAAATGAGGAAGGTAACGAAGATTTTGTTTCAAGCTGAGTACTTGACCTGTTTGCCCCTCCTATGGCTTAAGTTTAGTCCATTGAAGTGTCCTCTGTAACCAACCAGACCAGAGTAACCTTGGAAAAAGACTGAAGGAAAAAAATACCATTGTATTTCATCCCAAAATACAATTGTACCAAATCGTACCAAAATGTGATTATTCATTTCAGTTTCTTAAATCACTATAAACATGCCTCTGCTTCAAGAGCCTTCCAAAAAAAGCAGGCTAACTTCCTCAGATACCACAGGTTTTGTGCAGCAGTTTACACCTGTCTTACACTACATCCAGAAGTCTTTAAAACTTCTGAATGAAGAAGCTGAGAGCCCAAGCAAGTCCCAAATGAGCCAGCAACAGAATTCCAAACATATCAGTGAAACAATGACTCGCTGCCCAGATGTGCAAACCTTTTAAAAACCCCTCAAGTCCTGCAGGTTTCTGCCCCACAGTACTCTCTCTATCTGAATGGCATGCTGGCTGGGCTCCTGAATCTCCTAAAGCAAACTGGTGTCACAGGCAATACCACCGCATGTTTGCTTTGGTCTGCAGTGCACTACCACTTAAATCTCCAGCAGACCAGGTCTAGAAAGAGACACAGTAACAGACTTCAAGGTTTTAGTAAATAAAGCTGGGGAAAAACAAGACGCTTGTCTGCCTCAGCAGATCCAGTAGTTCTCTGCAAAGCCTAAAAGAATGTTAACCCAGCAAAAGAAACCATGGTTTAGAGACGCCTTCCATTCACAGGGAATTTCAGAAGGATTCTCTGAAAATCATTATAGTATCTCATAGGGGCTACCCACATTTACATGGGCTTCACCTGCTTGCAGGAAGAAACGCTTGAAGAGCAAGATTGCATTGGCAGAAATGGTTTGTTCAACAGCTTTCAAAGCATTTGCACACTGGAACCGCAAGCCAGGAGGGTAAACTGGTAAGATCAGAATGGAAAAATAGAGTGCTCTACCTATCCTCATGCTAGTCTTTCTCACCTCTCTCTCCTCCTGTACTCACGGATGCTCAGCCATCCCTATGTCTGACATGTAATTTGCTTACCTCCTGAATACATTTTGGGTCAGTAGCAAAGAACTGCAGAATAAAGGCACTATCATCACCTGTCCCGACATGAAACCTGCCTATATGCTCCAACAGGCAGCACAACTCATAAGGGATGACCCTGGAATAGCCTGGACTGTTTAGTGACCAGAGCCAGTGAAGAACCTCTAGGGCTTATAAGCTTTCTTACAATTTTTTACTACAGTTGCTCTCCACTTCTCTTACCCACCACCAAAAATTCCAGGGTTTTGTGTTTTGGTGAGGTTTTCTCTTCTGTTCACAGACACAAGACCTCATTATGTTTCTGTATTTTGAAATACAATAAGCTGACAATGCCAATTTTATATTCTTAAGCATTGGCCTATCTCATTCTTCCCTTCTTGTATTTCCCACTCTTGCCCCAACGCTACCCACAAGAAAAAGTAGTGAAAACTGATCTGCCTGCCGTATTTTAAAACAAAAGATATAACTGTCCCTTCTAAAGGGCTGACCACTACTACTTTCAATGACATCCACATGACAAGACAGTCACACTAAGCAAATTCAGTATATGGAGATCATGGTGATTAAAGAACCTATGTACAGAAAGAGCATATTTGCAAGCAATGATTCATAAAATTATATTACAGAAGAAAGAGCATGTGTTGGATTGGGGGTGTGTGTGAAATTTTCTTCACTGTTGGTTTGGTTTTTTTTTTCCTTCCTTGAAGTCTTTCAAGTAAAGCCATAGATGCTCCTTTTCCTTGTGATCTGAGAAGATCTCAGACAGCAGAGGAAATTCATGACTCAAGTTTTCATACAATTCAGTAGCCTTCCCCCCATGCCATTCCACATATATTAGGCACACATTAAGAGTGCAAGACTGAAAAGGAAAATATTTCTTAGGCCAGCTCTGTGGCTGATGGCATTCTGCTCCTGTCAGTGTGGCAAATGGAGTCCACCACAGTGTACTCTTCTGTATTGAGAGAGAAATTACTCCTGCCCATCAGTCACAGAGTAGATGAAGTACAAAATCCATTCCCAAGATGAATAAATCAGAGTTTTAAAAGGTCAGGATGTCTTCAGTGTCTGCTGGGGACAAATCTCATGTAAGATTATTACATTCTTGTCAAGACCTTCACCAGAGTCAGTTTACTTACCTCTTTCTTCCTTCCTGTACTTCCTCCCTCCTTTTCCCAAAGTTGCTCAGCTGTACACATGCTTATTGCTTTAGTTTTTAACACTGCATTGTTTTCTCTAGCAAAGTAGGATATCTTGCCCTGCCTGTAACAATGAAGACAGCTTTAAACTCAGTGTCCATTCCAAACTTGGCACTGGAAATAGAAAGATTTGTGGGATGAGGCTTACATCCCTCAAACCCAACCCTTAAAGCTGTGAAACTCCTACTTGTCCAACAAGAGATGGATTTCAAAATCTGAAGAGCTGGATATCTGAAAGGAAAATTCTGACAAGTTTTAGCAATATGAGCTATATCTGCAGTTAAAAGTTGCTGTGCATTTCAAAGACTACCCTTTCCTTATTTATCAGTTGTAGTGGCCCAAAAATATCCTAGGTACTCCAAGTGAGGTTGAAGATTTTTGCTTTGCTATCAACTCATTACTCACAGTTCCATTTCCCAGTGTGGCAGAGAGAAGCAATATAGCTCAAGTGATCATCTGAGAACTAGAGCTTGTTCAGGACAAACTGAGGGCAGGGGATGGTTGGCTTCTCTGAACTAAAAGCTTTCTCATGATCTCAAATCAAACCTATGACTACTAATGGACTCCAAGTAGGTCCTTCTGAGAGGCTGTCAGAATATTTTTTTCCAAGCTGTCCTTGCAAAACGCTCCTTTATCTCCATCTGAAGTCCTCAATTTTTTTTGTGCTGCAGGAAGAAGTCAGGTGAAAAACCACTCTGCTTTAGTACTCTGAAAATAGTTTTTAGCCAGAAGCTACTATAAATTCACAGGACACTTAAAAGAACTGCTGGTATGTCATGGAGACTCCAACTATTTGGAAACACTCTTATTTGTTCCACACTTTAAGTGTCTTTACAGATTTCTGGTCTTGGCTGTAATTCATGACAGCAGCAGGAAAATGTGCATGTGTGTGTCTTCCCCCCCCCACCCCCAGCAGTTCACTTGCTGCTGCTGTTTTCCCTCTAATCTAGTCAGTCCTTGATCTGCAAGCATAAAATTTGTTCCTCTGGGGAAAAAAAAAAAATCATTACACACAAAAGGCTTAAAATCTCAACTTGGGAATTAGCAGGTACATTTAAAGATACTTTTTCCCCTGGTATTTGCCTCAAATGAAAAGAAAGCAGATACTGATATTGAAGAAGAACAAGATAGCTTTATCCAAGGTATGCTTAGCCCTTCACCAAAATACTTTCTAACAGAGTCAATAATCAATTAAGGAACTACTCTACTTCAGGAACAATTCTACACACAACCTGGAAGAAAAGCACTCAACTACAGGGCTGACGAGAACAGCCCTGTCACAGCCACAGGAGCCGTGTGCTGAAGGAACCACAGCCCACGTACCCTGCCAGGTGTAAGAGTGCCCTCCTTCCCACACCTCTCTCAGCACAGTCCCTTCCAGGAGGCGCTGACAGGGGGCCTTCCAGGCCACCCAACACCACATAATTGGAGGTCAGCAGTTCCACTCAAGAGGATTTGTGAGTTTTCACAAGCATTGCACATCTGCGCACAGGTCAGAGGGCATATCTTGCTATAAGTGGAATTGAAAGCACCCACTGAATCAGCTGAAGGTTTTTTTGTTAACCCTGTGAAAGCACATTTCAGGCCTGGAAATAAAGCTAAGAGTTACCAAGACCTCAACGGCTACTATGTGTGCCACTCCTTTGGATGCTTAGTACCCACAAACCCAGCTCCCTGTCTGGGAAACACTACCTTTAAAAACACCCTGCTGCTGACTGAGAAACGAGGAATTGTTTCCGCAGCAAAGACCTAACCAGGAGAGGAGGTTACAAATCTTGTAGTAAGAAAGGAATGAGAAGGGGAAATAAGCTTTGTTAACCCTCCAAGTCTTTTTTGTGAAATTAATTAGTTCATTATAGAAAAAGCCCAGCCGCATTCTTGCCGTGCCGGAATTTAGGCTGAGGATAACCGCAGGCGCGGCGGCGTGACGGGCTCAGAGCGGCAGCGCCGCTGCCCCCGGCGGGCCCGGGCGGGCGGAGGCGGCTCTCGGCAGCCCCCTGCTGGGCTGCGGAGCGCCCGGGAACGCCGGAGCCGCGGCCGCGCAGCGCTCCCGCCCCGCACGGGCAGCGCCGCGCTGCACGGAGGCGCCGGCAACCCCGGACACCGTCACCCGCGGCCGTCTGCTTGAAGAACGAGGCCCTAAGCTGCCATTTGCCGTTCCCGCATTTTGGCAGGAGTGTTTTAACCGCGCACGACAGCCGAATAAAATGCTTTGAAACAAATACCAAATACAGCAGCGAACAGGGAAGGTGCCGGCGCAAGCCCAGGAGAGCAGCGGGTGAGGACTGTCCCAGCGGAGTCGTGCAGGGCAGGCTGCTCCAGCCCCTCACCGCGGCACGCTTGGCAGCCGGCTCCTCAATTTAGTTTTAAGCGTTTGTTTTTAATCGTACATGTCGGCATGCCGGGTGGTTAACTTACAATGTGTCACACAAAACAAGAACAAGCCTCCCAGTTAATCAAATACCAACAAAACATCTCATGTCATATTAACGATATTTGGATCAGACCCAGGAGGAGCAAGTTTGAAAGCCAAGATCCCTCTGCTTTCCTCACTATCTTAATCACTGTGCCATACACCGAAGATGCTAGAAACACGAAAGAGGTTTTTGGTGATGCCTACGGCTGCACCTCTCTTCCTCGCCAGAACAATGGGGAAGCCAGGCGAGCTCTGCAGCACACGGGGGACCCCAGGCCTGTCCTTGTCTTCACAAGTTCACACGCAGACAACAGGTACTACTGAGCTGGACAACTCATCCTTCAGCTTCTGGATCGTGGGAATGATGTGAAGGTTCACTCACTCCAGTTACACCCACTCGAGATAAAGGCATTATGTCTCCATAGACATTCTGCAGCTTTTGTGCTGGCACCCAAGCACACGTGGCCACGCAGTGGGGTGAGACTGGTAACATGCAGCCAGAGCTCAATGCAGGATTCTCTCTTTCAGGAGCTGTATGAGCACATGTTAAGCTTAAACCAGTGACCAAACTGTAGTTTAATTAAAGCTGTATTCAGCTAATCACAATCTTTTAAACATCTCCAGATATCACAGAAACACAGATTTCTCTACATAATGTAGAATAGATTCTTAGACGAAATTCAGACTTAGAAAAAAAACACCCACATTTATTTTTTCAATGTACAAGTACAAGATCCGTAGAATGGAAGAATTTACCCACTTTCCTGATCAATTAAGTCTAATATTTAAAGCAAACAACTCTCAAGATTCTAGGAACAAAATACTGCAACAACGGTAACATTCTCAAGCTATAAAAACACTAACCAAATTCTGAGTCTCAATTTGCATTTCCCAAAGTGAGCCCTAACTTTAACACACTGTAATAACATTGTATTAAATCCTGGAGGTTTATTCTTCAGCTTTTAGAGGGGCGAGCGAGAGGCACTGGGTCTTTTACAAACTCACACTTTCCAGTACATAAACATATGAACAGCTGGCTCAGCCAAAGAGGATGAGTTCACATAGCTAACTAGAATTATCCCACTATACAGGGGAAACCTCTCCCCTTTTTAGGGGAAACCAAACTAATAACAACAACAACCACCCACCCAAACAAACAACCCAGAACACATCACTAACCACACAAAAATCTCCAGAGAGATTGGGATGAGGGAAAGAGGCGGGAAACAAACAACAGCTTTGGCTTTGAACTTCTGCACAGAGCAGAGCCTTTATTATACCTTTACAGTAAAATTTGAGTTTTGGAAAGGTAAAACTGGTCAACAACATTAAAAGTTCCTTAAAATCTTAAATGAATGAACAGGTATTTAGGTGAATCCCTCAATCTAAAAACGAAGTCTCATTTGCTAAGAAATAAGTTATAGTTCATTACTATAAATCTGTTCTTTCTACTGTAACAATATTCCAATACACTCATTAAACAATCCCATATGCTAAGACCCTCTCACAATTCACAGAAATGTCACGGCCAAATTTTTAGCATTATTTGCAAAATAAATGCAATGTTTTATATAAAGACTACTTACTTCCTTTCGGATGTCATCTAGAAAAATACATTCATTTTTAATACAAAACCCAAAAATATAAAGCCATCTAAACTTTTTTAGAGCAGGTATCTCCTACTGAATATTACATACATTGGGCAAAACCTGAAACCAGTAGTATATGTTACTGGTAGAGCAGAAAGCTTAACAAAGACAACAAAACATAGCCTTAGATAAATTCTTTCTCACTACACAAGTATCAGATAGCTAGAAAGAGGACAGATTCTCCATAATATGCCACAGAAATGTATCACAATAGTTTAATAATCCTATCTATTAATAAGGAACATGTATTGATCTTCAATGCGTTCAGAAAATAAGTAAGATAAAATTACACATGCCCATACTAATGCAATACCATTGTCTGTAAAAATTGCTCTAGAATTCCACCCAGCTTCAAATGAGATGATTTTCCCCTAGAATATTATCCTAGAGGGTAAGCAAACTGACACAAACCCCCTTACTTTATGGCTCATTCGTAAATTCATAAACAGCCTTGAAAAAAACCTATTCCTCAGAATCAGATTGGTTTTTGTGATCCAAAATGATCAATCCAGAAGAGGCCAGATTGATGCAATTGTGCAATCATACTGGTAATCAAAGTGGTGGCTCAAATTGTTCACAAACAGCTGAAATCAAAGCAGGCAGCCAGGCTGAGACTACAGATGTTTATGAAATGTTAACTGGGCGTTTCACTCGGTTCTGAGGCAGAATTAACAGCCTCATGGTACCGACCTTATGATTTAATTGCCTGCTATAATACTCTGATAGTTTAGCAGTTCAAGATATCAACATTGTTAACACACTGATATATTGATTCAATTTCACTCCTGACCTGGATTTACAGCATTTCTCATTCTTATTTAGTACTTCAGATTGTAGCTATATGTAAAAGCAAGATTTACTTGACTCTTTTTTTAGTCCATTAGGAACAAGCAGGAACTGCTTCCTTTCTCAGCTTTCAAACAGGACAGACAACTGCAAGCCTGAAAGATTGATTGTGCTGCTTTTGGCTGGGATAGAGTTAATTCTCTTCACAGCAGCTGGTATGGGGCTGTGTTCTGGACTTGTGCTGAACACAGTGATGATAATATAGAGATGTTTTTATTATTGCTGAGCCGGGCTTACACAGAAAAGCAGAGGTCTTTTCTGCCTTTCAGAGTGCCATAGTGGTGAGGGGACTGGGGGTGCATGGGAGGTTGAGAGGAGACACAGCCAGGACAGGTGATCCCAGCTGACCAAAGGGATGTTCCAGACCTCATGGCAGCATGCTCAGCATATAAAGTGGGAGGAAGGCAGAAGTGGGGAATGTTTGGAGTGATGATGTTTGTCTTCCCAAGGCCCAGCTCTCCTGGGGATGGGTGAGCACCTATCTGCCCATGGGAAGCAGCAAATTAATTCTTTTTTTGCTTTGCTAGTATGCACAGCTTTTGTTTTCCCTATTAAACTGTCATTATCTCAACACATGAGCTTTCTAACTTTTATCCTTCTGATTCTCTCTTCAAGCCCATAATGGGGGAATGAGTGAACAGCTATGTGGGCCTTGGTTGCTGGCTGGGGTTAAACCACAACATTTATTTAAGAACAATTGTCTGCATCTTTATGTTAATGTATTTGCCCCCCAAAATAAAAAATAAATAGTAAAAGAACATACATTCTTTTTACACAATTTCACATACCTCTGACTAGTATAAAAACAGTAACAAATGTCTGCCGCTTCAGCCAAGTAATAAGACACATGGTACAAACCTTTATTGCTAGAATAAAACACGTTCACTAGTAATTGACCAAGACGTATCTCCTGACAGAGGCTTCCCACTGACCTTTCACACTGAAATATCTTTACATGTGGATCTCACACGTTTCTTACAGTTACTGCCCCCAGGCAAATGGTAAAACTACTGTTGCCCCACCCTATGGGCAAAGACCCTCAGGAAAAACCAGATGGTTACTCTCACACTTCCCAACATTATTGTACTAACACGATCCACTGATGAGAGGTTTCCCCCACACCTGACTTACGAGAACCTTTATTCTGGAATCCAACTGGCATTTGGAGGCTATTTATGCTGCCCTTAACAGCATATGCTGTGCACACATACACTTAGTGACGGAATGATTTGCAGGGCATGGTGTAGGCCAGAAAAAAGGGATGCTGAGCTGTCAAAGTAACCTCTCATTAAATCATATGAAAATAGTGGAGAGGAAATAATAGGACATAGGGAGAAGTGGAATAAAACCAATTTAAATAGCTTTCATGCTGTTTCTAGGAAACAAAGTAATATAGCTGCTGAATGGAAGATGCCTGTTGTCAGCAACAAGCATACAGCAACAGGAATACAGAAGGGAAGGGGGCTGAGAGAGGGGGAAAGGGCTATATACAGACACTGTTTATTAATCACATTTCAGATTGTCAAATCCCCCCAGAGAACTAAATTCAATAAAGCATGAGTGAGCCAGTATAGCCAATGGAGAATTTAAACAAAGAAAAGCCCCAGCTTTACTAAAATGATGATGATAAATTGAATAGAAACACTTTAGAACTTCTGATGGATATGAAAAAGTTTTATAATCTACCAGAAATACTAAGCCAGACTTTGTGCACAAGACCAAACTGACATTATAGGTCATTTCTTTTGCAGAAACAAGATCTGGTTTGGGCAACAGAAGAGCACAGATGCAAGGAATCAGTGCCTTAGAGACAGATGATATTGAAATGTTGCTCTTCAGCCTCAGGGCATTTGCAGAAGTAGCTCAGGAAATGCTTTCACAGATGAGAGGACATGCCAGGTACACAAAGTCCCAGTTTCAAAGAACTGACAGCCTCACTGCTAATTTCTTTTTCTGTATTTTAAGAAACCTGCCTTTCTATTTAAGGTTATCCGACAAGTCCAATCCCTTTTTTGAGGACTCAAAAAGGAAAAAAAAAAAAAAAAAAAAAAAAAAAAAAAAAAAAAAAAAAAAAAAAAAAGAGAGAGAGAAAACGGGCAAGTTATGTATCAGACAAAGTTTTGTATTATTTATACATTACAATCACAATTTCTGTTTCAATTTTCAAGTATCTTCCACCTATAAAAGCCCAGAAACTTACAGTTTGCTTTTTCACCATCATCATTTATAAATAAGAACAGTAATTTCTGTTTCATACGCAAATAATACTATGTTTCAAGGAAGGTGAAACTACTTAACTAGAGCCACAGAATAAGGCAACAGTAGAGCCAGGAATCATAGAATATCCTGAGTTGCAAGGGACCGAAAGGATCATCGAAGTTCAACTCCTGGCCTAGCACAGGACAACCCCAAGAATCACACCACGTGCCTGAGTATTGTTCAGACACTCCTTGAACTCTGCCAGACTTAGTGCTGTGACCAGTTCTCTGGGGAGCCTGACCACGGGCCCAACCATGCTCTGGGTGAAAAACCTTTTCCTAATACCCAATGCAAACCTCCCCTGACTCAGTGTCTTGCCCCTCCTTTTCCCCTCACAATGAGGTCACAGCCTGTGAGCCTCCCTTCAGTCTTCTCTTCTCCAGGCTGAAGGAACCAAGTGACCTCAGCCTCTCCTCCTCTGGCTTCCCCTCCAGGCCCTTCATCATCCTCATGGCCCTCCCTTCGATGCCCTCTAATAGTTTAGTGTCTTTCTTACATTGGATTGCCCAAAACTGCATGCAGGACGTGGCCTGTGCCAGAAGAGAACAGGACAATCCCCTCCCTTGCCTGGCTGGTGATGCTGTCCCTGATGCCCCCCAGGGCACAGCTGGCCCTCCTGGCTGCCAGGCCACACTGCTGGGATAGATTGTAGCTGTCCCTCTTCCCAGTCTTTTGCTTTTGTTACACGACCACAGAACTGCAGAGGTCAATCCAGGCTGACTGGCCATTAGACAAAAAAACAAGATCATTTAAAGACGTCCTCTGTAAAAGGATTTGACTGTTGGGCTTAGGAGGTAGCACATTGAAGAGAATGGTTTGACCCAGGAAAGTGGAGGAGGGCTTAGCAGATACCACAGCTTTGCATCTGCTAGCTTCAGAGAACTTCAAGATATTGGTCTGGTAGACTGCATACACACGTGCTTACCTAAGTATGCAGTATATGACACTAAGTGCCACACACAACTTTGTTGAGTTACTTTACATCAGAAAAGGCAACAGAATTTAGCAGAAAGCTTGATACTGAGAGGAAATTGAACTACCATTAACTGCATCATTTTCCAAGGTAATTTCTTTGCGGTTATTTGGATATAGGCAGTTTGGATACAGATTTACTAAACATTATTAGCAATAAGAAGACGCAAAACAGTGCAGGTAGTTTGCATCATTTAAATCTTGGTATGGCAGCAGACATTTGATCCAACAATAATTGGAAAAGTGCTACCCATTCATCAGAACTAGATCTGTTTATAGACATATACCTTTTTAACATTAAACACCTACATCATGGACTTCAACTGAAGGTCTTATCATGGATGAGATGCCTGAAAAGGCATGTTCCTCTGGCACCTGCTGGTTTCAATAAATTGTCATGTTCTTATAAGAGAACACACCAACATGAAGTTAACTGTCTAATTAATTTGAGACATTTTAAATGGATGGTAGTACCTCAATTCAAACAAAACTATATTTTATTTTAAACTATCAATGTAAAATGCTGATCAAAATAAAAACTCAATCCTGAATGAGCAATCCACAAAACTGAGATTCTTTGGACTGGAGATTCTCAAACTGTGGATAAGGAGTCCTAAAGCTTCCTACAGAAGCACACAATATAAGTTTATCCTGCAGAAGATATAAAACAGCAAAAGCTCCATGCCTCCATGGAGGCAGATTATAAGGCTCACATGATACTATGTTCTAAACTCCTGCAAATCATCTGATTTACAGTAACTATCTCTGTGTATTCTTTACCCAGAGCAAGTGTAAAACAATTTGAATTAAGAACACCACAGTTATTTGGAAAGTAAATTTCCCAAGATCTGTTATATGCTGCAGAGCTGCTAAGACCCATTGCTTTTAATAAAGCTTTACTCCACAAGGCCCAATCTGTTTGCAACAAGGAAGGAACATCTCTGCTAGGTCTGAAAACTACAGAAGAGGTAGCAGACGGTTCAGACACAAGACTCAGGCTTACTGCCAAACTGATCATAGTAGGTTGGCTGATAAAATCTTCATGCTTAGTATACTTAAGGACCATGGAAGAAAGCACTGGTTTGTAAACTGCCAAGAGGGACTACAACTGTTAACCAGTAGCATAGCTTCGCAACCAGACCATACCACCTTGAAACGAGCTTTAGCATATGCAGTACTACCTAGTAATGCGAGGCCAAAACAAACTACAGCCATGGCCCAGTATCAACAAAGTAGACACTCCTGAAATGTACAGTTTTTAGCAGTTTGACAGAGTAAAGCTACTTTCCCCACAAAAATTAGTGTAATAAATGGGAGATATATGCAGCAAAGAAGGTGCTGACATTTCCAAATGGAGAACGTCACAGAAGATTTAATCACCACCAGATTTTGTTGCTATCACTTTTCTTGATTAATTCAATGGAAAAGGACAGAAAAGTGAAGTGATCATATCAATTAACACTGGAATGTATTAAATGAACAGCAATAGAACTCTGAAGTGGAAAATAAGTAAGCAACAGATACAGCAAGGTGTTGCTGTACTTGAGTAACTAAATCTAGTCCTCTCACAGCAATCACACTTCACTTTAACATTCAAGGTCACACAGAATCTACATGAAAGTAGCTCAGACATGTGGCAACACAGATCAGCCATGCTGAATTTCTTGCAAAGAAGAAAGCAAACAGTTCATACCACTTAGAGCAGTGTGCTCCTCTGCAGAGGTCACTGCCCTTCACTGGCTGGTGATGGTAAACCTGCCCTGTGAAGTGCTCTGCCAAGCACACCAGATGCTAATTGCTACTGCTTCCTTGTGCCTGCCTTTTAAATGAGGGGAGGAAAAAAAACGTTACAAAGATCGTAGCGATGCTAAAGATGAAGTGGGGATAAGAAAACCCCGTGAATTTGGCAGATGGATGACGATGTCAAGAGGTCAAGCACCGTTAGGGCCCAAGCAGCCTCTGTGAGGCAGTGTGGAAGCTTCCCCTGTGCTACCACCAAGCAGCTTAGGGGACAGGAGTTAATGGCTTTAAACACTTTCTCCTGCCGGCGGGGACGCGCGCGAGCGCTGCCTGGAGCGCGGGCTGGCGCGGCTGCGGCATGGCCGGGCCTGCAGCGCCCCCGCGCGGCCGCCCCGAGAACGCCACCTCGTCACCCAGCCAAAGGCCCCGGCGGTACCAGTAACACGTACGGGGCCCGGCAGGAGCGCAAATTAACTCATTTACTCTGCGGACGTAGTTAAATACCAAAAAAGATAAATTCAACAGCAGACAAAGCAATCAGGTTCAGGTGACACACAGATAGCAGCCTCTGTCTTGGCTATGCCTCTTTGGGTATTTCTCGTGCCTCAAATGCTGCCAGGGTGCCACACTGCACTTGGGACTAACACTTGCTATTCCATACCAGTTGTTACCCACACATACACCTACTCCATTTAGTTATGCACCTGATGGACACGTAAAATCGTCCCATCATTTATAGGCCATGGTGTTTAGAAATACGACAATCCACAAAATCCACAAACTTTTATTTAACTGCAGCATTTACATAGAACAGTGCTTCCAATTCCCCTCCTTTCAGAAGAGCAGTAGATATGCTGTGCAAGGTAGGAAATGAAGCTACAGTGATGCAATCTGGGGAAATAATGGATTGTGCTAGATGGAGACTCTGGAGAGCCTTCCATCCCTTATGCACTCATTACCAGAAGGTAAGCAGACATGGTCTCCAATTCAGAGATCCCAGGAAACAAGACTGCAGTAGTCACAACAACATTGTTTTATGGATTGCAAAGTATCTGATATAACTAGGGAAGGGCTGTCAGAAGAAACCAGAAATCTGAAGAGCAGAAAAGATCAGAAGATAGTACTGTAAGTGGTATTTAAGTCAAAGAACTTCAGAGTTCTTTTTCTTTCATGAGGTATTTGCGAGATTCCTGCACCTACATGTTCTTTATAGTAATTCTAATTGGTCTATGTTGGTAGACAGCAGCTTCTAAGGAACACTTCCATTAATCAACTTCACCAATACCCAAAGTCAGCTATAAATTCAGCATAATCCCGATTGCTCTCCTTCAGGACTAATTTTTCCACTTCTTCTGCCAAAAGCAGACTCTAGTTCCAGCTGGGCTCTCAACATCCCTCCTATTTTGCTACTCTTGAGGTCATTGTAAATTCAAAATGCACCTAACTGAGCTCAGACTTTATCTACTGTATCACTGCTTAACCAAATCAGCTCAACTGTGACAGTTTTTTCCTCACACCAGCAAAGTGGGTATATCCAGACCACACACTTCTCCCAGACCCCCAGTAAGTCACAGAAGTAGCATATTAACACCAACATATTTCCTTGTCATTTGAAAAAGCAGGGTTGCAGACAAAAGCCACTTACTTTCATTTTAAAAAGTTAGTTTGCAAAAATACTGAGCCACATTGAAAAAAAACCTTTGATTATACAAGTCAAAGCCATAGTCCAAAATCTAAGCAAATGCCTGATAAACTGATGAGACAAGATGGGGTTTACATTCCAGGATATAGTCTTCAGGCTCATGTAATCATCAGCTTAAGCTAGTGACCAGAATTCTTACTTCAACAATGAACTGTCTGACTTACAAAGAAAGGAGAGGGACAGAATATTAATATTACATCCTCCATGTATATACAGAATAATCACAACATCCTCCACATTTATTTCCTTCTGGCTTTATAAGAATTGCAAAAGAAACCTACCTTACACTTACCTCCATATATACTTTGTGTTGGCAGTTACAATATAAAATGGCAGAACAAGAAATCACAACTAAATACAAAAACTTTAACAGAATACTCAACAAGAAGGGACAGGAACAGCAACTTCCTAAAACCATCCACTTGGTTCATAGTCCCGTTAAGAATGGCTGTCAGTAGAAATGCTGTATCAGCATCTTTTTCTCTTAAAGGAAAAATATAAAACACATTTATGTTTCCCAGAGACATGTCATAGTATTCTAACAGTAAGTTGCTAAGAATCTCAGCACTTTCTGGGTTGTTTAAGCCATCCACAATGATTTTGAGTGATTGTGTTTTAGGAGCAACTGAACTGAAGACAAAGCTCAGGATGTATCATCACTTGTGGCAACCTTAGTAGCTCCTGTTCAAAAGAAAGCAACACCCATTTTGCTGTGTATATACAATGCCTGTGACTTTTGCACAGTGGGAAAAAATCTGTTTCCTGTATAAATCCAGGGCATGTCATTGCAAACAAGGTTTTTAATTAAAATTGGCACTTTTGAGCCTCCTGCTGACGGACAGCATCTCATTGCCTTTTCCTCAGATGGCTAAACTGGCCTCCAAGAGAGACGGTGAAAAGAAACAAAATCAGTTGAATACCTAACTTTGACAAGTCCCTGCTGGGGGCAATTTCAATAGCAGGATGCTGCAGAGAGAGGTAAAGAGAGAAAAGAGGACTACTTAGGAAGTCTCCCCTGATGAAGACTCAAAACATCACAAACAAGACAGTAGAGGAAGCATTTTATTCCTAAGCCTGAAGACAGCATGATCAAGCAGGACAATTTTAATCAGAAGGCATATTGTTAAAGAGAATGCAGCACTATAATCTGCACCTCAGTGGGTAAAGCTTTTTTTCAAATGCAAAAGAAGGCTTAGGGGCTGGTAGATCTCTGGCAAGGAGGCTGGCTAAACTGTCAGCTCTGACAAAGCTTTATCCCTCTCAGAAAACAGGCAGATAGAGGCTCAAGCCAGACAGATAAATCAGACTTCTTGGCCAGAACATTTTCCTCAATTGATTGCAAAGAGTTTCTATTGACTGCCAGCACTGTACCTTCGGGAGGCTCTTCCCGCAGATGAGGAGGCAATTCTTCACTTGTAGTCTCAGTTTCATCATCCACCATCTGTGTTTCTAAGCTAGGGCCCTGCAGAACAAAACAGGAAAAGCAGGTAAATTGCAGAAAGATCAGGCAGGAACCACAAAAAGGGTTACAGGACTAGAGAATATGCCAGACAGTAAGACACAAGGAGTTCACTTCAGCTGATGAAAAAGAAAGCTGCTGGGAGATTTGTTTGCAGTCAAACTACAGAAAGGGGAAAGTTGTTAAAAAAAATAAAATAAAAAAGACTTTTCAAGATAGCATGCAAAGTTACAAGGGTCTTAGCTGACTGAAGATGAGAAAATGAACAGTGAAGCACAATTTCTAAATTACTATTTCCAAACACATAATGCACTAATAAATTAAAATTAGCATTTATCAAGGCTAGCAGCTGATCAACCATCAACTAGAATTTTCAGGAACCCACCCCCCCTTATCTTTGTCTTATCAAGACTAGATTGTGAAATGCCACTTTTTTTCCAAAGGAAAACAAAGCAAACTGGTTTACAATGTTCTAACCTATGCAGGTCCATTGACCATGGAGCTTTCCCCTACAAGCCCAAGACACCCATTTGTGCCTCCAAGTGTAATATGCCAAACTAAGCATTTCTGAAAAACTACTGGACTACCCTCCCAGGTTTTGCATTTCCCTGTTCCAGCCTTCTTGATCCTGTAAGAGCCTGCAATGTTACTGCTGCAAGAACATGAGCAGAGTTAAAAGATCTGCAGCTGAACTCACTTTACACACAAAGTATTTTCATGACATGCGAAGCTATAAAAGTGTAGTTGCCTTTTCAGTTTCAAACTATCATTGGAAAAACCCCACCATCATCTTCCCCCTAACGTACCATTTTTTTTAAGTAACAGCAGAGTAAACACGAGGCATAGCTAGAGGACTCTTTTTAAAAAAACCCTAATTTTCTTTGCAATGTTAGTACAGTGAACAGTGAAATAAATTTAGCAGTCATTAGGAAATGAAGCTTTTGTGCACTTTGAAAACATGACTGGGTTTGTAGTCTGAACTATCTGAAAATGTGTACTAACACACACAGCTGGAATGTTAGAGAAATACAGCTGGTACATTAACAGCTTGCAAAATGTTACTATTTGAACTCGGGGATGGGGGCAAAAAAAAAAAAGTACCACCATGCTTTTCAGATGTTTTACAGCAGGGAAAGCAGAGACCATCCAGGTGAAATGTACAGGTCTACTGTGATGATGTCAGGGTCACAATCCAGATTTCTCCCATCCATGACTATGCAAGTTTTACCTAAGCTATTTACCTATTTCTCCTCAGTTAAAAACACCCAGCATCAACATTGCCCAGCTTCGGTCAGTGGATAGTTCAAACATTAAGTCATGGCTTGCAGTAGCTATCACAGAAAGGAGAAATAAAGCATTTACCACATGGCACAGATGAGAAAGTAGTAAGGTGCCCCAGCCCAATTAAAAAAAAAATAAAAATAAACCCAGGAGTCAGTAATCAACATCAAGATCTAACCATCTCCTCACTTCAGCTAAATAATGCAATCCAGATTTTAAGAGCATGTAAACAATGCTGGGTAAGAGCAATAAATTGTATATCAATATGTTGGAGTAAGTTTCTACATCAACCACAGGCAATATATGAATTTAGACTTCTTTCCCATTCATCAGTGCCACAGAGAGAAAAGAAAAAGGGAAGATGAGGCTATAGGAGTATACCAGCTCAGAAGATTTATTTTTCATATAAGCCATGTAGACATGTTACATATGAGGCACCAATATGTGCCTTGGAAACATAGTGAACCACAGCTATGGAACTCCTAAACTAGAAGGGGTCTTGAATGTGAATCCATTGCCTGTACTTTCTGGTTTACAACAACAAAATTATTTTAATTTTTTAAAACAAGTATGAGCCATCTTCACATACTAGCTATATGCTGCCCAAGGAGACAATCCAAGTTCCAGGGGCTATGGAAAAGCATTATTTTCCCTTCTTCCAAACAGTCAGTAGTCTCAGTTTCCTACAATATAAACCTGCTCAGTAGCTTCTCCCAATGACATATAAGTGGCGTTCCTTTGGGATACAGTTGTTGTCATCTACATAAACACAAAGAGGATGCAAAACACTATCAAAAGTGAGTGGTGGCATTATGTTTTTTTCTTCCTCATACATGAACTACTTACTGATTGTTATTCACTAGCAACACAGCACTCCAGTTTGGCGGTTATCACTGACAACACTTAATCCAAAACAAAGATTTATCTTAGTTAAAGTTCAGCCTTGTACCTAAGCTAGTATTAACAAATTCAGCTACAAGAAAAACAGAGCCCATTACAGACCACTGTGAAGTCCGTAGATGAGACACTGTTTGCCATCACCTATTTCCCTCCAATTCAAAACTTTTAACACTTGCTACTGGAATACTACAGAAGAAAAATGCTCAATCCAAGACTACTACTTCTACAGAACATGCTGCTTATCTAACAGAAATGATCATAATTTGTGAGAATTCTTTTTCACTACTCAAAACCACTTAATCATAACACAGGATATTTTAACTGTATTTGGCATACATTTCCTGTATGGTTTTGAGAATTGCTCCCCCCATCAAAAAAAAAAAAAAAAAAAACAAAAACAAAAACAAAAACAAAAAAAAAAAAAAAAAAACACCCACAACAACAACAAAAAAAAACCCCACACCAACCCACCCAACAAACAAACAAACCCCACAAAACAATTTACATTTTTTTTCTCAATTTAATGTTAAAAAGGAAAACAGTCTAAACTGAAGCATGGACATGACAAGTAATCACCAATTTAAAGTTTGTCAAGAATTGTTTTGCAAGAAACTATGAAATCTTGAGATTTCCTAGTTCCTAAAATGAAGTTAGAAATTTTTTTTTTACAGAAAAACTCCAGTTTTTACCTCACTGATGTCTTATCACAATACACATTCACCTATGATACAGGGAGCTTCTAAAAGTAGTCTTGTAAACATAGTTTACCAGACTTCAGGGTGTCTAATCACTGAGAGGCCAGTGAGTAAGTGTACATAGTTTGGTACTGAGATTCACTAATGAAAATGTAAAATGGTTAACACTAGATGAAATTCCGTGTTCTCATATGCAAATCTAGAAGTAATATTTAAGGCCCAACCACTGACAGATGTTGTTAACAAAATTACAAATAGTGCTTTTTTTCTTGTATTAGCATGCCTATTGCTTTTTTAGTTATATCTGCTGAGCTCAAATCGCTGGGCCTGCTGCAAACTTGGTAATCAACATTTACCTTACCTAAAGCAGTCAGCCACAAAAAAAAAAAAAAAAAAAAAAAAAAAAAAAAAAAAAAAAAAAAAGTCATCCTGGAAATTATCATCTGAGAAGGTTTGTAACTATGCAACTATGCTAAGGTTGAGTCCAACAGCTTTGTCTCAACCTTTCTTTTTACACTATCATTTCAAGAATGAGGTATCAGTTACATCTCTTTTCATTCTTAAGGATCCATGACAGACAAGTAGGGGAATGGGATGCACATCGCTGTGTAAGTTATTGGCTTGCAGGTTCTATAATAATATCCCAGAGCTGCAGCGGTGGCAGAAGGAAAATACACAGATTGCTTCTGCTTTGGCACTCCCTCAGGAGCATCTAGGATGCAGGAAGATGTATCAACAGTTCAGAAACAGCAGATATTACTGTACAATATTTTTTCAATTATTTGGGGTTTGTATAGCTAGCTTCTTAAACTGGGAATGAGATTCCATTCCTCACTAGAACCACTGGAGAAGCACAAACTTAAATAGGTATCATTACAGAAAGTGAGGTTATAGCACAGAGCCTAAGAACATATAACTAAGAAAAACCTCCTTGCTCTTCAAAGACAGTCCCTGCCCTCAATAAGCAAGCACTTCACACAATTCCTTGATGAGTACTTGACTATGAGCACTATTAAGACTTAGTGGCAATTTTTCTGTCATATTTTAACACAATCTCCAAGCTGAACAAGTAAACGCAAGCAGAGGCAACGCCCACCCTTCCAAAATGAAGTTATAGATGTGTGATTTCAAGGTAGCTTACTCTGTCCCTGTCAACAGTTTCAATGAACTCTTGAGGAAGCTGAAAAGCTTTGTACAAACTCAGCAAATAATAAATATCAAGAGAAAAATCCTATAGGAATTCTCACAGAAACTGCCTGAGAAACATACAATCCCCGTGTTCTGATCACACTGCATCACTGCTGACCTTACCATCCAGTTTAACCCAAATGTTATGGACTGCTGTGATGCAGCAAATTAGTGGTTGCAGATTTATAATGTGTTTCATAGAAGGCTATGTATTGTGGATAGAGAGGACTGCCAGTACTGAACTAAACAAGTGTCACAAACTGCATACAAGCATTTCAGAGTATACCTCATGCTCTTCCACAGGATTCAATATTTTGAGGATAATTCTGACCAGAACTTTAGCTCTATGCTCAGATGTCCAGTATACTTCAAGACTGTTCATTTTACAAATGCTGTAGTAAATGCATGCACGACAGAAAACAAGTTCCTATCCAGTTAGGGTCAGCATTTTCCACAAAGTACAGAGCTATGTTTATGACACTGAAACCAAGAGCTCCATTTATCACCACATTTGTACTAACATGATATCACAGCGTGATCAATCACAAAAAGAACCATACTATCTCAACAGAGTAAGAAGTACTCAAATTACAGAGTGCAGGAGCAATCCTAACATCAAGTGATCAGTGTCAGCTCATTTTGCTCGTGAGTCAATACCAACATGAGACTGTCACTTCAAGTGCCCCAATATGGCTCATCCTTCTAAAGAGTCCCTACAGGCCATCTTGAAGCAACCAAAAAATCCTACCTGCACCACCGCCACTTTTAGGCCTTTCAGACTCTACTTTTGTACTTAGCATTACATTAACTATAATCTTAAACTGACATCTGTCAATTGACTGTTCACTGAGTCAGGAATTCATTTTGCCAATGCGTAATAAAACACAAAACTCAAAAACAAAGTCCATAAAGGGCAACAATGAGGTAGGGCAATCAAATAAAAAAAAAAATCCTGTGAAAAATTATTAATGAAATTGAACAAGTTTGGGACAAATAACTTCAAATTTCCTTCAAAGAACCACGTATCTTACAATTCTGCTCCTTCTCACCATTCTCAGCTCACAAAAGACAAAAAGTATTTTTTAAATCCCCTACCATAAGCAGAACCAGAAGGAAATACACCATGTAAATACTCTTCTCCATTATACTCAGACCTACAAGTAATCTTTTCTCTCTTTCATAACACAAGCTGGAGGAATCTAAAGCTCATAGTCATGGATTCAGCAGCAGTCTGCTATCTCAGTTCTGAGACTACACTTTGGAAATAATTCTAAAATCTGCAGCTTTAGCTACTACTTTCCCTGTGCATTTTCAAGTGAATATGGTATTTATTTCCTGATCTAAACTTCCATATTTCCATTCTTGCTTCTAGACACTTGATTCCAGTTTCCCCTTTCTGTCATTATTCTTCATTCATTCACATTCTGGACTTGAGCCTAGAATCTTACTTCTTCCACTGTAAGGAACGGCCTCATTCCTCCGAAAGCCTCTCCTTAAGAGCCCAGAAGGTCAGACTTTCTTCTTTCTATGCAAATCCTCAACTGCCAGCATAAATCACATGCCCTCTGTCCTGCCTAACAGTGACTTTCAGACCTGGTATTCCATGTAGGCACAATTCCAATAAAGCAATTAAGCAGAGGAAAATTCATGGCAGCCCAGGCTTCACACCTCCACGTCTGTGATTTCACTTGTAAGCTCCCCACCACAGGTCCAACACCTTTTTTATACAGTCTCAAACATATGTCAACTGCTAATCATAAAGGTCAGATGCACCCCTGAAGAATGACAAGATTCAGTGGGTCAGTGCAAAGGAACAAGTGAAGTAATCCCCAAACACAGGACAGTTTGTTAAGTGCTTCAGGACGCTAAAGTATCCCAGTGAAAGCACTGGCTATTTATGTATCAGGTTTAAAGAATACTTATCTCAAATTCACAAGACTAAAACACACAGTTTCCTGCAGTTAGCATATCTTACCCGTTCCTAACACCACAAAACAAAATGCCAGCCCTTTTCACCCCAACTTCACTTTCTCCAAATGCATGAGAGATGATACTTGTTATGACTGGGCTGAATGCTTGCAGATGCCAAAGGGCCTGTCAGAGCCCTAATAATGAAGCTGACCTTCACCAGGCTTTCCTAAAAGGACATAATTAATGACACTTAATTTGGGATATCTCCTCTATCCAGTCACTGTTACAAAGTTTCTCAGAACTTATTGTTGGTATTTCATGTTTAAACAAATTAAATTGTTCCATCTTCCATATCTGAAAATTGTTTGTGGCTCACAACGCCCTTTCTGCTTTTAACACAATGTCTCAATTCCTACAGAAAAAAAAAGGAGGCTACTGTTTAAAGAAAAACAAAAATTAAACAACCAACCTGTGTAGTTTCAACACGAAGACAGCCTTTTCCAGGGAGCTGAGGACCTACAGGTACTTCAGCTGAAGCACACAACCACCCAACCATCTCCTTATTCTCTGCTGCTCAGATAACCATGCTCAGACACTGGAAACAAGTTTAAAACTATCCCTGTACTTTTGTTAGGCAGTTCACAGCCGCAGCTTCTACTTCAGCAAGGAATTCTCAGCACACTAAGGAATTGAGACTTTAATTTAAAGTTTTCTAAATGCAATAGGAACATTCTATTGAATCTGCCATCATTATTGATTGCTCACCCACATATTTGGGATTTCCAATGTCAAAAAATTCCTGCAAAGGGAATAAAATTGATCTGCAACCATAAGCTTTTTTTTTTTATTTCCTCTATGTTTAAGAAAGCCTCTTGATGGATGCCTTGCTTTTAATTTTGCAAAACAAAGTCCACTTATAATGAGAGCTTCTGTGCCAGGTTTCAGCCCAAGGGGAATTTGAGTTGCAGTTATAAATCCCCTGGAGCACTAAAGGAAAGTACAGAAATAGAAACACCGAGGGTGACAGCAGTGTAAAATTGTAGCACTTTGTTCAAATATGCTGTAACAAAGACTAGAAAAGTTGCTTCGATTACTCACTCTCTTCTGAATTTGGACAAACGCATTAGGGAGGCTACAATTTTAACACTTAATTTTGTCTTGACGACAGGACTGGTGGAGAGAGGCAACGAGAGCAAGATTTAATGTTGCACATGCCAAGTCACGATTGAGTTCTACTGTTCTCAGCAGAACAGTCAAATCCTATTTTTACAGCAATAAAACCACTTTGTACTGTCAGTAATCCAAATTAGGGTTTATTTGGCATAAATAAATTTTCAAGAGTACCAATGACACCACAGTCTATTCTCCATTCAGCAAGCCAGTAAACTGATGGTTTACACTTTTCATGTTTATGTCTTATATGGGGTGGATAATACCATGTGTAGAACAAACAGCCAATACAATCTGCTCAGTGGTAGATCAGATAGCTCTGGATCTTGAATTAATTATTGTATTGAATTTTGCCTTGATTGACCATTTATTTTCCATCTGGATTTTACCTACTAAATCAATGCTAGCACAGAAAGAATGTAAGAGTGGTTTTCAAAAACCAAACCAAGCAAACCACATTTCATTTGATCATGTACTGACAGGGCCCAAAGAGAATAACTAACATACTATGCTAGTAAATGTACTTTTCCAGCTTGGAAACATACTGTAAATGTACTTTTCCAGCTTGGTCCTTGACAGACAACCTAGTGATTAATGCCAGTTTTACTCTGACTAACGAAATGAGATAATGCACCCTACAGAAAGAATAGTGTCCATTTTCCTAACAAGATGTGGAAGTATCACTCTAGGGAGCTGCAGACAGCATGAGAAATTTGTCTGAAAAACAAAAAAGTCATTAAGATTTTCTCAACCATGTTAGAGACTTATAATGTAATACCCCTTTCACTATCCTCAGTAGGGTGATAATAAAAAAGAGGAAAAAAAGGGGGGAAGAAAAAAAACTCATGGAAAGATGCATTAAGCAGTATTCTATAACTATGGCTTCATATAACTCAATTTCTATGCATTTATTTCCTTAAAAGTGCACTACTACTGTTTTAGCTTTAATGAGCTGAAATTTAAGTAATTTTTGAGGGCTTTTACAGCTACAATAACAGAATTTTTACAGTAAGACCTGAATCCAAAGTACATAAGCATATACACAGCTTGAAAAATATGAGCATTCTCCCCAAAAAGAGTCACGAGACATCACTGCAAGAGTTTGAAACACAAGTCATTTTGCCAAAAATCTTAATTTCCTTTCTAAAAATCCAATGAAAAAAGAAAAAAAAAAAAAAGCTGAAAATCCATTTAAAGTTAAAAAGTTGTTTCAAAAATCCCCAAAAGTAATTTTAGATGCTAGATATTGAGGAGAAATATAAAATATTTTATTCAGGATAGAACTTATTCCTGTGTCCTTATTTCATTAGAAATGTCGAAATGGAGTCTCTACATTTGGGAATTAGCTAGGAGATTGCAGTATGATGTATTTATCACACAACTTTTAAATTGATTTTGTTGATGGCTAGGTAGTTAAATATTTCCTTCCTTACAAACAAGTTTTGAACTCACATCAGAGCTTTTCAAGATCAGTGTTGCTTGTCATTCCATGCAATTACTGTAGCACTTTAAAGAAGTAACACTTCAGATATTTACTAACTCTACAGAACAAAAGCTACATCTTTTGTTACTGTTAAGCCCTTCAATTTCACACCTAGTCTGCACAGTCAAAACTTGACTGCCAGAAGCACTGCCAGCAGTAACTTCCCTTTTATTTCAGGCTCCATAGAGACCTCTTTTTCTCCCAAACCCACACCAAGGAGTAGTAAATAAGATCACAACTCGTTGCATACAAGATTCAAACCAGAGTTACTATACTCACAACCAAACAGCCACTGGAAAAAAAGAACACTTGATCACTATGAACACAAGTAACACACAAGAATTCATTCAGGAAGCAATAGCTTTTGGCCACTGCTGCCTTTTATTTTTGAAGATCTGTGAGGTGCAAAGGTTCTCCCTTCAATACGTTTTTAGAATGAATTTTTAGCCCAAAAATTTCACTAGACCTTGAGCAGCTCTGCAGATTTATTAAGACTGTAAGATTTATTAGCACCAGCACAAGCCACTTCTGTGATGCTCACTCAGTTCAATCAGAACATTTCTTTTGAAGAAATTAAGAGCTCTATTATTTGTCCCTTCATCTGTGTAAGAATGTATCTTGCCCAGGACTTTGAAGGTATGTAACCCCCTTCCCATCTCTCTGAAATTCAGCTGAAATATTAGAAAAGAAAACCACTATAAAGTCTGTAAGGCAGTTCAGCAATTAAGAAAAAGTAGATGTGACCAATCACCAGCAAATATTTAAATCAAAATGATCTACAGAATATGTTCTCTGTGATTCTTTTTACTCTATCACTTACATTCACACTCCTCCTGATTCCTAGACCACACTTAGGACTATGTACTAGGAAAAAAAATATTACTGTGTACTCCATGTAAAGCAATACCTCTTGTCTCTTATTTTTATAGGCTGTTCCTCTCCCAAGTACTTTTCATTTCAACTATAAAGAGGCCTGCTAAACAGGATTGGACACATGTAAAAAAAAAAAGTTACATATACAACCCATGACATCCTTAAGGAACAGAGTTGTCTTTTAATACAGGCAAGAAAAATATTTACTTGAGCTTTCCATAAATTTGATACTGCATCTTCAAAAGATCTTGCTGTTGCAACAGCCCTCTTATTAGAGGGTAAAAATGAGCCAAGGCACAGACTTCTTGCTAAATACAACATAAAAAGGGTCCTGGTTTGTTCCTCTTCACAGCTTTGCCATCCTGACTCCAACTATTCCCTGCCTCTGGCTGCAGCAAGCTCCTACTGTAGGTTTCCCTTGCAGCCTCTGACTGCTGGTTATTTCCTGCTGAACTGACTGCAGGAATCAGGTTGCAGATTCCAACTGCAGGCTTTTACCCAGCTAGACTGCAGCTGCAGGTTCCAACAATGGGCTCTAACTGCAGCCCCAGACTAACTTCACAGCAGTGAGTCTCTCTTCTAAGGAGCCTGCTTCATGATTCTCTCCTTCATGCCCCTCAAGGTTCCTCCTCCATGATGATTCTCCTCTTATTACCTAATCCCCTCTTTCATCTCACTCGTCCTCATTGGATACAGCTGTTACTCATCAGGAGCGAGGCTGTATTGGATAATTAACACAGCTGTTGCTTATCACAGGTGGGATTACCTGTATTCCCTTCTCCTACATCTTGCCTTATTCTGATCTCTGAAAATTATCTGTCAACACTCACTATCACAGGCAGTCAGAAAAAGAGAACTATAGTTCACATTCTCTTAAATATAGCTTCACGTTTCTCAAAGTAAAATGCCCCATTTATGACACTTGTCGTATCCCAAATTATGTAACTTAACTGTGAGCACATGCCAAGGCACCACGAGCCCTCATCCTACTTTGAAGAGTCCTTTCAATAAAGAGGAGACCATCTACTTAACTGAAATCCCACCTTGAGCTTGCTTTCACTAACAAGAACTTTGATATGACCTGTCACTCCCAATGCCTTTCATTTCTCTGATTGTGGATTTAGGTTAGACCAGTGACAGCAGCAGTGTTAGAAGCAGTCACCACAGCAGAACCATATCAGGAACTATCCTAATGCCTGAACACACTCGTGCATTCAAGATACAGCATGAAGAGATTCTGTTAGCAGGGGCACAAGAACCTTCTCCAGCGCTGCCTAAGACTTGAGAAATCCAGCATTTAGCCACAAGAGGTTAATACTGGAAAGATACTATGTTGTGGGACAGTAATTAGCAGCTGACTGCGATAGGCAGAGATTTGGTTATGTCCCCACTGCCCCTAGTAAATGGAACTGCCCTCCCCACAGTAGAGACTTGTTACCCAGGCTCCTAATGCAGCCTGAAAAGGTGTATTTCCTTGCCATCAGGATGATCTGTCCTTGAAGGAAAGCAAGCTTTACTGATATATTCAAAAGGTATCACTTATTACTACATACAGAAAAGGTCCACTTCCTGACACAATCTGAGCTGCTTGCCTCTAATTCCTGTCCTTTGAAGCAGGAAAAGGGACTTTAACCAATTTTGTATTTTGCATAGCCTGGAAGGGCCCAGAGGTACCATCCTTCAGCATGGACACAGCTCAAAACACATGGGAACAGAAATAAAGTACACATAAAGTCTACCTTGAACTGAGTCCAGCCTCAACAACATATTTTAAAGCATTGCTTTGCCATGCTACTTTACTTCACTCTACCTTTTCAACAAGATATTTATGTGATCATCTTAAACTACATCAGGCTCTGGTTTCCTCAGCAATAATCAGCATTTGTAATAGATCTGAAAGGATCACTTCTACAGCAGAACTCCTGTAATGCTACCACTTACTTCCCTTTCTTAAGTAGGCAGAGCATTTCAATACACACTAGCATAAACCTGTTTTCTTTTGACTGCTCTGCCTTCTCAGCAACATGCTAACCAGCATCAACCATCTCAACATCAAAACTAATGCTGCTGGAAACACACAAACTCAAATGTATTTCCCAAGATATAACAATAATTAGGGGAGAAATAGACACAATGACTTTAGAAAAGCTTGGTTTTGATGTCTTCCCTGCAATGATCAAAACCTTAAACTTATTTGTTTTAAAGTCACACTGAACTACTCATGAGCAGGCCCATAAAAGGCATTCAGATCCAACTCACACCACACAGACACCTCTTCCTTCCCTTCACTTCTCCTTTCCTCACCCTTTTAAAGGGGTGAAGATACCGCACATTTCAATGCATTCCCCTTGTTAAATGAAAAGGTAATTATCCCCACCCCCAGCCTAAGCCTTTAAATCATGCATCTGCAATGATATTACCTAGAAGAAACTTGAAGCAACTCCTACAGCAAAAGGTGGCACACGTGGAAAGAAACGTGCGCTGAAAGTAATTACCCACTCAGAGAAAAAAAATGAACCCTTTTATACTGAAAAGCTCTACAGTGCTTTTACATGAAAAAATGATTGCTTAAAAGCAAACAAACAACTTCCCCCCCCCAAACACATGCATCTTCCTTGCAGTCAGAACATGATTCCACTCACATCTTGTTCTATTTTGAATGAGCTCATCTTAAATAGCCATGAGCTTTCCCCACTCTAGTGGGGCAAAAAAGAAATTCAGCAGAAGTAATGGGCTTAGCAAGAATAAGCAGCTGTTTACTCTGCATGCAATAAAACAGAAGCTGAAGGAAATCTTTTCAGTTTTGACCTCAAGCTAGATGTACTCTTCAAACAGCACTCCGAGGTTTTTGTTTCACAGTGTAAGTCAACAAATCACCCAAAGCCATAGTGCTGTTTATCAATAACATTCGCAATACATACCTTTTATTATCCTGTGCTAATGGAACTAACGAACATTCTGAGAGAAAGCAAAGAATTACACTTTTTACTATCAGGCTTTGTACAAATGCACAACAAAATATATCAGAGCATAGAAGGAGACGCTCTTTTTACACATACTTATTGCATGTATGCAGAGGCTGCCCCTTTTCTTTCATCCACCAGCTGTGCAGGAATTTATGGCTAAGAGTCCCTGGTGCCCAGATACAACTGTTAACCTCAGTGACTGCCACACACGCGCTTCCCTGAACCCAACACCTGCACAAGCTGATTAACTTCTAACACACTTACTTGACTCAGAGGCTTGGTGGAAGGCCTGAGCCAAATTTCTCCACTGGGATTGGTACAGACCCATACAGTTTCTGCCTCAAAGAGCTTACAACCTACCGAATGCACTTTTTGTTTAATCGCTGGGCAAACTGAGGAGACAGGGAATGCCTGGTGTGCCTCAAGTTTCAGACTGAGTAAATGAGAGAAAACCCCTTCAAAAGTCAGATACCTGAAAATAAAAGAGCTATGGCAACATAAAGTTAAGAAAACGCAATACGACAGCATTGCTGACTCCTAACCAACACAACTGAAGACACAACCTCGCATCTGAGTGTTATATGTTACTAATTCTATGGTCCAGCCAGCCTCAGCACCCACACCAATAGCCGGCTCAGGTTAGACATTCTCTAGCCTAAGTTTTCCACAGCAAACTACGGAGAACGGCGACGCTCTCCCCCGGGCTTAGGGAAGGGCCTGAGAGAGCAGCAGCACAGGTGAGCGCCGGAGCAGCCCCGGCCGCACACCAAGGCACCAACACCACGGCTGTCGGGGAGGGAAAACGCTCACGGGACGCTGTGGATGAGGGAAGATGCCCGGGGAAGAAGGGAAATTTCTCCGTGGAGACACCAGCCTGGAAGGGCAGAGGGCGCAGGCAGCCTTCCCCGGCTCCCACACTACTCCCTTCCCGTCTCAGCGCCGCAGGAAACGATCCGGATTTTAATGGAGAAGGGGGGATCCTTTCTCGGGAGACGGACCCAAGAAGCGACACCACATCGCCCGGCAAGTTGGAAGCTTCTGGAAGTTGTGTGCTTCGTTACGAGCGCGCACGGCTACCACCACCTCCCGCCACCGGTTACCGCCGGGGCCCGGCCCCCGCCCCCCGCAGCCGCCGGGAGCCGCCGCGGCCCAGCCGAACCCCCCGCCCCGGGGACAGCCGCCAGCATCACCTTCATGCCGCGTCTCCCGGAGCACCGCCCGGCGGGGATGGAGGGAGGGCGGGCGGCCGGCGGCTGCGTGCCCGTCTCCCCCGGCGCTGGGGCTCCGGCTCCTCCTGCCCGATGTAAACACACACCGGCGGGCGGGGGGAGGCTGGGCCGGGGGGCAGCGCCATGGCAACCCGGCCGGAAGAGGAAGCGCGGGGGTCAGGGGCGCCATGTTGGCGGGGGGCTCGGGGCTCGCCGTGATGCTGAGGGGGCTCGGAGCCGACACCTCCCAGGGGAGCCAGGGCTCCGCGCAGCCTTCACCCAGACACCTCGCCGGCCCAAGCCGCTGCCTGGCATGGCAGGTGGAGTGCTTTACCTGTAGTAACATACTGGCCTCTTCCAATTTCCAGTGTAAACTGCTGGGGATGCAGCGGGGATTAATTGACTCAGCCGTAAGCCAAACATGGAAGCGGCGTTTGTTTGGCCAAGATGAGGAGCTAGTTCTCCAAGCTCTGCCATCGCTGCAGGCTTGCCGGCATTCACAGAATAAAATAGAATCAGTTAGGTGGGGAAAGCTCTATGAGATCATTGAGTCTCGTAAACACCTCCATGACAGCTAGACCATGGCAGTAAATGCCACATCCAGTCTTAGAACAGCTCCAAGGATGGAGACTCCACCACCACCCTGGTCATTCCATTGCATGTCTAACCACACTTACTGTGAAGACATTCCTCCTAATGTCCAACCTAAGCCTCCCCTAGTGCAGCTTGAGACTATGTCCTCTCGTCTTGTTACCTGGGAGAAAGGACCGACCACCAGCTGGCTACAAGCTCCTTCCAGAAAGTTGTAGAGAGAGGTCACCCCTGAGCCTCCTTTTCCCCGGGCTAAACATCCCATGTCCCTCAGCTGCTCCTCGCAGGACATGCTCTCCACATCCCTCACCAGCTGGACAATGGATCCCAGTCACAGGCTGCGTAACCGGGAGGCCGTGGCGCTTTCGAGCCCTCTCTTCCCATTATCCTCAGCCAATGGAGCATGGCTCCAGCCTGCAGGATGCTGCTTCACGCAAGGGAGTACAGTTTGGTGGCAAAGATAAAAGAATCTGGACATAATCTTTGGTGTCTAAAGTCTTCTTTCTCTTGTATTGCTTAAAAACTATCACTGAGCACAACCACACACGTGGATAGAAGCATGTTCTGCTAGTGGATGGTTTGGTGCAATGAGAGAAGCGAGACAAAGCAAAGCAAAAACAAGAGTGAAGTAATGATTCCTGAAATCGGGAGGGAAAACAACACTAAGTGAATGACAGTGATTAACATTACATTTTTCTCTAATATTATTCTACATATGATGCTGAGTTAATATGTAGAGGACATAACTAACTCAACAAGTGGTTGAATCCAAAAGAGGAAGGACTGCTTTTGTTCCTTTTTTTGACTTCTTGACTAAGAAATGTTGCAATTTCTCCTCTTTAAAAGTGCCCTAGGCACTGTCTTTTAAGGCATTCTGGAATACGGTGGCCTCTATGTAGTCAAAAACCATAAAAGGAACAATTACATCACTTAAAGTCTAGGAATACCTTTTCTCAGTGCACAGTTAATTTTTTGTTTGTCCCATAGTGGCATTTTAAATTGCAGAACCTCCTTGGATTGGTACCATAAGACTGGTTTCCATTTTTTCAATTAAAAAGGAAACTCTTGAAAGATGCCAAACAAAGTAAGTCCCTCACCTCACATGGGCTGACAATTAAAAAGATTAATTTCCTTTGCTTTTCACAACACATCCGTGCCTTACATAATTACCTGCATCACTTCTTAGCGGAATTATTCTATAGCCCTTTCCTGGCACAGACTCTCATAGTAGAATTTATAATTTCTTATGCACATATAAAGAAACTTCACTTCAAGCATGTGAATTTCCTCAGAAGAGCAGTAGTGGAAGCCAGTGAATTCAGTGAAGGTTTCACATACCACACTAATTTCTACAGATCTGCACATATATGCGTGTGCATATTTATATAAGCACACCTACAACGTGTGCAAGACACTACCCTCTATATTAGAAATATAAAACTAACTGTAATAATATAACCAAAATGTAAGTCCTTCCTTCAAAACAAAATTTATATCAATTAATCTTGTCAATAGTATTAGAAGAATTATATTAGATTTTTAATTGTGTAATGCAAATCCATATTTTGGTGGGTAGAAAGAAAGTCATTTAAGGTTTGTGTTGAGTTTAACATGCAAATTATAACCTGATTAACTATAAAATAATATTGCCTAAAATATAAAGGGTTAAAGAGAAAATTATCTTTTCCCTCATCCAGGTTAAATTTTTCACTCTAGTGAAGTTCAAAATGCAATTTTCTCCATTTAAGATAGTGAATTTCAGATGAACATAATTTTTTTCCAGCAAGTTCCTAAGCCCATAAAATAAAATAGATTGAAGTGCAGTCTTTTAAATAAGCTAACTTTAGGTTGTAATGTTTGCAATGTCTGCAGAACATTTACAGAATGTTCCAGCTGAAAAATCAGAATATTCTGGATGATAAACAAATAGGGGATGAGGAGGGGGGCAAAGAATGAGAAAGCAATTTGTTTACTTTGTGCTAAGCATAGAAAGTACTTTATTCCTGAAACTATTTTAGCAGCACCAAAATTATTACTTAGTTTTATCCAAAATTTAGTCCATTTAATGCACTCCATTCCTGGTCTGGTGAGATTCACCTTAAAAGTGTGTCTCTATTGAAGCAAAGTGGCTAATGTATATGCTTCCATAAACTCCACTGTTTGTAAATTAAAAGTTATGTCTTTCCATGGAGAAATTCCCCTCCCAGCCTTCAAGAAGTATGGACCAGTCGGGGAGATTTGCCTGCCTAGAATTTTCAGTGAAGGCTGGAGTCCCAAACATCTTAACTAAAGCATTGTTCATTTATAATTTTCTTCAAGGTGTTGAAGTCAGTGAAAAAAATACTTTTACCTTCAGATTTGGTCTCAGTACATTCCCAAACTATTTATTCAAAAACCAATTTTATAAAGGTTACCATGTTTTGTGTAGGGGTGAGCATGTGTGAAAGAGTGACACTCAGGTATATTTTTTCCTGTGTAGACTAGAAAGTCCACTCCTCAGGTGCAAATTGACTATCAGCTTCTCCCTGTCATGTTTGCTAGCTTTAGGAGATGATATTTCAGCACTTTTTGCCTATGCTGATAACCACTGTCATGAGTTAGTACAGTTTAGTTTTTTATTCATAGAGGAATGTGGAATGCTTTTCTGGGTTAGGACTTGGGAATTGCTTTAGAAAGGACAGGGACTTATTAGAGGGTTAGCTGGAATATTGGCATCTGTTTTGACCACTGAAAAATGTCAGTTACGACTTTGGGAAGTACCATATAAAAGCCCTGATTGATTTCCTGCAGGTCAGCCCTTTTTTTCCTTTGGCCAGAGAGAGACAGGTAACATCGAGTTGGGCCTGCTGCTCCCCCCTTTTTGGGGGGAGCTGGCCTGAGGCCTGGCCGGATTCCATCGGCTCCCGGGTTGTGGGGAGAGGGAGAGGTCACTGTTACAACAACTGCTTTATTCAAACTTCCCTGGAGCAGGGAGAGATCTCTGTCAGGCCCCTGATAAGAGCTATGGGCACCATTTGGGCTGAGGCCACCCTGCTTTACACCGAGGGGTGGGCCGAAAAGGCATTTATGATCCTGCCTGTTTTTTTTTTATTCCAGACTGCCCGGGTGCTCTGATCTCTGATGTTTCTGTGAGTTCTTCCTCCCCTCACCAGCGTAGTCTTGAACATCTAAAACCACAGAGAAGAGACTCTGGGCAGATTTAACACTTTTCTGGCAACATGAAGCTTCCAGGGCTTGGCCCTTCTCTGAGAGAGTAAGAAAGGGACAGAGTAAACATAAAGAAGAAACAGCATGAAGTCAGCAGAGCAAAAGTGAAGACTATTGGGACAGAGGGTTGAGGAGTTTGTTCTTCCATTCTTATTAAGCCATAGAAATGAACTCTATATTATCTCTTTAAATCATGGGAAAGATATGCATTTAGGAAGATGATTGTTTAGATTTGTGTGTGGATTTGAGCAAAGGTGTTTGTGATGGACTAAGTAATATTAATCCTATAAGGTGCTTGAACAGAGATAGAGATGAGAAGCTCTCTGCGCCAGTGAAGAAGTGAGAAGGTATCTCTGTACCTTGAAATGAAAAATCCTTTGGAGTTATTAATTTTTAAAAGGTGACACCCCAATATGCAAAGTCTAAGACCCATAAGCAGCTTAGGAACCTGCTAATGGGAGGGGTCACAAAGGCAGGTTTTCCCAGGTGGCTGTTTTTATAACAGTTGAAAAACCCACAAGAGAACTGTTCTAGGTTGTCAGTGGGATCCGTGACTCTAAGAGAGACTCTTCTCCTAAAGAATTGAGGAAAGGCTATTTTCAAATGGTGAAACTGACTGAAAATTACAAGTTTTGTCTCTTTATGTTGTTTTGTAGGAAAGTGAACAGTTTGTAAGGGGAGGGAAGAGTGTTTTTGGAGCTTCATTCTGTTTTTAGTTTTTCTCCCAACTTCCTTTTTTCCATTCCTTGTGTGTGTGTTAATAAAACTATTTGTTCATTTTTAAGGTTGAGCCTGTTTTGCTTTTCTCCTAGTCTCTCTCCCACAGAAAAAGAGTGAGTACTGAGAGGAATGAAAAGATTTGTCTTTACAAACAAGCCCTGGGTCTGCTGGTAGATAAAACTAGCACTGAGAGGTAAGCAAAACAATGGGAAGGATTCTATTGATTGATGAATGGAAAAGAAGATACTTGCCTTTACAAGCAAACCATAGGGTGTTTGTAAATTAAATTGAATATTGAAAGATGAAAGCAACAATGGGGAAAAACCCATAAATCCCATAAAAATTAAAAATTAGGGGGGTTATACACTAAAAGGGGAATCTTGGGCATTTCAGGAAGTCTGTACCTCTGAAGTTCCTTAGCCAATGGGGAAAGAGAGAGGGAAATGCAGCCAGGAAATTAGGATAAAAAGGAGGCTGCATCCTCTGAAAAACTGAGAGACCCCAGAAGAAATGCCCCATGGCCTCTCCCTTTATTCGAATAAAGAAAAAGGACACCTCTGTCTCCTAAATCTCTCGTGTTCATGGATTAATTTTCCTAACAGTACTAAGACCAGAATTTAGTGAACGTGAAACCACTACACCACACACTGGCTCAGAGATAAGGACTCAATCAACAACTGAAGTCCCAAACCACACCTCTACAATGATAGAGCTTTCCCTTAGATGTATTCGAAAAGACTGAGTTAACTAATGATTGTCTGAAAGTACTCAGGTGGACAGAAACATCAAAACAGAGAAAATTGATACTAGATTAGACTGCTGCAAGGTTCAATTTCACCTGAGTACAGGTGGCTGGTGTTGGGAGCAAATCCCAAAATAAATTGTTTCAAAAGCTACAGAGTTAAAATGTTAAACAAATCAATGTTAAGTTCTAATTACCTGTTAATAATTCTATTGTTAAAATTCTATTGTTAAAATCCCTCTCTTCGTCAGGGAGCGCCTCTGCTGCTTCCTAGGAAATGGCACCTGGAACCACAAGGAGGACTGACATCAGAGCCTGTATGCAAATGAGAGAATCTCTTGCCCAGCTGAACAAAGAAAACCCCCTAAACATTGAGCCACCACAGAACAAAGGATTTAAAGGACACTTATGGGTGAGGAACAAATACGGTTATCTTCCTAGACCTTTTTAACCTCTCGCCCTAAACAGTATAGACACTGACTGGAAAGGGAAGCCTGGACTTTGAATCGAGGTCAGGCCTCCTGGTGCTCCCATGGGGACGGAAGCCCCGGCTCTGCCTGCATACCAGAGGATAAAGCTGCACCTCTTCCTTTGTGTCACTCCTGGGAGTTGCGGCGTGCGCACGGATCATTGGGCCCCCCCTCACTCTCAGAGCTGATTCTAAATAAAGACATTAAAAAGGAGCAGGTCTCCTTGCCCTGTTCATAACAGCTGGCATCATCAAGCAGAATGGCCCTGCTTTGTTTCCCCTGTTTACCTCCATTTTTCCATCCCTAGTTTCTTAAGTCGTACTCTTGCCCTGTGTGACATTTGAGCAGCCTTATCATTGCTGTTAAAAAAACATAAAGCAGCAAAAAGAAATGCAAGTGCCAGGTGGTGTAAGACAAGGAAATAATACACAGCAATAATTCATTGGAACAGGTGGTCACAGTATGGTGGCAGTAGTTGGCTCGTGTGTTAAAGGGTCCTGCTAGAAAGGAAATTATTTCCAGATAATGAAGCTGCTGGTTAGTAATGACTGGAGCTTTTACAACTCCTCCAGACATCTCTGTTCCAGATGAAAAACATTTCCCTTACCTTGAGAAAATAAATTTGTTATTGGCCTTTTCAAGCATCCCAAGAACATCCAACAAACAAATTAGCCACAACTTTGCAAACACATAAGCGTCAGTTTTTCTTATGCATCTTGGTGAAGGACTCATGTATTGAGAGACCTGCCCTTACTTTGTATGCCTTGCAGGCCTCTGTAGATGTCAGTACAGCAGCATTTGATTTTGTTTCCTAACTTCACCTCTACAACATCCCTGCAAGGTAGGGAGGTACTTGCTGCACTGGGTAGCTGGATATAGGAGAACATTCCAACTCCAGCAGAGAATTAATAAAATAAAATTCTCACTGGAATAAATTTCAGCTGAAGGCTCAAAGGTAACTAAACCAAGGGAAGCTATATACCTATAGCAGTCAGTTGCCTGAACACTATGCTACAGTGGAATCTGAACAAGGTATCAGCTGCCACAGAAAATGTTTGTGACAGAGCAAGGAGCATCACTTAGCCTCCTACATCCTAGACTGGTAACAGCCTAATTCAGGAACTCAATCCTTTTAAGGAACTCTTACTCATTTTAAAACACCCTTAAATCCTAATGGTAGAACAAGAAAAGCGTGGACAGCTTTGTGATTTGGCTGTATCATTGGATTCATAGTTGTAGAAAGGACAATTTAGAGGTCCACAAGTTTCCACCTGCCCTCTCCTGCGAAGGGCCCACGATACTCAAGCTGAAGAATTTGGCATGCCAAAAACTCATATGCAGCAGGGGTTTTTTTTCCCCTCTGCAAATTTCAGTGTGTCACATGGCATTTTAGCATTAGGTGCAAAGTGTACAGGTATGTTTAAAAGCAAAAGAATGGCTCGGTGTTGCATGAAATAAAGATAAGCTACAGTTCCCCCTGGGCAGTAGGAAGTGTTTTTATCAGGAAATAGGAGAGGTGTCAAGCAAAGGAATGGAATCAAGTGTAGACAAGTAATCAGCATCTTCCTGAATGCCTTGTTAGGGGATGGTAACAATCGGAGATTTATCAATAGTTTCTGAAATTAGTTACAGCTGGATTTGACATATTGCTTCGTGCATATAACATCTGATTCTTGCCCATGGAAGGGAGAGATTTTGATGTTTCTGTGATAAAATAATAATGTGTTACACTCCTCATGTATCAAGCACATTTTGTGACCATATATCCCTCTTACTGGGAAAGTTCTTATCTAAACTCCATTTCATTTCTCTATTAAAGATCCTTCTGTACAAAGATAGAGCACTTACCCATTGCCTTGTAGAGCTGTAATCAGTCTGCTCACCTTTCTGAATGCAAATGTTCTAAGCTTAGTTGTGTAAAATCATGAACTCCAAACATCAGCTTGGCTTATTGTGTCATTATTTTTTGTTCTGTGTTGTGTTTCTTTATAGTTCTTTTAATGCCTGTGACAGAGCCTCTCCCAACCTGTTATATGACAAGAAAATAAATACACTGAAGATGATATGAGGAGTCACTGAACTATCGACATGGTCTGCTTGTTCTCAGAGCACCAAGGAAGAACGGGTTTCTACTTCATTATGGCAGGTGTTTTGTGAGGCTTCTATTAAATGGACAAAGCACTTCACCAACAGATGATGGCATCTTCTAGTGAGATTTTGTACAAAATGGGTTGCATTAAAAAAGGGCACATTGTTGGCAACCAAGGATTCTTACAGCTGGATTTTTCACCTACATCTTAAATCATGCACTTCCCTGCAAACACTAGGTAGAAAATGCAAGGATGGCATAAATGATAAAGAAGAGACATTATAGAAGCATAACTGTAATGGTTGTACCTTCTGCTCATTAGATGATAGTTATAGCAGCATTCAGATATTAAATTTAGGACTTCATCATTGAGGTCTTACAAAATTCTCACTAATTTCCATAGGATTTTTCTTTTGTTTCAGTACGATAGGAACACATCAGATACCCCATCTATTTAACTCTCAAACTGGTGAAGAATTTTATTTTGTCTGAAGACAAAATTCTTTTAAATTAGAATGTTTTTTGATAATGAAGAAGTTACTAATTTTAGTTTAGCTTTTAAATATAGTAAATGTAAACAGCTTGTTCATGTAGTATATGGCTAGCTTTGAATCACTGAGAAAAATAAACTAACAAGATTTGAAATCACTTCATACCAAATAAACTGTGAAAGCGCCTATATTTATAGGTTTCCAAAATTAAAATTCAAATGAGATTAATTGCAGAATCCAGCCTAAAAAGTGACTGAAAGCGGCATTTCATCAAAAGCCATGTATTTGGCAATAAAAACAGGTTTTGATAATTTTAATGAGGGGAAAAAACCTGAAATAAGAAAGTTTGAACTTTTGGCTTCACTTAAACAAAGCTGCTGTATTTCATATGCCTTTAGTTATAGAGCACAAAGGCAGTTTAATTTTTATGTAGGCTTCAAAGTCTTGCAATAAAAAAAAACCTGTTTCTGCCAAAATGCCAGGATGCATAACTGGATTCACGTATGGACTTTGCAGATTTCAGGAATTTTCAGAGTCATTTTTACTTTGAACTCATGCCAAAGACTTAGAACTGTACAGACAGCAAAGCTCTGCTAGTAGATTCTGCTGACATTTGGAATCACCTGTGGTTTTTTCTCAGGATGTCAGAAAAGGCTCTTGATAATAATTCACCCCTGTCATGAACAATAAAATTCATATGATGGTTTCTCTCTTTACAGGGTATTTTTGACTTTTTTAAGTATTTTTTTTTCCAGCTACACAGACAGTAAATTCTTTTACAGGAAGGAGACACTGACATGATAATGCTTGTTGAGTTACGGTGTTTCCTATAACCTGTGCTTCTGGCCAGCATCTTCTAATGAATTTACCATCCATTGTGTGATCTCTCCTCTCCAGAGTAAAGTTTCTTCTCAATGTTGACAACAGGGATGAAAAATCAACTAGCTGCCTTCAAGCCTAGAATATGTGGTCCAGAAAGAAGACTAGTGCTACTGAACTGAGATATACTTTTCTTCCAACATAAATTGTACCTCACAGTGTTAAGACATAATGAAATATTGACTTGATTAACCTTCTACTGAGTTTCTATGTTCCTTTTGAGTACGTGGAATTTTCCTTTCCCCTGTTCTTTTGGGGATGAGAGATTAACATCCATGGCTTGTTTCTCTAATGGGCACTGTATGAACTTTCCTAAGATCTACAGGTGTACTTTGGGCTGTAACTAAGTCCAGATCTGCTTGTCCACTGCAGCTTTAGCCAACTATGTCCTGCCCTCTTACACCATCTCCCAGGTCATCTTTCCAACCTGACCACTGATACACAAAGCATCCACCGCTTTGCATTAGATCCATATTAATGTTCCAAGACACCCTCTGGAATAGTGACAGTGCTGTTGAACTGCAACACTAGGAAGCAGGCAGATACCATCTACCTGGGAATCTATAGCAAAAAGAAAAATGACAGTCAGTGTCACCACATTGACACAGTAACTGCCAGTGGTGCTTCACTTCTCACACAGGCACACTTTATGTAGCTTTTAAAACTACCCATGTTCAACAGCTTCTGCTCAAAACAAGCTTCCACCAAGAGTAGCTGACAATACCATTAACATTGATAGGAAAATCCAATCACTAGGCAAAAGAAAATTCTAAAAAATCCCCCAGACAGCATCCTCAGAGGCAGGTTTGTGTTCAAGCTGTCTATCATGTCAGGCTAGGGCAGATGTCAGCACCTGGAATGGTGTCTAGGGTGTTGAACTTCAAACCAACTATATGTAAGCCCAGAATGACTAATAAACAAAATATAGGGCTACATGTTCCCTTATTTGGTGTAATATGCAATCCATATGTAGTTTTTGCAGTTTACAGTCAATACAGGTATTGCAAGCTGCCACAGGTGACTGACTCTCTTCTTATAGATTAGGGTTAGAGCAAGTCCAAGTCTTCAAGATGATAAATGAACTCCAGAGGACTGCCTTTCATTCTGTATGTGCTGGTCTCACTTTCGTAAGAACAGAGGCTCCCAGATAATTACTTGAAGCAAAATCTGCATGAAAGAGGGAGTAATTTACCATGAATTAAACCGTGCACTGCGGATGCTGTATGAACAGGAATGATGGGGGCATACATATTAAACAAATGCCTGGAAGTACATTAGTCAAAGGATGCACTCTCATGTATTTCTGAATATTTAATTGGAGTTGCACACAAAGTGGGTGACAACAATGCTTCAGAGCTGATGATGTAATCATACATAACCATCATTTTGACAGGAATCCAGTTCCATCTCAGACCAAACTTGTAAAAGTGGATTAGAGGGCGTAGGGGAGGTACATTTATACCCTGGCTTCATCACAAAACCAAATGAGAAGTATTTTGCAAACACTGTTTAAATGCTTGTTGCAGATTTCATACACTCTTTAAAAACCCTTGCAGAGCAAATATTTGTTAGTGTTAGTTTGCTTAGGTGCTTGCAAGAGACACTGCCCCTATGCAAAACTGTTCTTCTGCCTTTATGCACTTATGCTTTCACGCCTGTATATGGAGATTAGCACGTACAGTTAATTCTTTTCCTGAGCCAAGTGAAATGTGGTGGAACCATTACTGCCATGAAAGGGATCTTTCATCTCCTTCATACTATTCTCCACTAATGAGCTGTGCCTTGATAATTATAGCTCTGAAAGGAAAAAAAAAATTACCTCAGTTTGCCTATTGTAGAGCTACCATGGAGATAGGATACCAGCATTGCCCTGGATATAAAAGCACAGGCAAGTTATATGGATTCTAGTAACTGTTGAAAAATATATGAGCTACTTAAAAACCAAAATGCTGAAGGTCTCAGTTCTCAACTACAGCAGGGAAGTGCTAAGTTTGCATAGCAGAACTGCAAAAAATGCTGGGGCAACCCCACAGCTGTCAGAAAGCACAGGTTCAGATACAACAAACTCAGATTCTGTCACCTTATATTTCCTCTTCCTTCTTTCCTTGCTTTAGTTTTACTGTTCATGAGGTATCTGATTCTTCAGCTGACAAAGACAGCAATGTACCCTCATATAGTAGTTTCAGCTCCTTTTAATCTCCAGGAGAAAGACAGTGACCAACTGATTTTTTTTTTTCCCTAGTAGAACATTGGCATCTAAAATATCTGACTTAAGTATCAACCAGCACTAAGATACTACAGCAGGTTCTCAGATTTCCATGTTTCAGGTTTGATCTTAATTTCTGTGTAGAAATGAGATAATAGCACCCAGATGATTTATGAGTGCTTACAAGAGAATGCTTCAAAACTGGAGACTCTGTTCCTTTGCTGAATATTGGAATATCAGGAATGTGTAGCAATCTGCATAGAGAGTGAGGACACAGGACTCAGTTCTCATCCTTCTGCTGAGAGATCCTGGATATGCTTTTCCAGGAGTCAGCATTTGAATTTTTTTATTGATGAAATGCAGCTACTCACCACATTTTTCAGTGTTATATTTTAATATAGTTTCATAATAATTGGGCTAGACATGCTAAGAAAGTTCTGAACATTATTATTTGCTTGTACATTTTTTGGATGTTTTTTTACCCTAGCAGTGTAGTCCCAAAACATGTGCTGTCCTACAAATACTCAGAGAAACTGAACCTATTCAATTTCTGAAGTGTCAACCCAACAGATTTATGAAAGAAATGTTTGCTTTCTCCCAGGTGCTCAATGCTTACCTAGTAAGAAATCTAATCTGAAAGTAATCTCTTCTGTATGAAACCATTTTTCTTTCTTGCCCTGAAAGCTGCTGTGGAACATGCATGTACATGTATATATGTTTGTGCGTTTTTATAAAGTCCAAATTCTGGTTGCAGAGAGAGACCTGAAAAATGCACACTTGTAATATGAACCTTTAAAAAGATTCCCCAAAATCAAAGAAGTTAGACAAAAGGAGCAACTAAAAGAATAAAAACTTGAAAGTGGCAAGAAAATATCATTATCTGAAATGGAAATAAGATGTGTACTAGACATTGTAAAAGTACAATAATGATGCTTAGACACAAGAAGCAGCAGAAGAACGGAAGATCTGAATAGTGAAAATAAAAAGCAGTGTAAATGGCATCATATAACATGGGTTAAATGAAAATTAAAAAAAAAAACAACAACAACAAGCCAACAAAAATTAATCAAAATTGATGGAATCAGCAGATAAGCAAGTAGTAAAGGAGAAGATGAGGTTACTGCAGCAAAGCTGTGCATCCCTTAGGCTGATGTGCTACAGAACAGAACAGGGATGTTCCTGATAAAACATTCCTTACAGGAGCTGATCTGAGAAAATATAGTTAGGAAGAATGTCTCAGAGAAAATATCACTGCTGACAAGAAAGAGTTTTAGCACAAATCAGTGCAGCAAATAGTAACAACTTACTAGAAGCAGATGATGCTCACCCAGGAGTTCAGAGGCAGCTCACATATGAAACTGCTCAGCTGCTGAGTGAGCTCACTAAGTGCTGCTTAAATCACCACGGTGCAAGAGCTACAGGAAAGTGCCATCAAACTTTAAAAGGGATCCAGGATGAGCAATTGCATTTCTTCCATACTGTATTTTTGGCCTAGTCTTTGTCTCTTTCCTGGACCTTGGATCTGTGTAGTGTCCTTGTCTTTAGTCTTTTCTCCGCCTTCAGCTTCTGGGTGTAATTCACACCAAACAGGCTGTGCTCTCCTAGGGAGCCCTTTTCTGGCTGTTCTCTTCCGGTCCATTTGTCTTGGTTTTCTTTCAAGGCAAATCAGGAAAGGGGTAATGACCTCGTGAAGTTAAAGTGGAGCTAGAACAGAGCAGGAGGATTATTTGGGTTCTGCAGTAAAAACTCCTAGGAGGACTCATCAATAAAACAAATCTTGAGATTTGAGAATCTTTTAGAGAGAATGGTTCAACTAAATGGCCCATTTTCCCAATGATCCATCAAAGCACCTCATAAACACATTGTGGCATTTGTATGTGTATAATCTGTAAGTCTCTGGAGGAGAGGTGTACTGCAGTCACACGCTGCAGAAGCTAAACCGAAGTTTTGAGATGGTTCAGGCTAAAACTGATGTATCACTTCTCAGCACAGCTTACAGGACAGACTCTTCATGCCTGTAAGCATTTTCTGCAGGAAGCAGCTAGTGGTCCCTGCTAAGACAGGGATCAAAGGAGCGAACAGGCTGTGAGCGGTGATGGGGCATGCCTGACTTTCTGGAAACGTGTCCCACTTGCACAAATGGCAAACCACTAGAGAGCAGCATTAAATCAGGACTTCTGTTATGTGTCTGAACACAGCGTGATGTTTGCAGTTGGACACTGGTCTCAGACCAGGTCTTACCAGAACCAGGGAAGCTATAGACCAGCCAGTCCCATCTGGCTCAGTCCTTGGGTACGAAGATACTCAAATACTGAAAACAACCTTTGTAGCTTGTCTCCAAGAACCCAGCTTTCCCCATGCATCAATTTCAAAAGCTATAGTAAAGTTCTCTTCAGCCTACAGCTACTGCAAATCAGAGAAAACCGACTGTGCTGTAAAGGTTTCAGCTGATTCTTATCCCTAGGCATAATCTGGCGTTAAGGCTCACTGACTCCTGGAGTTATGTCCAGTGCAAAGCCTTCGGACTTGCGCCTCTCACTTCTAGCATCATGGTATCATTCTGACACTGGAAAAATAAAAGAGAAGTGGTGATAAATAGCAGAGATCACATTGCTGTGGGAGGTCTGGGAGGAACAGAGTCTGCATACATGTTGGTTTTAAACCGAATTTCAACATAGTTCAGTATTGACACTGGTGATTTTTTTTCTTGTAAAGAATAAATCTTTCTTTTAAATAAAAACATACCTAAAATGTGGAAAAATGTCAATATATGCAGCGGAATAAAATGCTGTAACATACACCTCAACTGACTAATTATATTAAAACTGACATTCAAAGGTTTTTTGTATCAAGTGTATTCTTTGCTCAAAACATTTTCTGTGAAAGGTTTGCTTTTGCTACCTAGTAACTGGGACAAAATAAGGACCAGGGAACAGATTAAAATTTTATTTTTGTGATTCTGACCTTTTCTGCAAAAGCCAAAACACTTTTGCACTGGATCAAGGTCAATTATTTAATTATTCTAAACGGATTAACTGACTGACAACTCAAAAGCAGGAAAGCTCATTTTCTTCTCTCAATCAGTTAATGAGGCATGAATTGCATGCTTTCACTAATCCTAGCATCCCGAAAGACCACAATAGCTGTAAACAGTTAACTCTTAAATATCATAATTTTAAACACATAGAAAGTTTTGTGTTTGTTTTTATTTTTTAACTCTTTTCAGCCTGTTATAGTGTAGTATAATAGCTTCATTTAATGGCTACAAAGTTGTTTTAAAATGCCTTTCCACAGAATCTGACTTCTCCCTAAATGCAGAGTTGCTCTAAACAGCCTTAAAAAGAATTGTCATGTAGTAAGTGCTATGTTTTCTATAATTGCTACTTTAAAAATTAGGATTTTTTTTTAATGTAGTAAGAACAGTTGGCCTCTTTAAACATGTAGAGATATCTGTGTTTCCTCCTCAAAAGTAATAAGCTTCCTAAGGTGAACACACAGTTGAGTTATGCCAAGTGTTTCTTCACTAGAAATTGCCTGCGTAACCTTTGAGTGAATAGCTGGGAACTGAGATTTAATGTGATATTCCACAGGATGCTTAGACCATCACATGGCCATTCACCCTCCTGAAATTTGTTTCCCTTCACAGGAAGGGAAGCCTTCATACGTTGATTCACAGTAATGCTTTAGACAGGGAAAATGCCTCTGTACTTTCTCACAATGGAAAAAAAATCTGGGACATACTATACCTAGTACTTGTGATGATACCTGTTACTGATACAGAACCCTCTACTTAAACACCTATGGGTGTTTGTTTTTTCTAACTTTGTCATTTAATGTTTTGCCAAGAGCGATTTGGATTACATGGTGAAAGAAGTGCCCGTTCCCTGTCATGGGATAAAGCTAAGTAAAAACACACATCCCCCCAAATGTGATTAACATAATAATAAAATTTCTAACAGATAGCAGTGATAAAATATGTGGCACATCAAGGATAGTGTGGCTAAGAATGAGAACTGTCAAGTGCAATGTAAGAAAAGGCATATGGGAGAAGTAAAGCAAGTTACAGCTGTGTAGTCAAATTGTTTGGAGAGATACTGAAACCAAGACCTGAACAGTATTCTGGTAGAATATCAAAGAAGATAATGTAGACAAGCAGCATCAAAAAGGAAATTTGCATCTATGAGACAAATCCTGATAAGGTGTTATCGGGTGATACAATGCTTTGGTCTATAAATTAGCCTTGAAAAATTTCCAGTTGTTTCTGGCAGTCAGGAAAACTAATTAAACCATGGGATAAAGCTCTTGATTTGAGGTTCGGTGGGTTTTTTTTTCCCATGGAATGAATGTGCAAAACTGTATGGCAGAACTTCAAAGGGCCCTCCCATCGCTCCCATCCCTGCTTGCTGCACACCTGGAGTGACCCAGCTGCAGGCTCTCCGCAGTGATCTGGTCTCGTACTTTTGCTTTTATTGCCCAATAACTTCTGCTCTCTCCTCTGTCATTTTGTGACACGTAGCAGCAGAAATATGCTCCTGTGACTCCCTCTGTCTCTCTTTTGAGCCTGATCTTGAATAGACAGAGGTTGCTTGGAACTGTACTGGAGGAGCTCTGGTTAATGATATAACAAACTAATGAAGACTTCTGAAATTCATCCTCTGATCAGCCAAAGAAAAAAGGGTCCTTTATATCTGCACCTCATTATTTTTCTACATGGAAATGATAAATGCAGATAAATTGTGGAAGTCACAGAAATGTGGAATGTTTTAGAAAGGTGAGGAGCAAGCTATGAGTAAGATGAAATGAAAATATTAGTAGCTTTACATAATATCAGCTAAAATTTTCCTAGCAAAGTACTCCTTAAAAACAAAGGACCAGGCCATATATTTCTCTGGAAAGAGACTTGCCATCTTGACTTGCTGTGAACCACATAGGTTCCTCAAAATATTGTCTTTGGAGGAAATGTCAAAGGTTTCCTTGCTTGTTTCTTAAAGATCTGATAGAGTAAATCTTTACGATTTTCTATAGCTCATCAGTATTTGTGCAGGGGCTGAAGCTGGCAGAAGAAAACAGGATCTGCCTGTCTATGGTGATGTTCATGAGGCTTTAGCATGAATATTCTAATTCTTTGGCTTACTCTTACTGTGTGAGTTTTCTAGGATTCAGCCTGCTTTTCTAGTCTTGTTTCTACTCATGGACATCAAAGGAAGGAGGATTTCCCAGAAGCTAGGAAGCCAAAACTGTGACCTGGTGGTTTCATGTGTTTGTAGACTCCAGAAAGACACACAATTTCTGTCAGCAATGATTATATTGCGAGATACCATGTTGGAAAAACAATTTCTGTCAACGATCAGATTTGTCTGACTCCAATAGATTTTTAGTGCTCCTGGCCAGAAGTGATTGGCTGGGAGCTGTGCACAGAGGGGGCAGGCAGAGAGATGGGCTCTGCAGAGCAGGGTGTCTCCTGGCAGCAAGCTAAGGAGTTACTGTCACAGGTAATCAGTGTGGATGGATCAAAGAGTTCCTTGAGATGGAGTTCTGCTGTAAACAGACTACTGCTGGATATCCTGTCCTTTGGTCAGCAGTGAGGGGACCTGCAGCAGCTCATGGCTTCTTCTTGAATTAAAGATGAGTCACTTTAAGGTTACTGAATTTTCTTTCCTGTTGCTCCACTTCCTCTGTTTTCTAAAGATAAATAAGAAATGAGAGCCTGGAAATTCTCTTGAGAGGTCCTGCAGCTTGTTTGTTTTGTGGAAATACTTCTTGTTATCTAATTTTGTTATGCTTGTTAACAACAGCAGTAGCTTTCCCATAAAACTTGCCCCAAGTAAACTAACCATAATTTTGAGAACTGAGCTGCAGAGCAGAGAAGATCATCTTGGAAATTTGAAGATGAAGTACTTTTTTCTGCCAGCTCATTTAACATTTCTCTGTAGCTTTGCACTAAGTAAACCTGTCCAGGTGTGTCCCTGTTCTGAGATGTTGAGAATTTACATTGCTGCTGCTGAGTTGCTCTATCTTAAAATTAATTAGAAACTCTTTCTGCTGTGATTCTACTTGATAGACGTTTTCTGCTATGGAGATGAGCATGGACTAAAATATATGCACTCTTTTTTTTTTCCAGATAGCTACAAGAAAGAATGACTTAGGTGAGTTTGATTGTAATTATTATATAAATAATTACAGGTTTTGGTGGAACTGCATCTGTATACCTCAATATCATTATTTGGTATATTTTTCTCTTTGAAAATATTTTTTTCCACCATCAGTGGAAGACAATTCACAGAACTCAAATGTGTTTTAAAGTCACATTCAGTGTGATTTTTTATGCTGTTGCGATAAAGAAATTAAGAAGAATTATTGAACAACTGCTACATGAAATGTTCTTTTCCATTTGTAGCCCTAGCAAATCAGAATATTTTTCACTTTGTTTTCTTTCTTATGTGATATATGGTACTTTTCTCTCTGCTATACCCAAGACTTCTACAATTTTTTTGCCTAATAACAGATAGTTTTTGTCTGTGAGAAATATATTCCCAGTATTTTAGAGGCAAAACTGAGAGGCATGTCAAAATGTCTTATGTCAAATTCAGAGTTAACCTGGAAACTAATAGCTTGCATACATTCAATATGTATGATAAAAACAGTAATTTATTTTGTATGATTAATCCTATTTCTACAGAGGCCACTTACGATTTTTCTTTAATTCCACAAGCTCTGATGAAGAGAATGATGACTTATAACACTTAGCATTCCCCTCTGAAAGCTCCCAAAGCTTCTTCAGCTAAAGTTTATTTAGTCACAACTTTGATTACAGAGCCACTATGCCATTTATATTAATACTAAACTTTTCTATCCAGGAAGCAAGGCAGACCTAACCAGTCTTAACATACTAATCCTTCCTCACGTTATTAGGAAATAAACTTCAGTGAAAGAAATTTCCAAATACGCAAAATCTTGGTTCGCGTGTACCTCTCGTCTCCCTTTCTGCACACGTATTTGCCTTTTTACAAGTGCCTTGTATGTTCTTTATTTTCTGCACCTGGCAGATAGTGAAATAGCAGTGTATGAAGGAGACATCCTCTTGAGAAGAGGGCGACGCAGTGCAATTAACTGTGAGAGCTGTTTATGGCCCAAGTCACAGGATGGACTGGTCAAGGTTCCAGTTAACATCTCTTCTGATTTCTGTGAGTGCATGCAAATGGATGCTCTGATGTTAGCTTGGATTTTCCAGTCCCTATACTACCTGTTATTTTATGTTTCTCTGGCAAGCACCAAAAGCAATGTTTGCACTAGTGAGAATTTATTGACACATCTCTTTTTCTATCCTGTTAACCCCATGGAATTTTGGCTGATACTCCAAACAGATCACACTAAAATGTGTGGTTACTTGGGCCAATAGCCAGCATACATTCAAATTAATTTCAAGTATTAGCTTGCTCCTGTTAGCTACAATGTACTTTGATATTTAGCAAGCATATTAGAAGAAGCATAATTTGTTCACATTATAAATGTATTTTTGTCCAAATTACCACTAGGAACATGTTTTTGAACTCTATAATTTTCTTTCAAATCTCTCATAGAATTATTCCCACACTAGAGCCCCTGTAGAGGCAAAAATGGAGGAAAAATCCTTTGAGGTATTTTTTCCTTTGTTGATTCCCTTTATTCAGTCAATAGCCCTGTCCTGTGCAAAAGGCTGCAGGAGTGAATTTCATACAGACCCTTCTTCAAAGATCCTGAGTGAAAATGGCATGGAAGTAAAATACAGGCTAAGCCTGATTCCCATTCCTCAGGGAAAGGAACTGAGGAAAGCTCAATCTCTGTGTTATCTAGCCTGCTACTCTGTCCATATGCCTCCAGAACTGAAGTATATATTCTTGTGGCTAGGTGAGGTTATTCCCTCTGTCTCCCCCTCTGCAAAGTGTAAATATTAGGAAATTGAGATACAAATCAGTTGTAGATGATTCATAACTGAGGAAGCCAAAATAGGCCAAAATGTTCCAAAGTAGATAAACACTGATCTTTATTTGGTACCAAACACCATGATATTCAGAGCCTTGGCTGTCTCAAGTGATTCCAAGGGGGCTATGGCAGGCATTTGCTCTTTCTGATAAACAATATAGAGTTTTGGTGCTTAGCTACAACCAGCTGGCTCATTTGGGAAGCTTTAATCTAACTATTTGTATCTGCTCATTTGAAACTGCCTCATTTCTTCTGTTCTATCTAATGGAAAGAACAATGTCAATCTTTTGCTTTCCATCAGCTGTTTCCTAAATAATATATATATGGGATAACTGTAATTGTCATACTTCTCCATTAAAGTCCAATCAGTCTGAAGATCTCTGAATGTTTAGAGCCCTTTTTTTTACTATACTTGTATGATAAAGAGCTAATGAGTGCTGTGAGGTTTTGAAGGAATGCACCCCATCAATGCACCCTGATTTTCGATTAATCAAGGAAGATTTCTCCTGCCCCTCTTATCTTTCTAGCAATAACAGAGAGATCTTGGATTGCTGATGCTTTGCAGGAGATCTCCACACTGACCTGTGTGCAATTTGTAAATCGCACTACAGAAACAGACTACGTTTACGTTGAACGAGGGCAGAGGTAAGCTCCCTGTTTCCTGAGAGTGGCAGTGGTCAAAAGGTCTTTCAGATTCTTTTCTGGTTTGTTTTGGATTTAAGTAATTGGTATCTTTTTTCATCCTAGAATTAAAGATTTAGAGAGAAGGTGCAATTTTTCATTTTTCTTTAGATATACTGGTAGTTACATCAGCTAATATTCTGCAGGAAAAAATGTGTGTGCGGATTTAAAGAAAATGGTGTGTAATTCAAAACAAGAAATTTTCTTTAATTGTTTTAAAAATTTAAATAACGATAATTTTCAGGGGTTTTGCTTAACACTTTATAGTGCTTTGCCTTACTTTGATATAGGCAATTTGCTGGTTTAAAATTTGCCATTCTTGTCACAAAGGCTTTATTTCCCTCCCATGATGTCATCTGGCAGCTTTCAGAAGTCTAGATATCTCATGCCAGTGACTATTTGCATGTCCCCTTCTGTGGCTGCATATCCAGAGAACCTCGGTGACATAATCAATATGTCTATATATTTGTATTTTCTAAATGTGATCCTATTGATTGCTTATTCTTAGCTGCTGGTCTTACTTCGGAAAGATTGGAGGACGTCAAGCAGTAGGCCTGGTGAAAAATGGTTGCATGGATAAAGGAGCAATTCAGCATGAAATGAACCATGCACTGGGTTTCATCCATGAACAGGCACGGAGTGATCGGGACAGGTTTGTCAAGATTATGTGGGAACACATAGTGGCAGGTATGTCCACTAAATCTTAAGAGAAAATATATACTTATAGTTAAAGGAGAATGTTTCTCCTGTGAACAAGAATGCAAATAAGAACCATGATTAATGCTGGCTGAATTGCAGTAGCAGCAACACACTCAGTATGATGGAATTTCTTGTTCCGTGTTTGTACTAAGGGAATTTCTGTCACTACACCTATGGCAGTGTGAAAGATGCAGCCCAAAAGTAGCTCTATATTTTCATTTTGATTGCCATCTTGAGCCCAGACCCCAAAATACCAGGATCATCAGGATTACAAAATGCTGTTGCAAAGACTTGGCCAGGAGGTGAGACTATGGGACCCTTAACTGAAGGGGGTGAAGTGTGACATTCAAGATCATGTTGGGCAATCACACAACAGTTCTATCCCAGGAAAGCCATGGAAATAGGGGAAGGCAGCCAGCAGGTATCTTGGCAGTGAGTGAAATGCACATATCCTAAAATGTGTATGAACAAAGGGCTCAACATGGAGGCATTGGAAACACATGCAACCATTAGCATTTGCAAAATTCTGGGACGTGATTTGATGTGAGAGGAAAGACTGAAATTATTTCCTCCTTGTGGACAGGATCATATACACATGAAAAGAAGGAGCCATGGGGAGCAATCAGGAGTGGTAAATCCATAGAGGAAAAACAAGTGGATACTATTTATGGAAAGGAATGCAGAATGAATAGTTTGGGCACGTGCCCATGAACTATGTGCTGGGAACATGGGCTCATCATATACAAGAGCTCCAGGCTCTGGGGAGGAAAGGATAGACAGAATGGCAAGAGATCCAAGGGAAAGTGAGAAAGTGGTAAATAGAAGGAAAATACCAGAAGAACATATGCAGGGAGTCACTTGTCTGACAGCTGTTAGAGAGCTGAGTAATCCACAACAACTGTAAAAACACAATAGTCTATTTAGTTCATTATAGAAAATAATAGTAAATGAGGCAGGACAATTGAATACCAAATTCTATTAAGTCTCTTCAACAAAAAAGATACTCAACTACTCAATATCATGCACAGCTAAAAATATATCCATCTTTTTCTCCAGATGGAACTTGATTGTTTTTATTGCAAATTCCTAACACACTGTTCTCCAAACTTTCTTCAGCTATTCCCATGATATTCTAAGTCAATTCCATTTGTGTTGTTCTTTATTGAGGTTTCAGCTCTAGTGTTAAGGTGTAATTTTGCTGTGAGTTTGCCATTGTACAACAAGGGTGTGCCATGTTTGAAATGTCAGCAAAGGATGTGCTAGGAAAGGGAAGTTGAAAACATGAAGGTATATACACTAAACACACATAATCTTACACTAGTTTTGCAAAGGGAACTCCACAGGTTCCGATGTCGTAATTCCTGAAGGATACAGATGTAACCAAGGTCTGATTCAGGCACAATACCATGAAATGATAAATGAGGGGGAAGAGGTGAAGAGGACAAGGCTATGCCAAAGGAGATGAGGTATATCATCGATGTTTTGAGTGTTCACCATGGGTGGAGAATGGGATGATTGATGTGGCAAGGGAGTTGGAATGCAGTGTGTGCAGCTCAAGCACTGTAGGGAAAAAAAGCAAAGATATGCAGGGAAAAGGAAATGGAGAAAGAGAATACATTCATGAGGACTGTAATGTTGGAACATGCTGCAGTTAACAGCGCTGGTGGCAGAGCTCCTGCTGAACTTGGTGGTGCAGAACTAGACCTCAAGACCTTTTCCAGCATCTCAGCTCTCTAACACAAACTGTTTTCCTCCTGCCAGGACTTTCATATCGTGAATGTTTCCTGGGTTTTGTTTTTATCTAGCAATTTACCTTGGAAGCCATCCTACTTCTTTGTTTTGACAAAATGCAGCCTGATTGGTTGCTGTCCACTTAGCTACTTGAAACACAGCTTGTTTTTCCTACACTTTTGGGAAAAAGAATATATTCAGAGTTTTCAGCCATAGTTTCCTTTTCAGCTCTTCTGAGTCATTGCACTTATATTCTGGCAGAGGTACATTTTTTTTCTTTTTTGAGAGTGGAAAAGATGGTTAAGTCCCCAAACATGTGCAGGTCCTAGACAACCAGATCTCTTTGGCATGTGATAAGGTAGGTAGTAGTTTGCTGGCAGCACCTCAGTCCAGCCAGGATGCTGCCACTTTTCCTTTATTTAACTAACTAATTCAGCAAAGCACTTCTGTGCCAAACAGTAGCCATATGCTTCAATGTTTCACCACGTTTGAACTGTGTTCTCTGTTCATCACCTCAAAAAAAGCTGCACACTTGCTGATAATTCTTTCTGAAGTCAGTACAGCAGATAAGAGGGACTGAGATTAAAACAGAGTCAGGAAGGCCAATGGTGTTGATAAACAGTTTAAGCCTTAACTGAATTTTACAGCTATGAAAAGCTCCCAATTCATGTTTATCCCCAAATTTTCTATTAGCTGGGATTTCAAATCTTCTTTTTGCATCTCTTAGCCCTCAGCCCAGGACCAGTGCTGAAGGACATTACTGGCTGAGATTTGCTCTGGCTGCAAGCCTGTCAGCTGAGTTGTATAGATCTCAGGGATGTCAAACTTTGAACTCTTGTCCAGATGGTCTGTGGTTTACAAACCACATTTGTAGTTACAATAACGAAGGTACATAACTGGAAAGGAGCACTCAGTGGCTAGGGCTTTAGTCCTAATGCCAGGCTGGCTGCATCCAGCTCCCTGCTCTGACAGTGCTTGTTTGCCTGTCTCACCATGGAGAAGAGACCCAGCATGTAATTCATATTCATGATCTCCAGTCAGTGAGAAAAGGAAGTGCCTTCTTCACACGAAACTCCCTCTAACTGTGTCTCTTTTTTCTTTCCCTCTCCTCTGGCTATCCTGGAAGCCTTGAGGAATAGCTTCTGTGCCTAACTTGGAGAAATAAAGCTAGGTGACATGAAATCCAGTCTCTGTCCCTGGGCCCCAGCCCTGTATCAGTGTAACCCCTTCCTATCTCATATTGGCTTTTTAAGGCTAAACAGATGAAAAGATGCTCAGCAGCTGTTCCCATAGAATTTGTTTTTCTGCTTCATGTGAGTCATATCACTTCACTCTGGTCACTGCTGATGTGTCAGACCAGAGACAAAGCCAGAACATGTCTGGTAGCATGGGTTCTGGGGCAAGTAACAGGGAAAATGTATCCTTTTCTTTTGTGGCATTATAACCCTGTGGTGGAAGGACTCAGCAAGACATCACCCATGTGTACCTCTGAATTTTTCATGTAGGTGGTCAGCCAGATTTCTCTCTCAAGGTATGGATGCAGCTTTGGGGACATAGGTTGGATGCTTATAGTATTCGAGATAATGGACTGAAATGCATCTGGAGACACCCGAATGAAGATGGACAGAGGAATACTTTTGCTTGAAGAGTAGAATGTATTAATTGACTATATAAAAACTTATTTGATTAATTTTATATTCTGAAACCTAATAGACTGTAAAAATGGGTTCCTTTGCATTTCAAAAGTCTCTGGTGGTTTTGATAAATCCAAGATCTCATGAGAACTCATGATATTGGTATCCTATGTTACTCTCTGGATTATGACAGCAGGTGGTGTATTATTAGAGCAGTAATAATTTTTCTGACTGAAATGTTGCTTTCCTACCTTACAGGGGAACAAGGGAACTTTGGAAAAATGAATTCCAAAAACCTGGGCCTTCCCTATGACTACTCTTCAGTGATGCACTATGGCGCGTAAGTTGTTTGTGGAGATAACTTTTCAAAGGAGCAAACAGCTTTCGGATCTTCTGCTCAGATCTAGGAAGAAGATGTTGCTCTGTGCAGGGAGTGACTTTTGCTGTTCATTTAAAATTGAGTGCATGGACATAATTAAGGATGAGCATACTTCCTTTGTCAGCAGGATGCCTGGAAAACAAGAGTTGATATGGATAGAAACAAAACACAGGACAATGTTTTATTTCTTCTTTGTGGCCCAAAGTCTAACTCTGCTGAATCAATGATCTAAACCATCTCTGAAGTTTAAATTTATTTCGTAAATGTAGTACCAGCTGATCATAGACAACAACATTCAAGTATAAAGGCACAAAAGATGGAATTTTTGTATATCATTGCGATGTTGTATGCTGCCTTACGTTAGTATGGGAACACTGTCTAATGCTGCATTTTAGCCCGTAATGTACAAGCTTGTATCATGTACCTTCTCCTTTATTTTCACAAGCAAGTAACAATTTCTGAATAAAACCATGAAATAAAACTGGACTAGCAGAAGGCAGGAAATTGCAGATAGCAAATAGGCTATTAGTAACTGAGACAGAATTATTTCTGCTCCTCTGCCTCAGGAACCAAGAAGGAGGGATTCAGTCCATTTTGCTGGACTTTGCTGAAAGGCCTTTACACTCAGGACAGAGCAGCTTTTTCTGCTTGCTTGTTTGCTTTCACCTGCTGAACTATCTGCCATGCTGGTCCTCTTCAGGGAAGGCTACCGCATCTCTGAGAAGCTTCTCATCCATTTCCATTAAAATTTTGTTTATGTGGTGCATGAAAAATGATTATGCAGTTAGAATACTTCCCTGTCTATGAAAAACAATCTAAAAGTGTGATTTCCTTATTTCTATAGGTATGATTTCTCCAGTACTCCAGGAAAACCAACTATTGTACCAGTTCCTGACCCCTCTATACCTATTGGGCAGAGAGAAGGGCTGAGTAACTTGGATGTAGCTAAAATCAACAAACTCTACAAGTGCAGTAAGTGCTGTAGTTATAAGGCATGTGAATACAGCTGATGTCTGTAGGCTCTGGCAGACATCCTCCACGGGAACACAGTCCACAGTCCTTTTACTACATTTCTCTCACCCTACAACAGGAAATAGAACTGCCCCTGTGCCAAACTGCTGCCTTCTTGGAAAGGACAATTTACTTTCAATAATTCACTCTCATTTTGAGTTATCCTCACATAATCCCTGCTCTTTGAGATAAGCCAAATCCATCAGAGAACTCATGGTTGATACCTCTGTCAAAATCTCATTTCAGGAAAGCTCTGAAGGTTGCAAAGCATGTAAGCTCTCCTCAGCCTTGAGTATAGCTTAGAGTTATGTGCAGCAGATTTGTGATTTCTCTTAATTACAAAATGGTTGCAGGGTTTTACATATGGGTGCCTTTCAGCCTGGTCAGAACACCTTCTCAACCTGATCAAACATATTTTTTGAGGAGAAAACCATGGACATTTTGTACAGATATCTACTTTCTTGCCACATCCATTTCTTATCTCATCCCTGTGGTATCTCATGGTCTAGAAATACCTAGCATTCCTCTGTACAGCGGAGCTCTTCAGCCAAGATGCACAAAACAGGTATAACATCATGCTCCTGCACTGCACAGGTTTTGCTTCAACTCCCAGGACAAAGGCTAATTGATTTATATGGTATTTGACTTTTCTGAGATGTTATTCAATTAGTTTCCACCAAAACAGCAAGAAGCATTAACAAGCCCTAAATATTAGTGTACTAAATTCTGCTTTTGTGTTAGAACTCAGTTAAATAATTAGAATTTAGAAGGAATCAGCATTCCTTCAGCTGGATTGTTAGGTACAGAAATCATTGCTGAGAGTGGTTCCTCCAAATTCGCAACTGCAGGTAAGACAATTTTACAGTTTATGTGTCTCAAAGATAGTGATGAAAGGTATTTAATTATATTTGTTCTTGACAGCGGGGCTGGGAATGAATCACACTTCAATACTATTACTATGTAATTTTATTATTAGAGCTGTATGTTTTGGAAGAACTAACTAACTAACTAACTAAATAAATTAAATAAATAAATAAATAAAATAACAACACTTGGGGACCAAAAAAATCCCATAAGAAGTCTGGTTGTCTCAGGAAAAGTAGGAAGCAAGAGAAAAACTGTCATAAATTCCTATGAGCTGATGTCATATAGTCATATTCTGTAATTTGGGGAGTTATATAAAATGCAAAAAATTAAGATGAGATGCAAAAAAAGACAAATGAGATCAGACTTTGTATACCAGTTACTAGGTCTGTAGGTTGACTTCAGTGCTCTCTGTTACTGTTTTCCCTCAGTGACTACCTCTGTTTGCCTTGTCAAAATCTTGTTTCCAAACTTGATTTTTGTGCACACGTATGAATACACACAGTTGCTCATGGAAATTGGTGTCCTGCTGTCATTGAAAGTACTTCTGTTATTGGAGTTAAGAAAGTTCACAAAAGATCCAGGCCTTTTCCAGTAAACTAAAATATGTGAGTGAAGCCCCAATGTCTTTTAAAAAAAAATTAGTAGCTGAAACAGGTCAGTACTTTAACTACCTTTATTTCACTTGCAGGTTTTCAATTACTTCTAGACCAGGAAAAACAATATAGTTGTGAGCATTACAATTAATTTATACAAGCTTGACTGATGCAAATGCTTAGAGAGACTTGTCAGGCATTATGGGAATATTTTTGAGCAGTTTTCATTCTCTTCAACACTGTTTGGTTCTTCCCTTCAGATTCCTGTAGCTCTGTGTTGCCTAAACCGAAAGGCTCGTTCTCCTCTGTCAATTACCCATCCCCATACCCGAACAATAGCAACTGTCTGTGGCTGATCCGCATCCGTCGTCGAAGTAAGGTAATTTTTATTAGAAGAAAAAAGGGTTGAACCACAGTATCCAGTATTATTTCATTACCATGAGTAACTCCTGGGAGTCAGTTCATGGATCGAGACATTTATTTTGTTATGCAGTAAATGAAAGTCTCATCGATTTTCATAAGAATTAAGACTATTAGAGGGATTATTTCACTCGATTTTTATCCAGTTCAGATTGGATGGTTTTTCAAAGACAAGCAGTAGTGAAACATCAGTCTCTGGGATCTCAGTAATAGGACAGCTAGGTGAAATTTTATACTCTTTTTCTATAGAAAGTAAGGTTTCAGTAATACCCAGATAGTAAAATGAATATGAAGGTTCACTTGATATTCAGGTAGATGGTTTGAGATTTTCCCAGTGTATAACATTAAACTTTTGCTTTTTTTATTTCTCCAGATTTTCCTGCAGTTTGAGGCTTTTGACCTCCAACGCTCCTCAGACTGTTCTTCTGACTATATAAAAATTTACAATGGGAACAGCAAGAGCTCCCCTGTCTTGCTGGACAAGTACTGTGGGAAGGGTCCACTGCCCTCCTTAGTGGCATCTGGATCGACAATGCTCGTAGAGTTCGCAAGCGATGACAGCATTACAGCCACAGGATTCAGAGCCTCCTACAACAGGGGTATTGTGAACACTCCTTTACAAAGCTTGGAGAACAGCATTAGCAGTATTTGTACAGAAGAACTGAAAACTTTTGCTATGCACTACAGAGTAGGTCCTTTTGCTGTCATTCTTCACACTTTCACAGAAACTGGAAATGCAGAAGGCTAGGCAACAGTGGGACTGAAGGTTCACAGGAAACAGAAAATTGGATGTTGCATGGGTCTCATGTTAGTTGTCCTGAGATCTCACTCACATTCTTCTGAGAGCCTCTGTTAGGCTTCTTCATATCTCCAGAACAATGTCTTTAAATAAAAACAATGCAATGAGTGAAATTAATAGTAGCAGTGCAGCCAAAGAGCACAAAGACTGCAGAATCAACAAGAGACCTCAACAAATGAGATGCAAAGCCACTATCTGGGCATTATTCAAGGTTTTGTGGGATTTTATGCAGCAGGGGAGGTACTGATCTTGGGTACCTTGCACTTCTGAATTAAAAGCTTTCATTACGTACACAAAACACAGTGCTTCCTATTGTCATGTGAGGGGTGTCTTTTTTGCAAACAACAAATGCATTCTGGACCGACAGACCAAATTCTGTTGTGCTGTGACATACTTTCAGCAAGAAGGCAGTAGCCCAAAGTTGCCTTTTCAACTGAAAATCCAAACTTCTTTAGAGCATAAATTGAAGAAGTCTTAGAAGATTGCTTTATTCAATCGAGTTATTTCTAGAAAGCACTAGATCTAGCGTGATAATGCAATCTTGAATACTTGAGCTGATTCTTTTCTGAAGGGCAGTTAGTACCATCAGAATGCTATGCTAATATGGTAACAGTTGATTGGAAAGTCAGATAGAGTTTTAAATGCAGCTTCCCCCTGTCCTCCAAAGATTATTTATCAGACATGTTTCTATTCCTTCAGTACAGCTGCTGCTATATATACTTCACAAATACTTCTCTTCTTCACAAATACTTCTCTTCTTCACAAATACTACATGAAGAAATAAAGTATTTCAGCAGTAGACTTTCATGGTAGCACATTTTTTCTTGGTTTGAAGAAATAATACAATAGGTTGTAAGCAAGCTCATTTTTACTGACAAAATGCTCTTCATTAATATATCCGGTTTTCTCTGTTATTCCTCAGTGAATTGTGGAGCCACTTTCAGAGATTCAAAGGGAGTCATCACCTCTCCAAACTACCCCAATAAATACCCCAAAAACCGAGCGTGTTTCTGGGTCATCACTTCTCCAGTAGGATATAAGGTAAGGCACAGATGAATTCATTTGTGGGTTTCATCACTGCTCTCTGACAAAACCTCTATTTCCCTTGAAGAATAAGAGCTGTCACATTTTCAGCAGACATTCTAAGAGTAAAAATCTGAAAGCAGAAATCCATTTTAAGAATTTGTCGGTATCTGAGGTGCTCAGCAAGGGAAAACATTTATATGTGCAAGTGAACTCTTATGAATCTAGTCTGTACCACAAGGCTTTGTTCAAAATAATCCCTCGGTAAGAGCTCCCACTAGGAAACTGAAACATCACACAGGTGCTGTTTTTATATTTCTCTAGAGGAAAGAATGTGAAGCGTAGAAGATCAATCCCATCCCCTGCTTTCCCTTCCAATCCAAATACTGATGAACCAAGCAAATAATTTGCTACTAATTTGCATTGCCATATGGGATCAGGATGTGGTGCGCACACAGAATAAAAAGTGGTGCCTGAACACAAGGAGTTTAGAGTATTTGTCATTGTTAAAAGATGGGAAAGAGAAAAGACTGCAACCTGGAAACAAAATGCTTCGGTTGTATTTTCTCCAGATATCTCTCAAAATGTTATCCTTTGAGCTGGAATATAGTGACAGATGCATCTTTGACTACTTGCTCATACATGATGGAAGCCGCCCTACGTCACCTGCAGTTGGTCCTTACTGTGGGACAGAGAGGGTTGCAGACTTTACTTCCACTGGGAACTTTGTGCTGGTTGAATTCCACAGTGATTTAGTGTGGGAGTTGCCTGGATTTGTGATGAGTTATACATTTGCTAGGTAAGTACTATACAGATGGGGATTGAAAAACATAGAATGAGAGTAAGAGTCCAGCTAGCCACAGGTAAAAGTCAAGATGCCATCAGTTTCAGAAAAAAAAAAATATAGCCTGATACTTTTAACAAGCATGAAGTTTGACCTCTTATTCTTACATCTAGAGTGGTGTAATTTCCATGGTGAATCAAGGACAGAAATATTCCTGCCCATGGGATGCTTCTATCTGAGACTTTATGCTTTTTATTATAGTATTCTCATTTCTGGTGTTGCATGGCCAAACACAGTAGCAGAGCTGAAATTATGTAAGCAGATTTTCAAGAACTTCTAGCGGTAGAAACTGTGCCCATAAAGAAAAATCAGAGCATGGCTATGTAGCAACTTTAACCTGCATTCTAACAAATGTTATTACCCAACATTAATGTGCATTGCAGCATGCATACAGAAAAATCTTCAGACACATTTATTTATGTTTTGAAGCCAAGATCACTTACACAGTTCATATAGGCACCAGAGCTTAGCCTGGAAATGACCACTTGACACCGAACAAGTGGTGTCATAGTACAGTATGACATACAGTACCTCAACTCAAAGATTTGCACTACTCCTCTGTTAGATGAACCAGGTCAGAGAACAGATTTCATTAAAGAAACTGAAGGTAATAGTGGCAGGAACAAGCAGTGAGGGAGAGGGAATGGAGTGAAACACAATGGAGTGGCCTGAGTCAGGTATTGAAATGGTCAATAAGGTGTTACCAAAATATTTCTTAAAAATGAGGCCTGAAAACCTAATGCAAATGTTCTCTTTGGAGAGCATTTTAGGTGTGAAGTACCTTGTCTGCAGAGAGAAATCCTCCTCCTCTAAGGAGATGGCTGGAGTGGATAAAGAAATCACCACTGTAAACACCTAACACTTTGCCTTGACTTGATATATTCAGAATTAAACACTAGTGCCAAACTGGGAGATGCCAAAACATAATGAATAATAAAAGATTTTGCTGAAATTTTGTCTTTGTGAAGAAGAGCACATAGAAATTGCCAATTTGCTTTCCTGGTGCAGCCAAGAAAATTTTGAATTATGATGACCTTGTAGCAGCGGGGGGGGGAGGGGTTTAAGATCTGTAATGTTTTGCTTTTAAAGCACTGGTTAATTTTCACCCACAGAAGAATCATAATTGATAAGTTGTGGACATTAGGGTTTAGAGCTTGCTTGCATCATAGTAGGAAAGTGCATGCAGAAGCACACAGCAAATATTTGTATTCCTCACAAGCTTCAATCTTCTGGCTATAAAAAGTATTCCTTCATTTAATTTGGCTCACTATTTAGATTGGCATATTTTTGGAGAATATAACCATTTCATCAGCATGACAGAAAATTAAACTCTACTTCTATTTTTAAGCTCAGCTTCAGACTGTAAAAATGCTAATTCCTCTCCTTGAGTCTGAGGACTTTGATGGAGGTGCAAAGGTAGCAACCCTGTAACAACTCTCATAGTGTAACAAAGTTGAACAGGTCCCTGTTTTAAACAGACAATGCTGAACAGTTTTGTAACTTGAGTATTACCTTAGATTCCCTTCCCTTCGTCTGTTGTGGCGCTCTAGATACGTGCAATGTTTTAGATGTTCACCCATATTTGGTAAAAGAGCATGAACAGCATATTCCAAAACCAATATACCAGATACAGGAATATTGTAATTTGTCCCTAGAAGTGTGGTTTTAAGTAGGACATTGCCCATGTATAAATATTCACTCATATTCATACTCATGTATAAATAAACACTCATATTCTGAACTATAGGAAGGAAGAGTAACCAGCTAGTAGACACAAGGGACAAGTATAGTCAAAAGTTTAGGATCCCAACACCATAACAGGAGGATTTTCAGAAGTTCTAATTAAAGTTCAGCACTCACTTAACACACTTTTGCAGTCCAAAATGTAATGATTTAACCTTAAAACACAGAGGTATCTAGTAGTGATGAATATATGCATTCCTATAGATGTGCATAACTCTTGACAGTAACAGGTATTACCTTAACTGCATACAAAACCAGATGTTTGTAAAGAGAGACCCACTTCCACAGGCCTGTGTGTGTACAAGAAATAAGAGTGTTTATGTCCACATATTCCTTTTTTACCTGCTTTGAGCTGTCCTGGTTCCTACCTGTTAGGCAAATCAGAGCCTTTGGGAGCTGTGCTTTTTTAATCTGTAAGAACCAGAACAGAGATCTGTCAATTATTGCTGCAGGAGAAAAAACAGCCTGGAATAAAGCATTACAGAAGCACACAAAAATGTACTACTCATAGGTCTATTTTTGTGTTTAATTTAAAACACATTTCCCTTACATAAATAAACAACTGTGGTTGAGATGATGCTTGCATGACTACAACCCCGGTTATTGAATCATAGAATAGTTTGGGTTGAAAGGGACACGTAAAGGTCACCTAGTTCAAAACCCTGCAACAAGCCGTCATCTTCAACTACACCAAGTTGCTTAGAGCCCCATCCAACCTGACTTTGAATATTTCCACAGGTGGAGCATCCACCATCTCTCTGGGCAACATGTTACAGTGCCTCACCACCCACACATTAAAAAATGTTTTCCTTATATCTAGTCTAAATCAACCCTCTTTTAGTTTAAAACCATTGTCCCTTGTCCTATCACAACAGGCCCTGCTAAAAATCTTGTTCCCATCTCATATAAGCCCCCTGTACGTACTAAAAGGCTGCAGTAAGGTCTCCCCAGAGCCTTCTTGTCTCTTGACCATGTACTCATAGGAAAGGTGCTCCAGCTCCCTAATCATCCTTGTGGCCCTCTTCTGGACGTGGTCCAACAGGTCTTTGTCTTTTCTGTGCTGAGGATTCCAGAGCTGGATGCAGCACTGCAGGTGGGAGCTCCCCAGAGCAGAGTAGCTATAACAACGTAGGGCAGAGAATGTACAACTTACTGTGCAACAACTGAGTTTGGCAGCAAGAAGACATACAAACCAAAGCCCATTTAATCTCTCCTGTACTTCAAATAGAAATTGAAAACCTTATAGGCTAAGTCGTCACATAGGATTTTATAATCGAGTTCGCTTTATCATGGGAAACATCCGCGGGCAAAAGAGAGAAATAAAGGAAAGCTGCTGCCGCTCCGCTGCCAAGTGGCCTTGGGTTGAGGAGCGGGAGAACCGCGGGGGCTGGGCCCCCTCTGGCGGACACCTGCAGGGACGGGAACGGGAACGGGAATGGGAATGGGAGCGCGTAGCGCCGCTGCAGACAGGGGAAGGAGAGACATCTCCTCTCCTGCCCTGGGCACGGCTCCCAGCTCCATGCGGCAGAGCAGCCGAGGAGTTTCTCTGCAGGGACGCTCGGCTTCCTTAACGTGATCCCCCGGGCACCTCTGCTGGCGCGGCCCCATGGATGGGAAGGTTTCCTTGGGTTGCTGCTTGGATTTTCTCCTAAAGAGCTGCACTCCAAATTCCACCTGTCAATCGGTAGGTTGCACTGTAACATCAAGATTGAAATCTCCTGTTCCTGTTTTCCCATTGAGCAGCTCAATAGCAAAGACAGTGAAGCCTTTTGAGTTTGTATTTGTCTCGATTCCCTGCTTTATGCCTACAATACCTGGAATGTCCGGGTGGTCTCTAGCACAATTGCAGGAGAGGTGTTACCTTCCAGTTGCCTTTCTAATGTTTTTTAACATTAAAAAAGCTAACCAAACAAAAACCCCAAGAAGCAAACAAACGCCAAAAAAGAAAGATTGAGAGAGAACGCCCCTCCATTTTTTCTCTTTAAATTTAGCTTTATTCAGATTATTCAGATATTATATTATTTACTCATATATAGTAAGCTTTACTTCCTTGAATCAATCAGCCAGTTTCCTAATTTAATTGTGTAGATCTTTACAACGTGGGGTTATATATTAAACTGGAAAGAATGCACAATGTACCTGCAAACCCAGGCGGTTAACAGGATGACTCATTTGCACTCCGTGACTCTTTTCACAAACACTGCAGGACACTTACTCCTGAGGGCAGGCGGATCAACACTGGCAGAAGGATGGGCTGGGGGTAACTGGAGTTTTGCAGTTCAGGTGATTCTTGCTATTCTGAGCCAGGATCTCACCACGGCTTAGGACAAAAAAAAAAAAAAAAAACCAAAAAAACCCCAAACCCCCAGAGTAGCTTGAGCGCAACACTGTTAGCCTTAGATAATACACTTTTTGTCTTTTTAACACCCAAGAACAGCTAACGCACCTCCGCGGGGGCGGGCAGGGGCACCAGACTGCACGTACCACAATGCATCGCGCGGCGATGGGAGCCCAGCCGGCCCGGCACGGGGACCGTGCGGAGCCTTGGGCAGTGTAGTTTATTCGCGGAGAGCCGCCTAGCGTCTAAAGGCGGAGACTGCGGGGCAGAGGACTACAACTCCCGTAGGGCCGTGCGTCACCAGCCTTGTGTTGAGGGGACGGGAGGATGGTGTCCGCGCCTCCCGGCTTGTGACAGCACCGCTCGCCGCCGATCTTTGGGCCTGAGGCAGCCACAGCACCGGGGAGACCATGGAGCTTGGCGTAGCGGGGGTGTAGCGCCGTGCCTGAGGGCGGGCCGGGGCGGTAGCGCCATGGATAGCCGGTGCTATGGGTGCGCGTCCAAGTTCTCTGTCTTCAAGAAAGAGGCAAGTCCGGCTGCGGGCAGTGAGGAGCGGGCCGGTCCCGCGGGTGCCTCCTGTGCAGTGCGAGGGTCTGCGAAGGGAACCGGGAGCTGCTTCGCCTGGCGCCGAGACACGCTTCCCGGCCAGCATCCTGGCGTTGTTGTCTTGTTTGCTGAGCTCTCATGGTGCCTAATTCCGATATGTCTTCAAATATGGGAAATTACTGGCGCCACACCCCGCCACCCCGCCCCCCCCCCCCCCCCCAAAAAAAAAAAAAAAAAAAAGTCATTGAATGTCATCCCTCTAATCCAGTATTTTGTTATGGTCTCAGATAATTCACAGACACTTCGTTATAGTCGGGGCTGAAGTGGTGACTCAGCTCCCAGCAGGAGTTTTGTGCTGATGCTCCAAGGCTCTTGAGTCTCCGTATCTACAGCAGCAGCTGGTGAAGCAGTTCTGTCACAAAAACTCAGCGTAGCCCCAGCGTTATTTCGCGTGTGCCTCGGCACGGGCACTGTGCCCGCACACGGCCGGGCGGAGCGGTGCGGGCTGTGTGGTGGTGGCGAGGTGGTGAAGCCCTGTCCTGCCCCTCTCTCCTGTCTCTGCAGTGTGGCTGCAAGAACTGCGGCCGCTCCTTCTGCTCGAACTGCCGGAGCTTCAGTGCTGTTGTTCCCCGGTGTGGAAACACCCCGCAGAAGGTGTGCAAGCAGTGCCATGGAAAACTAACCGGGTAAGACGGGAGTGTTTCTTCACCCAAAGACAATTTCCCGCTTTTTTTTCCCTTCAGTTTACATTCCATGTGGTGGTGCAGATTTCTGCAGAAGAGCTCTGCCATCTATATGTGCATGGATGCTGCCTGTATCCCGGAATTGCAAGACAGGACATCTCCAAACTTCTTTTTATATGAGCTGCGCAGTCCTAAAATAGGAATCAGGATTTGTGCGTGTTCTCTATGGTTGACAAAGTAGTTTGAAAGCATCAAGTTTAACTCTTCATGGATGGACACTGAAGTCCTGTGGACAGCTTAACTAGATGGGCTGAGGTTAAGCTACAGTGTGTTTTTGCCCAGAAATCTACACCCCTTCAATAGTTCTGGCAGCCTTCTCAGATGTGCATATTTGAGTAGCCTAAGGATAAGATGTTCAAAGCGTTACTACTTCTGTGGGCAAACAGTGACATAAATCCTCCTTGTTGCGGTATCTCTGCTATGTGTGGTCTGAAGACATAAAATTTTGTGGCCTAAAATCTATAAAATTTTTGCTTTTAAAAGAAAACAAAATTATTTGCAAGCATAACCAGTAGACCTTCTGTTGAAAACAAAACATGTAATTCAATAGCAGCAGGATTATACATATGAACAAGAAACACAAGAACACAGGTGTTCAACAGAATCCCTCTGTCAACCAATTCTGCTGTGTCCTTTTTCTCTTGCATTTCTCTTGTTCCTTTTCCTCACTTTTCTCCTATAGCAAGGAATTTTCACTAGCAAGGGGGGAATTTTCTGGCTCTGTAGGTGTCTAAAGGAGAGGAACCTCATTAGTGAAGGTCTTCATCTTTATGGGCTGCTGAAAACAGTGAAAGACAGTATTCAGTCTTTTCTGAATTTGAAATTTTCTGATTTCCCTTCACAACTTCAAAGCCATTGGGAAAACAGGGCCACCTGTCGTGACATTTCTTCTGGGTCTTTTTTTCTCATAATTTTAATAGCAGCACTAGAGAGCTACAGCAGAAAAACAATCTTCCCTGACTGGATAGCAGATAGATTATAGAATCATAGAATGGCCTGGGTTGGAAGGGACCTTAAATATCATCTATTTCCAGCCCCTGTGCTGTGGGCAGGGACACCTTCCACTAGATCAGGTTGCTCAGAGCTCCATCCAACCTGACCTTAAGCACTTTCAGGGATGGGGCTTTCCCACCCTCCCTGGGCAACCTGTTCCAGTGTTTCACCACTCTCCGAGAAAAGGATTTTTTTCTAGTATCTAATCTAAACCTGTGCTCTTTCCGTTTAAAACCATTCTCCCTTGTCCTGTCACTGCGTGCTCTTTTTAAAAAGTTCTTCTCCATCATTCCTCAAAGTTTCCTTTGGGTACTGGAAGGCTGCAGTTAGGTCACCCTGGAGCCATCTCTTTTCCAGGCTGAATAATCCCAATTCTGTCAGCCTTTCCTTGTAGGAGAGGTTTTCCATCCCTCTAATCAATTTGGTGGCCTCCTCTGGACTTGCTCCAACAGGTCCATATCCATCCGCTGCTGAGGACCCCAGAGCTGGATGCAGCACTGCAGGTGGGATCCCATGAGAGACGAACAGAGGGGCAGTGAGTGCACATTGCTGGGTCATGTCCAGCCTCTCATCCACCAGCACTCCCAGGTCCTTTCTGGCAGGGCTGCTCTTGATCTCTCTGTCCCCAGCCTGTGTTGATACCAGGAGTTGCCCCAACCCAAGTGCAGCACCTTGCACTTCATCTCATTTAACTTCATGAGATTCCCAAGGGCCCACTTCTTGAGCTTGTCCATGTCCCTCGGGATGGCATCCTGCCCTGTAGGTGATACACATAGGCTGCAGTTCTGTAAGCTTGCCCATGTTGTTGTCTTCATGCAAACAGCTTTCAGAATTGAAGCCTTAGAACTTTGGAAGTTGTTCTAACAATGTTGCATTCAGTCATTGCTATATGGGCTTAGCTGTGATTTCTAAGAACGAATAAAATATGCCACCTAATTTACGTAAGTGTCTACTTTAGTCCCTCAGCCTGGACACAGCAAAGTAGAAGAGTTTGTTTGTTTGTTTGTGGTGTGCAGTATTCAAGTGTTCTGGAAGGTGTTATATAATAACTTTTGTAACGCTTTGATTTACTTGTACGTTATATAATTCTGTTTGTTGCATGCCCCAGCTCCTTCCAGAGTGTCCTGCTGCATGGAAGCTAATTACACTGGGAGTCTTACCTAAGTACTCCCTACCTGCTCTCTGAACTGGGAGGTGCAGGCTGTGGGAGGCAAGGGTATTTCAGCCCCACCTCCTTTGGATCGCTGATGACCAAATTAAATCACATTCTGTCCAGATGTAAAACAACTGGACCAAAGGACAGAGGTGAAGGCTCTTGCTGTCCTGGGCAACTGTATTATCTTAATCCCTTGCATAAGCTGATTCCTCTCAGTATTTATGAGGTTAAGAAAGGGGCTGTACCAAGAGGTCAAGAAACACCTAATGATTCCTCTTGAGTTGAGAGACCAGATGATTGTCAAGTATTGTCAAGTATTGTCAGTATCCTGAGTTCAGAGAAATCGTTTTTGTCTTGCAGAGAAGGATCTCAAAGCAGTTCAGCAAAATGGTCACCACCAGAAAACTACAAAAAGTGAGTTGCACTTGCCAAGCAGTACTTTCTACTGCAGACGAGCCTTTTAGACCCTCCTCTTCCCCTATGGAAACCAGCAAAAGTGGGGCTTTGTGGTGTGGCTATTTGCTTGTTCAGAGTTGGATTAAGGATGGAGCTTTTGTTTTGCTGTTTGGGTTGTTAGTTTGCTTGGAGGGGTGGGGGGTGTGCTCTTTGAATAGACTCCTGAACAGCCACCTGCCCACAATTATGTGTGGCTGATCAGAGTTGGCTTGGAAACAGGAACCTTGTGGTGAAATGTCCCTTGTCTCCTGGGAAGCGCTGCCAGGTGTGCTGTTCTTGTGAGCTAAGGTTTTCCTTGCTCTTAGGAGTACTTCATTGTGCTGATATTGGAGAGAGTGGTCTCATTTCTGTTCTGCACTGGCATTCTTCAGAAAGCCTGTTGGGTTGCACAGGATGTTTTCTTCAGGTTAAAACTCTTGTTCTCAATTGTCACGTATTTTTTCCTTGTCACAGGCGTGTAGCAGCTTTTGAGGCTAAACAAAACCAGCTGAAAGACAAACAGAAGGCAGCTGCAAAACCCCCGGGTCAAGCAGGCTGCAGATACCAGGGGCTCTCAAAAGAGGATAGAGCTATTGCAGAGAGACTGGAGAGGCTCAGGGAGGAAAGGCGACCAAGTGAGTTTTAGAGAATACCATAAATGCCTTGGGTGGGAACTCTACTGTTTGGGAAACAAGGAACCTGGAGGGAAAGGGAAGTGCTGGGCTTTAAGAGGCTATGTTAGGGGGATGAAACTTAAAATAGGACATTGAAGTTCTGCTCCCACAGTGGTCAACTTCTATAATGGTTTTAGATCAATGTTCCAGTTTCATTTTGCTTCTAGGGGTTTCTCTTAAAACTACTACTTAGTTTTGAGCAGTGTCTGACCTGTAAAATCACTTTCTCATTTTCCATTTTTTGGGGTATTAACTTGTGTCAAACCCATTTGGAGTAGAATGAAATGAAAGTCTTTGGCTAAACTATTTTGAAGTTTTCCTGTGAATCACTGTCTTGGTCAAGAGTAGTTCCAGTCTCTGTGGGGCTATGTTCTGACCAGCCTTGTCTTAGAGAGAAGGAAAAGGATTTTCATCCCAGTCCACAGCTGTCAGGTTTTGGGACTGCTTTGAGTCACTTGCATGAGAATAAACTATTTAAAATGTATGTGGTCTCTAAAAGGAAAAGAACTCTCTTCAGAGTGGTTGCCAGGTTATCATAGAATCACTGAGTCCAACCATTAACCCAGCACTGCCAAGTCCACCACTCATATCCAATAACCAAATCCCAAGTGTCACATCTTACACATTCACAAGATGTGTATCTTTTGAATACCTCCAAGGATGATAAATCAGCCATTTCCCTGGATACCCTTTTCCAGTGCTTGACAACCCTTTTTGTGAAGGAATTCTTCCTAATATCTGATCTAAACCTCCTCTGGAATAACTTGCAGCCATTGCCTCTCGTCCGTTACCTGGCAGGGGAGGGTTTCAGTCTAATAAGTCTGGGATTGCATTAGGAGATGTGGGACCAAGGGACTGAACTGCCTAAAAGACACTCATTTCTCTGCCTGTCCCTAGAATCCCAAGTCAGCTGATTTCCAGATGACATCACCCTAATACTTATGAAGGAGGCAAGGACTTGGAAGAAAGGAATAGCAGTTCGCACCAGGGTAGTCTCTGAGTCACTGCAGTACGACCCCTCATTCACGACAGGGCCGGGTGAGGTTTTTGCTCAGGTGTTCAGAGTCTGATTCCAGAAAGAAATACAATTTAAGGGAAAAAAACATGTAGCTTTTCATTTTCAATAACAGAATAATCTCCTCCCTTGGATCATTTTGAATTGCAGAGTCCATCCCTACTCAGGCTGAGATCGAAGCGAGGCTGGCAGCCCTGAAGGAGGATGACCGAAGACCTGTTCCATCCACACAGGAAATGGAGGACCGGTTGGCTGTCCTGCAGGGGAGAGATCCTCCTTCCCAAGCTCCCAGACCTGTAAGCTCCTTCAACTCTTTAGTCAGCAATTTATTCTATGCTGACACAGTAACTGGTGTCACAGCATGCTAACCATTCTTCTTTCTTCAGCTTTTTTGTGTCCAGGTAGCTTCCTTCAGGAACCTCTGTTTCCTGATTGTGTCCTTGCTCCAGAAGCAAATCACCAGCCTTTCCCAGTTCACTGCTTCAGCTTGAATGCAACTGTAGTTTGTGTGTATATTTTTAACAGAGATGCTAAGGTTTTATACTCTCAACTCATTTATCTACCTCAGTGCTCATAGTTTTTCAGAGGTGTTTGTGTTGGAGGCTTATCAGCCCAACCTTCTAATTACATCTTCTAGTTGTTACTGCATACCAGCTGGGCAGAATACTGTTAATTTTTCCAGAAATTGAAGCCCAGTGCGATTTGTCCGAGGTGGCAAAGGAATCAGTTGGATATATGCCTTGAAAGCCTACAGGAATGATCTTGTCTCCCAAGATACCATTTCCTTATGGTTCTTTCAGCTGCATGCCCAGCTGTTACCGGTCTCTGTGGGGCTGCTGGCTGGCACTGTTGAGAATGGCACTTTGTTTACACCGGAGGTAGTGGCCGAGCTGGGAGTTGGGACCCAGCAGCATGTATTCCTACACATCCAGCACCCCTTTGCCTTGTTTGGGTGACTGCTCTTAGAGCTGTGTGCATGCAACACCTCTGAAAATGAAACCGCATAACTGTAAACTGAGATTCTCAATGTCAGTGGAGGCATCTTTGTATGCTGCTCCCATCTAGGGTGATCTTGGTTGCCAAAATTCTCCTTTGATTGAGTATGCCACTTTCCTCTCCTTTGCTTTTTCCCACACTCCCCTGGTTTCCTAGGTACACCAGCCTCCCGATACCCGAAGTCTGGTCCAGCAGACAGATGACCTGTTGACTCAACTGGCTGAGGAGGTTGCCATTGATGAGCATTACAGACCAAGAGTACAGCCTCAAGGTATCTGTTTTGGCTTCTAAAGACCTGTTTATGTCTAATAATGCATGTGCTATGCTCAGAAGGGAATGTGTGCCTCCCTATTTAACTTACAGGTGAACTGAGTGTCCAGTTATTCCATATCCTTATATATTCCATTCCTTATAATCCCCCACACTGACCAAGAGCAGCCGTCTGGCTTCACACTGGGTCTCGGTGTCTTTGCTTGGAGATGGTTCCTTCTTGTCAGGGTTGCATTATTCTGATTCTCTGTTTTTCTAAAGTTGACGTTAACTTCACGTACAGTGAAGATCCTACTGGCGTGCCTTTTCCTCTTGTTATCCAGTAAGCTGCTCTCATAGCATTATTTGTCATGTTTTCTGTGCCCAAGGAACATTGCTGCTGAGTCACCAGTGTGTTCTGTGTGTCCATCTGCAGCTGTTAGTAGCCAAAATTTGAATGATCTCAATCGGGAAAGTGAAGATTGTGTTTGCCCTGCAAATCTGGACCCAAAACGGCTAGAGGAAGAGAAGAATAAGCTGCTGGCAGAGGCTGCTGCTGAATTGCGGGAAGAGAACACTAGGCAGGAAAAGATCCTGCAGGTTGCCAAGAGACTGGCAGCACTCAGAGGCGAGGACCCAGAGAAAGGTGAGTAGCAGCTGAAAGTACAGTGCCAAGGGAGGAATTCAGTTGCTGTGATAGAGTAAATTCTTTATTATTGTTTATCTATTTAATTCCTCTCTTCTGCAAGAAACAGACTGAGAATTGGTTCTGTCTGCAAAGTTGTACAGGTTGGTTTGTCATGAAGTCAATATGAAAGATGGAAGTTGAGGGTAAAGGCTGGGTCTGTGAGGTCAGGCTGCTTTGTCTTGCACCCTTCTTTGGGATAGTTCTAGCATGCTCTGGTGAGGTTAACAAAACTTGTAAAACCAAAACTCTGGTTTTGGTGGGGACCTTTTCCTTCTCTCTTCCAAGTGTTACAAAATAAACATCCTCTTTGAGGAATCTGCACCTTAAAAGGTCAGAGCCAGAATGCCACAGCCAGCTCACACCACAAAGAATTGTCTCTGGTACATTAGTGGGCGCAAGGCTTGAGGCAGGTGTGAGTCTCACATTTCTTGCTCCTACAGTTACACTGGAAGCGTATAAGCTCCCTGACAGCGATGAGGAAGTGGCTGAGGAGGAGGCCATTTGCAGAGTGCTGAAACAGGTCAGAAGTGGCAGCTGTGCCCTTGTTTTTCTTCCTCTTGGTTATCCCTCGTGTATGTATTACCCAGTGAGCGTAAAAATGTGTTTCTGTTCCTGGGAAGAGTTTCATTTCCTTACTTTCCTAGTATTTTTCCAATACTAGCTCCCAAGGGCTGTTCAACTACTTGTCAGGCAATTGACAGCAATACTTCTAGTCTGGCACATTGTCTTTCTCGTTCATGCTTAGTGTCTCTTATGGTCTGCGTGTGTCTCCTGTGTAACCACACTTTGCTGGTACTTCCTCACTTCTTGTTCTGTGTTTTCCTCCAGCCAGTTAGAACATGGATGATGAGATGTGTGCTGTGTAGCTCAGCTTTCGCCTACATTTCTCCCTCAAATGTCTCTGAATTGTCTTGCAGGCAGACCTGAGCTTAAGTTTGTCTGATATGTCACATGTGTGTGATTAGCATGATGCTGAGGGCCTGCTAGCTGCACTGCAGAGCAGAGTGTGTGAGCTGCAGGCCCGTGCTGCTGCTGCAGACTGTCCACAATGGACACACAATGTTCTGAGTGCACAGTGAGCTTACATCTGTCTGGGTAACACCAGCTGCATTCAGACTTGTCATCTCCTGTTAATGCATGACAGCAACAAGTGCAGGAGCTTTAGGGCCTAGAATGAGGCTCCCAGCTGTGTTTGAAACAAGAGAGTTCTTGCTTTGTGTTGCTATCAGCTCACAGAGGAAGCAGCCCTGGATGAAGCAAGTGGATTCAACATTCCCCCAGATCAGACTCCCCAACCAGGACCCTCACAACAGAACCTGTGTAAGAAAGCAAAGCAAAAGGTCAGTGAACTGGTCAGGATCTCTTGAACTGACGTCTCAAATGTTCCAGGGTACAGTTCTGCAGCAAAAGTTTGTTGTATCTTAGGCTTGATGCAGAAAAAAATACTACCCAACCAGTTCCTCCAGAGCAAACAATCCATGCAGCTTCTGCAAGGCTGACCAGCTCTGAGCTCAGCTGTGAATCATCCTTGTACTTAAAAAAAGAATTGTTCCTTGGAATACAATTCCTCTTAGGCTGGCTTTGGGTTGAATGTTACAATGTCATGTAAACCAAGAGAAGTTGGTAGACACCTCACAATACTAGAGAATTATATGTGTATATATGTATTATTAGATCAACAAGGCCAGAGTCTAGTACCATACAATCTGAACCAGAGTAAATGGGAGGTTTGCCAGTGCTTTCAGCATGTGCAGAATAGAACCTTAGATAGTATTTTACTTTTGTGTTCTCATATAATGTCAGAGGAAGAAATTAGTAGCAGGATATCCTATGCTCAGAGTGGATTTTGGCCTACTATGGAAATCTATACATGATCTCTAATGTATATTGCAAGAATTAAATGCACCTGTGACTCACAGGCACCTGTCAGGCCTGCTCTCAGTGGAAGAAATGGTATAATTGTAAACATTATCAAAAACATCCATCTCAGGTATGACATATTGCATTTCTGGGATTACTGATGCAAGAGATAGTGTTAGGAAAAGACTGTGTCAGGAAGCTGCCTTTGCCAGTGTCCAGGCACTATGTCTCAGTGTGTTTTCAGTTCCGCAGGAGTTCTCTGTAAGGGAGAAGGAGACCACGCTTGGCTGTGTGGTTATATTTAGACTATGATTTCAGAAGATCTTTTTGTTCCAGCCTCAGGTACAAATGAATAGTAGGAGTCTTTTGACAAAGCACTTCCTTTGTCCCCCAGTTTTCTTTCTACAACAGGGAGAAAACAACACCCCCACCTCTGCATTCCTTTCCCTTCCCACATAGCCCCTTTCAGCGAGACTTTTTGATCTCTTGCTTTTGCAGCAGGAATTGTGTGTCACATGGTATTGTTGTGGTGCCTGCCAGAATATCTGGGCTTTATGCCCTTAACACAACACACACAATGTGGGTGTACGTCACTGTAGACACTAAATGAAGCTGAACACCTGTTTACGTTCCAAGCGACACAAACTCAAACCCAAATTCTAGCAAGTACTTGGGTTTTTATTTAAGTCTAGATGCATATGGAGCCTGTCCCTGTGCTCTGGGCAAGTTCATCTCACAGATTTAGGATCAACAGAAAGGAAACTGTGGACCATGGGACAGGTCACTGTGGCCATCATGAATTACAATTAAAGTTCTTTGTTGTCTGTGCTGGGGTCTGAACTCTCTGTCTCTTGTTTTCTCTGTGAATTAGAGCCACACTCCAGCCGCCACAGCTCTTGCAAGGGCAGATGATAGTGATGAGGATGAGTTACCCTGGTGCTGCATCTGCAACGAAGATGCCACTTTGCGCTGCCATGGCTGTGACGGGGACCTCTACTGCCAGCGCTGCTTTTGGTGAGTCTCCCAGTTCCTCTGGGTCTGAGAGGGGGGGTCAAAGGTAAGCTTGGCCCCTTTTGTATGCTTTTCTCATTGGGCAGAAAAACAGTCAGTAGGAGGCAAGATTTGAGGAATCTAGATTTAAACTGAATGCTAGTTATTAGAGAAATACTTTGTGTGATCAGTAGCTGTCCCAGGCTTCAGGGACTAAACTGATCCTAGGCAGAAATTCTTCAGTTCGTGTTTGGGCACATTGTCTGAGTGTTCTCTGGAGCAGCTGGTGTGCTGCATTACGTGGGATGGAATAAATGAGGCCATTGTTCAGTGACTCCTATCGTTTGTTAATGCCATTGATGGATGACCTGGGCTGGATTCCCTTAAAGGGGGAGATCAGATAGTATGAATTCCTGAGGGTTTTCTTAGCTTGAGAATTTGCAATCCTAAACCATATTAAATTTTTTTTTCGTTGAAATACGTATGTGTGAGCCTTTTTCCACCAGTCAGGCCTTGCAGCAGCTTTAGTCTTGGTTCTTAAACGTGTGTAGCTTGATTTTTGACAAAATTTTTGTGTCTCAGATTTGGAGGGTTAATTCCTTTGAATACAAAGCTATTCCTAACAGATTGTGTGACTTCTCTTTTTTCATGCCTCTAAAGTATTGGGTAGTTGGCTTGGTTCTCAGATTAGTGCTGGATGACATTAAGACTGCAGGTTGCTAAAAATGTGGGTGGGATAACAAGAGATGCTTCCGTGCATGTTCTCTCATTTCCCGCAAATTTTGTAGTGCAAAGTGCAAATGCAGTGTGGGGAAACCATATGAAAATGTTCAGAAAACATATGACTGGCAGTGTTGGATTATTAAAAACAAAGCATACAAACAAAAGTATCTGACAGCAAACATCAGTAAAAGCAGATTTAACAGTCTGGCAGGTAGATGTGTCAGCCACATACTGTGGATGCAGGCTTGTATCTTACTCAACACTTCCTGCTCCTGAGCATGGTTAAGACAGCTGCCCATACAGTGCATTATTTTCATTTTTTTTCCAGAGTTTTCTGGAGGAGACTGTCATTTTGTCTGTTGTCACAGTTGCTAATGTCCCTGGAATCACAGACACAGTGCTGAAAATGAGCCATTAGTTACATTAATCTCTTCAAGAGGGAAAGAAACAGAAGGACCTGTTGTCATTTTCAAATCCAGCTGACAAGGATGAGCAGACCTTCCCATAAAGCACCTCAGAAATTTCTGTTACAAGCAAATATCTTAAGTAGTTAGTCCAGATGGCTGCCAGTTAGGTCCTCACAGCCAACTTGTGGAATAAGTTTCTGGTTAAGGGCTGCTGTGAGATACCTTGTGCAGTGGCTTAGAGCGAGTTCCTGGCCTGGATTTTTACTTGTGACTGCACTTTGTATTTGCTTCTTAGGGAAGGCCATGAGGAGTTTGACCTGAAGGACCACCACACCTCCCGCTATCATCTTCCTTGCAAACAGAAGTGATCACACTCTTCATGGGCAGAAAAGGAGCTGGAGAATGGGAAAACAGAGGAGCCGGCCAGATGGAAGAATCCAAGTGGATTTGCAGCCAAAATGGGTGATGTTTTGGACATTAAAGGATGTGCTGTAATCTGAGAGAGGCTTGGAGGGCGTGAGACTTTGTCTTCACAAATACACCTGAAAAGTGCAGTGTTTGCTGTGCATGCTTGGGGATAGATGAGGACTTGATGTGAGGAAGTGGATACAAGTCCATAAATACAGGTGGTAAAGCAATGTGGGCAGCAGTAAAAGATGTGTGTTTAAGGCAGTACTGACTGCCTGGTAAATAACTTCCTGCTTTTACTAACAGCTTATACACTGGATCAATGGGCAGCAAAGCACTTTGCACTGACAAAAATGCATTGTGATCACTTGTGTGATGAGAACTTTAAAGCATAATAAAAGTTATCTACAGAGGCCTGTGGTTAAAGTCTCCTGAATATGCCTGGTAGCCCTTTATGAAGTGTTGCTTTCTTGTAATGGTATGTTAGTCCTAGTGTCAAGTGGCTTAAGGAAAGAAATGAAGAATAGTGAAGTCATCAAAAATGTTTCTGTGGCATGAGTGGAAAAGATGCAGGGCAGTGTTGCTCACTGACTTGAAAGGAAGGATCCTTTGAAAAGGTAGTCTGCTACTGATAGTGTTGTGGCCTGCACTGGCTGTGCCAAGGACATGTCATCTGTAAGAGCAACATCTTAGTCTGAAAGAGTTGTGTGTTAGTCTGAAAGCAGGATTTGACTTTGTTTATTATTTGGTTCCCTGGTAGGATAAAGATGTTACCTGTGTGATGCTCTTTCTCTGGTTATGAGAGAAGCTCAGTTGCATATGTCCATATCCCTCCTGGAAGGCAATCCAAATGTAAGTGGTGCTTGCCAGTGCCCAGAACACCCAGAATGGCTTCAAATACCCAACTAAATTGGCTGTAAACAGACTCTATTATTCCATCAGGATGAGCTCTTTCCAAATAATGTAACTTCTGAGAGGGCTCTCTAAGGTTGACAAATTCCAATTGCAACAAAATAAAGGATTTGCCCTTGTCAGGGAATTTCCAATGAATCTTGCCTCTCTGGTTTGACACTGCCACTCCCAGCTGTCTGCCTTGCCCCCATGCTTAAGGTCAGTGCCTCGGAGGTGAAGTGATGAAACAGTGTTTACCTGCACCTCTGGTCAGAGCACAGTGAGTGAATTAAACCACTGTTGAAGGTGAGTTTCTGCTAACCTGCTGCTCTGGATCAGGCTCTTCAACAGAAACTTCATTCAAACTATGTAGAAAAACAATACTTTAGGTTAACACGCTAAAAATGGCAAGCAGTGCCATCAGAACCTTTCCTTAGGAAGAAGTGGCAAAACCTGACTTTCGTGAAGAATCTTTCTCTTGGCAGCCCTTGCTTTATCAGTGCCTGTCTCCTTGGGACAGGTAGATGGGAAAACTACTTGAGTTGCTCTGATACAAGAGCTCACAAGTAACCCTGTGTTACACAAAATTTAAGTAAGTTACAGCCCTGAGGAGCTTGCAGTTTTAAAAATGAAAACAAAATGCTGTTCTTTGTGTTTTTATAGGAGTGACACTTTTTCATTGCTATTTGACATGGTGGATTAGTCTGGCAGTAAGATGGCCTAGTTCTGTCTGAGGTTAAATCCTTCATGTTTTACATATTCAGGGGGAGGTGCAACTATCTGTTCTTATTTCTCTTCTGAATTGATCCACTCCTTTGGGCTTCAGCCAGTGTCTTCTTCAAGCAGTTAGTAGTAATTTTATGACTTGATTTACAACTGCTGGCTTTTTAAATATCTTAGTATGAGTTGGTATGATACTTGCCACATTTTGAATGCTTCATCAGCCACAACAAAACTTTAAGCTCCTTTGCAGTTAGGCAGCCTCTGTCTTGTAAGCCCTGCCCTGTTCACATCAGTAGTAATGAAGCAGGTTGCAGCCGGAAGCAGTTTTAGATTCCCAGGTTGGTTTCTGTGGGGCCATCCCAAGGAATCCAGAAATGCACCCAGCCCATTACCTGAAATAGAACTTAGTCATACATGGAAGAGTCTCTTCAGTCATACACACACATGCTGCTGCTTTCCCTGCACCACTAATGGACATTTTTGTGGCTGCTGCACTTTCTGCATGTAATAGGCCATTTTAGTAGTAGCCCAATCACTTTCCCCTGAAAAGCCATTCCCACTGTAGCTGCTGCCTCAGTGAACTCCACGTAGGAGGAGCAGGGGGGTATCCAGATGGGCTGTCTGCAGGAAGCACACCTAGCTGAATCTGTGTTGTGCAAGAGGAATGCTGCATGACCTTTAAGTGGGCAGTGCACTGTTAGCTCTGTTGCTTACTCCCTATCCTTGTCTTTGAAAAGGTGCTGGTAAACAAAGATACTGGTAATCAATCAATTCCTGACCTGCCAGATCAACTTCAGTCATAGCTATTCAAGGACAGAAAACAGCTTGGCATCTTCCAGAAAGAGATTCAACTTGTTTGCTTTTGTTTTAGTAGCAATTCATGAGGGAAAATGAGATTTTCTTTCCCTCTCAAAATGTTTTGTATGTGAATTATCAAATGTAGGCTCCAGTCCAACAGGAATTCTAACTAGAAAAGCTCATGAATTTTCATACATTGAGTTATCTTGGTATAATCAAGAGGGCAAAGTTCCTTTCAAGCAACATTCTTAGATAGTATCTCTATGCTCATGCTAGTGGTGGTGCTGAGAAACAGCAAAGTTAACTGGAAGGTGTTTTTAAAAAAATTTTCAAGAGCTGATTTTAATCTCTCCATGTGTTCTAGTGTGAGAACAGCCAAAATATAAGTCAAACCAAGTATGATTTACAACTGTTTAAGAATGAAACAAAAAGAAGTTACTCTGATTGCCTTGCATTGCTTTTTCTTTTGCACCAGTGAGCTGAGAAATCACCTACCACTGGCCACGTGTTGTCTTGCTCCCCTGATTTCACTGTGCTCAGCTGAATGCTCTCACATATCACTGTGTATCAGAATTCCTTATGTATCAGAACCAACTGCACATGGAAGGGTCTGCAGCTTACTCCTTTCCTACTACTCGCACAGTAAGCGTAAAGGCAGCTTCGGTCAAGCAGAGTTTTCAGATTCTGCTTTGTCTTTGGTTGTAACGATGTCTACCTTAAAATACAGACAAAAATTATTTATGCATCACATATTGAGGAAATACAGAACAATGCCCAGGGGGAAGAAAATTTTTCTTTTGGACCAGAGGAGATGCATGTCATTTTGCTGTTGCAGCTCAGCAGAATAAAACAAAGCCTGGTGGTGGGGTATGTAGGTAATCTGAACTCCTGTACTACTGTGCTGTAGCTAATTGCATCTCTAGTTTAGGGCTCTCTGCTCATGGCCTGTCCACCCAGATCTTTCACCTGAACTTCTGTTTGATCCCAGTCTGTTTTTAACAGTGCGTAGAGGTTTTTCTCAATATGCTGCTCTCCTTTCTCAAGGGCTGTGTTACATGAGTCTTAGCAGGTGTCATCCATAAGCAATGCCAGATCTGCAACCATTGCAGCTCTACATTTAATTTTTTTGTTGTTATTTTACTTATAAGGTTGAGATTTCATGAGGGTAGGCATGTTCCATTAGCCCCTTTTTAAGCCAAAAATGCCACGTTCCCAGGACTCCCATAGGTAGATATTGGACCTGGTAAAGAAAGACCATTTCTCCAGCCTAGTGTGTGAGCCTTAGAACATCTTGGAGCAGCCTTAGAACAAGACATGAGGTCCATGGCTTGTCAACTTCCAGTCATACAAGAGCAGCATGTGAACGGAAACAGGCCCTTACATCAGAGTTTTTACTGCAGCTTGGATTTTGTCCTCTCAGAGGACACAACCCACAGTTTGTTCACTGACACCTGGAAAATAGGAGGGAAGAACAAGATAATAGTCATTACTCTGCTACTGATAAAGATGGAAAGACTAATGCACTTAAGATATTACTGGTCCAGCCCAAGAATTCTTGTTTGTCTTTGTTGGCTAACCTGCATGTCCCTCTGGTTCCATAATTGCTCCCTTCTGCCCCAGCTCACCGAACAAACAAAAGATGTTCTCAAAAGCTGGCCTTGAACATTCTGCTCCGTAGGAGCCCCTCTGGATGTGGCTCAGACTCATCTCTGGTGTTTGTGTGGCAGGCATCAGCATAGGGACAGGGCATAATGTGAGTGCTCTGCCTAAGCAATCAGCCTCCATTTGCTGTCTTATTTCCTAGTCACATGTGTCAAGTTACTGACTTGCTGAGAGGCTGGATGTAGTTTCCTCTGTACTTTTCCAGGCAAACATTAGTTGTAGCCAGAAGAGTTTGTGCAGCAAAGTACTGTGCCCTGCTTCACTGCTTATTTGTGAGACCTACCTGTCTGCAAAAACTTGCTCTGAGATGCTCCCTGAAGGGAAGTTGAAAGTGGGTATTTTTTCATTTCAGTTTTTTTTCAGTATCTGAAGAGAGAGCAAGAGCAAGCAGTGCATGGCTGGCTTTCTTTGTTTTAATATAAAATAAGTATTTTTTCCAACATCATTTTAAACTAGGAGAAAAATCATTCCCAGGCTTTGTTCCTTTAGAAAAGGCATCTAAATCTTAAGTCTTAAATTCCACAAAAAGGAAAAAAAATAGCCATTAGCCTTAGCAGCTGTTTCACAAACTTCCCCTTAGGTAGACCAGGTGCACTCAAACATTTTCCATCCATCCTATAGTGTATTTTCTGTCCAACCTTCATAAACAACAGAGGCTTGATAAAACTTACAGAGTATGTGCAATGCTGTAGAGTCAGGTACAGCAGTAACAGGCAGGAGATCACAGTTGGGCCCAAGCCAGACTGAAATGAGGTGCAGCTTAACAGTGGCTGATTTTCCATGTTGATGAATGAATGGTAACCAATGCCTTGTTTTCCTTGCAGTGGACGAAGAAAAGAGGTCTTGATGAGCTCCTGAGAATTGTATTCAGTGCTCCTTGGCCTGCATGGAAATTCCTAGAAGAATCTAAAGGAGAGGGACATCTTGTACTGTTCCTCAGGTTAACACACTCTTTAAGAATCAGGAAAATCAGCTAAAGTCTATCTCCCTGCTGTGTGTGTAGATCTGGAAGGAGTGGAGGCTTCAAAGCGCTGGTACAAATTTCACAAACTTGGTGTTGTTTCTCAATAATAATAAGTCCTAAACATATTCAGAAGTTCTGTTGCTGATCCTGGTTTTTGTGAGGAAGATACATGTTTCCTTTTAACCAAAGCTGGGTGTTCCATGTAAGCAAGGTCATTTCTTCTGAGGATTGGTGACTCTCCGGAGACCTCTCAATCGACTAAGCAATTCTGTAATGAAGTCCTACGATAAGAATTGGTTGAAGAAGGGTGTTGTATTAATTCCATCATTCCCACATTCACCCTCGCATTGAGCAGAAACCAGAATTTTGACATATATTGAGAAAATCTATATTTTAGCTTAGGAAAGGAGACCTTGTGGTAGATGAGAAGGGTCTAAATGCTCCTCTTCTTCCCTTCCCCTGTATCTCTTTGGAACAGCCATGTTTACTTTCTCCTCAGGAGCTAGCCTGACCCTCTTCATCCCAGATACCTGCTTTCCCACCATGAGATGACCTCAGGATGCTGTTGTTCTCTTTTAGGTTCCACTGCTTCCTGTTGCCACCATAACCTCCTGCCCACTCCTGCTGCCCTCCCAATCTAGGGCAAAGCAAGCTGTCCCTCTTGTTGAACCAGTAAAGCTCCATGTTGCGAATTGCAAACGATCCTGGAGCTGTGCCAGTTCTACAAGGAAGTGGCTGGCAGAGAAGAGGTGGAGCAGAACATGTAGGACTAATGATAACCTTGAGCAGGGGTTGAGGAGAGGCAGAGCAGATAGATGAGCAGTTAATGGAGACAAACCCTGACTACTTTGCTGACACAGCCGAGGACTATGAACTAAACTGGCCTATCTGGTTGTTCCAAGCAGAAGACAATGTGACAAGTGCAAACTTTACCCTCTGCATGGCAAGTAACATCACCATAAAGAAGTGTGCCGCTTTTCTTAACCAAAGACATAGCTACATGTTCTTGTAATTAGGCAAGGTCACTGGAAGTACTGCAGCTTGTTACATTAGTGCTGTGTGGAAGTCCAGCATCCTCACCTGGGTGATCAGAGGTTGCCACAACATGCTCTGGAAGTAGATGCCTAGGATCATACATTCCTTCTCAGTCAGTCCTTCCAGTTTCTTGTCTGCTTTCTGCAGTTAGATTGCTGTGATCTTTCAAGGGGACTGGATTCAAGATCCCCAGGGAGAAAGTACATGTTTTTGCCAGTGGGGCAGCAGTATCTGTATTCAGCAGGTGCTGCGCTGTCCACAAGACATTTTCATGGCTTGTGACTTAGCAGAGCAAACTCTCTTCAGTTATCACTCTGGGAATGTGGGATTCTTGCCTCAGCTCTGACATTCAGACACTTTGAAAACTAGCTCATATTGCCAGCTTTGCTGAAACCCCGCTAGGAGAGTATCTGTGATGACTGCTACAGCCCAGTTTAAATTCAGTTAATTAATTAATAAATTCAGATATTAATTGTGATTCAGTGATTGAATTTCAGTCATGCATTCATCTCATTTTCTGCATGTTCATCACTGCACAGCCACATTGGCTCGACAACATATGGAGTCTGATGGATGATGTGCAAGCAGAATGTTCACATGCAGTGCATGTGGCTGAAGCAGTGATGGGGACTACATTTTGCACAGGTGTGCAGGCAGCAAAGGCAATCCCTGTGTGGTGCATGCACACAGTATTGCCTCCAATCATCTGGGCATTGTGGGATTTCGCTGTCTAATTCAAAGTTGTAAAGTTGCAACATTACATGGGGGAAAAAAATCCATGTGTAAAACTAACCTATATGGGCACTGCTCAGCAGTTATCTGCCCAGTCCAACCTAAGGGCCATTCTACATTCTTATCCTCATAACTCTGGAGTGTTTTAAGCTAAGAATGCATTTAGTTAACAGTGTAAAAAATGGTTACGTGAGCTATGTCACTGGATATGACTTTTCTACACTGCATATCAAATAGCAACTCAGACTGATCAGCTTAGGATGTCCAAAACATGGAAAGAACTTCCACTGATTGTAAAGCGTAATTCCTTTTTTGTTCCAGTGGTCTGCCTTCAGCACATCCATGTGCATTTATATGTAATTTTACAATCACAGAATCAAACACCTCCCATTACGGTCAAACAAATCTGCAGCACGGTAGTGTCTTGGCTACTCAGCCAAGCAGCAGCAAAGACACTCTAACAGAATAGTATAACATGTTTACATGTAAATTTACATGGTGCTTCACTCACCTCTGTGGGGCTGGAGCACTCATGGAGGATTTCCTAAAAAACAAGGAGTCATCATTTTAGTATTTTATGAGTTGATCTAATTCTCCCCTCCCTACAAAAGGAAGGCACAAGAAAGCATCATGCAACACTACAAACACCTCTCCTCTATCCCTCATGCCACTAGTCTTTATGAAGAAAACTTCACTAACTTAAAGTCACCAAGTCCCTCTATCTGACCTGTAGTTTTAATTTCTGTTCTTCATTAGGGACCTCCAGGAGATCTTCAAGATCAATTTGTGGTTCAGGCGCTGCTGCCTCTGTTTCCTCCCTTAGCTAAAAAGGAAAAAAACCACCAGAGTTAATTAACCTTCAAACTTCGAAGAACCCTAGAGGCCATCTTTAAAGAACTCAGCAGCTGAGTTACAATAAAACTATGCTGCAAAACCGAGGTCAGGATATAAATCTCAAAAAAGGGAGGTTCTTACAATGAGGGCACAGATTGCAGCCCCTTTGTGGTGTCTCTTACAGCCACACATCCTGATGTGCACATTCTTCATCTTTTCCAACCACTACACTGATCACGGATCATGACCCATCATTGGAAAACCACTTCAAGGATATCAAACTGCAGTGCCATACACACCAGCCTGTGACACCCTTCCTCTATGAAAAGTTCACCAAACAGAACTCCAACAGGCTTAATCTTAGAAAGGCATAAAGAACAGAACGAGATTTTGGGGTTTTATGCTAATTGCACTCCCCTACTTTGTATTTATACTAAGGCTTTTTGCAGTAATGGAGAGAAAAATAATTATACTGTTGAAAGACCTAATAATATTTTGCCAGCTCTCTCTAATAGACAGGAGAGGGGTATAATAGTCTCCGTTAATGTAAGAGGGACCCCAAGTTTTGTAAGAGGGACCCCAGTTTGGTGACTGGAGTAATAATCTTGTACTGCACGGGGATGTTAGCTGGAAACATTTGTAAACTTGATCACAGACACATTTTAGCTTCACAAATCTTTGCAAGGAAAGCAGTCTGTGTTTTTCCAGTGTATTTGCAAAATGAATCTTTCACAGCACAACACTAGTGATATTTTGGCATAGTAATCAGTAGAATAAGGATACTGGGTGAACAGCACAGTACCCGATTGCCAGGTTGTGGCATTTATGGATGTGTATGTAAAATATTAAACAATAAAGGCAATACTTACAGGAAAAAAAGGAAACTTTTCCTGATCAGTTACTGATACCAAGCCAGAGAGGAAGTAGGAAGCCTTTGTTTAGCTTTGATACACAGCTGACTTAAGAATAAATAATAAACCAGAGTTAAATATATTGCACTGTGACCCACACAATATTTTTTCATGAAAGTAATTGTTTTCATGTGACTTTTCAGAAAACAGGTGTTGATCCAGTCTGACTTTGTCTCTGGTTAAGAAGCTAAGTAGGCTAAGAGGGCAAGATAGGCTAGGAAATCCCTGTGGTCTTTAGTGCTAGTGTGGATGCTGTTCTGGCTTCCATATGCAAGGAATCATCTTGAAAATCACAGAGTCTTAATTTTGTTGCAAAAAAGTATCATGACAGTAAACATCATAGCATTCCCTGTATCAGGAGGTGATGTTTGAACTAACCTTGCTGGCCTTTGAATCTCTGGAAGATACCCAGGAACACTGCGCTGCCAAGGGGAGGTGGAGCAAAGAGGTAACAGAGACAATTGCAATGGAAGTTGATAGATACAAGGAAGCCCAAAGAAGCAGGGCAACTAAACAGTCTTGTCACAATGCACAGAGGAGAGCAGGATGACCTGCTGGATATCTCTGTGATTACGAGTAAATTACTGTGGCACATGTATGTATTTGAAGAGATCCTATTAACAGTCTCTGACCTGGCACAGCATTATGTTATGTAGTTCCTTGTAGCAAATCTCTTATGCTGGCCTGAATACATCAGGAAGCAGGGAAATCTGTTGTGCTGAAGAGATATTAGCAAGGGCAATCCACTGGCAATCTGTTCCTGTGAGGGCATGGCTGGGTTTCTCACTTGTGCCTGCTGGGATTTTGCAGCAGGGAAAAAGAATCCCTTTTGGGCAGCTACTCTGATGACAGTAAACAGCCCTTAATTCCCTGGAAAACAGAAGTGATAACGTAAACTGACTTGTTTTTCTGCCACCTTTACAAGTGTAAAGGTCTATCTCTGTACACTTCAACAAGTAAGAGTAGCACATAGAGAACCTCATCTCAGGTCATGATACTGGTCATACCAAGTGCTGCTTGTCTGTCTCAGGAAAAACAAGTGTCAAAAATCTAACTCTTTAAAACTGCAGTAATTCTCCAAAGGTGTTCTGTTAATCAAAGCAGCAGCCATTCTCCTTGCCTCTCTCTAGCAAACCTCAGCAGTCAGGAAAAGGATTCTCTGAACTGAGCTACCAACTCCAGGGACAGTCCCTTAAATGCCAGTGCAGGCATGGTTGGGAAGCAATATTGTCACTGCCGCTCTTTTGAACAGCCTTCACTCACCAGGAGTACCAAGCTAGCACTTTGCAGACGCACTGAATTTTGCCTGTCTGACCAGGTGTGCTGATAACTTCTGCTCCCATGTGCACTGTATAATGTTTCATAATGCATTATCAAGAGGCTTAAAATACAGCTGAGAATGTACTACTATAATTTTAATAAGCTATAGAAAACAACTGGAAATTCACAACTAACTTGAAGAGATTAGTAATTTTTACTGAACAAGCTATGTTTGGGAATTCTAAAAAAGTTAGTTAACAGAACAGAAGCAGTAATATACTCATTTTCAGAGGAGCCGTGCATTTGCAGCAGAAGAACATTTTTCTCTAAGCTAGTTTTCTGCCTGTTCTTTGCATAAGGCATAAATTAAACCAGAAATTAACTGGTTTTATCTCCCAACATGGCATGAGAATCTGGCACGTTCCCACAAATAGCAAATAGGAAGCAGTCACACAGAAAATTATTATAATAATGGTTTTTATAATAATAAAAAAAGAACAGCAACAACAATAATAAGGACAGGCTTAGAAGCAGTTCCTGAAGTCTGAGTCTTCAGCTGTGGAGGTGACATCATTATATAGCTCTCAGGCCCAGAAAATCAGCCTGGGCAGGCAAAAATTTTTCAGTACCATCATGGCAAGTAGCATGAAACCCACCATTCCTGGTCTCTTATAACATGTCTACTTCACTGTTGATTGCAATTTGAAACTGCTGATGCTCAGAGCAGAAGACTCTAAGCAATCATCAGCTCCTATTTCCTTGTACCTCAAAAGTGTGCTTAACACTGTGCTGGGCTGCAAATACAGAATACAGGACAGAAAGGGCCTGGCAGCTCATTTAGTCCACCCCCATCCAGGACATAAATAAGCACTTCTACACCATTTGTTAAACCTATCTGTGTCATCTGTTGAAGGTGGAGATTCTCTGTGGGTCAAGAAAGCTGTGTTCTCTTACTGTATCAGTCACTGCCCTAGAGAGAAAAGCAAACCCTTAATCAAGCTATTTAAATGGGTTTAAGATCATGATGTGCAATGGGGGAAAGCCTTTCATCTTTTACTGTACTGCACTCCAAAGGATTATCTCAAACAGAAGAGCACTCTTGCTTCTGAGAGCACCCAGCATCACTGTCATGCATCTAAGGACAATATATGAATAGAAGCTATAGTACAGGGTAAAAATTTCAAGGTACCCAGGCAGTGCTGGGTAATTTCAATGTACCCAGTCACTAACCCAGTGAAAAAGTGCAACAGCTGAAGCTGTTGCCATTCAGGTGCTGGATGTGGGAACTCTGGATCTTTCCTAATGGGACAGCTCTCAGGCAGGCAGGAAGAATTTGGGAGGGATGGTTCCTGGTGCAAAGAGAAGCTTAGGCAAGGCAAACAGCTCTGGGGATTGTTGAAGTTGAAGGCATAAGATCTTTATATTTGAGCAAAGAGTTTTTTTCCCATTTTTCCTGGTTGCCAGTTGTGAGTCCGGACTCTGCAGTTACACACACAGCACATTCCGAAATGTCTCATTCAAGCAGCAGGTAGGGCCTCACTGTTGTGTCAAAAAGGAACAGGGATACACTGATCACTAACCCAGCTAGCTTGGATACTGCTCACTGCAAAGCCACTCACCACACGGAGTTCAGCAACAAGAATCATCCCTGGGTTTATACCTCTCTCTAGGTTGTGCTACTCATGCTGAGCAATAGCTACACCCCCTCAGTGGGTGCAACACCAGGCAGTTCAGAGCCAGTTGGATTGCATCAGTGCAAGCCTCTCTGCCTGCTGACACACCAGTCAGAGTGCTGCAGAGGGGGCATGGAGATACCTCCTGCAAGCTGAAGACAAGGAACTATTTCCAGCGAGGCAGAGCAAGCAAACCTCTGTGCCAGCACCTCTAGATCCATTCACCTGACAAGCAAGTGGCTGATTTGCCCCAGCTACTCACCCGGCATTGGTAGAGCTCCTGCAGCTGGGCGTTGATCCATTCCTCCAGGTCCAGCCAGCGCTGTAGGTCTTTGCGGTTGTACTTTATGGTCAACTTGCCCAGTTTCCTGTGTGATGATTCCTCCCCAGGTTTCTCTGGCGTCTGGAAAGTCACCCGGGGCAGTGCACTGGAGTTGCTGGCCATCCTCACCGCCTCCTCCTCTGACAGCAGGAACTCGCCTTCCTCTGGGCTCCCTCACACCTTTTCTGTCTCCTTTAATCAAAGCCTCTCTGCAACCAGTGTCTCCCAGCACAAGCTAGTTACAGGCACCAAAGATGGGAGGCATTGGTGATCCTAGGGAGAGACTTGGGGGTGGCCACAGGGCTGGGGCAGCAGCCAGGTTCTGCAGGCAGAGTTACAGCCGCAGACTCTTGGGTTTCACCATCAGATGTGCTGACAGGAGCAGGGAGGCAGGCAGAGTTGTTGTAATAACATCTGTTGTTAAAAGAAGCCAAGCGAACCAGGGAATTGATGAACCATGTTTGTTAATATTTAACACAAGTCAGCTCCAAGAGGTGGGGAAGGAGGAGGTTTTAAATTACTGTTTTCCTACAGGCATAACTTACATGCATGTGCAATTCCAGAGGGCTGATCCATACATAATGCATTGAATCCTGCTGCAGTTCATACTCAGTAAACTGCCTGCAGCTACAGGGTTTAGCTCCCTTTGAGATATTTGGTATATTTGGCGTTTTCCAGCTAAAGCACTGGACCCAGCACAGATAAGAAGTGGTCCAGAATCAGGCAGCTCATTCATTATCTTACAGCAGTAGGTCAGGAAATGACACTGTGACCCAAAGTTGGGCTCAGCAGTTCCACTTTTTGTTCTATATTCTCTGAGGTAACTCCAGCTCTCTCAAAAATTTCTGTAGAAATCCCAGTGACATGACTTTGAAATTATTTCAGCAAGGAAATTCTGGGATAAAAGAAAGTATCTGTGCTCATATTAAGAAAAAAGTTCGGAATTTGATGTGATGGCACTGCAGGGGAAGACCTCACTAGGGATAATAGCACCATCTCCTTCCCACAGGAAAGTATTCATGGTAAATAGGTTCACCTGCTGAGGCATCATAAATGGCTATCAGACTGTATAATGTCAATGCTTGGTTTACAGCTCCAGCCCAGCTGGGTAAAGGTCTGCAGCATTATGGGCCTATAGCATTTAGAAGGGTATGTGTGAGAAGTGCACACCACTGCTCTGTTCAGAGGAGCAGGAATCAGGCTGGCTGTGATTACAGGGTGCCAGGACACTGGGACACCTGCGTCCCTCCCGTCATACCTCTTTATTCAGCTGTTCCCAGAGCCCTCCAGCAGCCTGCCCAGGGAGCTGCCCCACCACATGGACAAACCAACTGAGACCCTCCATCCTGGAGCAGATCAAACACCTCCAGTCTCATGACTCATGTGGAAAAAGCAAGTAAGCCTCTGCTGTCAGGAGCCAAGGAGTTTCCAGTTTGGAGGCCAAGAGCTAGATAAGCCAAAGGAAAAGCCACCTTCCCCCACAGAAAGGTGCTGCCAGGCAGCATGAGGCAGTCTGCAGAGGGGCCAACCCCCTGGCACTGTTCTGTCCCAACAGGGATGGTGGTACAGCCAGCCAGCAAAATCTTATACACAGGGTGGTAGAAAAAAAGATCAGGGCCATTACAACCCTTCTTTTCGTCCTTAATGTGAGAAAAAAAACCCAAAACAAAACAATCCTTTTCAGATGGTAAATCCTGCAATTTGCTTTCACATACATGAAGAATAATGTATTAAAGTATACCTGAAACTGGTATTATCTCCTCTGTTTTCCTGACAGCCTAAAACTTCTGTTCAGAAGACAACTGTTAGCTTTTTAATTTTAGGAGCTTTGGCCATTTTTCCTCACTGCTTGGCTGTATCCCCACTCTAATCCCACTCCTAAAACTTCTTTATTTAGATCAAAGTGACACAGAAAAATCTCTGTTGAGAAGCTCATAGCATACTTAGTACGTGCAGACTCTTCAGAGATTCTTAATAGTGGAAACCTTGTAAAACCCATCGAAGAACTTATAATGCCTTTACAACTATTGACTTTTCAAAGGTTAATATGGCCTAAAATGGGCAGCTATTCACAAGGTAGGACTGGACCAAAGGACACACATCCAGGTGATAAATTCCTGTCTAGAAATAGAAGTGCTCTATTTTGGTGTTCAAGGACTGACATATTTGAAAGGGGAAAAGAGGGGGAAAACTGTATTTTGGTCCCAAGAATCTCCAGAGAGGCTGGCATTAAGAGCAAAGAGGACCAGACTTAAAGGAGAAGCTACTTGTTATTCCTGAGTCACTCCAAATATTTGCAGTGGCTGAAGGGCTTGCAGGGAAGCCCCTTTCTTCCATCCCCTATGCCCTATCCTCTCTGGTGCTCTTGAGCAGTTTAGTTAACCTCTACATGAAAGGTGGGGTTTGCCCTGTCGGTATTCTGCCAGCATGGTTGAATTTATGAAGCAGAAGATCCAGAAGCCACAGGAGAGCTGTGAAAATGAGGCAAAATGGAAAATAAGCTACTCTAGTGGCTCTTCAAATAGCTTGAACCACTGTAGAGTTGTAACCTCACTTGAGTTGAGATGCCACATCTGAAAAGGTCCACAGGCCCGTTGTGTGAGTAACAGACTCACCCCACAGCCTATCAACCAAGTAACAAACAAAGGGCACAAGCCCTCCTGCTGCTCCATCAGTGCCACCCTACAGCTGAACAAGGTGTTCAGAGGATGATGTCAGAGGCCCTCTCAGGAAAGCTGTAAGCCAAAATGAGCCAGATTACAGGATGTTCATCATACTGCTTTGGTTTATTCCAGCTTAGTCATGAATTTGTTGTAGTAAGAAGGTGGCAATATAGAAACAAATGTTTACTGATAAAATAGGCCTCCTCCAGTAATAAACTGTTTTAATCTATGATTAAAGCAAGAAGAAGCAGCAAACCCAGTGCAAGATCAGTCCTTGAGGGTGTGGTAGAAGTTCCTGCAGGCATAGGACTGCGTGCCTCATTCAAGGTAGGGGATATTGTCCCCTTGAATGAGGCAGGATCTCCTACGGGTACACCAGCCACCTGCCAGTGCTGGTAAATGCCAGCTGCCACCAAAAAAGAAGCAGCTTCAAGACTTCCTTCACAGTGCCACACCCCATCCTGTCCTTTGCTGGCATCACAGCAGATTCACTTGGCCAAAGGGACAGAGAGACGCTCATCATTTTGTTTGGACAGAAACTCAGAGATCTCAGGCATGGCTGGGAGATGGAATCTTGTTTTCAATCTAGTTATCTCTCCCTATAGCCTCAGGTCCAGGCATACAACCTGGACCAAAATTTCTGGAGTGAACACACATACTTGGGCAACTAAGTCATCTTATCAGACAACCTGTTTTGTTTGTTTTCCACAAGAGCTGCACACACATAAGCTCCTATGGACCTCCTGCTGCAGCTGCTTGAGAACACGTCCTCTGCAAATCTGCGTATCATTTATGCTAGTGAATAAAGGGAGTTTAAACATGGCCAACACATTTGAATTGTTAGACTGAAAGAAACACTATGCCTCAGTTTCCATGTGTGTGACCTGGGGTCGCTGATCCTCTAGGCCTGCTCTAAAAATGAGGTGCCTCTGAAAGGAGGGGAGGATTAAGTACTGTGAAGCTGGACTTTTATGACTGTCTCTGGTGCCAGAGAGGGCCACCAAACCAAGCTGAGCATAGGCATCATAGTACCAAACACCTGTGACACCGATCCAGGCAGCAGAGCATCCAAGGGCATGAGTCAGATCCAGTTACACTCCTCTGTTCTTGAAGCTAGTAATCTCCATCCCACACCTGTGACCTAAGCTGATGTTTCGCTTTCTTCCTGAGCTGATGACTGTGGTGTGTGCTCAATAATTCAGCAGGGCCCCAGTTCATCTTTCCACAGAACCAGGTTGGCTCCTTTCCCTTGAGTCCCAGCCTAGTGAGGAACATCTCCCTTCAAGACGGCAGAAGCCACTCTCCACCTGCTTTAGAAAATAATCACTTTCCCTGTAGTTGCAAATGTGATAGTTAGCACAAATTAAACCAGAGAAGCCAGCAGAGGTGACTGTATCAATACTACAGTGACACCACAAGGTAAAGTGGTTCCATTCCTTCCTGGGAACAGGAATAGGCACAGAAAAAAATGTTGCACAATAAGGCAATGTAGCAGGACTGGAGATTTAAAAAATTCAGACCCCTAAGTGGGCAACCCGAGTACACCCAGCATCTTGATGTTCATCATCCACTTTCTTTATTTTTCACTGTCTCCATGGGAGCAGGGAAACCAAAAAGGCTGCACCATCACCCCAGAGTTCTAGCGAGTGAGAGAGAGTGCATCGTCTCTCACCCTCACCTTCTGGAGACATAGGGAAGGAGACTGGGATATCCAGCTCATACAGTCCCCACCTTCACCTGAGAAGTACTACCACCCTCCCATCAGCACAGGCTGAGAAGCCTCTACATTCTTCAGCCAGGTGTCAGTGATCAGCCGTACTCCTTTCTCCTGACAGTCTCACCTTTCATAAAGCACTGAAAGGGCACTGGGAAAGAAAAATGACAAGTGCCAGAGGAAAATGTTTCCCAATTTGACTGATCAAACCAAAATTGCACTATTTGGCCCTGTCTCAGAGAATAGAGAGGTCTCAGCATTAAAGAGGTCAGGTGAGCTGGCCTGCCCACCTGCCCTTCCTCTGGTCTCTGTTACTGGCAGAGTGAAGTGAAGCATAAAGGCTAATGTCTCATCAGGTTGAGTAAGCATCTCCACTGAGGATGAAGACCCCCCTTCCCATTGAATACTTAGGTGAAGCTGACAGCATGAATTAGATGCCAAAATAATTGTTTGGAGATCTTTGAAAACCTGCCCATGTTGTTTGTTGCTATCCCTCTCTGTTTGTTCTCTCCCTCATTACTCTGCTCTATACCTAGAGGAAGAGGTCTGAGGCACTGATAGCATGATCAATGTTTTCATGTAGCACAGAAGTTTCTGCAAGTCTTTGAATGGTGGAGTTGGAGACAAGAAAAGAACTTTTCTGAATAGCTGAAGGGGATCTTTCTTGTTTTCCAGCCTGCTTTCAACATTTTAGGGTGCAGAGGCTGTACAGCTCTTGCACCACGAAGTTTATCGTGACCCAGTCCCCTTGAAAGGGTACCATTCCATTAGCAGGGACTGTACTGCTCACACCTGCAGAGAAATTGCCATCTACAAGCAGAGGGGACAGCAGACTTCCCCAGGAGGCACTGGCAGCTGGCCTGAAGGTGTTGAAAGAAGATTTCTGGGGATGCGTTTGCTGTAGGAAGTAATGGAGGAGAGTTGATAGGGAACCCTGTGGCCAATCCTGTTCCACTCACAGGTGCTATGAAGAACAGATCAAGTTGTCTGTGAGAGCTTCAGTGGGAAACGTAAGTTTATTCTGGTTCCTGCAAATTGAAGGTTCTTTGCTTCACATTTCCATACCCATCTCCCTGCAAAAGCCTAGCATAGACAGGACAAAAATGCAAATACTTGCTTGGTGTAACTGGTCTAGACACTGTTTCCACTTCTTCCTTTCCCAGTGCTCCTGCCCTTACGGGTTTACCTTGACCAGAACATTAAAATAAAACCGTGGACAAGAACATCCCCGAAAGAAACAATATACCCTCATTGTAACTCTCTATCCCAAAGCTACCTCGATGCAATGGGAATGGCTCTCAGGAGGATTCAGCAGCCTGTCATCCTTTCTCCTGCTTTGTTCCACAGGACCAGTGGTTAGTCATAGCCGGACGAGATCCCTTCCTGTCTCCTTCCTTTGCCACATCTTTGTGCCGTCACTTGCATCCGGGTGTCACCCCTAAACCACACCAGGAGGTTTAACCCCTGAGGCAAACACAACAAAGCAAACAAGCGAAGCTGTCTCCCGAGCGTTAATTACGCACGGAGCGGTTCCCAGGTAAAACACGGCAGCATGGATTTGTCTGCAGCAGCCGGTGGGACGAGCTGCTGTGAGGAAGTCACTGCGGACGGTGATGCCATGGAGCTGGGCTGCACAGCGGGGCAAAGGGGAACCTGAATCAAGTCTTCCTTATTTTTCTGCCTGTTGGAGTCACTTCCTCCTGGAAGGTGGGTATCCAGCGGCCAAAGGTGCTGTGGACTCAAGAGCAACCACGCAGAAAGAAGGCAGGTGATGGGGGCTCCTGCAGTGCACTTGTTACAAGGCATGTGCGTCTGAGACCTCTTTTAATCTCAGTTAAACATTAAACTACGGTGTGGCTTACCTCCTGAGTCATCCTCAGAATAGTTATTGCCAGACTGAGAGCAGACACTTCAAAGACAGACAAAAGTCAACGATGACTCACTCTTTCAGGACCCCTTAAAAACACTCCCAAGTTATAAAATCACACACCCTACTTTCCCCTCACGATAACATGAATAATACATGTCCCAGCTGAAGCCGTGGGAATTTATTCATTTTGCAGAAGAGGAGGGCTGTAATGGGATTTTGAGGATAGCAGAGCAAAAAATGAGGTACTAAGTTGGAAGAGGAGAGGAGTTCCTAGTAGAAGCCCTCTATCTCAGGCCCAATCTCAATTAAAATTTTAATTACTGAATTCCTCTGGAACAAACTGGGCATATTTAGAAACTGTGCTACTGTTACTGAATATATGGAATAAAACTAAGGGTATAGTGACTATAAAGAAGTTCAGGTGAGCAGCAGAAAACTTTGCAGCAGAATTTAGCACAGCCTTCTGCTAAGAGTAAAAGCCATTAAAAAGATCTAATCTAAAGGCTAGGTTTCATCCTCTTATGAAGGGGCTCATCCTTTCATAAATATTTTTTTTAAAGTGGGGGGAGACACTAGAGATGCCAGTCAATGAATCCTCCCAGCTCTGTGATTGTAGGAATTACATTACTCCTATATTGTTTGGCACAAGCAGAAGTGGCATCATGTCCTTCAGGTCTGCAGGAAGCCTGTGACAGATTTTGTAACACTACTGCTGAGGTAGATTAAATGGTTGCCAGTGAGACAAAAATACCAAACTGCAGTGTTTAGGCACAGTTCTGCCAGTGTGGGTATCCAAACACAGTCACTGGTTTGCCATGGGGCCAACTGCTCCTTGAGCTCCCTGCTCCCGTGTAAGAGAACTGCACTGAGCCTTACCTGGCTCCACTCTGAAGGCTTCGAATATTTATCCAGGAAAAATCTACTCCAGGCTAAACACAAGAGAGAGCTCCCAGCAGAGCATCTCAGGCAGTGCAGAAGAGAAGGATACAACACGGTTGCCATTTTTTTCCTGTATATATTTAAATGTATAAATATTTAAAGGTTCAAATATAACAAAACCAGCGAGGCAAGCTCCTCCTTTACTGCTTGCATGGTCTGCAGGCAGGTCCAAAAGACCTAGTTTGTAAGTGGAGTGGGAGACACCCATGCTTCTTCTCACAGAGATTCATAAAGCCAATGAGGAAAGCAAACATCTCTTTGTTCTGCAGGTATACATGTTTTCACCTATCAGTTTTCAAGGGGTTTTTTTTGGTTTTTTTTTTAATACCTCACATATCAGTTTTCAAGGGTTTTTTTTAAATACCTCACCACTGCCAGATAGAAGCAATTCCCTTTTCCCAACAGATATTAGTACTATACAAATGTCAACATCAGGCCATAGAAAGTCATGAAAGGTGTGGAAAAATTATATTCCCACAATATTATCTTCTGGTGGTGCTTGTGACTGCCAGGAGGCAGCAAACACGTCTCTGAGGAGTCTCAAGAAATCCTGTGAGGATACACAAGGCTGGATCTGAGGTACAGAAAGAAACAGCAAGAATTGAAATGTTGGACACCAGAATGGTCTCCCAAACCACAGTCACCTGCTGTTTGATACGTAGCTGCTGCTTACCATCTCTTTCCAAAGACATACCATGAAATACCATCTCAGATTTGCTGTTGTTATTTTAAGTGATGAAATATTTCATTATAAATAAAGTCAAAGCAAATTACCAACGCTCCCAGCTTTCCTAAGGACAATGACAGAGGGATAAGAGCAGTTTGCGCAGGGGTTTTGGGACTGTTTACAGACAGAGGGGGTGGATGACCCAGGTGTATATGTGTTGAACAGAGGAATTTGATCATGGATCTGTAAGTAGGAACACAAAGGGGGAAAACACAGGGACAGGCAACCTTTGCTTTCCTGTGGCCCCAAACAGTACCGTCCCGCAAGGATATTACAATTCGACTACAGCTAACCTATGCGAGATTAAGAACAATGAAATGCTGCTCGTGAGGAGGAGGTGATTACTTAAAATTTTCACTGCCGTGGTAGCAGGGGTCCTGCCTCTCAGGCAGCCTCCAAGTATGATCCCAAGGGCTTTCACAGGAAAAAAAGAAAAAAAAATATATATACACATATATATATATATAGTGTTCCAAAAGCAGGGAATTTAATATTTTGGGATGCCTGCACTGAGCACAAACCCTCTTGCAGCACCAACGGCGGAGGGCACAGCAGACAGGCTGCAAGGCTGACTCATTTGGGTTAGCGAGACACGGGCTAATTGATGCTCCGTGCCGGTGACCACAGCGGAGCACAAGGGCCACCGCCACAGGACACAGCTCGCCTGCTTCTCGGCTTTCGGTTCCTGTGGCGCATCCTTAGCACGGGGACACAGCCAGCACCCAGAGCAGGTGGGATGCTCCTCCGGAGCGGCGGCCCTCGCACCAGCCAGAGCGAGAGAACCGCTCCCGGCCCCCCTCCAAAGGGAGCAGAGATCCTATCAGTTTGTCTCTCCTCCCCTTCCTCTTACGCAACTCAGCATGCAAGGGAGTGACTTGATTTCTACCCCCCCTCCACTCTCTCAGGGAGTTGGTTTTCACTTCCTGTGCCGGCCGAGCCTTTGTCTCGGCTGGGCGCCGCTGAGGGCTGAAGGCAGAGCGGGGCGCCGGGGACACCCCGCTCCCAGCAGCAGCTTGGGCCGGGAGCGCCCAGGTGGGGGCCGGGAGCGCCCGGGTGGGGGCCGGGAGCGCCCGGGTGGGGGCCGGGAGCGCCCGGGTGGGGGCCGGGAGCCCATGTCCGGGGCTCCGGGGCAGGGCCAGGGGACACAGCTACCTCGGGGCGAGCCGCAGCCCAGAGCGCAGCCTCGGCCGTGCTCCGGCTGCCTCTCGCCCCGGGTTGGCGTGCGCTTGGACGCCGTCCCTCTTAGCTTCATATGTCTTCTCCCTTCCTTTAGGAAAGGCTTGACGTCTCAAGCGGGAATCGGGGCGCCAAGATGGCCAGAAGGTGTCCGGGTCCGTGGTTTGTGCCCTGGGTCTGCTTGGTGCTGGTGCTGGGCTCGGGCGAAGGGCAGAAGGAAAAACCCTTCGGTGAAATGTGCCTGGAGGAGTTTACGGCAGGGCTGCCGGATTGGGTGCTGGACACAGACGCCTCCGTCCAGAATGGAGCCACCTTCTTGTCGTCCCCCATGGTGCATCGGAGCCGGGACTGCATGAGAGCCTGCTGTAAGGACCCCGCCTGTAACCTGGCTCTCGTGGAGCAGCGCCCGGGCTCGGAGGAAGACCACATCCAGGGCTGCTTTCTCCTCAATTGCCTCTATGAGAAGACTTTCGTCTGCAGGTTTGCCAGGAAGATCGGCTTTCTCAACTTCTTGAAGAAGGACGTGTACGATTCCTACCTGGCGATGCAGAATCACAGACCTAGTGGTAAGGTGCCCCTAATGGATCCCTGCAAACCGGGTCTGGAAGAGCGTTTGTGGTTATTCGGTGCCAGCTCCTCTGGCCGTCATTTGGGCAGCAGTGCTGCCGAACGCTCGGGGTGGAGCGATGCTAAAGACAGTGTTTCTGTGTTTTCTTCTGCCACGAAGGTTTTCCCAAACCCCATACTCATTTTTAGGATCCGTGCCTCAGTTTACCTGCTACTAAATGAATAGGGAATCTATCTTTAACCTGTTTGAGGCAGGTGGAGTTTGTGATTACCAAAGTCAGAGTTTTTGCTGCTTGACAATGTAGAGAAAAAGGTATTATTTTTCTTCTCCCTTCCCCAGGGCCTTTGAGGTTGAAAAGTGAAATCCTCTAAAAATCTACACATCACCAGGTTTTAAAGGGCTGCATTAATCTCTTAATGGCTCGGGCTGGAGGCAGGATGCAATCCACCTACCTTTATTTAGCAGCAGCCTGGATGGTGAGGTGTGTCAGTATTGCTCTGCTTGTTGGGGCTGGTCACTGCTGCTGGGGAGGCTGGTTATAAAATTTCCCCTTCGGAGGTGGGTTTCTCCTCCCCAGTCCCCATTTCCCTGCTCTAAAAGATTGCACCTGGACACAGAGAGCCGGGTGGAAAATGAGCTCAACTGGAGCTGGCCACCTGCCATCTCCAAAGAATTTCAGCGTGCTCAGAAATGCTAAAAACACAGCAGTTCCTCCTTTTGCCCCCTCCTGTGTTTTGGTTGAAGCCTAAGAAGGCTGGCATGTTTCTAACCTGGCTGAGTCTTTGGAAACCATAACAACCATAACCAGTTTATCATTTGTTGATCCCTGGGCAGGGCTGTTTGGGGATATCACTATGGGTAATCCTCCTCACACCCCCTCCCAGCCCACCTGTGGGAAGGAGAGGATCTGTGAGGATGGCAGGGGGAGCATCCAGGTGGGTGCAAGGGCTTGTGAGCTGAATTGATCTCTGGTCTTCTGCTGGGATGTGCCAGCCTGAGGCCTTGTGGGTGCTGGAGGTGGGAAATGGTCCTGAACTCCACAATGTCCACGTCTCCATCCTGAGAAGCAGTGTGAGGGTTTGGAGCAGGGTACGAGTTCTTTGAAGCAGCCCTTGGGTGTTGCTGGTTTGAACAGAACCAGAATGGCAGAAATGGTCCTCTGTCCCTGTTCATGGCTTCCTAATGGATTTTAGGGCCTTTCGATAAAAGTGTCTCACTGTTTCAGTTGTTCTCCTGTATCTCCGTTCCAGGCTCAAAATCCTTTTCACGGGAGTTGCAGGGAGGGAGGAACTGAAGGCCACACCACCAAGACTGGAGGTGGCATGCTGGCAGCTGTGTAAACTCCTATATGCTTTGTTGTAGGAGGAAAAGGGAATGCATCATCTCCAGTACATCCTGATTTCATAAGATTAGATTAAAATACAATGTACTGTTGAGTAATTCAGCCTCTTTACCTCTGTGGAGCAGTGCCTTATACAAGAAGACTGCAAGCCCCTCGTCCCTTGGCTGGTCCCAGGGTCTGGCATTCCATGTGTGCGGATCTTTAGAAAGCGTCCCAGGGTCACCGACCTCTCTGTGTGACCAGCAGTGACGTGTTTGCTAAGATGTGGCACCGAGCTGCGGCGCCCCAGCCACCAATATGCAGTTGCTGTCTTGCAATCCATCCCTAGTGCTCCTTTCACCGATCCTGGGATGGCTGCGGTAGAGCAGGGAGACCCAGGAGGGCTTATCAGTGAGAAGGGAAACGCACTGCAGAAATGCGGTTCGGGTTACTCTGCCTGGAGGCGGCCGTGCCTCTCCTCTCTCACGTGGGGCTTGTGCCTCGGACTGCCGAGGGTGTAGGACGGGCTGGGTCTCTCCCACAGCCGTGTTTGCCTTCGCAGGGTGCTGTGTGCCTGGCAGGTCTCCAGCTGTAGTGGCAGCCGCTGGGCAGCTCACTGCTGTGTGTCTGGATCAGGCTGCGATGTTTGTGCCGTGCTTCCATGGGAAATGCGTTCCCCTTCTCTCTGAAATTTTTCGGCATTGCCTTTGATACAGGAAGCTTTCTGAATCACCTTGAATGACACAGGAGGGCTAGCAGAGAAAAGAGTTATCATACTGGAGAAATACCTGAGTCCTCCTCCCCACAGCAGATGATGAGGCGCTTAAGAATGCAAATGTCCGTTTTGATTCAGATACAAATCAAAAAAATCCAAACCAAAACCCCAAGCCCCTCCAGCCATGATGCTGGAATTGGGTCGATGCAGAACCTGTCTGGACAGGAAGGTGGATGCCTGGCTGTCACTGAGGGGGAAAAGGGGAAGGGCACAGTGGGGCAGGTGCAGGAGGCCGGATGAAGGAGCCTCTGGGCACTGAGCGTGTTCACCTGGCAGCATAAGGAAGCTTTACAGCATTTTTTCTTTGGGACCTTTTAGGGATGCCCGAAGAGGCCAGGTGAAACAAGTGTTAAAAGGAAGCTGTTTACGGCATGTCACCTCTTCCTCCCAAAATCTTGGCCCATGTTTTGGACCGGAGACAAAACTGTTTCGTTTTCCTGTTTTTGTGCTGTATTACTGCTAAAATGTGAAGTTTTGTGACTACTCTGGATCCCAGATTACTGTCAGCCCCCTGATTCTAGGGGCTCTAAGGGTCTGCAGGAAGCTTATCTGCTGCTTTATCATGCATTCCTTTCCTGTATGTGCTGCTGTCAGGTGGCCTAGGAGCTTTTACCTGTATCACTCTTCCAACACCCTCTGCAATGATAAGAATTAAATGCATGTTTTTTCTAGTGAATAATGAAATATCCAGTTAGTGATCCCAGTGGGTGACATTAAACAAAAAAGTCACACGTTATAAGAACCACACTACTCCTGCTACTGCAGGGAGCAGGCCTGTTAAGAGGTTTATATATGTTTAGGAGGAGACTAGGTAACACTTGAAAGAGAGCACACAGTTGAATGGACAAATTTAGTCTTGGAATGTTTCTGGAGCCTGATGGAGGTAGCTGAAAGCTGGGAGAGCGTATTCTTGCAGTGCTCTTGCTCTTGTTCAAACATCCACAGTGGGGCTGTTGGCAACTGACCACAGGGACGGGGGTAGCTGCTCTAACCCACTGTGGCCACTCTTACAGTGTTATGACTTCAGAAAAACCTGTGGGTACAGGCAACAATGCATACAGCTGAAATCTGGGTTCTGCACATCTTCTGAATATATTTTCAGTATTTTGCAGAACAAGAGCTTCTGAGTTCTTCGTAAGGTGGTGATGACAGCTTGGCTCTGTCTCTTGCCTGCTTCAGCTAACGTACAGCCTGAAGTCTCTGATGTTATTGTTAAAAGGCATGATCTTCTTAAATGATTCCTCAGCCTGAACTTTGGTGCGAGTTTTCTGCCTGGCTCATCGGGGAGGGGCAGGCTCACCATGCACTTTATTGGTTATAATGGAGCCCAGTGTTTAAGTAACTAGCCCAGCTTATTCTGGTCTAGGCAAACCAGTTTTGGGTGTGAAACTGGAAAATAACCTCCCTGAACCTTTGTCCATTTCTTGAACTGAACCTTTTGTGGTTGTTGTGAAATGCTCAATGCAGTGACACTCTCCTCCTCCGATTGAATCCAGGGCTTGTGAGTGGGAGACAGGAAGTGCTTGGGAACCGCAGGGTCCTGATCAGATATGTCTGCTCCTGCCTCACCATGGAGGGAGATTTGCAGGCTAGAACTTTGGTAATGCATTCCAAAAGGAGAGCTCCCCAAGAGTGAAGCTCATCCCTCCTCAAATGTTTGGTCCCATGCTGGTCTCCATTCTGTGGGTGACTAAAATGGGCAGCACTGGTATCATAGCTGGGGCTGGGGCAGGTCCTGCTTTGGCTGCTGCTGTTGAGCCCTGGGCCAGCTGCTCATCCTTCAGCTCAGGCCAGGAGACAGGAAGTTGCACAGTCAGTACCCATAGCACAGATTCAGAGGCTAATATGTACTAGAAAGGTCCTGGAAGGCCAGCTGGTCCAGTTCCCTGCTCAGAGTGGGTGATGGGGGCTTCCACTCCATTTGCTGTGAAATCATTGTCACACAGCATTTAGTGCAGTGGCTACATCATGTCCTATCTCCAGAACTCCAGTCTCCTCAAGAGACTGAGGTACAAACCAGTCTTTGCTAAAATGGCATAAACACCTGTGGGAGAGTCTTTCTCTCTGCCTGCTAAAGCAAATAGGTTTCCCACACTCTGAGGAAGGATGGAGGGAACCTTGTGGCAGCAGCATCTTAGTTACTCTGAAGATATAATCCATTCAGTTGTACTGCATTGTTTTAGAAAGGTTAAGTTGACCTGCTGTGTGCACCTCTTACAAACCACTACAAAAACCTCTAGAAACTAATGCTGAGAGCTGCTTGGCTGTGCATGAGTTGTTAGAAAACTGCTTTATCATGACTGTGTTTGCTGTTCAGCCAGGATGAAGCCCTAAAGCAAGAGCCTGTATTTCTCTTTCTTCAGGCACTGCATTGTGTTGCCTTGTTTCCTTCTCTCTTTCCACCTCAGACAAATTAATACTGTGGCAGCATCCTTCATTACCCCTGCCCATGGAAATGGAGAGTTTTCTAGTGTGGATGGGTGAGGAGCCTGTTCACCTTTGAATTACTTCCCTGGAAGCAATACAGGAGCAGAACTTTGGCATTTGTGGGAAGAGCCACGCTGCTTGCCCACCTGCTTTTGCAGCAGACAGGCTCCACTGGCTTCTGACAACACTGGAAATCTCCAAGGTCCTCTGTCTCATGGATGCTGGAATTTGGGTCGCCCCTGTCTCTGCTCCTGGCCTGGTCAGTGGCTTTGAGCAGTGGCTTCTGTCCCTGGTGAGGTCTTTCCCTTCCTGGTGCCTCAGTGGCCCCAGGGAAAGCCACTTGTCTTGTTTGCAAGTTGCTCTTGGAAAGGCAGTCAGCAGTGGGCTGTAAGGACCCCTCAGTCACCATGAGAAAGCTTTCCAGCCCTTTCTGGTGACAACCTCAAATCATTCTGAGGAGGTATTTTTAAGCATTGCTTTGCAGTCAAAAAGCTCAGCTTTTTGAGTTCTGAGTACACTCAGCTACTCGGGATGTATCTGCATGAGTTCTGGAATAAAGGAAATCTGGTTTTCTGTAGGTCTCAAGGGCAAAACCTGATATCTGAGTTCCATAAGAGAAAAACCCTCCAAAATGTGAGCTTTGCAAGTACATTCTGCCATGGGATTTCAATGGTGCCTGCAGGTTTGCAGAGCAAGGTCCATAGTGGGGTCTTTCCCCCCACTTAGATGCTTACTTTTGAAGCCCTTGTAGAGATGTATTATCTTTTAAATTCCTGTTCCCCCATCAATTTTGGTTCAAGTCAACTCATTAGAGGTGAAGCCAGACAAGCCACTGACTGCATGAGCTTTTAAACAAGAAGAATTTTTTTAAAAAGCAAATATCAGGGTCTCAGGCATGAATACAGTGCGAGTAATAAAACTTTTTAAAGCAATTTGAATTTCCTCTATTCAGGATTTCCTCTGGAATCATAAAGATGTGTTATATAAATGGGAGTGGAAATTGTCGCTTATGATGTGACTCCAGAAGTATGCTTCACAGTAAAGAGCATGCCACAGACAGCATCATAAAGCTTTAACCTCCCTGTTAATTACAGAGTTTTACAGCAGAAACTTTCCATGGTCGAAAGAGCATTATAGCAATGGTAACTTTCATTTTTCCTACAGACTTTCAGAACAAAACAGAGTGGAGTCTCCATTTTACGAGCAGTTTGCTGAGTGCTCACTCTGGCTTAGTCAGCACTTGGTTCTGAAACTCAGGTGGAAAACAGCCACATTGCCAGGGAAGGCTTCCTACAGTCAGTGTGCCAGAAATACTCCAAAGTCACTGAACTTTCAGGTATCCTAAGGGGAAAAGGGTAGACTTAAAAAACGAGTCCTTAATTTCTAATGAGCATTACGCCTTGGCAGTCAGCACAAATAAAGAAGTACCCTTGACTCTTCTTCTGGACGTGAGGAGAATCAGTGAATTTTGCCAACCAGAGATGGGAACTGGAGAAGTTGCTAACCCATTGAATAGGACTGAACTTTTACTTGATCATGCAACCCCACAAACCAAAGTAATTGGGTGTTTGGCCTGTAATTTTTTGTTTAAAGTGTGCTTGCTTAAAAATGTCAAGGAAAAACACGATTTGGAGTCACAAGTTAGAGGATCAGCCTCTGTGCTGTTGAAAAACTGGTCTTTTTCTTGTGCAATTGCACCCACCTACTGAGTTCACCCTGGCAGGACAGTGGCAGGGAGTAGGCTGCCTTTCTTCCTGCCAGGCTCCTGGTGTTTGCCTGGCAGGAATGGCAGGAATGTGTCCCCTTTCCAGAGCTTGCAGTGGTGTGTACAAGGTGACAAAAGAACTAAGTGGCCTGTTTTAATGTCAGCTTTGTTTGTACATATGCCTTGTGTTAAGTGTGCCCTTCAGTAGACTGCAAGAGTCAGCAGCTGGGATCTGTACTCAGATACACAGGGTTCAAACAGGAAATTAGGAGCAAGTCTGCAACAGTGAAAATAATCAGCTGATGGAGTAATTTTCTAAGGGGTTTGGACACTAATCCTCTCCTTCGGTCACAGTCGATATAACAGTGTAATGGCAGAGTGATTTCTATCTAGCTTGTAAATGGTGGTTGGTGCCTTTACAAAAGACTCAGGTTAAGCTGGAACATTGAGTCTTGGACTTGGTACAGGTGCTACCAGGTGGAGTTTTACAGGCTGGGCTATGCACAAAGCCTGCGATCAGAGATGTTCAGGCCAAAAGGAGTTATGAGTCAGGCTCAGTGGTGTCATTGTATAGGCTGTTCTTGCTGGCACGGATCAATTTTCATCTCTTGGACTTACAGTCTGGAAAAACATTTAATAGATTGTGGAAGTTGCTGGTAAGCTAACCTGTGGAACGGTACAAAAATGACAATCTCATGAATGGTGTTTTTGTGCTGTTTTAAAGGCATGTGTGTCAGTGAGTGGGGTGGAAGATGGGCTAGAAGAGAAATATTTCCCATCCACGTCCCACATTGTGTAGCTCTGGCTAAATACACTAACATGGTGCTTAGAGGTAGTGGTAGGAATGATGAGAGTCTGTTCCACATTCTTCAACACCCACATCAGGCCGTCTCCCTAAGTGAAGGTGGACGTTGCTCTGTGCTGTTCTGTGAGGATGTGGTCCCACTCTCAGAAGCACAGTGGCTGTAGCCACAGGGCCACCCTCTTATGGTGGTTCCTGTGGACAGAAGCGCCCAGGGAGCCAACTGGCTCTAAGAGACTGCCATAGTGGATTGTGGACTTAATGTATTAGTGAGGGCAGTAACAATGGTACTGGTTGCCTGTTGCTTGCTCAGGCTGCAAGGAGCACAGCTGTATAAAAGTGTTTTCCTTTCAGCAGTTGAAGTCTGGATTGATTTAGCCTGGAAGAATCCCTTTCCCTTGTCTTCCTGTGATGGAGACAAGGACTGGACCCTTCAGCCTCTTACCCAAGCCTTGCTCTACATTTCTTCTGCAGATGACCGCCCTCCAATAGCCCGTGCTGTCAAGGACATGAGGGTACAGCCGGGGGAGCCCGTGATGCTGAGAGGCACAGAGAGCACGGATGACCACGGGATAGTCAGCTATGAATGGAAACAGATCCTTGGCGACCCCTCTGTGGAGATGAAGGTAGGGAGCTGCAGGGAATAAGCGACTTGCTCAGTGGCACTGTGGTCTGCACTAGGTTGGTCAGTCAGAGCCCGGACTCAAAGGTCACCTTGTCCTTCCCTCTTCAAGCCAGTCCATCCAGGAGCCTGTTCCCAAAAACTGTGGAGCACTCCTTGCGGTTGCCCTCCCTCTCTTACACGCTACTTGGAAGTGTCATTTTTTGCCTCATTAGGTCTCCCTGCACAGGATGCTGTCACAAGCCTTCCTGAGCAACACCTGACCTGCCTGGGTGGGAGCAGCTGAGAGGGCAGAGCTTCCATGCAAGAGCTGCCCCTGGTCCCATGATCCTATAGTTCAGTGAAGGGCCTTCTCTTCGTTTTACCGTTCACTTCAGTGCATTTCCTCTTCTGTCTCTGAACAATACATTGTCAGGCCCTGCTTTCTGTTCTGGGGCTTTTCCTGGACTTTGCCTCTCTTTAAAGCATTAACTTCTTCCTCCTATTTTATCTGAGCTGGAGCAGAACTCATGACTCCTGTTTGGATCCAAAATTTCTGGGGTGTGAACGCTGCCTATTTGCTTGATGTTTAAAGTGAAATTGTGGCTTTAGAATGGCAAATTATTTCTTTTAAACTTTTGCAAAATGCTTTGGAAAGCCTTGGAGTTGATAAAGAGTTCTTGGGGCACCTTTTGGAAGAATTAGCAAATGAGTACATCAGGCCTTTGCCCTAGCCCAACCAAAGCAAATTCTGTGGAGGGGGGCAGGTCCCCTGATATTATGCTGGTTTAACTACATAAAAATTATATATGGAAAGGCTGTATTCTTTAGCAACCTAATCAAAACCAGAAATAGCATGGAAATGAAGGTCCAGTTCTGTTGTAAATATAGAAGAAAAGTTTGTGTCAATAATATTGTAGCTTTTTCTTCTGACAATTAAATTAAACAGCTACCTTATTCCCTGTGTACTAAGTAAATGATTCATAATAGGTTTTAAGTTTTAAAAAGTGAAGTAAAAGTACAGGTATTTCTGTCCTCTCCAGAAGAGTTTTATTTTCCCTTGTGCTTTCACAATGCCCCAAAACATGGAATATCTAATTGTGCTTGTGGTACTTGTTCTCTCTCTATTCCAGCTGGGTACCAGTCCATGGGTTTGGGGCGATTGTCTAGCACTGAGACATTTTTCATGCCAGAAATCTGCTTGGAGGTTTTCATCCAAGTTCCTTTCTCCCTAATGCAGGAACATGGACCTTGCATAGCTTCTGTCACTCCTTCCTTAGAAGTACTTTTCTCCTACATAAGCCTTTCTTTTGCATTCTCAGAAGCACGAAGAAGATCAGGTAGAAATCTCCAACCTCCAGGTGGGGACTTACGTCTTCCAGCTCACCGTCACGGACACTGCGCAACAGCAGGACTTCACCAACATCACCATCGTGGTGTTGAGCTCTGAGCAGACAGAAGGTGAGCCTGAGCCCACACCTATCTACCTGGAGTGCCTGGGTGCTGCCCTAGCATTGTTGGTGCTCTTCTCAGAGGGGTAGATGGGAGAAGAGCACAACCGAGAGCCTGGACTTGCAGGTCAGCTTTTCCCAGTAATAGCCTGCACCAATAGTGAGAGGTCTCTGCATTCATAGTGATCTATTTTGGGGTTTTCACATACCCTTGCAGGAGATGGTGCCTGCAATAACCCCATCTGCTTTGCCTGTCACTGCTCACTGCTGGGTGACACCAGAGTGGATGAAGCTTGCAACTGACATTGCAAAGCAGGAGAATGTGAAAGGTCTGGGTGACTCTGTGGTTTTGTGGTGAAGGCCCTTAGGTTGCAGGGTAGGTGGAGTCATCTGCAAGACATTGTGTATCCCTGGATTTTTTTTTTTTTTTTTTCTTTAATGGCTTTGTTTAATGATGAAAATGTTCAGCATTACTAGTATATTAGGAGTAAGGAGTTTTTGGACAAAAGGTTGACTAGTAGCTCAGCAGGGGATGTCTTCTCCTGCCTCAGGTACTGTAAAAATATAAGAGCAGCCATGTCAAGTGATGCTGAAGGTCTGACCAAACTCCAGTACACTGCATTCAACAGGGTGCAGAGTTGGTACTTTGGAAAGAGTGCAAGAACATGACATGCTATCAGTAAATCTCTACTATGCTTGACTGATCCCCAAGGGTTTTGTAGCTGGGAGGATTTTTTTAAGCAGAAGATGGTGTCTTTGTGTTTAATAACCATGTATGAATCCCTTTTTGACTTCATGTATTCTTTGAAAAGCAGCAACCTCTGAAGCAAGGAGTTTCACAGCTTAACGATGTGCTGTGTGGAGACGCAGCTCATTTTGTCTTATGGATGTGGCACCTTCTAATTTGGTTTTGTGACCTTCCCTTTCATATAAAAAAATTCATTCTGTGATTTCCTACTCTCCTTCTCCATGGTCAAGATTCTGTAAACCTTTCAGACATGTCCTTTGGAAGATTTTGTTTATCTTCACATACACAAAACAGAAAGTCTTCCAAAGGACTTACCTAACCCAGACACCTTTCTGTTAACTTTCTTGATAGAGCATTGTTTGACTCCAAAGAAGGTGGGTTGGTGTCGGGGATCTTTTCCACGCTGGTTTTACAACCCAAGCCTTCAGCAGTGTGAGGAGTTCATTTTTGGTGGCTGCAAGCCCAACAAGAATAACTACTTACGGGAAGAGGAATGTGAACTGGCCTGCAAGAATGTCAGAGGTGAGTTCTTCAGAAATGCAGCCCCCTCTTTCTCATAGGATTGGGATGCCCCTGTGGACAAGTACTGCAGCCTCTTGGCTGACACCTAGTTAGAGCCCAGTAAGCTGAGGAGACTGGGATAATTATGGATGGGCAGTCATTGTCTTAAGCTGCCAACGTATTTGACCCAGCTCCTAAAGCACTGGACAGTATTCCTTGTTTTCCTCTGGCTGCAGAAGCCCTCACCAAATCTTTGTGTTGCTTCTGAAACTTAAATTCAGAGAGCAGCATTGTGCAGTTGGGGGCTGGAAGTGCTTCACTCCCAAAATGAAATTATTCTCCTTCCTTGGCACCCTCAAGCCACTGAGAACAATTTAGTGCTGATCAGATAAATGGACTGAGCTTCTGCCAGGCCCATTGCAGTGCACAGCTTAAGGAGGTTAAAGCTTTGGAAAAGAGAGACAATTTGGAAATAGTGTAGCTTGTGGTGGGAGGTTCCCCTGTGCTCCTCCAGGCCTGCCTCATGTGGGTACAACTCATCTGGATCTCTGAGTGGTGGGCATCCATATTCCACCTCTGTCATCCAGGGCCTCCTTCCAGGAAATACACTCTTCTCATGTGCTACATGAAGGCAATACAAACCTGATCTTAAGCTGATAAAATGCTGTGGTGGTAAATCTATTTTATTTTTCCCCTTGTCTCTTCAGGTTCTGTTGGTGGGCGACATCAGCCGGGTGAGTCTCCCATAGGACAGTGTAATCCTACTGAAAGCTTGGGCTGAGTGTCTCATGTCCATTCCTGTGGCTTTTGATAAGGACTCAGTGTTGAAAGTGAGGCACTGGAGACTAATTTCTTTACTAAGCCTTTCACTTTCATGTCATAGGATAATTTAGGTTGGGGATTACCTCTAGAGGTCATCTGATCCAACCCACTACTGAAAGCTGGTCCAGCTTTGAGTCACACTAGGTTGCTCAGCACTGTATCCAGTTCAGTTTTGGGTATCCCTGAAAATGGAGATTTTACACCTTGTGTGGTCAAACTGTGCCAGTGTTTGATGACCCTCATTATAATTTTTTCCCCTTATATTGAATTGCTTTTCCTTGTTGCAACTCCTGTCTTTTGCTGCTCTTCCTATTACAAAATGAATGTCTCTTCTATAATCTCTGTGTTCTCATGCTAGGTCTTGTGCTCCAGGCTCTTGCTGAGATTTACCCTAGTATGTCTTATGTTTTTTGTCACTGGGGAGCTCAGAATTGGGCACAGTACTCAGCACTTGGGATCGCCTCTAGAGCACAGAGGTTTGAAGCTCTTGCAGCCCAGTGTGCAGGTTTCAGTTTGGCTTTCCAAATTTAATCCCCCATGCTTGGGCAATGTTTCCATATTCTTCCTGAGAAGCTCATTCTTGCTTCCACCTGCTATGTACTTCTTTCTGAGAGGAAACATGGCTGTTTCCAGAGCAATGTTTCATTTATAAACCGGACTTTTTGTGGGGTTTTTTGAGTCTAGGGTGGCACTGAGGAGAGACCTTTACCAATCTGTCTTGTTTCTTGTTTGCCAGCCCTATCAGCAGCTTTTAAATCCTTGGTAAAGAACCTGGCAGGGAGAAACAATGAATTTTAATGAGCTATCTGAACTGTTTCTGATGCAGTATGCAATGGGAACTGTCAGGCCCCCTTCTTCAGATGCAAGGATGGTTGCTGCATTGATGCCTATCTGGAGTGCGATGAAACTCCCGACTGTGCTGATGAATCGGATGAGATGTATTGTGAACAATGTAAGTACTTTAAGTTCTAGCTCAGACAACTTCGCTTTATCATCTGCCCAGCAACGGGTCCAATGTAACTTACAGGTGCTGAGTCAATACTCTTTGGTGTTTTCTCTTCTTATCTCCTGACCCCGCATTATCTCTTTCCACAGTGTTACGTTTGCAGGTTCTGCCATTTCCTGTACCTCTGCTGACTGCGAGAGATGACCTTCCTTCTGTGATGTTTCCTGCCTCTTAAATACGCTTTGACCCTCTTCTCTGCACCTATCTGTAAGACTTCAGGCCCGTCTTTCCATCCCCTTGCAATATTTTCCTCACTGAATCACCTCACCTGCTCTCTTAGAGTTGAGAATTGGGGAAGGAAACCACTGTTTCTCCAAGTCTGTCCAGTGGCACAGTCCCCTTAATATCCTCTTATGCTAATGTAAATGCACAGTGGTGAGATGCCCAAATCCACCCTATCTCCTCCCTTCTTCCATCCCACCTCACCTCTTCTGAATTCCCATAATCTCTTTCCTATGTGTGGGTGTTTTGTTGCCTTTTTAGATTTGCAAGCCTATGATTCATCTCTCTTGCCCTCTCTTATATTCTGCCTTAGTGCTCTTTTATATTTCTTAAAACCTGGAGTAACTTTTCCCATACTTCTTGATGGAAAACAAAAATAAGAAAGCACCCTTTGTTTTCCTTAGTTTTGTGTGGATTGGAAATTGGGAAGAGTTTCTTGTTACTACATTTTATTTTTCTCATGTTCTTCTCATAGTTTTGAGATACGTGAGAATATCAAATGATACCTCCCTTCCTCTGGCTTGTGATAGCAAAGGAATGTGCAGGAAAGCCCTGTCTGCCCATGTCTGCATGGACAAAGGCATTTCTTTTCAACTGGTGGGAGAAGTTTTAACATGAAACATTTCCCTTGCAGATGCTCGTGAGTTCAATAGACTGCAGAAAATCAATATCACACATAAGCAAGGTATGTACCAGGCAGAGCATCTAGCCTGACCTCTGCCAGCTTTTGGTTTTTTCTTCAGTTTGTTGTTCCATGGTAAAACTGCTTCCCTCTATAAATCCAAAACCAGGTGTAGCATCTGGATAGTCCCTGTACTGAAAATGAGCAAGGGCCTGTTCTCTTACCTTGAGGACAGCTGTTGACAGCAGGCTTTCACTCTCCTGGCTAAACTTTTTCCATCCAGGTAGGTCTCGTGCATGTTGCTTGCTGGGCACAGTACCTGGCCTGTACCAAACCCTGCAGCATGTTGTTTTTTTGGAAATAGTGCAAACCAAAGCAGCGTGGGGGACACAGCAATGTCTGTGCTCGATCCCATATCTTTGCCTTGTTTGTTAAACTGTAGACAGCGGACCTATCTCTGGGCTAAAAGAGTATATTCCAAGTCACTTAAACACAGCTTGGCTGTAGAGGAGACCGGAGCTCATCTGTGATTTCTGTGCATCCAGGCTCTTCACATTCCCTTCTGCCTCCTAGGAAAAACATGTCATTTCCACAGGGGAGTGTATCCAGGGTTTACCATGACTGCACACTCTGATGTTCCTTTTTCTGCTTGCTAGCCATATTAATGGCACCTGCCAGCTCACCTTAGCATTGCCAATTTGACCAGCTGGCAGCTGAGCAGTGGGGACCTGAGGGTCACTGTTCTGGCTATGGATTTCCTCTGCCATGGTGCTTGTGCTCTTTTGTTGCGAGCAGAAAATTTTGCTGCTCTGGGAAGACACTGCTTGGGCTAAAGCTCTGCCTTGCTTTGCCAGGCCACTGTGTGGACTTGCCTGATAGTGGACAGTGCACCGAGAGCATCCCCCGCTGGTACTATAACCCGTTCTTGGAGAAATGTGACCCCTTCACCTACGGCGGCTGTGGTGGCAACAGCAACAACTTTGAACAGGAGGAGGAGTGTATGAAATCGTGTTCGGGCATCACAAGTAAGCATACATAGTGAGGGCTGGAGTTCTACTGATCAAACTGGGAAAACCACTTCAGATTAAGTTCTGTGGTCCCAAAGAGGCAGTGCCTTGGGAGCTTTCAGTCAGAGCTGCTCTGCTGTCAAACCCTGGCCACGACCCACAGTGTGGCTTATGGGGGATGGTGGATCTGCAGCATCTTTCTGCAATGCAGCCTGTCATTTCACAGAGCTGGAAAGCATTTTGGGTGCTGATGTTGAAAAAGAGACAAAGGAGGATGACAAAACTAACCAGAGATACATCTGCTTTGAAGAGAATCTAACCTCCTAGCTTGGCTCCACGTCTTCCCAAGTGAGAGGGGAGAAATTGAGAAAATCCCCAATGACACATACTAGTCTGAAGTTTTAAACAAAAAAGGGGAAGGGTTACGCTGTACACTTGTATGTATTGCTTTGGAGACCAAGAAGAAGAATTCTGCCAAGCTGTCTCTGTTAAGAGGCAAACTACCTCCCTCAGCCACACTGAGCCTCACAGCCTGCCCTGAGAGCTCAGTACCATGGCTGTCAAGAAGGGATGCTGTGTGCGTTCAGTCACTTCAGAGCACTGGAAATACGCTCCTCAGAAACCTGTCTTATCCCTTGTTCCCGACCTTATTTGTAAAACTTTTTCCCCCCACTGTGTTCCCAATTCAGAAGCAGATGTCATTGGCCGAAGATGGGAATCATTTGAGTCCCAAACTGCTATGTTAAGTGAGTAACAATTTTCCCGACCAATCTTTCTTGTTGCTTTTCCTTGTCCTGAAAAATACATTGTCTTTCCTTGCAAAAGGAGTAGCCTTCTCTCCCACACCCTTTGAAGCTGAGGGAGCAGTGTGGGATTTGTGGGATACTGGCAGTGGCAAGAAGGAGGTGCTTCTAAGCACTGTGCAACTGTGGTCCATTTTTTCCTGTGTCTGTGACTTGGTAGCTCATGCACAGACTCCTGTTTTTCTTTCCATCAACTTGCATGAGTGTTCCACTGTTCAACACTGAAAAAAGGGAAGTAAAGCTCTTCCTAAGGGCCAGTTTCAAATAAGGACTACCAGCTTCTACAAGAAAGAAAGCTCAAGTGGATATGTGAATAATATCAAGTGCTAGACTCTGGGGAAATGTGATGACCCTATACAACCTCTCTGCAACACTAAAAAAGCCCAACGCTATTGAAGTACAAATTCTTTGAAAAAGGTCACATGAAGGTTATTGTTCTTAAATCCTAGAGATTGATTTAATCTTTAAATTCACACCCTCTCTCAAATGCATCATGATTGACTGTCTCCACTGATGATGCAGGGGTTTGGTTGGTTGGAGGACAAGTGCTCACACCATCACCAAGAGTACTTTCCCACAAACTCAGCCTGTCCTCCATAGCTCACTCCCTCAGTGTTGTCCCAGCCAGGAGGTGCCTTCTGTGACCACTCTTTGGTGGCCTCCCTGTTGAGGTATGAGACAGGGCTGCTGTTGCAGAGGGATTTGATATTCCTAGGGTTGTCGAATAGCCAAGCCTGCCAAAGTCACGGAACAGCCTTTAGAGGGCGTGGTGCATCTGGGAAATGATGGGATGTATCATTTGGAAGAGACAGGCCGGCTGTGCCATGCGGTTGCCATCCTTCTTTGCCGCTTGTGCAGTGACCACCCTGCTGACGTGCCAGCTGGTCCCTCTACTCTTTGCCAGCACAATTTCTGCAGCAGCTTTTGTGCTTGCTTTGTCCTGGCCACTCCTGCTGCATCAGAGGTTTTGGAGCATCCCTTCTAACATGTTCACGTGTTCCTGCAGGTGCCTTTGAGGTGGTGATTGCTGTGCTCCTCGGGATCTCCATCATGGTGGTCCTGGTGTTCATTGGCTACTTCTTCCTGAAGAAAAGGAAGAAGAACAGCCGCCGCCGTCAGCCTCCCACTACGACTAACTCAACCCTCTCCACCACAGAGGATACTGAGCATCTGTTCTACAGCAGTACCACCAAACCAGTCTGACCTACAGCCTCTCTCTGCAGCTCAGCACTGGGGCACTCCCCAAAACTTACAGAGTTCTGTTTTTAGACACAGGTGTGTGCCTGAAGGACTCGTTCTCTCTGAAGACATTTGGAGCATCAGGCCAAGATTTAACTGTGATTTGGCAGTACTAGTATTTGTGATTGTCCAGGCTAAATGGCTGCTCTGGAAGTGTGGAACTGGGAGCATTCTGTTGCTCTCTGACATACATCCATTCCTAACCTCAAACAATCCAGTGAAACTTTGAATTACATCTTTCTTCCTGCTCAAAACTGGAGCACAACTTTGCTCAGCTTCCGAAGGAACCTGGAACTGGATCTGTGTAGCATTCATGTTGGTGAATGGTGCAAGTTCACCAGAGCCAGCAATTTGTTTCCAGTGTCACTTTCTGCCACTTAACCTTGTATTTTTGTCCCCTTCTCCCAGTCCTTTGCAAGGTGCCCTGCCTTGCAGCAGTCTACCTGGTCGTGGTGCATCTCTTGATGTCTGTGGGATTCACATAATCTCTCAGACCTGATCCAAGGGCTCTGTGACACTCCAGCAGTTCCTGTTTTCAACATGGACAGAAACAGCAATACCTGTTAAGGTCCCTAGGCTTTGTTTTTTAACAGAAAAGCACACCTAGACTTTTTGCTGGCTGGCTGCTGTGTTTCAGTCTCCAGTGTACAGTACATGTTCACAATTTTTCTCTGTGTGAGTGGCCCTGGTTGCTTTCCCAGTGTTCAGTCTGAACCCAAACACATTGAGAAAATAACTATTTATTCTCACATGAAGTAAATGTCCATGCTTTTCCTGCTGATTGTGCAGGAAAGCTGCAGCTTTGATTTTACTGCATGTTCCTCTGAGCACACAGCCTGACCCGAGTCCCTGGCATCTCCCAGAGCGCAGGAGTGGGCTGGATACCACCAGCTAAGGTCCACAGGCTTCCTTGCTCCTGCTGGCTCATCCCTCCTGGTGCAAGATCAGCCCAGCTCAGCTCCGGGAGGTCCAAAGCTTGTCTCTGGCTCCAAGGTAGCATGTGAAATCCCCACTTTGGCAATGTCCTTGTCCCAGTCCTGGTCCTCTATGTTCCCCTGTTGTTTCTGTGCAATGAGATGCTTCTGAGTTCTGTCCTGCAGCATCTGCTGGTCCAGGCTTGTACCTCAGTGAGCTGAATATTTCTGTTGAGGCAGAAGAAGCTATTTGTGAAGGACCTGAGACACTGCCAGCTGTGGGGCTGGCACCCATCCCTAAACTTCCAGTGCCTGCTGCTCTTGGAAAACTGCTGTGAAGAGAGAGGAAATGGGTGCATCTGTGTGTGTGTGTGTGTGTGTGTGTCTGTGTGTGTAAGAAGCATAAATCTATGTACAGACTTCAGTTTAAATGCTTGGACTCTTTCAGAGCAGAGTGGTTCTGGAATTCTCTGGTGAAGCCATTCCCAGCTCAGGACGTGGCACATGTCCTCTCGAGTGTAGTGGCAGGAGAGCTGCCTCCTTGGGCTAATGCCTGGGCTGAAAGGCAAGAAACTGCTGCCCAGAGTCTGCTGCCTCTTCCCATCACAGGCATCTGCCTCAGCATTCCTGGGTCAGATTTCTCCTTTTCGTGATCTGTCTCATATCATTTCTTCTATCTCTTTGTTTTTCCCACAGCCTGTCATGGCCTATGCAATAAACGTAACGTCTTGAGGGGGGTTTTTTTTGTGTGTTTGTGTGTGTGTGTGTGTGTGTGTGTACTCACTCTGATAATAAAAAGGAGATGTTTGTCTTATCTGGTTTGGGAGTGGTGTCTGAGGAGCAATGACCCGCAGAGGGGGCAGGTACCGTTCCCATGCCTGCTATCTCGCACCCTTTCATCTGCCCCGACTGTGGTATCTCGACTGTGGTATCTCGGGAGTGCTGCTGCAGCGGTGGTCTCATGGTGTGGGGAGGGCTGGAAGCCCAGGATGTAACCTATGTGGATACCTGAAGAGGAAACTACTGCATGAGGTGTTCTGGGAGAAAGATTGTTACCCACTAAGTCACCCAGAGAGCAAGGCAGGGTGTAACCTGAAACTGGGTTCCAGCTGGTCAGACTGGTTTGGGCTTTGGGTCTGAAACCAAAAGTAGACGCTATTTTTCCAAGAGGAGTTGCTCTGTGTCTTCAGGCAGGTGCTCACTCAAGAACTGCGATGTAAAGTCAGCTAAATGTAGCTGGCTAAGTGGCAGGGCTTTGTACGGCAAGCAGGCGGATCTGCCCTGCACCACTGCCCTGGCCACCCTGGCCGGGCCTCCGCACGCTGCTCAAGGCAGGAGCGCCTTCTCCCCGCACTCTGCTCTGGGCTTTGCTCTGTCATCACCTCGCAGCTACACCAGCTCTCCCATCCCACCATCTCCAGCTATTTACAGGTGTGAGTGCAGACATTATCCCTCCTGTCCCCTGAGGCGCTGCTCCAGGAGCAGCTCTGCTGAGCCCAGCTCAGCTCGGCCGAAGGGGTCCCTGCTCCCTGCCGGCGGTAACCCCTGGCCTGGGAGCACCACCTGAAACCGGGGCTGCTTCCCTTGACAGTCTCCAGAGGGAGGCGGGGGCGTGCTTTGCAGTCTGTTTCACTTCCACCACACCTCGGTGTCCCCTGGTGTCGGCACGGCCCTGCTGGAGGCGGCAGGTCCGGCCTGAGCCCTCCCCCGTGCAGATCCTGGCCCGCACCCCCCGAGTCCCACCTGCCTTCAGCCCCTGCACCCCCACCTGACACAAAGGCTCCTGCTTCCCAGGAAGTCTCAGCTCTTGGAAATTTTCAGAGGAGAACAGGAGCCCAGAGTTTGAAACTTGGCAAAATGAGAATCCTACTCCTCAGCAGTGAGGGGAGGCTGCCTCACTGCTCAAGCAAGAGCAATGTTTGGTGACAGCTGAGCTGCCCCATTGCACTGGCTGTGTCGGACAGGGAGCACATCCCCCATGTCCCCCTGATGCCAGGAGCACGCCGCCGTGTGAAGCTGCTGGCTGGTTCAGGGCAGAGCTGCTCCTCCTGGCGTGGAGCTCCTGATGCATTCCCCACAGCTGCTCTGCGGTGCAGGAGGCTCCGAGGCGTGGAGCTGCCCCTCGTCCTTGCAGTGTGCGCAGACAATGCCTTCCCCACCGAGGTCAGTGTTTTTCCAAGGGTTGTTTGCAAGCTTTGAGGAGCCAGGCTCCTGCCAGGCCCCAGGGGCTGCTGCCTCACTGAGGGGAAACTACTGCCCCTTCTCGTTGTCCAGTCTGCCTGTTGGCGGTGTCCACCTCTGCAGGACAACCGCGGAACCTCTTTGCCTTTCCTGACCAGCAAAGCTGCTCAGTCACCTTGCTTCGACTGTCAGGAAGAAGGATTTGCCTGAGCTTTTGTCTGAGATTATCCCAGCAGGCTGGAGGGGACCTCACAGGGTTTGTGTGGCTTACTGGCCTGGACGCAGGACGCATTAGCTTGCAGCTAAACGTCGTGTGTCTCTGGCTTCCCCGCGGCACAATGGCTCTGCAAACAAATGAAGCAGCTGCCCTGATACAACAAGGGATGGCTCCACAGTGGCAGGCCAGAATACTGTTCCATACACAAAAGCCGCAGTGGGGTGAAACTTTCTGATAAGTTACTTTAGCCCTCAGGGCTAATTTATTGCCTAAGGAAGAAATTATTTTGGTTTTGAGACCAATTTGTTCATTCTGGTTAAAAAGAAGAGTTCTAAAGCTGGGGGGAAGAAGGAACAGTTTTGTGTGCAAGTGCTGTATAACGTAAAGACAGATCTTGAATCTCATTTCTGCCCACCTTACTTCAAGCATTAGGAATGACCAGACTTGCTCCTACTGCAGTGTGCTTTGAGCTCCTGAATGGCACATGCAGATTTGAAGTCTAGTTCACCATGTGGTAAGCAAACCTTGCTCACTAAGATAGCACCTGTGTGAGAAATAGCCTGTGAAAACTTCCCAGACAGTCTTTTTTTTCTTTTTTTCTTTTTTTTTTTTTTTTTTTTTTTTTTTTTTTTTTTTTTTTTTTTTTTTTTTTCCCCTCCTTGGAGAAATGGAGAGAGAAATAGGAAATGTTCTCCCTTGGTTATCAAGCACAGAAATGCATGTTACTGTAATAGCTTGTAGTCACAGAGAAATAAAGTCACCTCTAGAAATTCTATCTGCTCTGATCTCTTCTGCAGCACCTAACAGGGCATGGAGGATCCTTTCTGCAAGGAAACCTGGCTGACCAGTAAGTGTTTCCTGGGCAAGGTGCCACATGAGGCGTGACAGAGTTTGTGTGGCCCTCATTCGGTAGCTGCCTCTCCAAGATGTCCTCATCCCCAGCTGTGTCAGTAGTTTTGAAACTAACCATCAGTTCCTGTAACAGCTTTAGAAGATTTTGCAGGGGCCACCCAATGTTTAATTACCATCTTCTCCAAGTTGCCCAGAGCCAGCCTACATGAGGGGATACACAAAATGACAGCAAGCAGGTGATGGGAGATGCAGAGGAGCAGGAGCCTTGCTGGAGCCAGCCAGGCGCTCCGATAGGAAGGGAATTTTTCCACAAGTCTCGGTGCATACAAAGAGCCTGTGTCTTTGTTCTCTGCTGACACACCTGACCCACATGACAGCTGCTTCAGGATTGTTAAAAAATATTTGTGAGCAGTTGAAGCAAAACACTGGTCCAGAAATTTGAGCTGCTGGGACTCCCCCAGCCAGAAACTCTTCTTTAAATGAAACTATAATGTCCCTCTCATGTAGGCATTGTGGGAGCCCTTCCCTCCCTCAGCTCCATCCCCAGGGGCCCCAAGACTCCTGCTTTCACCACGGGCTCCGGGCTGCACTGCTGCATTTTGTACTCAGTACGGGGTATTGTTCAGCCAGAGCAGCTGCCCAGGATGGTTTGCCAGCTCCTTTTGAGATGTCCACAAGAGGGGGCAGCAATATCTTAAGATCCCTCTTGATGTTGCCTTGGACACTGTACTGTCAAAGCAGCAGGGACGTGGTGCACTGCTGGAGTTGGTGCTGAGGTGTGACCCTCTGTGAGCTCCGTAAGGTGCGGGGTCCTGTTCCCTTCCTCCCCATCTGTATTATGGTCTAATGTTATGGTCCGTATTGCCATACTCCCCCTGGCCTCAAAGCATCATATCCACCTGCAAGACAGGGGAGAGGTGGTAAAACCTTCAGAAGAAGAGAGGATTGACACACCTCTTGTGGGTGCTCTGTGCCCTGGGTTTACTTCCCTTTGGTTTTGTATGGGTTACACAGAGGAAGTCCCAGATACTGCGGTCACCAGTCCAGTGCCAAAAACTTGTCAATGAGACTTTAAAAAAAAAAAAAAAAAAAAAAAAAAAAAAAAAAAAAAAAAAAAAAAAAAAAAAAAAAAAATCACATGGATGCTTCTCTAGCTATTTGAATCTGTTTCCCAGAGTTCTTTTCCTGACTTCTACTGCTCTCTCCAACATACACACTACATTTTGAAAGAAATAAGAGACTTTTTCCCAGTAATCCGAGGACTCCAGGCAGTAGAACCTTCTTTAAAACCAAAGCAAGCCAAAACAGCTCTTTTAATAGACTCTCATCAAATTCGGAAGCTGGTAGCTCTGTCTCCCAAGCTTTGCCATACAACCTTTCTCTGCAAATCTAGATTAGAGGATGAAAGAGCATTTGGGACACACTTGAGGAGGCTCAACAGCTCTGGGGAGCTGTGGGGTCATTGCATGGACCATGCAGCTCTGCAGGCGAGCAGACAGGAGCTGCCGGCAAGGATGCAACGATCTTATTCTAATGTCCTTGCTAGAGGTTTTTGGTGCATGGAGTTTCTGTTAAACCAGTTTGAACTGGTTCTCTCTCATATTTAGAAACTATCCCTGCTTATGCTGTAGAATTACACCCTGTCAACAAATTTTCCTTTCCCTCTCCTCTTAGTAATTTGGGACGGGAGACCTCTTCTCCCCCCTTTATCCCAAAGCCTGGGCTAATCTGTCTTAAATGGAAAAAGGATTTTCCCAGGAATCGCCTCTTGCCTGCCATGTCTTCCGCTAGCTGATGCATCCACCACTCCTCTGCTGCTCAGCCATGCAATTTCCATCCTACTTCCATTTATCTCCCCATTCGGCAACGAAGGGACTGGCCAGAGACAGAATCGGTGCAGAGCACAACCCCTCAGGGAAAGGGAAGCCTGGCAGAGTTCGTATGTGCCCAGTACCATTCTTCCAATCACCTTCTACATGCACATTCTCAGCCAAGGAGGTTTTATCTTCTCTCTTTTCTCTTGCATTCCCATCACATTACCATCTTAAATATTCAAGGCTGTAAAACCCATGCAAATACCCGGCCATCACAAAATGAGTAAGCATCTGGAGGGCTCTGCTTGGAAACAGTCAATGTACCAGACGCTGCCATTTGAATATTAAAATGTTGTGTACTGGGGGAACTTCCACTGTTGGCAAACCCTGGAGCAAGTGGGTGAGGTCCAGAAGGAAGTCCAAGTACCAAGAAAATAGCTATTTGTTTTCATCAGTATTTTTCCATCACTAGGCTCCTCTTTCTCCACAAGGCCCTGAATTCAAAGAACTGATCTAAGATTTCACAGCTGATGTTTCACAATCCACTGCAGCTTCTTCCAGAACGTGTTTGTCTCTGTGCACTGGAGGTGAGCTGTGCTGCATCAGATGGGCATGGTCTTCATATTGCCAAGTGCCAGGCAGGTCCATTTGGTGGGACAGACTGGGAGGGACAATCTCTTTCTCTGCTGGATGAGCTTTCTGCTGGGCTGTCCTGGCCCTCTGTGTGGTGGGAGCCTCTAGCCAAGGGTGCAAGGCAGGGTAGGACCCCTGGGTGAGCAGCCGCTTGCAGAGCTGCTGGTGAAAATTGAGCCCAAAGGACCAGCTCAGCAACTGCTACAACTCAGTCTGTCCTACAGCTAGTCCCTACTGAAGGAGTAGTTCTAGACTCATTTAGCTTTCCTTACGTGAGTGCTGCTCCCCCTTAAACATCCTGGAAAAAAAGAAATTCACTTTTCAGGGATCTATTTTCTGCTCCTTGAACCAACACCCCAGGGCACCAGCTGAGCACCAGTGCTGGCAGAAGAGAACCTACAGGAGCAGGGCTTGGAGAGCATCTCTGAGAGAAGCTACCCAGAAACATCAAACCATACCAGCCAGTCCTGACATCTCCCCTAGCCACGTATGCTCTGGCTCTACAGTGCTGGACTGAGGCTCTAGGAAACTGCATCCAGGTTCTGTTGGCTGTCCTGCAAGTCGTGTTGCTCTTGGCCCTCCCCGTGGTTCAGAGAGCTTTCCCCTGCACCGTTTGTAGCAAGGCTGGTGTTCGGGCAGGCAGTTTCCCTGCTGTTCTGCTTTGGCCCGCAGTGCTGAAGCTGAGGGAGCCCAAGTGCTGCCCTAAACTGCCCTCATCTGCCCTTTCACATGGACCGAAACCTCATGAAAGGCTCCTGCTTCCCCCATGCCTCCAGGCTTTCTGCAAATTGCCTCATCCAGCTGCTGAGAAAAGGGGGCTTTCCCAGCTTTCTTTTTTTCCCCACTACATTCAGGTTTATGTTAATTGCGCGTGATTAGCCAGCTGTGGGCTGGAAACTCTTCTGACAGTCTTTTCCAAGGAAGCCATGAGGAAAGAGCCAGGAAACAGTGGTGGTGAAGCCCGCATATAAAACTGCAAAAGCTTCTCCCTTGAGCCTGGATTTCTGCAGCAGGAGGAGCAGGCTACAAATGCCCAGGAGTGCAGTGTCAAGTAGAACCTGTCTTTGGGAGAAAAGCGACCACTTATTTTGCATAAGTCACCTGAGACAGCAGGCCAAATATTTCCTGGCAGGGTTGTGTGTGTGACCATCAGTAGGTCAGGAGAAAAGCCTTTTTGGTTTTTTCTTTTTTTCAGCAGTGCTGAAGAGTTCGGCAGGTTTCTAGGCTGGAGGGAACCAAGCCCTTTGTCCCTGATCCCCTTCCTGTACTCAAGAAAGTTCCTCCAGAAGATTTCGTGGCTAAGGTGATCGTAAGTCTCAGAAAACCTGCAGATTGGGCACTTGAGCCTCCCTTTACTTGCTGTCTTTAGCAGAAGCAAAGCAGAATTGCATAGTGGTTTTCTTCAAACCTTGAGAAGAAACTGAGGAAATGAGGATGGCAGAGAGCACAGGATGCTTGTTCTTCCCTGGGAGATAACTGTCTGTCCTGACTCTGTCTATCTAATGCCCTTTCTACTTCGTAGCTCTTAATGAGCTTTCCTTCTGAGATGGCCTAATTGATATGTAATTAATGAAATCCAGAACAGTTAATCTCTGTTTGTAATTGGCTTTGGAGTACGCTGTTTCTGTTTCAAATTTGAGAAGGGCTTGTGTGCCCATCTGTTTGCTGTTTTATTTCAGTGCTGCCTCTTCTTACCAAGCTCAGACCATACAAAGGCCGTGCTTTGTAGGACAGGAGAAAGGCAAATGTTCTGGACAGGGAGCGTCATTTCTCTTCTGTAAAAAAGGATCATGTCAAACTCCAATATACCTGTGAATATACCTGGTCCTGTAGCCAGGGCCTCCTCTGCCATCCCTTTCAGCAAGCAGATGCACCTTGAGGTGCACTTCAGAAATCACTGAATCCTCCTCTGCACTATCCATTTGCTTCCCAAGTCCTGTAATGGAGATGTCACAGGTGGATCAGTGTTTCCTGTCCACAGCCACTTCTGGTTCCCGCACATGAACCTGTGGCAAGCGCTGCCAGCTGACTGGCACACTCATTGCAACGTGTCTCAGCCACCTCTCCTCCACAGAAACACGACCAGCAAACAAACCCCACGCTCAGTGCTGCTCAGCACCCCAGTTCCCACTGCAGTCACTGGGCAGACTGGGCTGTGGTCAGGCAGCAGACCGGTAGAACCAGTACCAGAGGCATGACTGGGCTTGTTCAAAGTCTTAACTTCCTATTGCTCCTTTGCCCCTCTCCTCTTCACTTTCCCATAAACTCTACCTTTGTTTGACTCTCAGCACACCCTCCTTTCCTGTCTTTCTGTTTTTTTCCCCAGAGACTTCTGATATGCATTGCAAGATGTCTGGAACAGCCAGACTGTGTGGCACAATCCAAACATCACAGCATCAGGCAGGAGATAGCATCTTCCTCCAGCTGCAGAAGCACCACGTCTCCCTATGTTCCTGGACACCGTAAACTTTCTGCCCCAGATGCAAGGGTGTCAGGAAAGGAAGTGGTAATAATTTTTCCCAGTTTGAACCACTAAGGAGATTTTTGTCACTGTGCAAAACACTCCAACAGCTGTCTGAGTGGGACACTTGCAAACTTCTCAGAAAGCTTCACGGGATCTCTAATGATTGAAAATACACCTGTCTGTAAAAAAAAAAAGGAGTGCCTCTGATTCAAAGAAAGCCAACTTCAGTTGAGAAAACAGTGAAATTCAAGATAAGGAAATGTTCACCCCAGTATATTCACATTGGACCCACACTCTAGCTCCTATCTGAGGATGACATCCAGCTATTGTGTGAAGGTAAAAATGACCTGGCTGTTCTCTCACACAGCTTAATGGTGCTTTTTAGCAAATATGAACCAAACTGTCCTCTCCAGAGCACCTTTTATCTTCTTAGAGCAGCACAGAAAACTACTCCTCCTAAAAATGTTCAGAGATTGACTAGCCACCCCCTTGTGATCAGACTGCTGCTTATGTGACATGGGTTTGGGGCTATCTGCTGGGATGTTGTGCTCCTGGTGTCTTGGGTAGACTTTTGTGAGTCCACACCTGTGGAGGGGTGGGGCAGAATCCTTGTCCCAGTTGAAAGGAAATCAGCTCTCTGCCCAGTTTTCCCTGGAAAAAGGGGATGATCAGGAGCCCAGGCTCCTTGCTAAGGACACTGTTACAAGGGAAAAGACGATGCGTGGTGCATCTTAAAAGCGGCCACTGAAAGCAAGGAGACAAACCCTGCTTGGTTCCTAACCAAGTCAATTCTTGTTTGTGCTGCAATTAGAGTGGAGTAATACATGTTGCACATAACATGGTCCAAATTTCTCATAGAGATGAGTGTTGTGGAGCTGGGCAAAGCTCAGGAGCCAGCCCCAGTGTGAATTGTGAGGCATGGCAGTCCTTTGAAACTGCTTTTGAATGCAGGGCTGGAAAGGGCCTCCTGACTCATGTCCACTTGCCTTCTATTTGAGATAACTTTGTCATCTAGTAGTTTTCACAAACAAGACATGCTCAGTCTCCAAGGGAGGGGGTTGTCCTTACAGTGTTCCATCTGCAAACTTCTCCAGAACCTCCAGGCTTTGTGATGAAAGTAATCTGCTTTCTATCCTGACCTGAATTTTGTCCAGCTCACACCCACTTAAGTTTTTTAAAAAATTTGCTCTTTTGTTTAAAAAGTTTCTTTTCCATCCCTAGCATGAGCAGGCTGAGAATCTCATGAAGAGGCTAGCCAGTATCTATGTCTCAACTTCTTGCAGTTCTTCCCAAACTGCAGTGTGTGATGGTTAGAGCACTGGACCTGCCAGCTCCATAGGATTAGCAGTGGATCTCACAAAATTAGAGAGATCTCAGAAATTCTTGGGGTGTCTAAAAAGGCTAAGACTGCTGATCCTATCAAGGACAAATTAGAGGGACTACCCTGCTGTCCCAGCATCCCTGTTCCTCTCAGGCAAGGGTAAATACCAAAGAGGATTCTGCCATGGCCAGCGACTCTTTCTAAGTCACTTGTTCGCCAGCCATACTTGGCCAAAGTTTAGACAGGGTGAAGGGAAAGCAAACCTCCATGTTTTTATGACAAAAAATCTTTTAACATACCAAGATCTCTTTGCTCATTTAGTTTAAAAGCCCATCTGTTTGCAACCTCCCCAAACTCTCAGGAAGCACCCCTCCCCTTTGCAATGCCTCTCCAGTCCCTAGGCCTTAAAACTTTGTAGGTTTGTTGAATTGAGGCAGCTGTTTAAATCATTTAAATCATTGATGCTCTCCGCTTCAAAGATACAAAAGAAAGAGATCAACCCAGCTCTGAGGAGTTTATTAGCTGATCCAAGCATGACCCCATGCCATCTAAATCTCCAGGAAGCAAGGCAGATCGATGCTCCACTGATAAACATATCAGCAGCTGAGGAGCTGTGCACAGTGCAGCTCCCATAATTACTAACTCTGGTTCAAAGGCTTCTATGCAAAGGAACAATGGGCACCAAAACAGTTTTGTAGCCTGTTATGCACCACAGTGTTTTGCTCTGAAGGGAAGGCTTGCCCTGTCAGAGAAGCCTGCTTTTCATGTCCCTGTCCTCTTCATAGCACAGAGGTAATTCTACAGGTAAGGAGGCTATTGTCCACCTCTTAAGAACAGAAGCCAGGGATGTACATGCTGGCTAAGGAGATGAAAAAAGGTTTTAGTAAAAAAGGGAAGTGCCAAGCAAAAAAATGTTCTTCTCATTGCAAATCTGTCCCTATTATCAAAGGATTTCCCTGTCACCGGCGATGCCTGAGATGGAAGTGACAGCTCATTTGTTTTGCCTTTGTTGCCAGCAGTGAAGCACATCTGTGCTTGTCATTAAGTAGCGTGCAGAAGACATTTACATTTTCTCCTCATGTCCATTTTTCCTCTTTGCTCACCGAGCTGAGGTTCTGCCTTTGAAAATAAGTCTGTGTTCAGCATCATCTGGAAAACTGTGGGCTGTGAGCTGCGAGCTGCTGCCCAGCCAGACCCTGCCATCTCAGGGTTCTCACAGAGCTGCCCTCATCTACGTCAGAGCCAGCTTCTTCTTGTGCAACCCTGCAATCAGCCATGCATATTATGACCAGGCAGCTTCCTTACACCCAGAGCAGTATTTACTTTGCAGGGGAATGCTTGTGTAAAGCACTCATGCCCTGCTCACTCAGCAGTGCTGAGGCAGGACTCTCAGGGCAGCACTCACATATGGAGTGAGTCCCTACAAGGTGCTTTCCAGCCCTTAAGAAAGGCCGGCCTTTTTTCCAGTTCCCTGGGTTTCTTAGAACTCTGACCCTTCTACACAAAATTAGATTATCCCTTAATCTTTCATCTCTTTACTGGGCTGTGATCTATTTTCAGTCAGTTTCTTTCCTTCCTGCTCATTTTTTCTTCTTGACCCTAGAACAGCAAAGCAGTGTATTTGTACAGCAGCCAGAACTACAGAAAGTGCATCCACATTATTGCAGAAGAGCAGAATTTTGTCCTAGGTGATGGACTGCTTGGAGGGCAAGGGAAGAAATAAAAGGGCAGTGATCCTCATGGAGTTATCTCAGTAGGCTCCTAACACTCGTACTTTTCCAGCCTCATTTCATAGCATGGCAGGTGTGATATGAGATTCTCTTCTTCCCGACCAGCCAGAGAGGTTGTGCTGGAAGTCGTGATGGAAATGCAATTTGAAACCACTAGACTTCTGCTCTCCTGCAAATGCTTGCTTGGATGCCTGGAGGTACAGGTAGGCTGGTAGGCCACGGTCAGGATCTCTGACATGGACTTCAGCAGTAAGGATGCCTACAGCCGACATCCAAGAGTGTGTGTTGGCAGGCTGAGCTGAATAACAAACACATGAATTAGTTAGTAATAGTAACATAGTATCTACTTCATATTGTGTGTAATACTAATTTTTGTTATTCTTCGAGGTGCTGCAGCTTGCTGGAACTCCATTTCTTCTCCAGGGCATATATTTATACTGCTTTGGAGTATTTCCATCAAATATTCCAATGCAGATTTTGGTTATAACCTACACTGAATCTCTGGATTTCTGTAGGACAGAAAACTTCCCCTGTAGGAAACCATGAATTCTTTCTCTTATAAATGAAATAAGCAGCATGGTGTGTTCACCTCTGAGAGATCTCTTTTCCCACAGACACAAGGGATCTTGAAAGGACTATCCTTCCAGCCAGGGCTCATGGTATCTGCACAGGCTGCAAAGAGCTGCAAAGGCTGGAGGTGCAAGTGTTTTCTTTTCAGCAGGAAGGCAAGAATCCTGTAGATGACAAAATCAGGCATGGTCAGTGTGGCTGAGTTTCTCCAGGGTTCATAAAGGCTCACTGCTGAGAAAAAGCATGTGGTCCAGCAGCCCTGGTGGCATTGCAGTGGTTTATCACCAAAATGCGACTGTTCCACACAAAAATGTATTGGAAAAAAACCACACACACAAAAAAAAATAATCTATCAAAATGTAAAGTGTTGGTTAGATAATTTCTGGCCAGCACCAGGCTGTAACCCTTTTATCAGTTACACTGTGTGAGATGAAAAGACAGGTATGCAGAGTACATGAGGCTGTGTAGTAGTTGGGGCTTGCTCCCTGCCAGGAGAGTTTCCCAGGAGCAGAATGACCAAAGGCAACAGCTGAGATCTCCAGTCAAAGGAGATGTCTGGAAGAACCTTGCAGGGGGAAGCGATCTTGCAGTGAGTCACCCTAGGCTCAGGTCTGATATCCCTGCCTAAAGAGGCAAAGGTAATTGCCTCTGATTAATGCTGGCAAACTTCTGTGAACTCCAGCAAGGATATGAAAGGACTGACATGCCTCTTTGAGATGGGGGAAAGATACAGTACAGCCAAGTGTGGGAAGAAAATTAAGCTGAGATGTAGTTTTTAATTACCAATAAAGCCATGCTCTAGAATAGAGGGTTGTGAGCAGGACTTGGTCTCTTCCTACTATTTTGTGATCCTTCATGTATAGAAAGGAGTTTAGGGAAGAGCAACCAGGGATTGCTGTGGAGTCCCATTTGTAGCATTTAAATGCTTATGCTGCCCCCTCACCCTTTCTTGCTCAGAGGCTGTAATTATTTAGACCACAGATGTAGCCAGAGATTTCCAGTGGGTGCCAATAAAACACGGAAGGGCAGCATCAGTGAAGTCAGCAGTGATATTGAGCAGAAGAAAAACTACATCTTTACTGGCTGTTTATGCGGATGAGGCAGGAAGAAGGTGCCCCAGAATGTGCTGTTTCCTCTTGATGAAACATCCCAGGTGCTCAGCAGCTCTGGTCTTGCCTCTGGAAAGGGGAGAGGGGGATGGTCCAAGCCATGCCTGACAGCAAGTGGCAACAGAAGGCCTTTGTGCTGTTTGGATGCATCTGTTTGCACCTCCAGAGGCATGGTGAGAGCCTGGTGGGGGTGAGCTCGCTTCATCCAGCCACGTCAAGTATTGTGACAACAGCACGGGCTTCAGCCTGGGTTTGGACATGACTGCCCGGGCACCAGCTGCTTACACGGAGACCTTAGCCGTCTTGGAAGCCTGTGCTGCTCATCAGCTACTCCTGTCTACTAAAGCCTGCAGAGGTGTCTCAATATTCATAATGTCTCTTCCTCCTCTGCCTGTCCTAAAAAACGATAGAGTGGGATGCTGTTTCTCCACCCATAATTAAAGTCGGTTCAGATTCTTGTTCTGGAAGAGTTCCTGCTGCTGCTGGGCTCCCAGACTTCCTGTGTGGTATCCTCTCATCCACATGGGCTGTGGCTATGTTCACATAATTCTGCCTGTGCTACAGGCATCACGTGAAAGCAGCAGAACAGACTTGAATGTCCCACATTCTGCTCGTGTCCACTTCTTTATTTTATCTGGGGACTTGTTAGCTGTGTGAAGACAACACGTTTCAGTCTTTCTCCTCTCCCACCACGTCACCCAGGTGGCATATGCACTATTTAAGTAGCAATAGACACAGAGCTTCCTTTTAACCATCTCCGAATTTTGCAGACCATAGGATTCATGTTTCCTTCAACAGCACTAAAGTTTGGAGATATTTGCTCTCAGTGAGTACTGTTTCTCCTGTAATTACCTGAACCCCAGAGCTGGAGGTATAACCAAGAGAGTTTGATTATCCAGTTCTCTCTGGAAACTCACAGAAGGCAATAATGGAGACTGGTATATGGACACATTTCGGGATTTTTATCCCATTTTGAGACCATGCGAAGAAGCATTGTGATGTTCCTGGCAATAACCCTTCCCCTGCTATGGCACCTGTGAGTACCTGTTAATAAATGTTTATTATATATATGGAGGGGAAGGAACTCCATTTTGCAAATGGAAAAGGGAAGTCATTCACCAAAAACTGCACAAGGAAATTATGTTAAAGCCTGGGATAGCACTTACAGGTTTCTGATAACCTAAATTATATTTAGACTTGCCTTCTCTCTCAACACTTAATGCAGTATTTTTATTATCTAAAAAGAGGTGTTCAGAGATAGTGAATAAGTGCACTGCATGTAATGCTAGGATACTGCTGTTACTGGTACTCACGAGGCGGGCAGGTACTGCAGGAAATCCTCTTCCTCCCAAAGTATGGTTGTATTTTATTTATTAGCACAGAGTCCCTGTATTTCAGGTTTGGCATCCTTTGACAGGACTTTTGTACATGTAAGACTTAACTGTTAGATGCTAATAACTTATTATTCTACAAATCTATTTGGCTTACAAGAAAGAAACCAAATCATCCTGCAGAAGATATCACAACATTAGATATCCTCTCCTACTCTCCCTTCAAATTATACGCTGCTGCCCTGATCGTATTCCAGGGTGGCTGACATCTTTCATCTGCTCTATGTCATTAAAACCCCTTAGCAAGTGGAATGAAAATTCCTCTGTGCTATGTATAGCACCAACGACTACCCGCGGCTGGGAGTACAGCCTGGGTACCCACACTTGGACCTTTATGGTTTGGGTTTTGCAAGCCTTTCTTTCTCCGTGCCCGCCGAGCCTCCGGCTGGCCGGTGGCATTGGCACTCCGCGAGAAGCCCGCTGCTCTCCTTTCCTGGCAGAGGTTTCACAGGGTTTCAAAGTCTCCCTCCACTGCGGTTATTAAAGGCTTCTGTTTATCTTGTGAAATCTGCCCCGTGAATGCTGACACTGACTGAAGTGCTGGGAGAGTTTCCCTGACTCTTCCTCTGTGTCTCTCACGGGTCTATTCCCATGAAAATGATCTCAGGTGTGCCGTGCGTCATCAGTCTGCCCCGGGCGCTCCCCGATTTACTGGCAGGGAAGACGAATGCGTTGTTTCTGAAGCTCTGCCGTAGCCGGGTGCCCCCCGTGGCCCTGCGCTGTGAAGAGCCATGCCGGCCACGGCGGGCTCCGGCTGTCCCCAGGCGCACACCGCTCCCCAGCAAGGGCTCGCTGCAGGAGAGCAGCTCGGGCTCTGCAATACCGTCCGAAACCCGTGTGCACCGCTTGGGCAGCACTTTCCCAGCCTCTCTCCCATGCAGCCCTGCAGGGATGCAGCCTCTGACGGGAAAACCGAATCCTCCCACGATGAGCTCTCCTTCAGCACGTGATTCTGACTTTCCCTTTTGGATGAGAAGGGATCTCAAGTCTGTAGGGCTGAGGTGTTGACGCACCTTTCAAGGGAGATCCCAGCTAGATCCTTGGCAGATTGCAGCTAGATCCCCGTGTCCCTGCTGCCACTGAGCAATGGAGCCAGGTGTCTACCTGGAGAAGCAGAGGGTTAAGCTCGGTGGCAGAGTGAGATGTTTTGAGGATGGTGGAGGAAAAAGCAAGCCCAGGGCTTGAGTGCCCTGCGCTCCCTGCAAAGTTAAACATATGTGATGGTACACATCGTGATGCTTAGGAACCACCGGAGCTGTCCCCAACAGGAAATTCCACCATGCCACCAACACAACGATTGGCGGCACAGCCACAGGGAGGGGGCTTTGCTGTCTGTGATTGATTTGCTAAACTGTCCTCTCTTCCACAGGAGGTCGAGCTCCTCCACCCTCACCACCAGCAGAGCCAGGCCCCATGGGTGGGCTCCTGTTGCCAGCTGGGGGAGCAGCAGGCACCGCGGCGCTTCCTTCTGTGCTGAAAGCCTGGGGAAGGTTTCAGCAGTGCCTGGCTCGCTCTCTGAGAAAACAAGGAAAGGGAGCTTTACCCTAGACCCTGGGAAGCCCGTGTATTTTCATTGTATTTTAATTTTAAGAGATTGTCTGCCCCGCCCAAGTTTATCTCATGGGAAAGAAAAGCCTGGCTCAGTGACTCGTGGTGAAACTTGTCCCCGAGCCAAATTTCTTTGCACCTGATGTTCCTCCATAGCTGCAGAAACCAGAGTATTTCAGTTCACAACACTGCCCTAGGGGTAATGCTGGGGATAAGGGGTTGGAGGGGGAGGATGGGACCCACATCTCCTCCTGCTTCTCCGGAACAAGTCCTGCAAGTTTGGATGCCGAGCAGCTCAGTCTGGGAGCTGGAAAGGGCATGGTGTCACCCTGGGAACGAGGATCACGTGGGGCTGCAGCAGAGGGAACCTGTCTCAGGGATAAGTTGAGACATACCCTGTCCTCTTGTGCAATAGGTCTTTGCAAGTACAATGCTGTATTTATACGGTGGGAACGGGGAGCCCAGGGCTGGACTGTGCAGAGGCATGAGTAAGCAGCTTCCAGGAGGCCCAGGTGCCAGCTGGGCCAGCTCTCTGATTCCTTTTCTGGGAGCAGATGCAGACTAAGTGCTGGGTCTCAAGCAGCATTCTCCAGTACAGGAAGGACAGTCTTAGAGCCATATTGTAAACTCAGGGGGTTTCTTTGGATAAACACTTTATCTTCCAGGCTCACTACAGAGTGATTTAGCATGGCCGAAGAGAGGCAGTGATGTAAAGCAGACCCGAGGTGTACAAGCAGACCATGAGGCCAAGGACAGCATCCTGGGCAAAAAGGACTCTCAGCAGAAGAGAAGAGCAGCAGTTCAGTTAGCACATAGGCTGTGAGAGGACAAACATTCCTTGTGGCAACAGAATCTGTTTGAGCAGTGCCTCTGCTCCCTTATTCTCTTCTGGTATTCCCATGCTGTTCTTTGAGAGACTGTAGAAAGGACCATGGGAAAGGACCAATCTAAGCCAAAATCAGGGACAGGAAGGCATTAAGAGCAAAGTTGAAGCAGATTACTTAGTTGCCACTGCAGCTGAGAAAAGTCAAACCAGACCCTGGCTCCAAGCTGGGCCTAATTGATAAATGACATTAAACTTGGAGCAATCTGAAGGAAAAAGCCAGTTAGCACCTGAGGATTAAACTGGGGAGTGTTAAGAAAGTGATAAGGTTGTTAATGCAATCACACCCCTCTCAGGAAATGGGGGGAGGATGCCATTCCGAGGTAATTGCTTTTCAGCAGGGTTCCTCCTGCTCGACTTATGTCAGCTCCTGACCTGGTAATAGTTCAGCCTGTCCCTTCAAAGTGAATAGGCTGTAGCCTATAGGGCATAAAGATGTCCAGAAGGACTTTCAGACTTGCCCTTTTGGTGCTGGAAGGAGAATGTGCTGAGTCAGATGAAAGTTGGTATTATTTTGGTGTTTAATTCCCAGTCAGGGTTCAGCGGAAGCTGAGGGAAGTGCTGCTAGCTGGAAACCTTTCTGGCACAGTTAAGCCCATTTAGGGTGCAATACCTACAGAGAAAGGAAACTAGAGGGTCCTTTCCATATTGTGTCCCTACTGTTGCTGACATCCAAGCTGAGGTCCTTTGGAGATGGCAGCTGAGAGTGGCAGTAAGCGCATTTGGCTTCGTGTGGATTTACAAAACATGGTGTGTACCTGTATAGGGTCTCCACCAGCGTTATCCAGTAAAGGAAGGACAGTGTTCCTTATCAGTTACTCTGCTGGATGCAAGGATATGCAGGAGTCTGCTAGCCAGGATCCAAGTCAGAGCCCAGAGCAAGAAAGAAGGTACAAGAGAGTTTCTAGCCTGTAGGAGCATTGGTGCTTTTAGCATTTGATGCTGAGCTTTGTGCTCCAGAGCAAGTCAGATCAACTAATTGCAAGGATCCTTTTTGGCAGGAAAGTAAGCAACACTTGTGAGGAATTGTGCTGGCCTAGCAATGGACTGGGATAGCTTCACCCAGCCTGGTGGAGTGGTTTGTGTTAGCAACAGTCTCCCAGGAACTCCTCTGTGCTCCCAGCAGCATCTGAAAATACAGGTTGGTCAAGCAGCACTGCAAGGCAGAAACGAGCCCAGACTCTACCAAAACCAAGTAGTAGCACAGATCCAGTACTGCACCATAAGAGGATGAGAGCAACGCTTTAAAGACACCCCAGGTGGCTTTGGTAGGAAACTCCATATAATGAGATAGATTCACCCCCACACACCCAGGAGTTCAGCTTTGTTCATGGATTTCAGGGAGTTTTAGAGTGCTTATTGTGCATATGACAGGATATGGCTCAGTGGAATGACTCACTCCCTGTAAAGTTAATTCACACTTTGTTGCTATTTCCATTCACAGGTGCCTCTGTAAGATTTAGTGCCAGGAAGCTACGAAGCTGGGAGCCAGCTCTGAATACTCCCACAGGTTACTTTACATCTAGTAAACAGCAGTCTGTAGAAGGACAGTGTGATCGCAGACTTGGCAAAAAACCTCCCCCCAAAAAATCCTAAAAACCCCAACAACCTCCTCACCCGAAACACAAGCTCTCAAATAATGCTTTATTGGCAGTAATTTCCTATTCCCTTCTACTTTCTGAATTTGCTCATTACCTCTGCTACATTGTTTTTTGTCCATTTTCTTTCCTAGCTCTCTGCTGACCCACCACACTCCTTCCTCAGTAACCTCGCTTTCCAGCCCTCTCACTCTGGAGCAGCTATGGGGCCCCACATCTGGACAGGCAGGAACCCTGACCAGTGCAATACTGGAGACAGGGCTAAAAGCTCCTGTGAGCTGTCTTGGATAGAGCCTTTGCATCCTATGTGGCACAGGCAAAATTTCTCAGCGCTTGAGCAGTGTTTAACCACCAAGGTAAGTTAAGTGAAGCTGGTAGCTAAATTATACATCAGCCTAATGACAGAGCAGCCTGCTGTTATTAAGACTCCAAATGCAAGTCCTGCACAGGCTTGGCTCAGTGAGTTCTGGGGAGGGCCTCTTGACCGGTCCCTGGATGCTGGCTTCTGGGGAGAGGCATTGAAAGCCTTGGATGTTTGCTCCTCCATCCCCCTCAGCAGCCTCCGTGCTGAGTGGCTGCTGAGGTAGAGAAAGATTAACTGATGTAACAGAAGGAACCTGGAAAGTGTCAGCTTTGCGGGGCTTTTACCAGTGCTAATGGGGGTTAGGACATGGAGTGAGAAGTGGGGCTATTTCCCTGTTATGCTTCTTGTCAGTAAAATGGACTAACTCCTTCTCCATATTATAGCCCAACTTAATTTGCACTGACAAAACTGCAAACACAAATTGTGGACATTAAAAAAATTTATTTGAACAAATTTTAGACACAATCACATAGGGAGAAAGCTCTCAGTACAGTTTCTTTTCCAGAATGAAATAACCCCTGTTTAATACCAAGCTACTGCAGGACAACCCTTGCCCTCCTCAGCAGGAAGGAGGCCAGTGTTTTCCCACCTGTGGATTTGCTCCACAGGGATATGGCATGCTCTTTGGCAGGTCACACCACAGCCCTCGGTCTCACAGGCTAAAGAAATGTGTAAAGACCCAACAGACAAACTGAACTCTTGATACAGCAAAGGTGCCTGTACAGGTGGCATATACACACAGGGATGCATTGCTGAGTGAGAGCTTTGTCAGGAAGTGGTGTCTCACTAGGCCCATGTCAGACATGTCACTTCTAGTTACTGTCTCTGTGCTCAGCATCTCTTGGGACTCCTCACTGGACTCAAATGGCATTTCAGTTGGAGGAGTCCTTTCAACATTCAGCTCATTTTGCTGCGCCATCCTTTTCAGGTCTGAGCCTTACTCTCGAAGCAGCTCCAAGGCTGCGGGCCACTTCCCTTCACAGGAACTTCTCCACCTCTTTCATCCTGCATTACTGCCCAGGGAGACAGCAGTCTTGTCTCCCATCCTGGGAACTACTTAAGCTGCACTACAAAACCAGACGTCTGTGAGAGAGGTTTGCAGGCATTTGTTTGCAGCCAGACTGCATTACTCGCATTTGCCTTGCTACAGGCTCACTAGCTCACCTGACCTTGCTTTTGGTCTAGGGCAAACCATCCACAGCTATTTCTCTTTCTGTCACACTACTCCAGAGCATCCCCAAAGTGATGGTGCGTGGCCAGGTGCAGAGAACCCCCTGAGTATTGAAAGCATTGCTTGACAGACCTGTCACGCTCTCTGCTACATAAACCAAAATGAAATGTCTCTGCAAAAGAAGATTTAGAAATTGATGCAAGTCCTGTAATAAAATATAATAAAATGTGAATAGACTGTCAGGGATATTAATCCCCTGAGAAACAGGTGAGAGAGGAAGGGAGTGAAACATAAGGAATTCTTTTCTCCAGCATAAACTTAATGGATTTCTTCTGCTTTTGATTACAGCAGATCAAGCAGTGACTTATAAAAAAGGGAAGCATAACAGAAAGAAGCCCTGAGTCCTCTGTTCCTGCTCTGCAGCCTCAGGAAGAACAGTACAAGGTAAATTCCATTCTTCTGTGTAGAACTGAAATGGAAGATTTTACTAATGAAGTGGGAACTCTCTCTCACTACAACCCACTCCTTTTGATTCAGAACTGAATGTATGGATAATATTACTTTGAAATTCATATCACTAGCAAAATTTTCAGGTCCCTAAAGGTTTCCCTGCATATTAGCATCTCAACTAAGTAGAACCACAACTTTCATTTATGACATTCATTCTTCTTTCCTTCTCCATCTATCTTTCTTCATTCCATCTTTCTCCTTCTACTTGCTTTCTTCCTTCTCTCTCCATCTACATTTGACCCTTGGTAGTGCTATAAACCCTCTGCTGACACAGTTTTTTTCTCTGCTAGATAGAGCCATTCCTCACTGTTCCTCACATCTTTCCTCTGAAACACCACACGCACAAAAGGCCTTTCAAAGTTGGTGCCCAAGTCCACAACTACCTCTTAGGATAGGACTATAAAACACTGGCACCCAGTGGACTAGGTAGTCCTCTCAGAGAAGGTTTTGCTCAAAGTATTACTGTAGCTCCCAGTGCGTTTTCTCTTCAACTTGCTAATGGCCTTTATTTAGGAAATACCTTCTCAAAAGTACTCCTAGTACAGGGTCTTTAAGAAAGAGTGCTGCTTTTTCACAGCCAAGTGACTTCTACCTATTTCGGCAAATGGAATCAGAGGGGGAACCCAAGTCTCATGCTACAAACTCTGCACCCCATGCCTGGCCACATTGCAGTTGCATGTAACTGCCCCTACTCTCTGCCACGCCTGTAAATCAGCCAAAACACAGGCTGATTTCAGAAGTTGCTCACATTTATTTTGCTACATCAGAACTCTGAAAGTGTGTGAGCTTCAACCAGAAAACTGGTCATTTTAAACAATGTAAGGAACCTGCCTGTTCTGGGGTACGGAGTCTTGATGTACTAAAGGCTCACGTTAGTCTGGGACACTACAGACATGTCCAGCAGGTATTATAGCTGCCTGGACCGTTCCACATCTCAGCACAATGGAAATCTAGTTCATGTCTCCTAGGCATCTGATACTGTACCCAGCAAGAGACAGGTTTCCAAGCCCAGCAGCTTATCATACCCTCCTTGCTGGGGCCATAGGAGCAGTCACTCCAAGAAGGTGCAGAGCCAATACTGGCATTGGGTGTTTCTTTTCCCCTCCCTCAAAGCAGCTTCAGACAAAGCAGAAGAACTTCTTCCAGCGACACTTAGAGAGAGTCTTGATGCCTTTGGCAGTCATCTTCTTTTCCTGACGTGCCTTGTGCTCAACACCGCTGACAATGGCCATGTCAAAAACTTCTTTAAGGTTCTTCTGGGTCAGTGCTGAGCATTCCAGGTAGGCTTCAGCCCGGATTTTGTCAGCTAGACCTTCTGCCTGGGGCCGGGGCACAGGCTTCACGTGGTAGCGATCCAGGCTGATGAGGACATTGACATCGTCCCGCAAGTCTGCCTGTGTCCCCACTAGCAGCACTGGTGCCCGGGGGTTGTGAGTTCGTATCTCAGGGATCCATTTCTCTGTAATGTTTTGGAAGGAGCTTGGGTTTACCACACTGAAGCAGACAAGGAAGACATCGGTGTCAGGGTAACAAAGAGAGCGCAAACAGTCAAAGTCCTCCTGCGGAAAAGGAAGGGGAAAAAAAAGAATCTTCACTGGACTGCTCTTCTAACAGCATGATGCTGCAGTAGCTTTTCTACAAGTTAAGTAGGATAGCAATGGGGGCAGGGTATCGTACTGACTTTGTGGCCATGCCACATCTCAGACACAAGTTTCAGAGTTGAGGGCATCTGTCATTCACTTGTCTGTGACTGCCGTACGAGCAAATGGCTGGTGCTGGACCAGTGCATTTCCTTTCTTCCCGGTTAAACACTGCCTTCCTCAAAGCCTGAAAACAATCCCTGTCCCACAGGGCCAGAGTTGACAGCTGCTTTGATAGAGCTTACCTGTCCAGCAGTGTCCCACAGCTGAATCCGGACTGGGGCTCCATCCACGAGGACCTGCACTGTAGCAGAAGGAGAATAAGGATGAGTCTAAAGCAGCTGGCCAGCTCACACACGTACACTCATACAGGCTTTTCCTGAGCACTCTGGTTCATACCCTGCTGAACAGACGCATTAAAGACACTCACAACTCCTCCTAGCTGAGCATCATCCCAAACCTCACTGAGACTGTTGAAGCTTGCACTGAAAACACTAAGAGAACTGCAGCAGACCTGATTTTGTTAGCTCTCAGGTGTTTTGTGTTCCTCTCCAGAATTTTGAAAGAATAGCTCCATGTTTCTGGACAACTGCTCTTCTAGTCAAGAAGAGACCTTAGCCAAACCGTTCCCTGAGAAAAACTTGTTCTTCTTCCACAATCTGTGAAAAAAGATAAGGATAAAACCAGAGAACTTCAGCAACTTGCCCCTATCTTCTTGGCTAAGCAAATTCAAATCAGTCTCGATCAAACAAGCTATTGGAGATTTTTCCCGTCCAGACCAGAAATGTGGCCTTCAAAAAAAAAAAAAGTTACATGAGTGTGCTAGCTAAGGAAAACCCCACCTTGGTAATGAAGAAGCTATTAAGGAAACAGTGATGAGTGAAATCCCTTTCAGAGACTATCCACACACTGAAAAACTGCTGAGTTACACACGTAAGGTTTGCTCCCATTTCACTCCCTAATCACAGTAAGCCTTCATGTGGTATCAGCTGACTCAGACTGAGGGCTGGCAGGACCTCTGATGGCAATCAGGAATGAAACTGTTAGATGTTTAAGTGCATAGACACCACAGAGATCAGCTAGGAACTGAGGAGAGGGAAAAAGGTGTTGTGGAGCTGGAAATCACTTGAAAGTCCCAACAAAGTGGATGGTGCTGTGCTTGGGCAAATAGAGGCAGACCCCATGGCTAAGGTGACAACGGCTGGTACATGACATGAACTTACAAAACTCCACTGCTGTGTGCAAGGATGAGGCTTTATTATCCTTAAAAACAAACAAAAACCCCAAAAGCCTCCCAAAACACAAAATAAACCAAAAAAATCTCCCAAGCAGAAGCAGGATCAATCTTTTGTGACTCTTGAAGTAATTAGTCAGGAGAGAAATGACAGAAATCAGAGAGTTTAATACAAGCTTTTGAAGGAGAGCACTCCTCCCTGAAAGCAGTCTGGGGAAAAAAAAAGTGACACAGACAAAAAGATGAACTGAAGTTTGGTGGAGACCGAGACTGGAAGAAAAATGAAGCGGTGGGTGCGTCCACCACAGTGCCACTCCTCACGGCGTAGCTGAAAGCCATTTCTTCCCTGTGACTGAGAAACAGTTGGGTTGTTACCATATCTTTGCCCCAGAGGAGGAAGAGAAACCTGTTTCTGATCAAAGAACCTGCTAGATCCTGACTTGATCTTCAAGTCAGCAGGCATTTGACTTTCTAGTATCTGGTTTTCTCTGTCTCACAAGTGCATTGAGAGAAGGAATTAGCATCTCTTGCCATCTTCAGAAGACGCTCACCACATATATTACCTACCACTCCAGCGTTTGCACCAAGTTTCATCCCATCGGCTGCTAGCTTGAGCTACGTTAGCAGTTCTGCAACAGCCCTCCAAATGCCGCCCTCACAAAGGTCCACACCCTCAGGATGAGGATGGATCATGGTACAATAGCGAAGGGGCTGGCAGAACAGGATAGCCTGGTGGAGAAAGGTCACCGGGTACGCCTTTCACTCAAGGCTGCTCTAGCTGGCAGCGACACCCAGCAGGAGGTAGCAGCCAGACTGATGTATGTGGCTGGGTCACTGTCCCAGAGATGTTCTCCTGACAATGCAACACCTTCTCCTATCTTGTTATTGGCATCACAGTCCCATGACCAGGATCAAGGTTAGAATTTAAACTGCTCAGATCTGCCAGCAATTTCAATGGCAGGTATTCCCCCAAAGTGGAGGGAATTGGGTTACGATTTCTGAGCTGGATCCTGAACCATAATATGCAACTTTGGGAAGGGACTTTCTTCAGGCTCATCCAGGGTAAGAATAGGGGTGAGAAGGAACACTTGTCTGTTTTTCCATTTTCTCCCAATAAGCAGAAAGTGAACTTTACAAGACACAGTTTTAATGTTTTTGATTTCTATCAGTTACAAATCCTATGAACCTCTGAAGTCAGACATAGTACTGGGACATCCAAACCGGGACTAAACCCATGTGCAGCTATCTTCAAATTGCCTGCTGTTAATCAAGGAATCTCTGCATCTTGCCTTCACCTTTCTGGATCATTTTATTATGGATTTACCCCTCCAAAAATGTGCAGTCTAATAACTACAGTAATTTTAAGCCTCTCTTAGTCTAATCCATACACATGACTAAAGAGAGCAGAGAGAGAAGCAACCTTTCCCTTGGAGAGCTCATGAACATCTGTCCACAAAGGGCTTCTGGACCGTGAACAGCAGCATGTTCCCAGCTCAGTTCCTTCAAGTGACAATGGAATAGCTTAGAGAAGGGCAAGGTAAATCAACAACTCAGAGTGAGCAATTGGGGGGGGGACATTCAGACAAACAAAACACTCCCTCTAAGCACCCATAAGACTATGATACATTAGATGTCTCATTCCTAGTCTGACTTGAGCACATCTCTAATCTACCAATCTACATTGTCAAGTAGTGCTGTGTTTCTTCATATCAAATGAAGATAAGAAATCTTTCAAAGGGCTTTGTATTCTCCTGGGGTTTATATTAGAAATTGGAGCCCAAAGGAAGAAGACTGTAGAACAAGAACAAAGATAGCATTCACAAAATTGGAAACTACTGAGAGCTCATCAACTTGCAGTTCTAGCCAGACTTATAAAGCTCGTCAACTTTTTGACGTCCTCTCTTCAATGCTAACTTCACCAGAGATGGAGGGAAAAGGATGGTTTCCCTGAGTATCAGCCGAAGCTAAAATCACAGCGTTACACTGTAGGCTATTTCTGAAGCTAAAAGCACCACAAATAATAAAAATACCTAAGCCCCCTTCTATTTAGTCATAACAACAACCACAAAACCAGGAAGGTGACCCAGTTCGTAGAACTTGCAAATCAACTCGACACAGCTGCAGAACGGAGGACCTTCACCTGCTAAACCTCGCAAAACGTCGGAGGGGCTCGGTCCGAGTCCCAGAAATCCCGTGGGGCCGTGTGCCCGCAGAGCCGCACGGGGCAGCCCGTGGCGCGGGGAGCGCTCGCCTCCATCCACCGCGGGACCCCGCTCCTCCCGACACCGCGTCCCGCGGTTCCGCTGCTGCGGGCTGGATCCTCCCGGCCGCCCCGTGCCCCGCGCGGCCCGGGCGGGCACCTACCGGAGAAGGTGTCGAGGGCGGTGGGCTGGTACTCGTCGGGGTACCCGTTGGTGGTGTAGCTGACCACCAGGCTGGTCTTGCCCACGGCGCCATCGCCCACCAGCACGCACTTGATTCCCAGCTCCGGGCCGCTGCCCCGGGGCGGGCTGTGTCTCCGTAGGGCGGGCGCGTAATCCAGGAGCTCCTGGGGAGGCATGGCAATGACAACGGCACTGGCGGTGGCGCCGCGGACTCGACAGGGCTCAGCGTGGGGAGCGGCGCGGCGAGGCCGCTGCCATGCTCCTGAGAGCGGGCTGCCGTGCAGAGTCACCCTCTCCAGCCCGCCGAGCTTCGCTCCTCATCACTACACCTGCCACCCTGCGCACAAAACCAGCCCCTATTTCCCTAGTCCCGCCCTGTCCCGCCCCGCCGGGAGGTGCCCGAGCCCAGCCCTGCCCAGCCCGGCCCGGCCCTGCCCGGCCCTGCCCGGCCGCCTCCTCCCGCCGCCGTCCCGCGGGCGAGGGTCCCGCTGCTGCCCCCCAGCCCCCGCCGTGCCCCCGAGCGGCGCCTGCCCTCGGGATCTCGGCAGGTGCCACGCCGTGCTCCCTGTCGCGCACACGCGGGAAAGCCGCGCTCCGGCCAAGTCGACCCCGCTTCCTTTTAAAAAAAAAGCAGCTCCACTGTCCCATTTGGTGCATCTGTGATTTCTGCCATGAAGTCGGGACAGAAGCAAAACCAACAGTGCTGGTCAATGTTGTGAAGGACAATATAAAACAAATGGCCAAAAGTCAACGCATCTGTCAACTATGGGATTGCCATTGCTGGGTTCCTGGTCCAGCCAAGCTGTTGCTACCCTCTGGCAAAAGCCACAAAGTGTATTTTCCCAGCTGAATGGACAAGTGCAGGAGTTCCCAGTCTGCTGCCTCTTCTCATATTCACCTCCGGTAGTTCACACACCACACTGTGCCCTTGGCAACTAAGAAGACGGCTCCAACCCTGCCCTCAGGAGCTCACTTCTAAAGGAGTATGACTAAACAAACAGGGGAGTGGGAACACACCACTTAAAAGGAGAGATACAGCCACACTATCTCAGCCATTATTGCACTCCACTATAGCACCTCCAAGTGATTGGAAACCCTGGAGGGAAAGTATTAATGCCTGCAGTACCCAATATTGCAACATTAGCTTTGAATATGCAGCTGCTCCCTAATGGAGGAGCTAAACCCAGCCTGTCGATGAACAACGCTCATTTAGTTTCCATGATGTCCTTCACGGTCCTCTCAGCAAGGCAGACCTGTTTGCACTAGGCAGGTTTGTGCTGCAAGCAGCTGCTGATTAGCAGTTGTGAGTTTGTCTTGCTGTAGTTTGCATCCATGCTAAGAAGACACAAAGGCGTTTCACCTACACTAATGCTGAACTTGAGAAGAAGTCTTTAGGTCAGGCACAGTCTAGAGTGCTTTTCTCTGTGGTTGACAGAAAGTCATAAGCACTGCAACCCTTCAGGTTCAGTGGACAAAGCATGTCCACTCTTCAGAAACAGACAACAAGCTTCCTGGGAACTGCAAGAAGGCTTTTCCTCCGCAGTTTTCTCTAGCAGTTTGCTTTCATCAACCCCTTATGTGTTTTTACACATAGCATAGCCTTAGATTTCTACAGCTACAAAAAAAAATGGGGATGGTACTAGAAACTAGGCTGCTGCTAAAACATGTGCCAGGTAGTCTTACTACAGCAAGTGGCTGCTATCTCAAGGGACTGGCTTGCATTAGACCAGCTTTTTCCAGTGCCATGCTCTTCAGTGCTAGTTCAGAGCGGGTGGCAGCTGAGCTGCTCCAGAAAAGGCAGAATGCGCTGGGGCAGGCGATACTCCGCAGTGTGCCAGGTGTGGCAGTGCCTCCAGTGGGACCAGCAAGGACATGCTACACTGCAGCTGGGACAGGCAGCGCAGCAAGCGAGGATCTTGCAAAGCTTTCCCAGTGCATTTCAGACACTGGCGTACTTTCTGTGAACTCTGACATTTCCATTCAGAAGAAATTAATGTAAATGAAGGATTATTCACCAAATTGTTCACTGTTAGCAGAGTCAAGAGATGAAGAGTTGATAGTTCGAGCTCCCTATTTGCTGTTTACTTAGGAATGGATCTCCCTTAAGAAGATACACTGTTGCCCCACTCCAAGGATCCAGACCTTTTTCTTACTCATTTCCCAAAATCTCTTCCTTCTGGGACTGTGCTCCTTTTTCCTTGCAGTTTCTGACAACCGTTGGTTGACACACACTTAACTTGTCAATGAGCTTAAGTGATTTTTAATCTATATTTAAACTAAGTGATTAAGCAAACAAACAGGGCCTCTCCCACGGATTTTTCTCAGGTCTTGCCTTGGTCCTGACAGCTAACAGAGGATGCAGGTTTAGTTTCACAATGCAGAGAGCAGTCAGACATTTTGGGTTTGCCAGATTTTTTTTGTTTGTTTTTGTGGGGGGTTTTGTTGTTGTTGTTGTTTTGGGGTGGTTTTTTGTTGTTGTTGTTGTTTTTCTCTGTGTGTGTGTGTGTGTGTGTGTGTGTGTGTGTGTGTGTGTAAGTCCGTCCCATTCCCTGAGCTGCTGAACCAACAGCCCTGGGGACTTGCTCTGCCTATGTAGGTAGCAGGTACATCAGGAGAGCCCCACTGCGTGCTGCTTGCCTGACATGCTCCTCTGCCAAAATCAGCTGTGCCTGAGTGGGAAATACACAGTCTGCAAGGCTGTATTTGGCCTCACTCCCAGGAATTATAATTAGTACAAATTGTGATGGTATTTCTCATGATGTGAATTCCTATCCACCAGGAATTAAGGGCAGAAGATCAAACTCTTTCCAGGCAGATCAAATACAAATTTCAGGTACTGTTAGTGTTTAGCCATTACTCAGCTGGGCTGCAGTATCTGTGCTGCACAGAAAAGCTGCTCCATTAAAGTGATTTACAGCAGAAATAGATTTCTACATTTAGGCAGTGTGTGATGGTCACCACCAAACTTTATACATCTGTACCAAAGTCCTGTTATTAAACCCCCTGTTATATAGAAGAAGACACTTCTTGGTTTTTTTGCCCATTTCTATTAATTATAATAATTAATCTCACTGCTGCTGTGGCAGGAGAAGTCCACCTATGGACAGTACCTAAGACAGTTTTGGATGAGGACACATGGGCTTGTCTCTTGTGGGGATGCAATTACAAATCGGCTCAAACCACTCCATATAATTTCTCTTCTGAAGTACAGCATTATAATACTGAGAAATGGTACACCGGGATTTTTTGCAGATAGTGGTCCTGACTTTCAATCGCTCCTGAGCAACGCTTGACCTCCAGCAACGTTGTATTCTGTTCCTCTGACAACATTGTATTCTGCCTGATATTCTGCTTCCCAGTCTTGTCCGAAAGTCACAGAGTGGAAGTCATTTTCGTTTTTGCAAAGCTTAGCAAACCACTCATGTCGCCTCAGAATAAGCATTGTATGTTGTGGGAGCTGGCAGTTTTAAAAACAACATGACTCCCTTCTCACCAAGGGGGGAAAAAAAAAAAAAAAAAAGCCCCTCCTAGCATGGTAGTGAGCAAACACAGCTTCAACATTACCTGCATTTGCACAAGTGGGCTGATATGTCAATATGGTTCCTTTGCAAATGGTGCCCTGGGATCACATTTCTGAGTCTGTTCACAGTGGTGCCCAAGAGAAACTCTAAACACTGAGAAATGGGGGCACAATGAGAGCGGGCGACAGTGCCATCACGCACAGGGCGGGTGGGTGGGGATCTAGATGGAGAGGGGGGCTAAACTGGAGCGCAGGTGCCAGAGCAAACTGGATCCCGTCATGTCAAGAGACGCTGACGAAATCGAGGTGCAGCCGCTGCCCAGCTGGTCGAATTCGTAATTGCAAGCGGTGACACAACCAGTTCTGACTCATCCAGCGTTTGTCATGCACCTGAGTGTGCATCCTCCCTGGGAAAAAAATCAAGCGTAACTATAATTACCATTTAAAAGGAGTGACAGACAAAAGGATGAAGAGCCCGAGTCCGGTTTTCCCTTGTGGTGTGCCTTGTGTAGTTAGCGTAACTTTCAGGAAGTGATGTCAAATGCTTCTTTGTATAATTTTCTATCAACTTCGCTGAGGCAGAAACAGACACAACACAGTCAGTGAAACATCAGGCTGTAACCATTCGGAGAAAAATTATGACAGGAGAGATCCAATGAAGAAATATTCTCGTACTTGCTTTCCTATAAAGAGATTTTGATTGATAGGAACTCCATAGTTTCTGAGTCTACAGCAACAAAAATGCTTTACAATTCTATAGAGGCTAATGGATACTTCTGGTGAGAGCTGGAGATGTGTGCTGTCGAAATGCCTCTAGAGAAAAAAAAAAAGAAAGAAAAAGAGAGAGAAACAATGTTAGAGTACAGCTCCCATTATTCTGGCCTCTGAACTAGTTCATTGTTCTTTGGAAATAAAAGCAATGCCTGGGAGATGCACAGAGGTGTTCTGGTTCATCTGTTCACTGTCCCTCTTGTTGAATGTGGAGACAAAGAGCCACAAAAATATTATACTACGTTTTCAGATTAAAGAATAATAAGTTTAAATTAAATAACAATGCCACTAGCTTCAAAAATATTTTCTTCAACACTCCAAAGGAAGAAAAGCACTGTATTGTACTAAGTCCCTTTCTCAAACTCAACTTCATCTCCTATCTGACTTGCTTAGGAACCAGTCTTACCTCTCAGACATGCTATGAATAATTTAGAAGCGTGTTGCCATCTGCTGGAGAAAGTACATCTTTTAATACATCAAATGATGAATGTGAAAGAACAGGAGAAGTTTAAGGCATTCAAAGACTTCCTTTAAATCAAAGAGAAACAGCAAATTTCAGACTAAAGACAGGCTGGAAGACAATGGCCGGACCTTAATTTATTTATGTCACTCAATTGGACACTTTACACAAAAAAGAGGCGCTAACGTTTGACAGGAATGGGTGAGGGAATTAGCAAGAGAAAGGTGATAAAGTTCATATCCCCCCTGTGAAACAAGGAAAGGCAGGCAGTTAACACTAAACAGTGAAGGACTGGGTTGAAGAGGAATCTGAAAACTATAAAATGCTGTAAGATCACTGTCTCTGCCAAGTTATCTGTTTCAGTTCTCGAGCTTATCATTTATGGATCTTCCTCGAGGATCAAAACTGAGGGATTAGCCACAGGGTGCTGGTGATGGGAAAAAGGTTTTCTCACTGTAAAAGTATGTTCCTGCCCTGCTTCTTGCGCATTCTACGACAGATGGGTTACATCCTAGGGTTTCCACGGGGGCACTCGGTGGGTTTACAAAGGACAGCCTGCTCTGGAATGTACGTGTAGCAATAACAGTCATTGGTAATGTACCTGTGGGAAAACAAAGTGTCAGGAGAACCGTCGTCTGCAGGTCTGCAATTGCTGCTCGAGCATGATACAGTTCCACCCAGTGTTTACTGGTCTGCAGGAGTCTGCTTCTGACAATGGGTTTGAAGAACTTGGGAGGTTGGTTAATGGTTAGGAGGCGGGCTCTGGCAAGATTTTGAGCTTTGATCTCTTCTAGGGTAAATTATAATTGTACGGCTCCCCGTGTAGATTCCAGTTTCTCATGGGTAGCTGTGATACCCAGGGTACACAGCCTCTGTAATTCTGTTTACTGCATTGAATTTGTACACAGCATTCAAAAGGTCACTCAGAAACGATGTCCCTTCTCTCGGGACAAGGTCTCTTGATTGAGTGAGGGACACAGGTACCTGCAGCACTCTCCTCAAAGCAGGTACAGGGGTGTCTCATAGCCTGGAAGTATATTACACCTTTGTTGGTATCTTATGGAGGCTGGTGCATTTAGGGGGTTACACCTATTTGCCTATGGCTTTTAAGAACATAGGGTATATTTTATGCTGATCACTGTGAAGGAATATTCTATATGCAGTGAGGTGGAGTGATGATCAGTACTGTCTGTAGTGGAAATCTGTGAGGAAGTCCAGGGCTTAATTCGAATTTTAATTGTGTCACTAGATTGTGCCCTTACTTCTTTCCCCAGCCACATCTTCCTCTCCTCTGCACCAGCATTCATGTTTAGATCATGGATCACAGAGTCATCTGCTGCGGGGCAACGACTGTCTCACACCGCAATCACATACACGCACTGATGTGCACCAAGTGGGGGGAGGACAGGACAGCCAGGAATGACACAGACAGCACGGAGGAAACCCAGATTTACACAGGGTTAATCTGCTGGGAGTCTGGACCTTGGACACATTATATGTTTGTCAAAGTTCTTATCTAGAATTACCTGTTCCTCTAGGCATCTGAAGAGAATAACATGCCATGCAACACCTAGATGTTGATAGCTGTGTCCACACATGGAGGAAATGTTAACTGTTTAAGTCAAAATTACTACAAATTGCTGCAAACGTGACCACAGCCATACCAAAGCAAGACAAGGATTTAGGTTTCCAATCCAAACATATCACCAAAATCTCCTAAATTCTCTCGCACTAGTCCCTCTTGCAGACTTACACCACTGCTACACACAAAATGTAATCATCTGATTCTCCACACCTTCCTGGTGAATCAAAGAGCTGATAAATCTCTCATCTGCAACCCTTGCTCTTCCCTTCTTTTCAGAATATCAAATCTGTGAATGTAGCACTGGGATATAATTATTGCACACGTTTGTAAATTAAATAATCACAGCAGATGATACTGCAGATGGACGGGGCAAGCTTGTGGGCTTGGGTTAGCTTTAGGCTGATGTTTTATTTCCAAATAAGGTGAAAATCTGGCTTCCAATTTAACCACATTAAAATCAGACACAGGTTTCTCATGAGCCCTAACAGGTAATAATATCTGCCAGAATGAGATCAGAAATACCTTCCATTTATAGACCTGACCAAGAAAAAAACAACTTATAAGACACGGCCTGATCCAAGCTTCGAGTGGAAACAGCCCACAGAGCTGCACACAGAGAAATTTGCACACAAACGTTAATTTAGCCTAATATCCAGATATATTTCAAGACGGTTTATTTACCTCTTACCAAATAACCCTTCAGTGTTCTACTGCTAAAAATATGACTAAAAAGAGAAAAAAGTGAAGCACCGTTGTTGAAGACAACAGGGGGAAACCTCATCTCAAATGAGGGGTCAAACTATGCTCACCCCTATAATATAAACACGAGCTGAAGCTGCAACCAGTGTAGAGAAGTGTAGGATGCTCCAAGGAGCTAATCATCTCTTTTTAAGAGAAGTCAAGAACTTATTGGTTTGATAAATCCTGGATTTTTACATCTGAGTGAAGGCTGTGATTGGTGATGATTTTTGCAGAGGAAATGAAAGCTCTAAAATGTCCTGCACAGTAAAGGACAGTGCTTGAACAGGAACAAAAGGATTCAGACTAGCCACAGCTTATGTTAGACTGCAAATCAGAGCTCAAAATCATGGGAGTGTTTGGAACAGGTATGAGCTAGGGCAGTCAGGGGAAAAACTACCCACACTATCAGAGAGAGCTTGACAGGAATAGAGTAAGGAGTATATGATGTGGTATCTACAAGAGTGGGAGAATGGATCTGATAGTCCAAGAAGTCCCTTCCTATCTCATTACCCTAAACCTAATGTAATTTGTTTGTACCTTTCAAGATGCTGAAAGAGAACAGTTGCTGCTTATGAAGATCAGGACGATTAGACAGCAAAAGAATGTGGTTTTGCTATTTTGGCTCAGAGCTGCCACACAAAGAGGGTAAACAGCAGAGGCTGGGACTGGTGCTTGCAGGGAGGCTAAGTCAGCAAAAGCCATGTTCTGTTTTTAGCAAGGAGGTGACCCTGTGGAGGCGTGCCATGGGAGCCTCCAGGAACCCAGGTAGCGTGGGACCTGCATGTCTGGCTCAGCACTGGGGAGAAGGCCTGAGGCTGAGTGATGCACATCACAGCCCCAGTTTATGAGGGTGTGGTGTCCAGTAAAAAAGCAGCGAAAAAGGAGGTGTAACTTTGTTTGTGAGAACCCAACCACATGCAACTGCTGCTTGTGGTGCCTCACTGCCACCTGATGTGCAAACTAAGTTTGGGAAGACCTCTTGCGTCTTGTAATGGATCCCTCCGTGTTGCAAGCTGTCCTGTACCCTGAGAGATGTTTCTCCATTGCTTCCAGAAAGGAAGATTATATCTAATATGTGGTACATATTATAATCATAGTATCATATCTAGCACACATACAGTGTACATATATACATCTCTATTCATTTTATTTAGGATGAAACCCAAAGGGTCGTGTAAGAGACTACTTTTTTTTGTTAATGCCGCTGTTATAAATTCTGCTAGTTTAAGCTAGAGGGTAAAATTGTAAATAACAACTGTTGACACACCAGAACAAAAGAAAACTCCAGGTTATAAATACTGTTTAGCAACACAGAAGCTGGGTCCAACACAGTTTATCCCAACCAGAAGCTGGGATAAACTTGCAGAGCGAGTCTAGTACAGTTCAAGGACAGCCTTGTGCTGGATTCCCTTATGCTGTGCCTCAACGATCATTCTAGTGATAAAGCCAAGATGTTGCCACCCAATGCTACACAGGAGCCACAACACAGGAGGTTTTAGCGTTTTAAACCAGGTAATTCCTAGCTGCAGTTAGTAGAATTGCTGTGGCAATCAGGACTGATTCTAGTAGGGCACAGTGCTGCCTTTATGTGGTGATTTCTCGTGCATGTAGCTGCACACAGCAGGACAGTGTCACTGAAAACTGTGAAAGAAAACCTTCAAACCAGAGTTACAGGTTAGAAAGCTGACACGACTTTGTTACAGTGCCAGGTGAACGGGGGAGGGTGGGGCGGGGGTGTCTCTCTGCCTACCATGCACACCAAGAGTCACACTTCTATTACTTATATACAATTTATTGTACGAATATGTATTTACATTCCAAGAAGTTTACACCTATTTCCAAGCATGCTAATAATGCTTATACGTATGCTAATTAATTGTGTAGGTCTTATTACACATGCTCATGTAATGGGGGTCTCCAGCGGTCGTGTGGGATGGTACAGCACCTCTTTTTAGCCCTCTTTGGTGGCAAATCCAAATTTTGATGTTTGGCATGGTTCTATCTTGTTATATTCGGCAACAAAACTAGAACGTACAACCCACTTACAGGAACTTCTGGTTATTAATGGTATACAAAAAACGCTGACTCTGTTTATTCGAGCGGGCCCTTTCTTATTTTAACATAAGACTTTCGGTAGCCGCGGCAGTGAGCAAAAGCGGCGGGCAAGGCAGCGCAGACCCCAAGGCCTGGCAGCAAGGGCACAGGCGGGCTGGCCGCCTCCGGGGGAGCAGCGGGCACAGGAGCCCGGTGCGGGATGAGCACGGTGCGGGATGAGTACGGTGCGGGATGAGCACGGTGCGGGGTGAGCACGGTGCGGGACGGGCCAGAGCCGGCCCGGCTCCCGCGCCATTGCTGTGAGGGAGCGGCCCCGCCCCGCCCCGCCCCGCCCCGCCCCGGCCGCGCACGCGCACGCGCACGTGAGGCGGGTCAGCTGAGCGCGCCGCGCTCGGGCCGCGCTGGGCCATGGCCTCCATCCTGGACGAGTACGAGGATTCCCTGCACCGCTCCGTCTCCGTGCAGCAGAGCCGCGCCAGCGTGGGCATCCCGCACTCCGGTACGTGTGCGCCGGGGCCTCCCGTGTGCGGCGTTCCCGCTGAGAGGGGGAGGCGGGGCGGCAGCTCCGGGTGCTGTGCTGCCTGGAAGAGGTGTGTCACCGTGCGTGTGACACGGCTGCGGCTGGTTTTTTTCACGGCTTGCCGTGGGAAGTGTTTAGAGACAGGGAGCACTTAATTCCTGGCTCGGCGGAGGGCTGATGGAGGTCGGCCCAGCGAAATGCGGTGTTGTTTCTGTGCGGGAGGCTCTGGCCTGGGGTGCTGCGCGCAGCAGAGGCGGGTGCGTGAAGTCGCGTGTGCCTGTGCGGTCACAGGTCATAGCCACGCACACCTCGGCCCTGTGCAGCTCAGAGCTGCGGCAGCGGCTTGGGAACGTCTCGTCACTTTGCTTCTTTTTTCTGTTCCTCTCTGAGGAGGCCATGCTTTACCGTGTTATGGATGTGCGAGCAGCTGTTCCTGCGCGGAGTTCCTTTCCTAACCCAGGCGCAGTTCGCCAAAGACTTCCTTTCTCTCCAGTGGTTCCTTTAGGCTGACTACACGATGGCAAAGCAGTTTGTATCACTACTACACTTTTCTGTCAAGGGATGTGTACTGTAGTGTTCAGGGAGGTGTTCCATCAGTGTAAAGTAACCGTGTAATGACCAGTCTTTTTTTTCTCTCAAGTCAGAGAAATTTATTCCATTATTATTCCATGATAAATTCAAGCTTTATTAGGTTCAATAACCATTTTCTACTAGATGTCACCTCTCAATACTTTTTAAGCGTGGCAGAGAAATGTAGGTTATGAGAGAATTCTGTTCCGCCTGGTATTGTCATGGTAGTCCCAGCTGCTATGCAGAGCTGGCATTTTTGAGTTACAAATTTGGAAATACATATTCTTTCGAGTTTTTTTCCTTGTATTATAGTGTTGCCCACAGGTAACCTTTGGGGAAATCAGGTTGTGAGTTTCATATATGTGCTAAGAACTGATAAATTCTGTCATGCTATGTATATTATGGAGTATAAATACATTGACAGAGTTACTCTGAGTCTAGATACTGAAGTAGGTATGTTCCCCTTGTGTGTTTTGACATACATGGTTTTTTGTTGCATAATGTTAAAGAATAAGTGGCCTGAATAGGTGTTGTACAGAACAGTGTTGGGACGAGTCGTGTCACGGAAAATAAATTTTCAAGAACTCACCTTTTCTTCTTGACTGCTGCAATGCTGTCTTCAGTCAAGGCTGTCCTAGAGTTGAGAAATTTGCCTGCTTGCTGACAGTTGGTGTTGGCAGAGGAAGTTTGGGAACTGCTTAATTGCAAAGACACAGCCTAATCAGGATTTCAGTTATTCTTAAATCAGACCACACAGGCATTTTTTAATAAAATTTGGGTTGGTGAAAGTTGTGGGCAATCTGAAGTTTAAGTAAATTTATTGTGTAAAAAGATACAATAGTTCTTGAAAGCAGTCCTTCAGGTTAGGTTTGAAATTTTGGAAGACGTTGAAAACCATTATTCCTCGGTTTCAGGGGGTTGTTCCCTGTGCTTGTTAAACTGCAGGTACTGTTTCTCAGTTGTAGATAAGCAAGCAGTGGCTCTGTATCCAATCTAAAGTCCTGCTGCATTGTGAACTTCAAGTACTGTAGTTCCAGCTTTGAAAACCTACTTTGACCCACTAGACTTGACCATACTGGCGATCTTAGACCTTTGCAGAGATTAAAAGGTCTGAGGAAATACTTAGGAAATGCTGCAGTGGAATCTTGCTTAAACAGAAGAGGGGCACTGGGGACAAGATGAGGGAGGAGACAGTTTGAAAGGAATGAATGTTATAAAACCGCTATCTCCATTGTATAGAGAGTTGTATATTAAGGAAGATCTTCCTTCTCCTGTTAGGGAAATAACTAAAATCCTCATGTTACTGGTGATGATCCTGTGGGTGTTATAAACATAATGGATACAGGCCTAATGAGTCCAGAATGCTAAAATCCAATACTTTGGCTTGAACTATGACTGAATTAAACCATGAACAGTTTCTCCTTAACTCTAACCCCATACCCATAGGTGCTATTTGTTGCCTTTCCTTCCTGCATTTAAGTTTCCTTGCTGAGTCAGCCTTGCTTTGCCAGGTGACAGTCTGAAAAAAATTCGAGGTTACCTGGATGAATGTGACTTGATCATCGGATAACATGTGGGTTTTTCAGAGTAATCCTTCCCTTTATATATATATATGTACTTATTGGTTAGCTGTGATATCATGTGAATCTGTACCTTGGGAGCTTTTTGTACATGTTTTGAACTGCAGTTCATACCAGCAAATTTAAACCATGGCATTGCAGCTCCCTAATCTGAAAAGACGAACATCAGTTCTTAACTGGAAATAAAGGAATGCACAGTTGTATAAATGGATAGTGTTTAAGGTATGGATCAATGTGTAAGAAAAAAGCAGGTGCTGAGCAGAAGCCTGCCTACTCAAAGGTTGTGGTTGCTTTGTGTCTTCCTGCATGTGCATCTTTCTTCTGGAAAAAGTGTATTTTAAGGATCCTGCAGCTGATCTAGAGGTGAGGCAGAGGCAAGTAGAAAGCATTGGTGGAATAGACAATTAAAGGATTTGTCTACTAGTAGCAGGCTACTTTCCACTACTACATTGTCTTTTTCAACACCATTAGGGCTGGAATTAGAGTTTTTTTTTTTTTTTTTTTTTTTCTGTATTCCTGCTCCATGGAGCACACTTCCTTCTCAGTAAAACTTGGAGCAGGACACAATCTTTTTAGTCTTCTAGGCTGGATTTTTATGTAGGTTGGGATTGTTGTTGTAGGATTTTGTCTTGTTTAGTTTCTAAGTGTTCACGTTCTTTCTCCAGGATATGTCAATGCACGACTGGAGAAGGAAACACCAATATTTAACAAGCAGAGGATTGATTTTACTCCTCCAGAGAAAATTAACAGCTTAGTGGTCTCCTCTAACCAGCTCTGTATGAGCCTTGGAAAAGACACTCTTCTCAGGTAATGCTGCCAGAATCCTGAAGTTACTGTTTGATTTTCCCCTGCCTTCTTTTTTTTCCTTAAGTTGCTAGAGAACTTACATTTGCAAACTGGATAAAAAGCCATGAGCCTAATACGGAAAGCAAGTGAGGAGTTACATATGCGTGAACTTTTGTTGGCAGCTTGCTTTCATGGTTTCTCTTTGCAGGATTGATCTTGGGAAGCCAGATGAACCTAATCAGGTAGAGCTGGGACGTAAAGATGAAGCCAAAGTCTACAAGATGTTTTTGGACCACACAGGTGAGGCAGTGGGTCATGGGTATTTACAGACAGTGAACAGAGGCAGAACAACTGCTGGTGAAGGAGTTCTCTTTCTGTTTTGTACATAAGGAGAACAGATCAATATTCCATGAGCCAGACTCTTTCCCAGGGCTCCTGCCCACCGGTTTGCCCTTTTGCTATTAGTAAAGTATGGGTTTGTTGTGCCTCTGTTGTGTTTTCAAGCTCTGAATGAACACATGCAATTATGCTGTTCTGAGCAAGCCTGCTAAAACCAGTCAAGGAAAATGTTTGCAGTCACTCTCTGCTCTATGGTTTATAAGAATTTTTAAAATGGGCCATAAAACATCTGCAGTTCACTGTAGCGTAGACTGATTTTAAACAATTAAACAAAAGTTTGGGAAGAGATGCTTGTATCTCTCACCAACTGCCAGGGATAGGAGGGAACTCTGGGAATTGTTTATCCTTAGAACATTTATCGAAACAGGATACCTTCTTGCTAAAGCATCTGGTACCAGTTATTTAACATTGCAACATATGGACTACTGTTTTGATCCAGCATGGAAATCCCCCACATTCCTATGAATGCCTGGGAAAGTCTTGGATTAAGTATGTTGATACTGGAATTTATCAAATGTTAGGATTAGAAGCTTCAGGAATTTGGCTCGATTAGGCACAGTCTTGATTTGTTCTCTCCTTCTCCCTCCCATACCCCTCTGCTGTTGGCAGGCTCTCATCTCCTGATTGCTCTGAACACCAGCGAATGCCTTTACCTGAACAGAAGTGTTCAGAAAGTGCGGGCACTCTCCCGCTGGAAAGGACACTTGATTGAAAGCGTGGGCTGGAACAAATTTCTTGGTTCAGAAACCAACACAGGGCCTATCCTGGTGGGGACATCCCAGGGGCAGATCTATGAGGCTGAAATCTCTGTCAGCGAAGGAAGCCTCTTCAGCACTAACCCTGACCAGTACTTCCGACAGGTCTACACTCTGGAGGAGGAATCTGGACCTGCCCCAGTTTGTTGCTTGGAAATTGAACGAGGGATAGACGGGAAATTTTTTATTATAGCCACTACTAGGAAGAGACTCTTTCAGTTTGTTGGCAAAGTGCCTGAAGGGACAGAGCAGCAGGGCTTCAGCTCCATATTTGCAGTGCATGCTGACCATCTGCCCAGCTTTCGGGAGTTTCCAGCTAACTTGGGTTTCAGTGAGATAGCCTTTTACACTCCAAAACTGCGCTCCAGCCCACGCTCCTTTGCCTGGATGATGGGAAACGGTGTTTTATATGGTACGTTGGATTATAGTCATCCTGATTCAATTCTCAGCGATGAACGGGTCTGGGTTTATCCTCCTGACATCGACATAACGGTGAACAAGCCAATATCCATCGTGCTTACCCAGTTCCACTTCCTGTTGCTGCTGTCTGACCGCGTGAAGGCCGTCTGCACTCTGAATGGACAGGTTGTTTTTCAGGATCTGTTCCTAGAGAAGTTTGGCTCGCTGACACGCATGATTAAAGATCCCACAGTCCAGCAGATATGGATCCACACTGAGAAAGTGGTGTTCCGCTACCATGTCCAGCGGGAATCTAGAGACGTGTGGAAGATGTATATGAATATGAACAAATTTGATTTAGCAAAAGAGTATTGTAAGGATCGTCCAGAGTGTCTTGACATTGTGTTGGCCAAAGAGGCAGAGCACTGCTTCCAAAACAAGAGGTATCTGGACAGTGCCAAATGTTACGCCCTGACCCAGAACTACTTTGAGGAAATCGCTCTGAAGTTCATTGAAGCCAAGCAAGAAGAGGCCCTGATGGAGTTTCTGATTAAGAAGCTAAGTAACCTAAAGCCTTCAGAGAAGACACAGACCACTCTGCTGACCACGTGGTTGACAGAGCTGTACCTGAACTGGCTTGGTATACTGCAAGGAGATCCCTCACAGCGAAATCTCTATTTGGATACACGGGAGAAGTTCCGTACTTTCCTGAGCAGTCCTAAAAACAAAGACTGTCTTTTTAATAATCGGGCATCTATTTATGAGCTGTTGGCAAGCCATGGCGACACAGAGCACATGGTCTACTTTGCAGTCATCATGCAGGATTACGAGCGTGTGGTAGCTCACCACTGCCAGCACGATGAGTATGATGAGGCTCTAAATGTGCTGTCCAGGCACAGAGACGAGAAACTCTTCTACAAGTTCTCTCCGGTTCTCATCCAGCATATTCCCAAGAAAGTAGTTGACGCTTGGATTTCTATGGGCTCTAGACTAGATGCCAGGAACCTCATTCCAGCCCTTGTTAACTACAGCCAGAGTGCCAGCACCCAGCAGATCAATGAAGCCATTAGATATATGGAGTTCTGTGTCTACCAGTTGGAGGAAACCCAGCAAGCCATTCACAACTACCTGTTGTCTCTTTACGCTTTGTGTCGGCCAGACTCGCTGCTTTCATACCTGGAGCAAGCAGGAACCAACCCAAACAGGATCCACTACGACCTGAAGTATGCGCTGCGCCTGTGTGCGGAGCATGGCCACCACCGTGCATGTGTCCACGTTTACAAAGTGATGGAATTGTATGAGGAGGCTGTGGATCTTGCCTTACAGGTGTGTGTGTGTGTTTCTGTGCATGTTGTGATATGCAGGAGTTACCTTGAACAGCAGAGCATTGGGGAGAACTGGACAGAGTCACTGGTATCAAAGCTGTGCAGCTGAGGCTTGGAAGGAAGACCTGGCTCTGTTAACATTTTTCTGTGCTTTCACAACTGTTTCAAGTAGGCAGCTGGCTGACTGAGGGTGGGGGCATGGAAAGTACAAGGAGGAGTACTGTCTGTCTCAAGCTCAGTCTCTGATATAAAATCCCTTTAACATATCTGCATTTATGCAAGATTTGTATAGCTGTTGTTAAGGATTCTAATTGCTTCCTATTCCTTGCTTCGGTAATTATCACAGAAGCCTTTGTCAGCTTAGTCTGACCTTCAAGGAGATGCTGGATTTTTTTTCCATTTGGAATTGCTGTGTCTTTGCTGAAATATGTGGCCAGCAAAGATACTGTAACATGAATTTGCCCTTTCTGTGCTGGCCTTTCTTCTCTGTTGGGTAGTAAACTAATCTTCAGTGAGGAGTACTGGTGGAGAGGAGAGGTGTTTGACATGGAAGCAAGGAGCAGGCCAGTAGGGCAGTCCTAGGCAGTGAGACAGCAATAGAAGTTTTCTAAATGCCTCTTAAAATGGACAGCAGGCTTTGAATCTGAATGGTGGATGAACAAAGAGGGAAGCTTAACTCTGTTTCATTGTCTGTCCAACTTCTAGGTGGATGTTGATCTTGCCAAGTCCTGTGCAGATCTTCCTGAAGATGATGAGGAACTCCGGAAGAAGCTGTGGTTGAAGATCGCTCGCCATGTTGTTCAGGAAGAAAAGGATGTCAAGAAGGCAATGGCCTGCCTCTCCAGCTGTGCTCTGCTGAAGATTGAAGACGTGCTGCCATTCTTTCCAGACTTTGTCACTATTGACCACTTCAAGGAGGCAATCTGTAACTCCCTGGAGGATTACAACAAGCACATTGAAGAACTGAAAAGGGAGATGGAGGAAGCCACACAGAGTGCCAAGAGGATCCGAGAGGACATCCAGGAAATGAGAAATAAGTATGGCTCTGTGGAGCCTCAAGAAAAGTGTGCTGCTTGTGACTTTCCACTTCTAAACCGCCCTTTTTACCTTTTCCTGTGCGGTCACATGTTTCACTATGACTGTCTCCTCCAAGCAGTTTTCCCAAACCTTCCTGCCTATAAGCAGGCAAAACTTGAAGATCTTCAGAAGAAGCTGGCAGCTACCAGCCAGCCATCCAAGAGCCACCATCGTCCCAAGGATGCAGACACCATTAGCTTGGGGAAGGGGCAGCAGAGCCGGGAACAGATCAAAGCTGACATCGATGACATTGTGGCAGCTGAGTGTGTGTACTGTGGTGAGCTGATGATCCGGTCCATTGACAAACCTTTTATTGATCCCCAAAAGTATGAAGAGGAGATGCAAAGCTGGCTGTAGTTCTCCAAATCTTCAACTGTCAAACAAATCGTGATGCTTCTGTGGTGGGAATATAACCTCCAGGAGCAGGAAAACAGTGACTTCTGTGCAACTCTAAACAGAGGGTAGTGCAGTCTTTTTACTGGGGTTAGGGAAAACTAGTCTTGAGAAATAGGGAGATATAGCTATGGCTGTCTAAGAACTTGAACAATTCTTAGAGCTAACCTACTGGAATATATTTAGCAGATGTTTCTGCTTGCAGTTCTTCTGAGGTTCTCAGTGTGAAGCTAAATGGAGTGCCTTGTTGTCCAGAAGGAATTGGGAACAGCCTGTGATTTATCTGCCCTGTTGTGTGGTACTTGTTTTGGTGAAGACAAGTTGAAAGAGAAAGGTACTGAAGGCCACTAAGCAGTGTAGTCTTTATTCATCACTTTCAAAGCTAGAATTGCCCTGTGTTTCCTTTTTGTTGAGAGTCTATAACCACCTACATAGAAAGAACATGAAAGGACAGAAGCCCTTACATATTAATATTTTGTAAACATCATGCTACACAAATACATGTTTCTACACAATGTGAAACAAGAATGTGTATATTTTTCAAGCAGGAGTGTGTCATAATACACTAATTTGCCTGCAATTCGAGATGTATAGTTCTCTTTCTCACAAGCTTTATGCACAAGACCACACACATTTGGATTTTCTGTAGGTACTGTTTCTTAAAATGTCTGTTCACCCCTTCCTTCCTCTTTCCATCGTGTTTCTCCTATGACTGCCTTTGTATAGTGGGTCTTGGTTTTGTCTGCACCCCAAACCAAAACTGGTAGATGCAGCAGTAAGGTTTCAGCTGATACTGCGCAAGCAGGAGCACAATCTGTTTGTATGTCTTGCTGTGGTTCTCTTCAAGCTTGCACTTGCTGAGCATTAGACTCAAGATCTAGTCAGAGGTTTGCTCAAGGGTAGTCTACAGAAAAGTTCTGTTGGTGTGAAATTTGCTTTGCCCTTTGAAGTTAGTACCTTGTGCCTAAACAGTCTTTTGCCTTTCACTTTTTGGAGATGGCTGTGAGTCAATGTTTCTATCTATTGCTCCAACTTGGAAAATTTTTCCCAGAAGGTAGCAATCACTACGTTGTGAGTGAGAGAAGAAAAAATTTTTGTTAGCAGTTTAGCAAGGGTTCCTTGTTTTGTTGTGAGAAAATAAAATTTTAATTAGATTTTGCTGTTTGGGAATGAATCACAAAAGTAGTAATTGACAGAAGAATTGAATGTTCTAAAAGAAAAAATACAATTCTTTTAATTAAGGCAATAGAAAATACGGTCTTCTGAAAAACCACCTCAGTTCTTTCACATGAATATGTGTGCTTGTCTTGAATACCTCTCTCCATCTCCTAACCACTTACCCTGTTTGTAGGGTTGTAGAAATGGGTCTCATGTTATTGTAGGAGAATATGTATTGGTTTCCTCAAGGATCTGACCTATGAATTCTGAGTTCAGAACTTCAGAAGAACATCTATGCTTTTGTTGGGAGCATCAGCCTGGAATGAATTCATTTTATCTATGTAAAATGACACGACTAATGAAAAACAGATATGAAAGTAGGAAGACCTGAGGTTTGATGGTGCTGTGGGATAGGCAGTCCCATTTAGCAGCTGGTGGTGTGTGTTTGGTGGCTTGTCAGAAAGCAATATTTCAGTGGTTCCATTGAGCAGTAGTTCAGAAAACCCACCTGCTGTAGTCTTCTTTGGCTCTGCATAGGCTTTTGCTTTGAGTAAGTCAATGGGTCTGGCAGAAAAATTTGTGATGAACATTAATTCTGGTATCTTTTGAAGTGTACCATTAAACCTGTTATAACTGGCCACTCCTGTGAATTATCATCTTTTCCTGTAAGCAGTGTGATATTTAAGGTTGTACGTGTTACTATAAACCAACAGTAGTCTCCCACCCAAATCAGTTTCTGGTCAAAGGTAAATGGCTGTTTTTCTGCCCTTTAGCAGAACATGGGTATCAGCTCTTTTGGGCTTTTACAGGATGCTTTCCTGGTGTATTAGAATGACTATAGTCCTCCATTCTTTTCCTGTTTGTGCTACAGAAGTCACATCACTAAACAGACCATTGCAGAGTGATTTGCCTGTCCATGGTATTGGAAGAAGCTGTGGGAAGTGGGTCATGGCAAGTAAATAAAAACCCTCTAGTATTTGCCTGAGATGGGTTGGTGAGGAAAGGCACCTCTGATTCCGGTCATGGGTATTAATAAGTCTCAGCAAATCTAGAAGTAGGTATTTTTTTAATGACTAGTTGCAATATTTTCTCAGGTTTGTAGGCATATGCAGCAGATACATGTTCCACAAATCTCATTCTTTCTCACCATTGTTAACTGAAAAATCATTTAAGTGATTTGTTGTCAAGGTTGTAGAGAGTGTTACTGCTGGCAAAGACTGCAGCAGTGATTAAATGACTAGTGCCAGTAATACAAAAAGGTACATAAAGATATCTTCTGGACTTTCTTTACATTGTCACATGCTTTCAAAGTTTCAGTAACCACTTACCTGTGCTTCTTGGCAATTCTGCAACATCACTCAGTGAAAAAGGTAAGAGGGTTTATTTTTTGGGGGGAGTGGGGTGGGTTTGTGGTGGTGGAGGGGAGTGAACTACTTTCTGTTCTCCCATAAATCTAATCTGCAAGATCTCTTCCTCCTTGCATTCAGAATAGCATTTTTATATTTTCTCCTTGTAATTTCAGCACAGTAGAACTTGCAGTCCTTTGTATGTATTTTAAGCTATGAATGAACTGTACCAGCTGTTAAAAATGATGTGGCCTTGGCTCTTGTCCTTGTCTGTGTGAATAACTCCTAGCACTTAGCCTAATGCAGCTGCATGACCAGAAGGGTGCGTGGGTGCTCCAGGCCTGTGTACCCAGAACAGGTATCTGTAGCTACATCTACACTATAGAAATTCAGTTGTGCAGGCAAGGCTAAAGCAAAGTTGTGTCTACTACATGACCTCTCCTAGGCTTTGAGCAAGGGATGGGGAGAAATGCTCTGAGTTGAAGGGAGATGGTGGTGAGTGTGTGTTTTGAAAGAGTTAGAGAATTTCAGGTGCGCTTCCTGTCGTTGGCAGCAACTAAGTGAAATGCTGGAAGCGGTGGATTCTGTCTCCTTTCTAAAAATGAATGCTCAGGCTGGGAATTCAGAAAAGCAAATTCTTAACAAGCCACTAGATGTCATTGCTGTCCATTTAAATACTGAGGTTTGCTACAGACCGCTAAAAGTGTTCTGTAGCAAAGGAGGACTGGCACAAGAGTGAGGAACAGAAGCAGGGTCCCAGTGCCTGGGGCGGGGGGGTGTGCTGGGTGTTTGGAGATACAGCCTGTGGTGTAAAATAGCTTGGATTTGGTGTAAGGATTGGAGGTAAAGATGCTAAAAAAATTGCCTTTGACTAAACAGCAGTTTCAGCTCACAGATCAATGATTTTCATGTTTTGAACATCAAAAGCTAGTTTTATTCTGTTAATAAATGAGTATCATGGAATTGTAGAAGCATTTATGTTGGAAAGGACCTTTAAGATCTTTAAGTCCAACCACTAACCCAGCATAGCCAAATCCACCACTAAACCATGTCTCGCAGTGCCACATCCACATGCCTTAAATGCCTTCTGTGGCAGTGATTCCACTGCTTCCCTGGACAGCCTGTTCCAATGTCTGACCACTCTTTCAGTGAAGAAATGTTTCATAATATCACATCTAAATCTCCCTTGGCACAACCTAAAGGCCATTTCCTCTCATCCTGTTGCTTGTTGCCTGGGAGAAGAGACTAACTGGCCCCTTGTTACAACCTTCTTTCAGGTACTTGTAAAGAGCAATAAGATTCCCCTGAGCCTCCTTTTTTCTAGTTTAAACAACCCCAGCCTCAGCCACTCCTCCTAAGACTTGTGCTCCAGACCCCCGTTGCTCTTTGGACACCTCCTGGTGCTCCAGCACCTCAATATCTGTCTTGTAGTGAGAAACCTGAGACTGAACACTGTGTTTGACGTGTGTCCTCTTTTGTTTAATTGTATTCTAGTGTAAGTTCCCTACAGACCTGGCTGATTTAGTAAACTGTGGAGAGATCATCCCTAGGCTGGAGTTACAATATCTGGGTCATTTTTGATTGCTTCCTCTTCATACTCTAATGACAGCAAGCAGAGTATAAACCAGCTCCTTAGCTGCCTGAGTTCACATGTAGTGTTGTTAGAAGCACCAGTAAAGCTGGGTTTGTGATGTTGCACACTGACTTGCATGAACAGATAAGCTAGTATGTTTGCTTTTTCCTTCTAAGTTGCGGCATCATAATCCCCATAAAACAGCAAGAGGGAGTAGGTACATCTTGTACTCTATCAAAATAAGGCATAGTTTGACTCAGACTGTAGTCGTGTATTAGCCTGTATTTCTTGGAATGGGTAGTTCCCATTCACCCCAGCCGTGTCAATGCCAGCATATAGGTTGCATATGTTTACAAGTGCAAATTCTTAGTTTCTAGTGAGATTTCATGGGAAGTCTCTTGTTCCTTGCCTCACTTCATCCAACAACCTTGCACTTAGCTGTGGGAAGACAGACTAAAACTAGACTTCTTCTTTGCAGTAAGTGTGCTAAGCTGAAATTTGAGGTTTGAAATGCACAAGACTTACGGTATTTTTGAATTTTAATTTGTTACTATTGAGATGGATTAAGTCTTTTTCTCCAGAATAGATGGAGTAAGATGTGATTCACGGTGGTATGTGCAGTGTTTATGAGAGGATCTTATGGTATCTGCAAAGCAGAGATGGGCTGTCCAGGGTCTTCTGTTGGTTTTGCACATGGAAGAAGTGATGCACTAGAAGGGAAAGGGGATGGTGGTTTCTGTAAAATAATTTGGCCAAACGTCATGTATCTGTCTTCAGGGAAGCTTCTCCAGTGAAACCGTGATATTGGTGGATCTGTACTTCTCACATTGCTGTGCTAAAGAAAAAAAAAGCCAATTTCCTTTGAAATAAGGACTTTGTTGAAATTGAAGAGCTTAGGTCTTGAAAGAGGAACATTACAGGCATTCCTTAAATTGTGAATTCTGTATGGGTTCAACTCCTAAACTGTCTGCTATCTCTGATTATGCACTGTCCTGACCTTACACCTTCTGAACCCTTTGGGATTTGCATTTCATGGTAATACTGTGATTTTTGAGACTTGTGATAATTCCCCCTCAACTCACTCCTTGGGTTTTTTCACTCCTAGATCTCAAGGAAAGGCGTCAAGCTACTTATTTAGGGTATGAATTTCAAAGCAACCTGGCCGGCAGCTGCTTTCAGGTGAAAGGAGGGGAAGAAGGATTAGACAAACTTGTTAGATCTACTCGTTTAAACTTGTTGGGATGGAGAGAAGAAGGGGCTCAGGCATCTCCTTTCTGTCATGGCCAGAGTTACTGGAGGCAGCTTGTTTGAGTAGCACTGGTTGCTTAGAAACAGGGGAGTTACAGGAGCACTCTAAGGTTACAAGTACATCTATAACTAATCCCATGCACTGTCTTTGCCGTGCAGGGGCAGCTCAGCAGAAGAGTTTCCAGCTTGCAGCTCGTCTGTATTGGGTTCAGACTTGCTACAGTGCTTCTAGGCCCCTGTGGTGATAGGAGAGCTGTTTTATTCAACACTTGAGCCGCAGAGCTTGGCTGATCTGGGAATAAGCACAACTGTTGTGTCTGTCTCACTGCACAGAGATTTCCATCATATGCTTCCTAGCACCACATAAATACCCTTGTTGTACCTGATACGTGACAGGTAGTAATTCTGGTATTTCCATACTTTGCAGAAGTTCATCTATTCCTGCTGTGCTGCTATATTGGCTTGTGGGCTGCGTTGTCCTCGGAAAAGGATTAGAGACAGCCTTTTGTTTAACACATGGTTTGTTTGCTTCATCTGAACTGAGAATACTAGTTTTTGGTAGAGTTTTGTTACAGTCTAAGTGTTGCAGAGAAGCTGAACTTTAGCCTAACCCTCATTTCATGATCCATCCTGAATGGTTCATTGTAGGTAATGGCTAACAGGAAAAGGAGTGAACAAGTGGTTTGGTATCCAAAATCAGATATTCTCTGCTTCATGCAATTTAAATCCACGTGCTGGTCACTTGGCATGGGGTATGATCTTCAGAACACAGCCTGAACTTGGAGGCTACTGGACTCTGCTTAAGCAGACATCTGTGTTTTCCAATTAGTCAGTTATTCAACAGTCTTTTTTCATCTCTTTGTGTGTACATGCTGAATAGATTTTCTAGCAAACAAATTATTACTGTGAAACTGGGTTCATAAGAAAGTTGTTCCTATCTACAGATTCTCTTTTATTTTCAAACATTTATTAGAAGTGAGGTACACAGTATGTGACATTTTGAGGAATGTCACAGGCAAAGAGGAGCACAAAGGCTGATGGATTAGTTTTCGAGGACTCTTTCTACAGACTCTACATGACAATTATTAGCAGCTGCCCTGGCTGTGTTTGATGGCTGCTGCATGTTTTTCACCATGTAAACAAGACCTTTATTCTCTGGTAAGAGCCTAGGGAGGCATGGGTAGTAAAAAAAATTGCTGGTCTTTGCTATTTACCACGGTTTTAGCAAAATATCTGTTGTCCAATTTTTCTCATAGTGACTATCAAGATAACAATATAATTGATCTAAATAAAATATTCCACATGAAGCTGAACAATATGTTGCCATCCTTGATAACAGGACTGTAGACTTAGATCAGCTCATGTTTAAGAGAATTGAACAGCGGTTGGGTGAGGGGGAGAGACTTGAGGCTTACGCTCCTAGATGCCCCAGTTCTTTGTTGAACACTTGCCTGTGTGTCACAGCATGACTGTCTCAGAGTGACACCTGCATTTGTGTTACAGTGATACATTCTGCTGAGCAGCCTTTTTGGGAGAAAAACATTTCCTTACGTTCTGCAGTCTGTTTCAGACACTTGCCTGCTTGCCCAGTTAATGAGATTGGAACAACTAGGACCATGTCATCTTTCTTTGCTCTTCTGATAAGTTGCTTGTGGTAATCTTCAATATATGCTTCAAAGACTTTCAGTGGCAGGATTTCCAAAGCAAAAAAAAAAAATTTTAGTACAGGAAACATCTAATGGAGGACAAACAGAAATCTCATCTTCTGTGAACTTGAGTGGGTGCAAATCAATTAAGTAGCATCTTCTTAAATTTGTTGTTGGTCATTGATTGAGATGTGTCTTCTCATCCTGGATGCACCTAGCATTGGTACCTACAGCCAGTCCTAGGAGATGGTGAAATGGAACAATGTGCAGCAGTGTTCAGAAGGCAGCAAGACTGGACTCTGGCAGTAGTTTCTTTGCTGGTGTAGAATCAAAGTTTCCTCCTTGAAAGTTGTTTTTCTCTGCAGCAAGGTTACAGAAACAGAAGGGAGTTTTCAGAAGAATCTTGAACAGCCCTTGTATTCTTATGGATAGGTTACCTGGAAAGTAGTAACTTCATAGAATTGGGTGGTTCAGTATGGTGTTTTAGCAGCTTTGAGTTGCAGTGAGTTGCTTGCTTGATGTGGCAGCTGAACCAAAGGTAAAGGTGTGGTTTATTTGCCTGCCAGCCATCTTTTCCTGCCCTGGGTTATTCTCTGAATGAAATCAACGATTTGAGAGGTTCATGTTGAAATGAGGAAAGAGGAAGAATTTCTGCACACAACACAGATATTGCTGTGAGTCCTTCAGCACATCTGCGTTGTTTAGGTCAGAGCAAGGCTAAGGGCTCTCTGTAGGTCAACAAAAATTTGTAGGTAGGGCCTTGGGCAGAAGTTCAAAGTACTTTCTCCTTATCCTCTTCTTCAGAAATTAGGACACTTGTGGAGCTGACTACCTTCATTTGAGACCCTGAGTCAAGAGTGATGCCAAAAAAATAATTTTTATTGATTCTTCTATCATTGGGACGGGCACCATCTTAGCAGCCACCTTTGTCTCTCTCTTAATTATTTCACCTCCTTTGCTCATTGATTTAGCAAAGAACTGTTTGATTCTGACATAAATAGCAGAAGGGTTAATACATGGGGAGTGGCTCCCTGCCACTAAGCTTGAAAACTAAGGAAGAAAGGAAGAGAACTATATGAAGAAGGTAACAAGACGCCCACTGGATTTCAGATTTCGGAAGGATGAAACATGGGATACAGACTAAAGCTATCCCAGGGTAGTGTGATGAATGTATTGCAATCTTTATTTCAATACAGGCTGTGAAAAATTGTACAGAATTAATACAGGCTGTGAAAATACTTGCTTCTGCCAAGTCTCTTTCCTGAAGAGTATACTACTTTTCTCCGAGTCATAGACAGGAGCATCAGAAGTTTGTGAAAGAAAAGGTGTTTCAGATTTTATAATTTGCAGCAGACACAGAGGATGATCTACAAGCCTTCTCCTGTATTAGTGAAATGAGGAGTTAGAGAGTAGGACAGAGCATACTTTGGATTCAAGGGGGTTACTGGTGTATAAACAGCTCTCCTAGAGGCTGCTGAGTATCATACCTAGCTTTTAGGTGGTTTTATTTCCCAAACAACACTCTGTATATATGGAAATACTCAGGATCTTTAAAATGCTCTTAGATGCTTGTACAGCTGAGTTGCTCCTGAGGTGTCAGCAGGACAATTCAATGTCATGTCTGAACTAATGCCAGCTCTCACATGTCCAGCTTAGCTGTGCTGAGATATCTCAGTAGCAAAGCAATAGGACTGCTGTTTTAGCAAAGCTTGAGATTTAAACCTACAGAGATAGCCTGCAATAGCATAATCATGTTGAAGAATTGAGTCGGGATTTTTTTGTATTTTTTTCACTGCTTTTTCAGTGCCACAAATGACATGTGAATAGGATTTGGCTTTTCACTGTGCCTCCATCTTTCTAACTATACCATTAGTGAGTATAGGAGGCTCAGGATGGCTGGAGAAACTATTCCTCCCATTGACAAACAGGTATCTGATCTTGCAGAGAAGTGACTGAGTTGTCCTTCTCCGTTTCAAGGTGGGTCACACAATATCCCTATTTCAAAACAAAAACAACCTCCCAAAAAAGCACTGTGGCAAATCTCTCTCAACCAGCTTTACTTCTGTTCCCTCTCTGAAGGTTTTAAGTTAGCTAATTTGGGTTACAAGCTATACAAAACCCTTGGGTTTTGGTAGCAGTCCAAGTTGGTAGCCTATGAGAAGTTATTGTGTTCAGATGCCTTCTGAGTGGGGACGTAAATGCAGTATGTCACAGGCTGCAGCTGTTAGATGGAGATTGCAGTAATGTCCCTGAAACACTGAATTAAAAAAAAAAAAAAAGCAGAGTTGTTGGATTTGAATAAATGTGGGTGTTGCTCTCTGCTCTTATGTAGTCCAGTACATATCAAAGTCTCCCTTCCTTTAATAGCAGGAAGGAAATAAGATCTGTATCTCTTGGGAACATGCTTCTAAAACCGACTTTCACTTCCATTCCCGTGTCTCCTTTTAGTCCCTCTGAATAGTAAAAATTCACATTCTCACATTTTAGTCACCCCAGCCTGGATATTAGATCACTCAAGGGTGTTGGGTTTTGGTCACAGTCTTACTAACATCTTAGATTGAGTGTTGGTGTTCCTCTCCCATGTTCAGGTGCCTAATATGGATTCTTATCACCCCAAAACAGTGACTTTGGATCCCAGCCCAGCGTGCGTGGGCATTGGCAGCACTTGGATATTTATAGGGATTTCTACTTCCTTCTTTTCTTTGGGCCACTTTTTTACTACAAGAATTCTTGATTTCTTCATCAATGAATGTAACCCTTTTAGGGTGTTGCCTGGGCAGGGGATGTTATGTATGTACCTTCCCAGCTGCCAGGACCAGTGCAAACAGGCATAGCACAGCACTGGCCTGCAAGGCACTGAGGGGAAAAAAAGGTACTACTTTTTTCACACCCGCAGATCTAGTTTTGAGAGATTACTTAGCCTTGTTGATTTATTGTGTCATTATTAAACTCAGATATCTTGACATCTCAAGCACGAGTGCAATGTGGTTAGAGAGGGAGAGAGAGTCAAAACATTTTCTTGGCTGATAATTTCCTTGGATCTACAGAGTGGCAGAAGGGTGGAACTTTCAAACAGTACAGCACTGGTTTTGTTTTGATCCATTCTTTGAAAGGTAGGAAACAATAAAATCTGATTCTTACAGAAATCTTTACAATTGCCACTCAAAGTTCCATCTTACTTCCTAGGTGCTCATGGTAGAGAAGGACATCAGCAGAGGTAGCTGCTTGACAGGTCCACATGTGCAGAGTAGCTCAAAGCATTTGCTGACAGACCAGCCAGCTGACAATGTGAATGCAGAGCAGCAAATTCCCTTTTTCTTTCCCTTGCTGGTGATTCTGGCTGGGTTTCTCTCTTCCACCCAGATGCCATTTTCCTCAAAAAATTGTAGGAATCTGGTAACTCTGCCTCATTCTGAAATTTCAGTTAAAACCTGTCAGTATGTCTCTGCTGGGAGCTCAGCACCAGAATATGATTTTAGGAGCTTTGTTTCCTTTGGAAGCCGGAGGAATAATGTGAACTTTAGATCTGAGATGCTGTAATCAAGACTTGGGACTGCAGGGAATGGAGCAGAACCCTGAATGGAGAAGGAAAACCTGCAGTGGGCGTATTTTGAGCATTTCTTATCAGAAGGCACTAAGAGATTAGGGGCCATTACTTGAATGAGTCCATAGCATGCTCTGTGTCTCATTAACAGATGGTTCTAAAAGGCAACTGTGGAAATGCAAACTCATGCATGTTTGTGCTTGCTCTGCTTGTGCCTCTCCTGGCAGCACTTGCTGGCATAATCTGTCAGAAATTAACCTTTTGCTTGAGGTATTGTTACAGAGGCTGGTGTAATTCATCCCATTGCCTGTGACAAATCTCTGTCTCACCCCTCCACACACACTTCCTTCCTAGAAGGATTTGTGCCAGAATGGAAGAGAAATGGTGGGTGTAGGATCTCACCCTTGTGATGGGCAAACTTTCTTCTCCCGCTCTAAGTTTTTTCTGTGCTTTCATTGCCAGGATTGTCCACACAATCCTCTACCCCAATTACCCATTGATTAGGGCTCCTCTGGTAATCTGCCAGATGCAGGTTTGTTACCAACAGATGGCAGAAAGCATTTGAGGTAATGAGAGAAAGGATAACGATTGCTGATCTGCATAATAATCAGCTTGTGAACAGGTTTCATGGGTTTTTTTTCTGTTTCCACTGGCTCAAAGATTGCACTGTCGGACAACTAGGCATCTTCTCTTGAGTTAAAGAAATAGTAAGGGAGGAACCAGTTTCACCCAGCTACTGTTAAGATTTCTGGAGATACACACACTCTCCACCACACACATTAGGATTTTAGCCAGTCAGAGACTGCACCCAGAGTTCTAGGAATGAACATTCAGTCCTCTTGTGATCAAGGCCTCTAACTGACCAATGTGGTCAGAAATATTTTCTTTTTTCAGTTTTCTGAGACAATTTCCCCCACTTCTACCGCACAGCAGGAAGATCTTCATCTCCCTTGGACCAGCATCACTTTTGCACTGTCTAATACCTAGTCTGAAAAAAATTCATGCTTCCATGTGTTTTGGAGTTCTTCAACCAAATTCTGCTGCTTTGCACATTGACAGAGCCACATGAAAGTCTACATCTGAGCTGTTCCAGAGTCCTTGTAGGAAGAAGTCTTCTCTGGAATACTCTAGAGCAGTCTTACTGGATTTATGTGCCTTATAACACCAGTTTCCTATGCTGCACTAGACCTGTAGTTAAGATTTTCACCGTTTGAACTCTGTAGGGTACTTAGACTCTATTACTAACTGTCTCTATCTGAAATGAGCCATGTAACATTCACTCAAAAATCATTTTGGTGCCATTTACTGTGAGTTTTGGATTTGGATTTGGATTGGATTTGAAGAGCTTTTCTCAAAAAATATCCTTACACATGTGCGTGCTAATGCTGGGCTGTTCTCCATTTATTCCTGGAGTGGACTGGAAGACACAGCAAAGTTTCCATCAAACCCCTTTACTTTGCAAAATCCCTCGTTTCGTTTAAGATCTAGATGGAGATTTTTGAAATGCAGACTTGATTCCATAGAATAGTAAATGCAGATGTTTTCCCTGATAAACCTTTCTGTTTACTCTGGGTGCTGATAATGCAGCAGCCTCCTGCCAGTTCTCTGCAAGGATGGTATTTATCATGTTCTCAGCTGTATCACTTGTCACAAATAATTTTATCTTACAGGGCAATCACTATCTACTCCTGTCCATGTGTTGCAGGTGTATCCTCCCTCTCCTGGAAGAGAGGGAGGATTTTTGGATTTGAGCTCATACTCCAAAGGACAAGGCTTTACTATAAAGTCTTGATGCCCTGCCACAGACATTGCTGTTGGTTACAGGATTTTCCTGTCCTTAGCCTGGTTTCTAAGGAAACAGTGCCTGGACATCTGAGCTTGTGCACATTTGTTATGTCCTTTTTTCCTCTATGATTTCTGAATTTATTTGCCAAGCGCAATTTTATTTGACACATCCATTTTACACGACTGACTTACTGTAAACTTCCTGAAAATAGATGATGGGGAGTGACTCTAAAGACAACAACCATGGTGTACGCTCAAATTTTGAGATACTAGAGAATCTGTATGTAAGAAAAATAGGGGGGACTGTGGCCAGAGGAAACACAACTTCTCATGCTGTAACATATTAGACACATGAGAGCTCAAATGCTAATTCATATAACAGCCATCTTTTTTAATTTGACTTCTGCAATTGTTAGTGAAAACTAGTCACAATTGTCACTGTGAGGGAAAATGCCTTGTATTTTTCAGAGACTATGACTGTCCTAATTTAGCACCACTGCAACACTACAGGCTATCCTTGTAGATGACTGCAGGACACTTATTAACATGTTTCCAGATTTATTTTCTGGAAAGAGAATGGCTGAACCATGTCCCACGTTAGAGAGAGAGGGATGTTTGTGAAGAAAAATGGAGCTTTTAGCCATTCTGTTGAACAGGTGACCCCTGATTAAGTTGGGTCTTGCCCAGAAGCCCTGCAGGGAGGGAGAAAAGCCTGAGGCAGGGATTTCACGTGCATCTGAGCTGGCATTTGATTCTTCTAGCTTGTTGATGACACCAGTGGGCAATAAGATCTGACAAGGTATGTGTAGTGAGGGAAGAGGTGAGAAAAGGGAAAGGACTTTCATCTCTTGGTAATAGTGATCTGTTTAATTTCCTGTGTCTCAGGCTGCCGAGAGTTTGGATACGTAAAGATAATGTGTATTCCTAAGGCAGGATCTCTCTTGGTGGAAACAATAATCATGACAAATGGGAGTCAACTGCGAGACTGTGTGTATCCTGACAGCAGCATGCTGGGTGAAAAACAGACTTCTTGGAACTGATCAGAGTGTAAGTAAAAACAAGTGTGTGGGGGGTGGAGGGGAGCTGGGTTTGGGTTTTATGTTTCACCCAAAGAGCTCTGTGTGTTAATGCTCCTTTCTCCTTTACCCGGGGACCTGTCTGGTGTTAGCTGCAGGGTAGTGGTCAGACTCTAAGGTGCGGTGCTGTTACCGGGTTAGGTATTCCCTGCCATGGGAAGCAGAGGCACACTGTGGCAGGACTTGGGTCTGCACAGGCCACTTGGGAGACAGCGACAGCACTGCAGGGAATGGGCAGAGCTCTGTCAGGCAGCAGAGACTGGGGAGCTGTCCCTTGCTCTTACAGGGGATTTCTCGAGCTGGGTTGTGGGTATCTGCTTGTGGGGAAGAGGGGTTTTCCAGGAGAAGAGATGGAGTCTGGACTGTGTCCATCTCCCCTCGTCCCGTTAATCTTCGCAGAAGACCGCTGCATTTGTTAGCTGGTAGAGCAGAGTTACCTGACTGCTGGCAGAGGGTAATGCTGCTGAGCTTGCTTCCTTCTGAGGGAGGTTGAGCAGGACTGATTCTGCCACTGAATTGCCAGGACCATGTGTAGATTGAGGCTGTCGCACTAGTTATGATGATTCACAGAGGTACTGGAACTTCTACACCAACCTTTTAAGTCAAGGATTGGAGAGAGTGAGGCTTTATTTAGGGGACAAGTAGAAGTGCATCTGGAATACAGAACTAAAAGCAGAGGGCCTTTAATGTTTTTAAGAGCATCCCTCTCCATAAGTTTCCTTGAAAGTGTTCTCAAGGCTGCTGTCGCTTCAAGCCTATACAAGACCAAACCACCTCTCTTTAGCAGGTGAAACAGATGCTCAAATAAATGAGGCTATATTGCTTAAGGCGGTTATGTTCATTGAAATAGTATCCAGGACCTTTCCTGCTGGCAAAAGTGAGGCTGAGCTTAGAAGCCACTGAACTGCTGTTAATAGCTTATCACAGTTATTTTCTCTCTGCTGTTATCCTGGCTTTGGTCCACATAACAATGCTGTTAATCTCCTGTGAAAGATGTCCCACACACTCATTTTTCAGACAGCAGAGAGATGCAGTTTCCTGTTCAGTAGCAGATGATTTGTTATTGATTACAGATACCTAAATGCTTTCTCTGGCCTTAGTCTTTTTTCAAATGAATATAACCAAAAGGAGTAAGAGGGACTGGGGAATAGGGAAGTCACATTTCTACATATCTCTGTCTCATCCTTATTTGCATGTGCTTGTTCAGAGTGCTGCTGAACACTTGTGTTTGCTGCTGCTGAAATTGTGTCTTGGGACTTTTTGGAAATAAATTGCAGGGTTTTTATTATTTATCCAATACACCTGCTTTCACTTTCTTCCTTCCCTCCTCCTGTGGGAAGCCTCATCAATGCCACTTTTAAGGCTTCAGAGACAAACTGCTACAAAGATATTGCCAGTGGCTTCATAGAAAAGAGTGGCTGGCACAAGGCATTTCTAATTCTCGTAGTGCTTAACTAACTAATCTGAGAATGCTGAGCTATTCATTAGCACACATAACAACAGTACTGTGTACTACTTCAAAGAGGGAATTTAAGCTCTGCAACAGTCCTACTGAGACATTTTATTGCCATTGACTTGAGAGCCTTTCTTCCT